>NC_139992.1:68741955-69436353 GCF_964263955.1 Coregonus lavaretus | reverse complement strand
TAGTTTATCACACATGCTGGTTAAATGGAAGCCAATCCCATTAAATATTGTCATCAGATTAGTAACCACAATACACTCAGTGGGGTGGCCGAACACTGTCTGTCTTGTGGGAAGAAGCTACAGTAATATATGTAACTGGAATACTCTCTGATATTAGTAAACCATTTGAATAACTTCCTAGCACTGTTACAAGTAACCAAAACATTTATGATATTGATATCACAGCTATTACACTGTAGTAGATTGACAAATACATAGTTAACATAGAATGCCACCATATTGTTTTCAGTTTCCATCATTACCTCCAAAGCATCTAGATTTAACACCAGCTCAACTGAACTCTGTAGTAAGCTAGATGTCGGTTCTGAACAATCTTGTAAGTAGGTGAGCATCTCTGCTCAATGCCCATGTTCATGTCCGACAGGGGAAATATTCAATGGAAATTAGTGTGAACGCTTCAGATCTTTACGAGGCCTTCCGGCAGAACATAAGAGATTAAGAGGGAATACGTGTCCAAGCTTAAAATCCTCAGTAGCAGCTTCTCTCACTGCTAATGGACCAAATAAAGCTAACGAAGTCCTTCAAATCCTCGACAGAGCATTTCGCTGTCATTCACACAGATGAAATGCTGACTCTAGAGACCATGTAACACAAACACAAAACAGAATGTGATTCAGGCTTATTCTTCCATTGTTGTTTTGATTCAACTCAGAGTTTTTTAAATCTTGTTCTGGTTGTCATGGAAGCCAATGATCAACATGAATGATCAAGGATATAGTGCAGGGCCAACGTGAAGAATTGACAACACATGATGAACAATGACCTGCCAGTGACCCTTAAGCCTGGACAAGATCAAACTCAGGTTAAACATGTTTTAACTAGCAGAGACATATGGCTTAGACATTTTTGGAAGACGCATGAGAGAAGAACGCTATCTGTTGCATGACAGAAGAAGTCGGTAAATCTATTTATCTACAGTGGGGGAAAAAATGTATTTAGTCAGCCACCAATTGTGCAAGTTCTCCCACTTAAAAAGATGAGAGAGGCCTGTAATTTTCATCATAGGTACACGTCAACTATGACAGACAAATTGAGAAAAAATAATCCAGAAAATCATATTGTAGGATTTTTAATGAATTTATTTGCAAATTATGGTGGAAAATAAGTATTTGGTCACCTACAAACAAGCAAGATTTCTGGCTCTCACAGACCTATAACTTCTTCTTTAAGAGGCTCCTCTCTCCTCCACTCGTTACCTGTATTAATGGCACCTGTTTGAACTTGTTATCAGTATAAAAGACACCTGTCCACAACCTCAAACAGTCACACTCCAAACTCCACTATGGCCAAGACCAAAGAGCTGTCAAAGGACACCAAAAACAAAATTGTAGACCTGCACCAGGCTGGGAAGACTAAATCTGCAATAGGTAAGCAGCTTGGTTTGAAGAAATCAACTGTGGGAGCAATTATTAGGAAATGGAAGACATACAAGACCACTGATAATCTCCCTCGATCTGGGGCTCCACGCAAGATCTCACCCCGTGGGGTCAAAATGATCACAAGAACGGTGAGCAAAAATCCCAGAACCACACGGGGGGACCTAGTGAATGACCTGCAGAGAGCTGTGACCAAAGTAACAAAGCCTACCATCAGTAACACACTACGCCACCAGGGACTCAAATCCTGCAGAGCCAGACGTGTCCCCCTGCTTAAGCCAGTACATGTCCAGGCCCATCTGAAGTTTGCTAGAGTGCATTTGGATGATCCAGAAGAGGATTGGGAGAATGTCATATGGTCAGATGAAACCAAAATAAAACTTTTTGGTAAAAACTCAACTCGTCGTGTTTGGAGGACAAAGAATGCTGAGTTGCATCCAAAGAACACCATACCTACTGTGAAGCATGGGGGTGGAAACATCATGCTTTGGGGCTGTTTTTCTGCAAAGGGACCAGGACGACTGATCCGTGTAAAGGAAAGAATGAATGGGGCCATGTATCGTGAGATTTTGAGTGAAAACCTCCTTCCATCAGCAAGGGCATTGAAGATGAATCGTGGCTGGGTCTTTCAGTATGACAATGATCCCAAACACACCGCCCGGGCAACGAAGGAGTGGCTTCGTAAGAAGCATTTCAAGGTCCTGGAGTGGCCTAGCCAGTCTCCAGATCTCAACCCCATAGAAAATCTTTGGAGGGAGTTGAAAGTCCGTGTTGCCCAGCGACAGCCCCAAAACATCACTGCTCTAGAGGAGATCTGCATGGAGGAATGGGCCAAAATACCAGCAACAGTGTGTGAAAACCTTGTGAAGACTTACAGAAAACGTTTGACCTGTGTCATTGCCAACAAAGGGTATATAACAAAGTATTGAGAAACTTTTGTTATTGAGCAAATACTATTTTCCACCATAATTTGCAAATTAATTAATTAAAAATCCTACAATGTGATTTTCAGGAAAAAAAATTCTCATTTTGTCTGTCATAGTTGACGTGTACCTATGATGAAAATTACAGGCCTCTCTCATCTTTTTAATTGGGAGAACTTGCACAATTGGTGGCTGACTAAATACTTTTTTCCCCACTGTATGTTGTTGATCCACAGCTTACCTCAAGACAGGACGAACGTAGTCAATATAACTATTTCTTCAGCACTTTTGAAATGTAGAACGACAGAATTCAGAACATGAGCCGTTCTTACAGTATTCTCCCTGTACACAAGTCAGAACCGTAGGATAAATAAAGGGGGCATATAAGCAGACAATGAAAGCTTTTACACTATTCGATGATGACATTTCTCTAAAACAGGCTATAGGCTACATGTGCACCACCAAGTCAGAACAGTAGGCTAAGTTATGAGGGGAAAAGGGACCAAATTCTTAGGGTGAGGCACATGGGCTACTAACAGCTTACTACACAACATACACTTAGTATTACTTTCTTAGCTACAGTATACGTATCTCCCTGGCATATTACGGCCCTCCTGTAGCTCAGTTGGTAGAGCATGGCGCTTGCAACGCAAGGGTTGTGGGTTCGTTTCCCACGGGGGGCCAGTATGAAAAATGTATGCACTCACTAATTGTAAGTCGCTCTGGATAAGAGTGTCTGCTAAAATACTAAAATTATTTATGCTGCAGCATACAAGACATTTTTGGACTCACCTTTTTGTGCTGTGCTCACTTGAACAGGAAGGTGGTGCGGCGGTCCTTCGTGGGCAAATTTAGTCATTCTCTGGATTTATGGTGCTTTCAAGACAACTGGGAACTCTGAAAAAAACAAGGTCAAATCATGATGTCTGTCACATTGTATAATGATTAGAAGACAGGCGCAGGAATACGTATTACGATTTTTTTTTTCTCCACCCAACACAAGGTACGTCATGAACAACGACAGGGACAAAGCCCAAAACAAACATGTATATATCTAACACAGGGATGTAACCCAAACAAAAGAGCAAGGTGTAAACCTTTAAACATTACAAGGGACGAGACCCGTAATAACAAGAGCACAATACACGGTACTCACGAGATCAACAGACATGGGACAATAATCGACAAGGACAATGGGGAACAGTGTGCACATATATACACATACCAATCAGGGAAAATGGGAACCAGGTGTGCGTAATGAGACAAGACAGTCCGGGGTTGGTGGTAATGATCCAGGTCAGTGAAGCCTAGAAGACCGGTGACGTAGACCAGGAGCTGGTGAACGGAATGAGCAGCAGTACCGGGGGGATCCGTGACAACGTCAGCGATCTTCAGGTCGGAGCTCTAGAAAGAGACCCGAGTTCCCGACTTGGAATTCTGAGTTGGATGACCGTTCAAAACGTATTTTCCCAGTCGGAGCTCGTTTTTTTCAGAGTTCCCAGTTGTCTTGAAATCACCGAAGTCTGAGATTTCCCAGTTACGAGTTTCCAGTTGTTTTGAATGCAGCAGAAGTCATGCTGGATTAACAGCATGGCCAATGTTGAATGTTTATCATTTTAAGCTTGGAAAAGATACACTTAAACCCAGACTTGGACCACACACCCACTCCACTGAATAGCAGGCTAGTGATTGCTTTGCAACCCTTGCTGTTAGCCACTGATTCCTTCCAAACCACTCATTGTTTGAATTTGCAATTTCCAACTTGTTGTGTAATGTTTATGTCCAATAGCCGATGAGCACCGATACGTTTTATCAATAATTTTCTTTATAATTTCTCTTCATATGACAAGGATTTAAAAGGATTTGCCACTATGCCGCACCTACCCTGAATGACGGGTTGCCACTGCATATGTGGGATGTGAATTAATTGAAAGGGGATAGTGCCGACGTGAAGGGATTAGTTTATAGCCTGAGCTTGCAACCTCTATGTAGTTTAGTTTGTTAAGTTTTGTGTCTTTGTGTCTGCAATGCTTATATGCTCTGAAGATGAAAAATAGCAGGTGGTTTTTGAGGTGTGTGTGTGCATGCTTGCAAGTCTGTGTGCGTGTGTGCGTTTGTGTGTGTGTGTGTGTGTGTGTGTGTGTGTCCAGGTGCAATGAGCCTGGGGCTTGGAATCACATCATCCTAAACGGTTCCATCCTGGGTTTGGTGACGTCAGATCCCTCACAGTCAGAACCTTCTAATCCTCCTGCAGGTCTCACACTGTGATGTGTGCCAGTTGGAATACTTTATGGTATTTGTGGAGTTCTGAAAGGAAAACAATGATAACACTAGGATTCTCCTCTTCACAGTTTGGAAAACATACTGTATATATAAATATTCTCTGTTTCTGGCATAAATCAAAACAAAATGTAAATTATATTGGTCACATACACATATTTAGCATAATGATTGGCTAATGAGTGAAAATAATCACGTCAGGATGTAGAGCACAGAGGTGTAAGTCATAACATACTTGTACAACCAATCATTGATTCATGCTATTACTTGCAAAAAACAGTATCATTTACAGTAACACAATCTGATGCATTTTTCATAGGCTGCGTTCATACAGGCTGCCCAATTTAGATATTTCTTCCACTATTGGTCTTTTGACCAATCACATCAGATATTTTCAGTGAAACAAATATCAGAATTGGGCTGCAATTGGGCAGCAATACACAGAGGGTACAAAACTTTAGGAACACCTGCTCTTTCCATGACATAGACTGACCAGGTGAATCCAGGTGAAAGCTATGATCCCTTATTGATGTCACTTGTTAACTCCACTTCAATCAGGAGGAGACAGGTTAAAGATGGATTTGTAAGCCTTGAGACAATTGAGACTTGGATTGTGTATGTGTGCCATTCAGAGGGTGAATGGGCAAGACAAAATATGTAAGTGCCTTTGAACGGAGTATAGTAGTAGGTGCCAGGCGCACCAGTTTGAGTGTGTCAAGAACTGCAATGCTTCTGGGTTTTTCACGCTCAACAATTTCCCTTGTGTATCAAGAATGGTCCACCACCCAAAGGACATCCAGCCAACTTGACACAACTGTGAGAAGCATAGGAGTCAACGTGGGCCAGCATCCCTTTGGAACGCTTTCGACACCTTGAGTCCATGCCCCGATGAATTGAGGCTGTTCTGAGGGAAAAAGGGGATACAACTCAATATTAGGAAGCTTGTTCCTAATGTTTTGTACACTCCGTGTAGACATACACACTGACGTATACATATACACACATTTCCTCGCAGGGCAATACTTCATCTTGCTGTTCCACGTGCTAGTGTCAAATGTGTGTGCATGTGTGAGTGAGTGACCGTGTCCGAATACCCATTCTTGTGTCCTAAATAGTAGGCCATTTGAGTATGTGAAAAAATAAAGTTTAATAGTATGTGACATTTCGAAAATCACGTATACTTTAAATGCCTGGATGTCATACTCATTTCAGCTTTGACAACAGCTGATCAATTAGATATGGGGATGCGCTACTGAAATCAACGAATAGCAGGAAACAATGCAATTACATATGACACGTTCTCAGTATGCGACTTAGAACGCGTCATTTCGAAAATCGAGTATGGCTTAAATGCCAGGATGATATACTCATTTCGGCTCTTCATCTAGTAGAATTCAATGCACACTTTTCCACAATGCATTGGAAGAGGTGGGCTGCAAGCGACAGGCCCTAGTTCTCTTCAAGTAGGCCTAGCCAACAACAAAACTAGGCTACTTAATTGGGAAGATGCCCAAAGCTTCTGCAGTGGTGTTCAAATGTAGGCTAAGTAGTTTTTGTTCTCCTTTAAATGATCACGAGTATTGCATCGTAGGCTTGGATTTCTGTTTTGTCATTGAAGTGTTTATTGTTCTCTTGGCCTTCGTCAGAGCTTTTAAACTAAATACTAAACCATCTTTTGATTTCTGAATGTGTCGGCACCAGGGACTCGGGATGTGGCTGCGTTAATCAGGCCTTTTGATTTGAACGGATTGTTTTAGTTTTGTAGGCTAGGCTACCTATTTAATTTATGGATCAAGCCTTAGCAGTCATGCTGATCTCGTTCCCAATGATCAGTGCTTTAGTTTACCAGCGGTTCTGAATTTGTGAAGCACCCGAATGTCCACGTTTTTCTGTGCAATAGATTTTTGATTTGAAGTTTTGGTGTGTGTACTAGGCTATTTGATGTAATTGATATATGTTACAGCACTTTGGTTTCACTTATAAATATGTTCAAATGGAACCAAATTATCTGTTTCTGTCTTCAGTCCTTTTTAAATAGGATAGATGGGCTATAGGGTCAACTACGGTATAGATCGAATGTGATATTCTGCCTATAACCTGCCTGAGTAGGTCTATACTGTAACGCCATTCCTATTCTATTCAGTTAAGAGAAATTAATCAAATTGTAAATTAGCTATTATCAGGCTGGTTAATGCGATACATGTCTGTTGAATTTGGAAACATCTACCTACACTCTGCCCCGCCCCATCTACTCATCTAATCAGGAGCCGCTACTGCATTGCGGCTGTGGCATACTTTTTACTAAACAGTACGTGCTAAATAGTATCAGACGATTAGTAAATAGTATGCAGTTTTAGTATGTAGTATGCTAGTATATGTATTCGGACACAGACAGTGAGTGTGTGTGTGTTTGTCTGCCTCTGGGGCCTCGTTCTGCATGGTGAGAAAGGAATAAATACTGTATGTGACGATTCAGCCCCGGACGGAGGGCAGGTTCCACTGTTTATCTTTCATTTGGGGCCACTGGCTGGCATGATGATAGGACGGGCGATCCTGTTGGCCCGGGCGAATGCCTGAAACAACACGAGAGGGATCCTAAAAACATTTGAAAAGTGACATTGATAGTGTTTGCAAAACATTAGAGCAGTTCTTCAGAAGAGGAGCAGGAACAGAAGCAAAGAGGAGTGATGTTTCCTTGGCAACCGTATCAAAACAGAAAGGTAACATTTTGATAATGAGAACAAATACGCCTTCAATTCAGCTGACAATTTTTAAGGAGCCATCCCCAATCCCATCCCTGTTTTGATTATAAATCAGTTAGGGGTCTAAAAATTCTTTATACAGACAGATAGAGAGTGCCGAATCTGCATGGACACCAAAATCAAGTATTCAATGAGGCCTTGAGTCAGTGGAAATTTCCACAAAGCAGCTGTCCAAAGCAGAAAAATACATTCTAGCCTTGATCACATCAAAAGATTATATACAGTATAAAACCCGCTAAAAAGCCTCCCTCTGTCGGATAAGCTATAGACGTCGGTGGGTGTAGAACAGTGGCGTGTATTCTGCAAAAAAAAAGTGTCAAGGGAAGCCAGTTTGGATTTGGCATCGCCCCTATCAAATCACATTGAGAGCATATGTCATTGACAGAAATAACTTTAATTGTTGCATCTCATTGTGTTGTTGTCCTCCGGTGGCTAGCTAGCTAGCTAAATTTGGCCCTTTCCTAAATTAGCCATGGATGGAGATAGGGATTTGGACTTCTCCGTACTGGCCAATGATTATAATGCCGACTCTCATGCAACCATTAATTCATACATTGTGCCCCTGGCCTGAGATTATGGAAGTTCAATATGTAGCTAGATATAGAAGGCTAATGTTAAGTAGCTAACGTTGCCCATGAAAGGAAGTTAAGCTAGCGAGCAAGCATTTAAGCCAGGTAGCCTAGGACAACATGACAGAGTGATAGACCGTTTCGTCAACATGAAAGAGAGGAGGATAGCATTGGCGTTTCTCTACAAGTAGGGTGAGTCAACATGTGTTTTCTACTTGCACGAACGCGTGCACACACACACACACACACAAACACAAACGCACACAAAAATCTGAACCATGGACAGCCACATCATATTTAGCTTACGTTGACTGGACTAAATTGTTTTTGGTATCTTTTAGTTGTCACTGTATTAGACTAAGCATAGGTGATTTGATGATGTTGAAATGGTGCTGGAATAGTGGTGGCAGCTCCTGTTTTCTTTGCTACTTGTGGTAACTCTCCGTGGTTCTAAATCAATAGTTGTTTAGTGGTCCAAAAATGCCGGAAACATTAACTTACTTGACCATGCTGTAGGTCATGTAACTGTTTGTTACATGCAATATGCTTTGTGGACTTCACTGGACAGAGGTTGCTCTCTGGTTTTGTACTGAAACAAAGGTGTGGTTGAATTTATTCTGTGCCACCTTATTGTCTCAGCCTTTAGGCCTATATATCACGGTCGCAAGGCAGATGAACTAACAGGTTATAGAGCAAACAACGCAATTATCACATAGGTTGTAATATGGCTTTTTTTTCTGACTTGTTTCCCCAGTGATTTTACCACTACTGGTGTCGAAGACACATTTCATATTTCTGTCCATGGTCTCTTGCAGGCCGGAAGATGGTGATTAATGCAGAGCAGGGATGGGCAACTTTGATTGGGGTGGGGGCCACAAAACATCTGAACTCATCATGAGGGGCCGCAGTGGCTCGCGGGTCTGCGTACCCACGTCCATACCCACACATGCAGTCCGAGCCGGCCCTAGCCTTTTGGGGGCTCAAAGCTACATTTTGATGGGGGGCCACGCCACCTTGCGAGCAAAACATTTTGACAGTTTTTTTGTTAATTTCCTGCAATTCAACACATTTTGCCATGGGGCGTAAACAAAATGTTGTAGTTTTAATTCACGTTCGTTGCAATTCTACACATTTTGCCATGGGGCAGAGAAGATTTTGTAAAACTAATTTCCGGCAATTCTACACATTTTGCCATAGGGTGGAGAGAAATGTTTGCAATTTTAGAACTAATTTCATAGTTGAGATGAGGGCAGTGGGAAGGTAGGCTCCTAAATGGCAGGTAATCCAAGACGAGTAGGCGGCCAGTATATTGCAATAAACCTTAGTGAAAAATTAACAGAATATATTTACAAAAGAATACATACAGTGGGGAAAAAAAGTATTTAGTCAGCCACCAATTGTGCAAGTTCTCCCACTTAATGAGAGAGGACTGTAATTTTCATCATAGGTACACGTCAACTACGACAGACAAATTGAGATTTTTTTCCAGAAAATCACATTGTAGGATTTTTTATGAATTTATTTGCAAATTAATATTGGAAAATAAGTATTTGGTCAATAACAAAAGTTTCTCAATACTTTGTTATATACCCTTTGTTGGCAATGACACAGGTCAAACGTTTTCTGTAAGTCTTCACAAGGTTTTCACTCACTGTTGCTGGTATTTTGGCCCATTCCTCCATGCAGATCTCCTCTAGAGCAGTGATGTTTTGGGGCTGTCGCTGGGCAACACGGACTTTCAACTCCCTCCAAATATTTTCTATGGGGTTGAGATCTGGAGACTGGCTAGGCCACTCCAGGACCTTGAAATGCTTCTTACGAAGCCACTCCTTCGTTGCCCGGGCGGTGTGTTTGGGATCATTGTCATGCTGAAAGACCCAGCCACGTTTCATCTTCAATGCCCTTGCTGATGGAAGGAGGTTTTCACTCAAAATCTCACGATACATGGCCCCATTCATTCTTTCCTTTACAAGGATCAGTCGTCCTGGTCCCTTTGCAGAAAAACAGCCCCAAAGCATGATGTTTCCACCCCCATGCTTCACAGTAGGTATGGTGTTCTTTGGATGCAACTCAGCATTCTTTGTCCTCCAAACACGACGAGTTGAGTTTTTACCAAAAAGTTCTATTTTGGTTTCATCTGACCATATGACGTTCTCCCAATCCTCTTCTGGATCATCCAAATGCACTCTAGCAAACTTCAGACGGGCCTGGACATGTACTGGCTTAAGCAGGGGGACACGTCTGGCACTGCAGGATTTGAGTCCCTGGTGGCGTAGTGTGTTACTGATGGTAGGCTTTCTTACTTTGGTCCCAGCTCTCTGCAGGTCATTCACTAGGTCCCCCCGTGTGGTTCTGGGATTTCTGCTCACCGTTCTTGTGATCATTTTGACCCCACGGGGTGAGATCTTGCGTGGAGCCCCAGATCGAGGGAGATTATCAGTGGTCTTGTATGTCTTCCATTTCCTAATAATTGCTCCCACAGTTGATTTCTTCAAACCAAGCTGCTTACCTATTGCAGATTCAGTCTTCCCAGCCTGGTGCAGGTCTACAATTTTGTTTCTGGTGTCCTTTGACAGCTCTTTGGTCTTGGCCATAGTGGAATTTGGAGTGTGACTGTTTGAGGTTGTGGACAGGTGTCTTTTTATACTGATAACAAGTTCAAACAGGTGCCATTAATACAGGTAACGAGTGGAGGACAGAGGAGCCTCTTAACGAAGAAGTTACAGGTCTGTGAGAGCCAGAAATCTTACTTGTTTGTAGGTGACCAAATACTTATTTTCCACCATAATTTGCAAATAAATTAATTAAAAATCCTACAATGTGATTTTCTGGAATTTTTTTCTCGATTTGTCTGTCATAGTTGACGTGTACCTATGATGAAAATTACAGGCCTCTCATCTTTTTAAGTGGGAGAACTTGCACAATTGGTGGCTGACTAAATACTTTTTTTCCCCACTGTAGAAGCAGTCAGCATTGTACATCAGGTTGCACAACTGCAGCGTGTATTCTTTTGTAAATATATTCTGTTAATAGTTCACTCAAGTTTAAGGCAACGTACTGGCCGCCTACTAATGTTAGTTCTCATAACTCATTTCATGCAATTCAACTCATTTTGCCAAGGGGCGGTGAGAAAAATGTGCATGATTAGTACAAGTTTAGCTATTTTACCAATAAATACAAAAATTGCTGACATCACATGGGCTACTTGAGTGACTTTCAGTGACTGACATAACAAGAGGAAAACTGCAGATGCACAACCACATTTCTATATTGCACCTTGTGTAGTCCATGGGCCTACAAAAGGGGGCCGGCCGCCAGTTGCCCATCCCTGATATAGAGCTACTGCATGTGTCATACATATGTGACTCGTTTCAGGAAACTAGGCGTGTGTCGCGTGTCACTACTTCACAGGAGTGCCATTTGAACGTAAACCTTTAAAAAAAATCAAAATTCATTTTTGTCAGAAATGCCTTCTGGAACATGTAAACTTACATGTGCCTTAATAACCATAGCCATGATTGGCTGAGATAATGAGTGGGCTGGACATGCCGAGAGATGATTTCGGATTGGTCTGCCATGTAGAATGCTTCTGTCTATAACATGAGATGGTCAGTATGTGTAGGTAATCCTTTTTTGAAAGATATCACATAGTAGTACTGCATAAGTGTTGCTCTCCACTTTCTGGAGGAAAGAGTATGATAGCTAAGGAAATTGAGAAAATTCTGGCGTCGAAAAGAGAACACACAGAAGGCTGTTGTATAAAACACTTATCTCCGGATTACATCTTCAAACTAAGGGCAACCATGGCATCCGTGACAGAGTGGGAGAAGCGTTCATCCATGTATACGGGTAAGAGAGTCTAGCTAGCTACATTTTCAGATATTACTCATTTCAAATTTTGTCAGAAAGTCGTTTTCATTTCAAGTTAAAGTGTACTGTTTGCTAGCTAGCTAACGTTACGTGTATGATCTGTGTAGTAATATTATTTGTATCTCAGAGCCATTTGCATTGCTAGTTATAGCCTAATGTTAGCTAGCTAACATTGAACCTGGTTGGTTAGCTACCTGCAGATTCATGTAGGGTAGTAACGTTATGAGTTGGGATTATGGTTCATTGTTTAGCAAGCTAGCTACATGTCTAAACAAAAGACTCCACTACGCAAGTCCCCTGTAGCTCAGTTGGTAGAGCATGGCTCTTGCAACGCCAGGGTTGTGGGTTCGTTTCCCATGGGGGGCCAGTATGAAAAATGTATGCACTCACTAACTGTAAGTCACTCTGGATAAGAGCGTCTGCTAAATGACTAAAATGTAAATGTAAGTAACTATTTCAATAGAATGTTTATGATATCACTGTGACAACTGTTGATAGACGTAGCTGGTAAATTCGCTCTGGCTATATACTCCAATTTCAGAGCACTCTCGTCTGAGTGTGCCAGAGCGCAGAATAACTGACACATTTACGAATGCTCAACACCCGTTGCATATGGCCGGTCTCAGTAAACGTTGGCAAAAAAGCATCATTAAATTGTTGCCAGCAGCACAGTTGCAGTCACCAACGCTCTAGATAACATAAAAACAGCCTAACCAGCTCTGCTAGGGCGAGTAAAATGGTCAGAGTGAGCTGTTCTCTCATGTGTGTCTGGAAGTAGCTAGCCAACGTTTGCCAGTTAGCTTGGGTGCTTGACTGCTGTTGTTAGGTCAGAACGCTCGGATCAACCTTACTCCTCGGCCAGAGCATCCAGTGTGCGCTCTGAACGCTCCGAGACAGAAATGCTCTGAATTTACGAACGGACAATCTGACAACGCTCTGAGTTTACGAACGCCCAGAGCACAGTCTGGCACTCCAGATAAAATTTACGAACACACCCATAGTACAAACCAGCCTTTAGTCTTGAAATCTTTGGTTGTTTAGTACATAGCCTCACATGTGAATCCTTAAAGAGATGGGTGGGGCTAAAGCTTAAGAGGCTGTGAACGATGCTGAATGGGTGTAGACAAAGAAGAGCTCTCCAGTAGGTACCAAAACATTCAAGGGCCATTTTCTCAAAAGTGAGGTTACAAGTTTATCAACTTTCAAAGCAGAATTACTTTCCCCTCAACTGTAGTGTATGATATACCATTTTCTACCTCTGAGTCTCTACTTTTATCCAATGTAAAAAACACAATTTCAAATTTTGCTACATAAGACCGGATCGAGACGGTTGGTCAGATATTACCATTTTATAACATAGTGTTAGCGGGATGTGTCTCTCAGGATTGTGTCAGCTAACATGATGTGAAAAAAAAAGATATAACAATAAGGAAAAACATCTGTATGCGGTTCATATGTGTCCTTAGATGACTACATTCCCGGATACTAGACAGCAACAGTAACGTTATTAATAGTCATTTTTTGAGTGCTACTTTTTGAGTGCTACTCTGGACATAATTTAGTCACATCAATTATTGAGGTAGCAACAGAAATTACAACTAATCCCTGCTGCAATCTTTGTTTAATAGAACAGCTATATTCATGTTTTTTAATAGCATTCAAAATATGCTTGTGCTGATGTCAGTTGACATTTTCAGAAAGGGACACTAATATTGTGTCAACAACATAACAACAGCACAAACAAGAGAACAGATTTGTTCCATCAATGTTTGTTACTGTTGTCGAAGAGTAAACTATTTACTCAAAGCTGAAAATAAATTGGTGAAGCTTAGTATGATGCTAATACTGTACAGAGTATGTAGTACCCTAACACACCTAGGACAGTTAAACCATTGTCAGTGGTGGTTGCTTCACAGAGAGACAGAGAGACAGAGACAGAGAGAGAGAGACAGAGAGAGAGAGAGAGAGAGAGAGAGAGAGAGAGAGAGAGAGAGAGAGAGAATAGAGTGGATACTCTTGGGTCTTAACTGCGCTAATTAAATCCTGCGAGTTGTCTGCAAATTTAAAAGCTCTATTCCCAAGTGGCTTCCAATTTTCCAGCATTTGCACACAACTTGCTATTCATAAATCATTTAGACACTCCAACAGCTAAGACCCATAACAAATGACATGGTCGCAGACAGCTTTTGATGCTTTCAAAACTGACACAAAGCAAACACATTTATTGCTATGACGCAAAACTTATGTCACAATCATACATATATTTATGATTGTGTGTACAGTACCCATGTGGACTTCATCTGCTCAGACATAGTTGTACGTCTCTGTATGACAGTCACAGGGTCATTGTCACCTCAATCCATCATTACCAAGCCATTCATCACCAGAGATGGGCAATGTTTCTGTTACATGTATTTGACATACGTATTTTAATTGCCTCTGAGTATTTTGTATGTTGTATTACACAGGGCTAGATTTTGTAACAAGATAGTTTTCAAAATACAAAATATATTTCTATACCATTTCTTTATAGTGGTTCACAATTATTTGGCCCCCTTTCACCCTACATTGGTATCAAAGGTCTGATGGCAATATGGTGTGATAAATGTACAGTATATGTACAAATGTACAATTGCAAAGCATGCTGAGTATTACTCTAATGAGCCCCCACCCCCCAAAAAATATAATATAATAATATAATACATATGGTTAACATGCTTATCCAGAGTAACAGTGCATTCAACTAAGGTAGATAAACACCAACATATCACAGTCATCGCAAGTAAGACGTTTCTGTAACCGTTACTGAGAATGTTGTTGCTGTTCTGCCAGGTAGTTGCAAATGTAATGCAAAATACATGTATTTAATTAAATACAATACTTTGCAGAAGTATTTTATATTTGATTTTGATACATTGGTCTTTAGGGTATTTTGTAGTTGTATTTTGTAATTTATGCCCATCCCTGTTCATCATTATCTTTCACAGATATTCATCTATCCATTATTCACATCAATTCATGCAGAACCACACTCATAAAGGTCACAAACAGTCAAAATCATGTTTTTCATTAAAAGTGATGATATTTTAAGAAAACCAGATCAAAGTATGATGACCAAAGTATA
This sequence comes from Coregonus lavaretus, assembly GCF_964263955.1. NCBI lineage: Eukaryota > Metazoa > Chordata > Actinopteri > Salmoniformes > Salmonidae > Coregonus > Coregonus lavaretus. The sequence continues at coordinate 69,421,389 of NC_139992.1, read as the reverse complement.
AAAAATGACTGCTGCGTCTACATTGATAGAGTTTGATCATAAAGTTACTGGTCCCCTCCCCAATGTAAAACACTTGGATTCATTATTAAGGGGACAAGGTGACATCACCTTAACTCTCATTTTTAATACACCTATGGTAACATGATATTCTCTTACCTAATTTAAATAAGTACCACCTTGTTACCAACATCGGAGAAGGCGTGTTTGCAGAGGGGCATGGCTTATATGGTTAGATAGCTACTCTACTGGTGTATGACAAATGTATGCACTCACAACTGTAAGTCACTCTGGATAAAAGTGTCTGCTAAATTACTCAAATGTCAAATGTAAGAACCATTTAAGAACTTTTAAAATGTTTTATTGCAGAGTCCAGTCACACAATGAAATAGACAAAGTAACGACTGAAAACAGCAGGAAGGCAGGAAATTGATGCATGAGATATCTCATTGTGTATGGCATGTAAAGTCTGGAAAAGGTGGTCCTTTTAAAACCATTACCCATCACCACTCAGGGTCAGAGAATAGAAGTTATAGTGGATGTTCACCTCAGAAGAGCTCTCTGAGTCTCATGTATAGCCTTTGTCTTTCTTTCTTTTTGGTATTTTACCCCCTTTTTCTCCCCAATTTCTTGGTATCCAATTGGTAGTTACAGTCTTGTCCCATCGCTGCAACTCCCGTACGGACACGGGAGAGGCGAAGGTCGAGAGTCGTGCGTCCTCCAAAATACAACCCAAATGAGCCTCACTGCTTCTTGACACAGTGCCCGCTTAACCCGGAAGCCAGCTGCACCAATGTGCCAGAGGAAACACCGTACACCTGGTGACCGAGTCAGCGTGCACTGCGCCCGGCCCACCACAGGAGTTGCTAGTGCACAATGGGACAAGAACAACCCTGCCGGCCAAACCCTCCCCTACCCTGGACGGCACTGGGCCAATTGTGCGCCGCCCCATGGGTCTCCCGGTCGCCTGCCGGCTGCAACAGAGCCTGGACTTGAACTAGGATCTCTAGTACTGCGATGCAGTGCCTTAGACCACTGCGCCACTCGGGAGGCCCAGCCTTTGTCTTTCTTTGATCATTCCCCTGACTGTAGACTGAGCCTCCACTCAACTCTCAGTAATGAGGGACATAGTATGCAGCGGGGGGCTCCAGCACTCTACCCATAATGCATTGCAAACTGCAACAGTACCGGGCCTCAGAAATAGAAACTGCTCCAGGTAAAGCTGCTGCCTCTGAATATTCATTTTACCAATTTCTCTCTCTCTCTCTTTGAAAGCCACAGTAGATTTGGATGATAGCATGTGGCTATAATTAGAAATGTCTTAATTATTTAACTCATAAAGCTTCTATAGTGTTCCTCATTAGTTTTTTTGTGTGTCTGTGCGTATTTGGGAACTCCACCAGTTGAAGGTGACATTCACGTCTAGGAGTTTTGCCTTAGGCAGATGTAAATTGTATAAATACTTAATTACAGTATGAAATGAAAAAGCTTTAAGTGAAATGACAGAGAAGCTTTCATTTAGAGGGGATCTAGCAACTGATCCATCCATAGATCTATCCAACCTGGATGGTAGTTGAGTGGTCACAGGGTTAAAGGGGTGGGGGAATAGAGTGCATGTTGAGATAGGATAATACACTAACAACCCTGTCAATATTATTTTCAGCATCAGTATGTGGCACAGCCAGAAGAGGACTGGCCACCCCTCATAGCCCGGTTCCTCTCTAGGTTTCTTCCTAGGTTCATGCCTTTCTAGGGAGTTTTTTCTAGCCACTGTGCTTCTTCATTGCTTGCTCTTTGGGGTTTTAGGGTGGGTTTCTATATAAGCACTTAGTGGCACCTCCTGATGTAAAAAGGGCTTTATAAATACATTTGATTAATTGATTGACTGATTGGCATCTCACATGCACAACCCACTTATATTGCTGCAGGCTAATAGTTTTACATACTCTACAGCTTATTATTAAGATTAAAACAATGTAATAATAATTTACCCAGTAGAAAAACAACACTGTAAAAAACAACAATGAATATGCTTTCTTCCATAAGTAGTCATAATAATGAGTCCCCACTAACCCGCCTGTTTATTAAATGTCTTCTCTTATCTGCTCATGAACAGGTGGATGTGAAAGCCATTAGCAATGAAAGACATAGACAAAGCCATAATGAGCCATTCATAAGGACCACACTAAAGCTACAGGACTTCAGGGGAATGATCAGAGAAATACGAAAGTTATATATGAGCTATAGAACATGTATTTAACCTATTCACATTCCTCCTGTTGTCTTTCATCCTCAGAGAGTAAATCAAAATAGAAAGATGGAACAATACCATTGAGCATCATTGTCTTTCTCCTCAGTAATCGAATTGCCCTATGCAGTCCAAGTTCACTCGGGCATTCATGACACATACCAGCTGCTTTACTATTACAGTCACTGGTGAATACCGTTTAGTTTGCCGTGCCCATCGACACCGTTCAATTAACAGCATAGTAAAAATGTAAATCGAGATTAATGAATATGTTTCAGAAACGGGCTCCTTTGACTAACGTAAGAAAGCATTGTCCTTTTTATGCATCGTCCCATAATTGCTATGTGTCTCTTTTTTTGACTGTCTGTGGATAATGGAAATTATTTGAGGCAGATTCATTAATCATAAAGTGTGATTAGTTGCTAATTACAGTGTGGTAATTACATTGGAGAGGAAACCCAGCCATGATTCACAGCAGGATCACTCCTGAGGCAGGAGACCCCCTATTGACAGCATCCTCCTGTCAACCTCTACCTCATTTATAGCACACACTCATAGACACACGAGCGTACGCACGCACACACATGCACGAACGAACGCATGCATGCATACACATACACACACGCACGCACACAAACACGTAGACGCTCAAGTAGATGCCATGTCTCTAAACACAAAACTTACGTCACACAAAGGCTCACATATACAGTATATTCATTATCATACCCAGTTGTAAATCATCAACAGAGTCTCATACACTCTTAGAATCAGTGATGACTCGAGGAACCCTGGAGATCCTCAAGGATCCCCTGGAGTTACTCAAGGAACCATTGCTAGTCAATATTTCTGTTACATGTATTTTAAATATGTATTTTATTAAATTACCTCTGAGTATTATTTTATTTTTATTACACTGGGCTGAACTACATTCCAATGTATTTTGTAACAAGATACTTTCGAGAGCTGTAATTTGTATTTTTTAAATACAAAATACTTTTCTGTACCATTTTATATAGCTGTTCACAATTTTGTGGCCCCCTTTCACCCTGCGTTGGTATTAAAAGTCTGATGGCACTATGGTGTGATAAGAGCGTCTGCTAAATAAACTATGGTCATTATGGCGAAACAGTTCTATTTTTGTTTCATCAGACCAGAGGACATTTCTCCAAAAAGTACGATCTTTGTCCCCATGTGCAGTTTCAAACTGTAGTCTGGCTTTTTTATGGCGGTTTTGGAGCAGTGGATTCTTCCTTGCTGAGCAGCCATTCAGGTTATGTCGATATAGGAATCGTTTTATTGTGGATATAGATAATTGAATACCTGTTTCCTCCAGCATCTTCACAAGGTCCTTTGCTGTTGTTCTGGGATTGATTTGCAATTTTCGCACCAAAGTACATTCATCTCTCGGAGACAGAACGCGTCTCCTTCCTGAGTGGTATGACGGCTGCGTGGTCCCATGGTGTTTATACTTGAGTACTATTGTTTGTACAGATGAACGTGGTAACTTCAGGCATTTGGAAATTGCTCCCAAGGATGAACAAGACTTTTGGAGGTCTACAATTTTTTTTTCTGAGGTCTTAGCTGATTTCTTTAGATTTTCCAATGATGTCAAGCAAAGAGGCACTGCGTTTGAAGGTAGGCCTTGAAATACATCCACAGGTACACCTCCAATTGACTAAAATGATGTCAATTAGCCTATCAGAAGCTTCTAAAGCCATGACATCATTTCCTGGAATTTTCAATTTTCAGTTTTAAAGGCACAGTCAACTTAGTGTACTGTACTGGTGAGTGGCAATCCAAAAGGTTCTTCCAGGCACCTTTACTTCTAAGAGTGTACACTCAAACACATACATCACAGCTTCTCTGAAGGCCCTAACTCATCTACAGTATTTCCTTCATCTCTCATACTACTGTTTACCAAAATTCTCTAAAGAAACATGCCAACATGTTTTGGCTGTAGTGGCATGCCTCAGTTAATGGCTAGTTTTACAAGGGATTACAGTCATTTCCTACAGGACTACATGAGATCTCCGCTGCTGGTTTAAAACTCGCTGCATACTGTATTAAGTTCAATGAGGCATAGAAAGCTTGTATTATTATGTTTTGTTAGACACATTGCATCTGACAAACCATTTTCCTGTGTCCTTCGGGCTCCAACTTTCTTATAATCAGGAATACAGCACATACTGGAGGCACACACACACACACACACACACACACACACACACACACGCACACATTCCCTTGCTCTGCATTCTCATTTATCTCTGAGTATCGCTCCATCTATCATCACCTCCCTGTCTTAAATACCCTATAGGCAGGGGCCTCTCACGCACTGTGTTAAACACACATGTTATCCTCATCAGCCTGCGTATTATAAACCTCAGTAATCTCACATCTCTGGTTGCTCTTGCACCTTTTCAATTTCCTGGTAACCTAATCCTGGCCTGTTGCGCCATACCACACCATAGCCTCAGAGAGAAAGAGGGAAAAAAATTTAAGGATAACAAATTGTGCCTTTTGATAAAAGTTGGTATTAGAGCAAATGGCACATGCATGTGTATTGTGAACTGGCCTGTATTGTTTAAGTGGCTATAATCCACCATAGTTGACATGAGTCAGTGGAGGATCTGTGTTGCCTTGAGCATAGTTACAGATGTGAGGGGTGAAAAAATCACCCTCCTCTCTCTATAACTCAGCATAGGGCTTCTAAAATGTATAATAATTTGTTTATAAAGGTTTCAAAAGCAAAGGTTGTCATCACACGGCAAGGCATTTAAGCACCTCTCACATAATGTAGTATCCAATCAAGATCATTAATGAATCCTCCTGTTGATAACAGGTTCGATGTCTCTATGCAAGTACTACAGAGTGATGATATTATTGAACTGCAGTGTTCCCACTAGGAGCTGCCCTGCAGACTTGACTCCTATTGAGATACCAGCAGGTACACAGGTTCTCTCACTCAAATCCTATTGATTGGTTTTCTCAATGACTGAGAGCTGAAAGAAACCAAAAAGAGGAGTTTAGATGGATTAACCATCTTAGTCCCCTCCTGTGACAGACAATACGTGGTTCTCCAACGTTCTTTTCCTCTTTCCTTTGTGTCTGGATTTTGGCAACCGTAGATCAATGAACATATCACACCCCCAGTTTGCACTGGGCTATAGTACTCTCTGTGTCATGTCACTTCTTACAATTGGACATTTTCAAAACTGTTAAACAGTCTGAAATGATTATTCTTTGGCTGCCAGTTAAATTTAGATTATATTACATTGGGGTTCAGCAGATATTGTAAAGGATTATGAGGGCACACTAAAATCCCCCCCCCCCCCAAAAAAAATCCTTTAGAAAGTGGATCCCTTGTTTCAATCGCCCAGACACTCCCTTAGTCATCACTTCAAAACAGTCATAAAACTAACTCGCATGGATAAACCTGCTCTCTATTGAAAACACATTGGCTCATAATCCACGGCCTCTCCTAATATAAAAAGATCCCATGGCGATTTCAAGGTCAAACACCAATAAAATGAAAAACTACAATTTGTTGGAGTCTGTGATGATTCTCTTCCATGGGCACACAATGACATCATCTGTAATCCTTCAGAAAGCCAGAGTCTAGGGTGGAGAGTGGAGAGGAATCTCATGGTAATTCTCATCAGGCCAGATGTAAATCACAGTTTTCCCATTACGGATCTGTTAAAGCTGCCAGCCAGAGCAGCTGCAGATCCTTCCCGACCAACCGACGCTTCCTGATCCGTCACCCCAGGAACGAGAGCGGCTGAGCTACTTTCACTCAGGGAGTCTCTTTTCCCCCGGGAGAGGGGAGAGACACTGGGTTGGATTTCTCGGTCTAGATCGATGATGATGTGCCCCTGTGCTGGGAGATCTGGTTGGGGTGTATCACTGTGACAGACACGCATGCACACACACACACCTTTTCTCATTGAATTGTCTGAAACCTAAAAATTACATTTCTCTCAAATGTAACAGTCCTGAATGAACAGCACTTTTTTCAAGTTACAATATTAAAAGGAGTTTGTTTCTATTTGGCTGTATTTTCTTCCAGGTGGTTTTATATGGCTGTCTAGGCCTCGTGCTGCAGGACTTTGTGCTGTATCAGGTGCGAGGCGGGAGCTGATTTTTCTCTTCCTGACATGCCTGACGATGCACAGCAACTGTCACCTGTCAACAACATCTGTGAAAAACAGCTTGTCGTCAGCGACAGTGTTTTTTAGGGGGGGCCATACCTGTCATTCCTGATCATAACAGATTTCTGCTGCTCGCTTATCAAACTCATTAACCGTACCTCTTTCTGCTTCGTGCCTGCTATTTCCATTTGAATTGACACTGTACTTTATAAAACATCATGGCTGAATTGGCCACAGTAAGCAAGTCAACAATATTACCAGATCGCAATGTAATCCAGTGTAATCCATCTCCACTCGCTATAAGATTCACTTTACTCTTGCATTAAATTACCAATTTGTAGGAATATTGGCACTAGAAACTGCTGAATAATAAACAAAAGCATATCCCCATAAAAAATATTGTAATTGCTCAAGTGGAAATAAACCTTACTGATTATAGGGAATAAAAAAGCACTTAAAATGTTGCATTCCTTCATTTTGAATGTGATTTGAAATAAGCAGAGAGGTGGCCAATTCCAGTGAATCCAAAGGTAAAACAGTAATGCGGGAGACATACTGTACATCAGAACTATCTTTCCCTCCAGTAACCCCTCAACCTTGGACAACCCATACAGACCTGTAATCCCTACAACGGATGGCCCCGCCCCAAATGAATCCTAACTGTAGCCATCCTCAATCCATCAATTCATCTGGTCCAATCGGCCTAGCCGTTAGGGGTGTTCACATACATTTAGATTTTCCCTTTGTTTTCATTACCCCAGCACAGATAATCTGTGTATACTGAGGAGAAATGAGGGGAGATCAGCCTTTGGGATGTGGAGAAGGAGAGATGGAGACCTCTACATGTTCACTTCAAAGGGGCTTTGCCTGAGTGGAAGCAGGTGTGTCTTGTCCAGGGTCTGGTGCAGGGTGGACCATACTGGAGGGAGGGATACCCCCAGGCCTATGAAATGCGTGTGTGTGTGTGTGTGTGTGTGTGTTCTGAGGGGTTAACTACTTTGTTTAACTTTAATGGCTCCGTCTCAGCGCAATGGAAGAGGGTGAGGAGGGGTTGTAGCTATGCATGATTTGTCACAAGCTGTCCGTGCTGTGGAGTCCTGACTGACATCATAATCACTTGATAATAGTTCATCTGGAGCGAAGCTGTTCCCTACATGCCCTCCATGCTCCCCCGTACCTCCTGTCCTCCCCCATACGTAAATGTTGTTTTGTGTCCTTGTGTGCTCTGTAGACTCTGTGAAAGCCGTCTAACTTCTGTCTAAAGTATTGAAGTATGGGACTCTAAATCATAGACAGCATCACTCTTAGGAGTTTAGTTTGTAGTTTTCTGGCATGCAAACAAATATGATGATTTCTCTCTCTGGTGATAGGCTATACAGACAATTTCCCAACATCATTAATCTGGTGTACCGCTCAATAGTGACAATTTACAAATCTTTATTATAGACAGTACACACACACACACACATGCCACACACATGCATGCCACAAACGCACACACACACTTTGTCCACCCCCCCCCCCCCCCCAGCACCTCCCAGTACCCCCCCTCACTATGATACAATACATGACCAAAAGTATGTGGACACCTACATCTCATTCCAAAATCATTGGCATTGATATGGAGTTGGTCCCCCCTTTGCTGCTATAACAGCCTCCAATCTTCTGGAAATGCTTTCCACTAGGTGTTGGAACATTGTTGTGGGGACTTGCTTCCATTCAGCCACAAGAGCATTAGTGAGGTCGGGCACTGATGTTGGGCGATTTAGGCCTGGCTCGCAGTCGGCGTTCCAATTCATCCCAAACGTGTTCGATGGGGTTGAGGTCAGGGCTCTGTGCAGGCCGGTCAAGTTCTTCCAAACCGATCTCGACAAACAATTTCTGTATGGACCTCGCTTTGTGCACAGGGGCTTTGTCATGCTGAAACAGGAAAGGGCCTTCCCCAAATTGTTACCACAAAGTTGGAAGCACAGAATCCTCTAGAATGTCATTGTATGCTGTAGCGTTAAGACTTCCCTTCACTGGAACTAAGGGGCCTAGCCCGAACCATGTAAAACTTTATAGTTGTTACTATGCATTGGGGCAGGTAGCGTTCTCCTGGAATCTGCTAAACCCAGATTTGTCCATCGGACTGCCAGATGGTGAAGCGTGATTCATCACTCCAGAGAACGCATTTCCACTGCTCCAGGGTCCAACGGCGGCTTTACACCACTCCAGCCGACACTTGCCATTGCACATGGTGATCTTAGGCTTGTGAGCGGCTGCTCTGCCATGGAAATCCATTTCATGAAGCTCCCGACGAACAGTTATTGTGCTGACGTTGCTTCCAGAGGCAGTTTGGAAGTTGGTAGTGAGTTTTGCAACCGAGGACATATGATTTTTACGCCCTACGCGCTTCAGCACTCGGTGGTCCCGCTCTGTGAGCTTGTGTGGCCGACCACTTCGCGGCTGAGCCGTTGTTGCTCCTAGACATTTCCACTTCACAATAACAGCGCTTACAGTTGACAGTGGCAGCTCTAGCAGGGCAGACATTTGACAAACTGACTTGTTGGAAAGGTGGCATCCTATGACGGTGCCACGTTGAAAGTCACTGAGCTCTTCAGTACGGGCCATTCTTCTGCCATTGTTTGTCTATGGAGATTGCATGGCTGTGTGCTTGACTTTATACACCTGTCAGCAATGGGTGTGGCTGAAATAGCCAAATCCACTAATTTGAAGGGGTGTCCACATGCTTTTGTATATATAGTGTAGCTGTCCCCACATTGCCACTCATGTAATCTCATTGGTGGCCACCTCTGCCCAGTTCATGCCTCCTTCCTCCTTGTCTCTGATTGACAGATGCCCTTTTCCTCAACCGCTCTCTCCTTGTTCTGTTTTAGGAGATTCATATTACTGTCTGTAGGACCTGCCCGTCTGTCTGTAGGACGTGTCTTTCGGTCTGTCTGTCTTTCGGTCTGTCTGTCTGTCTGTCTGTCTGTCTGTCTGTCTGTCTGTCTGTCTGTCTGTCTGTCTGTCTGTCTGTCTGTCTGTCTGTCTGTCTGTCTGTCTGTCTGTCTGTCTGTCTGTCTGTCTGTCTGTCTGTCTGTCTGTCTGTCTGTCTGTCTGTCTGTCTGTCTGTCTGTCTGTCTGTCTGTCTGTCTGTCCATCATCCACTGGAACAGCTGACTTTGCATGTAATAAATAACTCTACAGCAGAACACGATTACACAATGAAAAGAACACCGTCTTTTTTTCTGATATGTCAGTGGGGATATGTTGAATAATAAGCTATCCTAAAATCTTGGAGTTCCAGTAGAATTCCATTGACAGTGAAAACTCAGTGTCCATTAATTAGAGGTACAGTATATAACTATACTGTTCATAGACTCTTACAGTCTGCTCTGCTAATATTTTTTTTAAACGTATAATACTGTATGATCTCTATGGAGACCCATTGGCCTTTTAGAAGAACAAGTTATTCTCTTTTTCTTTCCTGAGCTCTGTTAATAACAGTATAGCTGAAGCTTCAGGACCCATGTTTTTTATGATCTGACAAAAGCTATAATGTATGTCTGTGTAGCGCTCTGCTAGGCTGTATTCGCTGAGCTGAACCCAGGGATAGTGGAGTACGGGACATATTTATATTCTGTGCTGCAGTGAGTAAGTAAGTTGCAGGGAGCAGTGGGCAGGCTAATTTCACATGCTGTAAGTCCTTTCTCAGAGTAGGCCGACTGGCCAAGTGTTAACCCCTCTCTCCCCCTCCTCTCTCTGTTTTAGTAAGAGCAGTGCTGCTCTCCGTGGGGTTGGGTATATACATAAAATTATTTAAGAGCACGGATATCAATCTTTTTCAGCTGAGTGCGACGTAAATGTCTCCTGTCCATAGCGTGATGGAAACCTTTTCCAGCCACTTCCTTCTTGATCATTGGTTACTGCTAGGGCTATTGTGTGTGTGTATGCGTGTGTGCGTGTGCGTGTGCGTGCGCGTGCGTGTGTGTGCGCGTGCCTATCCTGCCTGTCCACAAGATCTCATAGTTTCCCTTCGAAATTCGGCATATCACATTTTTATGCACTCATTCTGCATGGTTATAGGGTTAATTTCCATGTGATTACAGGGTTAAGGTTAGGGCTATGGTAGTTAAGGTGGTTAAGGTTAGGGCTATGGTTTGGGAAGTCTTAGAACTAAATAATTAAAAACGACACACTATTGCTATCAAGTATCATCAAATATTCTCGTGCCTTGTGAACTCCGGTAGCGCAGTGGTCTAAGCACAGCGTTCTGGCTCTGAGCATCCTGGGTTTGCTCCCAATGTTGGGTAATCATTTTTTGGGGGGGAGCGCCAAGGAAGGCTGGTCTGTATCTAATTCCTCAAAAGCCAGAAATCCGAGAACACATTTGCGGAACGACTGGATTTGATGAGCTTGAAAACTATTGGGAAGATAGATTTTGTATGGCGGGTGATGGAAAATTGTGATCTTTATAAACTCTGTCCCTAGTTATGCCATGACATTTACCCAGCGTTGGCAGTTGATCATCATAATGTGTTCATGAGGTCACAGAGGCAGATGTCTGAGATGTGTTTGTGTCTGTGTCTATACCGTCGAGAGCAGAGAAACTGCCTCACCCTTTGAGCTTGTCACTGCGTATTATCCTCTAGAGTCTAAGCCTTGGGGTAGGGGGTGAGGTTCTACTAAGCTAACATGTGGAATTTTGTTAAGATGGCCATACCATGGATCATTAAGCTATTTAATTTTGAATTTAAGGACCCCAGTAGGTATTTTTGTATTATTTGATAAAACATTGAGTTTGACCTTACTGCAATTAGCCAATGGAAACTCATTGAATAATACTTTCATACATGGCAAAACAAAAAATTTATCAAAAGGAAGAATGTTTTGGAGTGTCTGTGCTATATCTGAGAGATATAAGAAAGCTCAGAAAAAAATAATATATTTTACCATGGAATGACCCGTATACCTTTGACGTGGAAATGCCCTATTCACTTCCATACATTTTCAGGCCTGGTAATGGGTTACTTTCAAATGAGGCTTGTTAGGCTTGTGGGCGTCGTAGAGCAAAACAACATGTATGTGTTCATGTACGTGTTTGTGAGAGTCTCAGCTTTCGACAGTGGGGTCATATTACAGGGTGGCAGGTAGCCTAGCAGTTAAGAGCATTGGGATAGTAACCAAATGGTCGAATAGGTGAAAAATCTGTCTGTGCCCTTGAGCAAGGCACTTAACCCTAGTCGCTCTGGAGAAGAGTGTCTACTAAATGACTTAAATGTAAAATATTTGTTTCTAGCCCAAACCATTTGGACTCCGCAGACATTTTCGTGGGATGCATTTTAGGATACAATTTGAAATGTATGACATACATTTGTAAATCTATTTGGAATGCATACATTTGTATGGAAATATATTACTTGGACCATTTTTTATAATCCACATTCCTTTTTTTTCAGTATGGGTTGACTCTAGGGGATTTTAATGTAGCCAACTTTATATTAGCACTGTATGATTAATTACCAACTGTGTCCAACACACAACGACATAAATACTATTTGTTCATCCATGAAATGTGGCATTGTTTCATCTTAGCTCATCACTTCAAGCTGTCCTTTACATTTTTCTCTGTATGCATTCTCCAACCGTCATGGGAGTATGTTGCTATCGGGTGAGATGTTTTTAAAGGGATGCGTTTAGAAGGTGGCTTTTCACATGGGGCGGCATAGCACGTGACACATGATATACTGTAACTTTGCTGTTTTCTCAGAGTTCGCTCTATAGTGCTATGTGCAGTATGCTTGGCTACCTTCACCTACTCTGCTCAGTGTCTACGTGCCACTGGATACACTTGGGTAGTCTCCTCCAATTGTGTCGTTAAACTGTGACTGTAAGATGTCTTCGAACACAGAGAGGAGCAGATCTATGTTGTTCTTTTTTATCATGACAGTTTACAATCTAAGGTAACAGCAAGTAATGTAGTCTCTTCAACTTGCTCAACAGCCACACCATTCATTACCAGATTCCGCTGAGGTCTAGAACTTAGGGAATGTTTTGTACCAAATACAATGCTCTTAGTTTTACAGGTGTTCAGGACCAGTTTATTTCTGGCCACCATTCTAAAACTGACTGCAACTCTTTGTTGCCGTGATTTCACTAGGTTGCTGACACGTATAGGGTTGAATCATCAGCATACATGGACACACAGGCTTTGTTTAATGCCAGTGGCAGGTCATTGATAAAAATAGAAAAGAGTAGTGGACCAAGAAAGCTGCCCTGTGGTACACCACACTTTACATGTTTGCCATTAGAGAAGTTTCCATTTAAGGACAACCCCCTGTGTTCTATTAGATAGATAGCTCTGAATCCAGGATATGGCAGAGGTTGAAAAGCCAGGTTATGGTCAATAATATCAAAGGCTGCACTGAAATCTAACAGTACAGCTCCCACAGTCATCTTATTATAAATTTATTTCAACCAATCATCAGTCATTTGTGGCAGTGCAGTACATTTTGATTGCCCTTCTCTATAAGCATGCTGAAAGTCTGTTGTTAATTTATTTACAGAGAAATTGCATTGTATTTGGTCAAACCCATTTTTTTCCAACATTTTGCTAAGAGCTGGCAGCAAGCTGATAGGTCGGTTGATAGAACCAGTAAAGGCCGCTTTACCATTCTTGGGTAGCGGCATGACTTTGGCTTCCCTCCAGGCATAAGGACAAACACTTTTCTCTAGGCTCAGATCATTAAAAAATAGGAGTGGCTATAGACTCATCTACCATCCTCAGTAGCTTTCCATCTAAATTGTCAATGTCAGGAGGTTTGACATGATCGATAGCAATAGTTTTTCCACCACTCCCACACTAACTTTACAAAATTCTAATTTACAATGCTTTTCTTTAATACATTTTTTAAATGCATGAATACGATGGCTCACTGTCCATTGTTGGCATTTCCTGCATAAGTTTGCCCACTTTGCCAATGAAGTAATCATTAAAATAATTGGCAACATCAAATAGTTTTGTGAGAAATAAGCCATCTGATTTGATGAAAGATGGAGTTGGGTGGTCCTCTGTAGCTCAGCTGGTAGAGCACGCCGCTTGTAACGCCAAGGTAGTGGGTCCGATCCCCGGGACCACCCATACACAAAAATTTATGCACGCATGACTGTAAGTCGCTTTGGATAAAAGCGTCTGCTAAATGGCATATTATTATTATTATTATTATTATTATTATTATTATTATTATTATTATTATTATTATTATTATTATTATTATTGAATTTGTCTTTCTGCCAATAATTTCATTTAAAGTACTTTTTAATTAAACATATTTTTTTAAATATAATTGATCTTGGCATCATAATACAGTTTCTTCTTGTTTTTGTTGAGTTTAGTCACATAATTTCTCAATTGTCGGATGGGCAGCCAGACTTATTAGCCACTCCCTTTGCCACATCTCTTTCAGTCATACTGTTTTTCAATTCCTCATCAGTCCATGGCGCCTCAACAGTTCTAACAGTCAGTTTCTTAACAGGTGCATGTTTATCAATAATTGGAAGAAGCAATTTCATAAATTCATCAAGTGCAGCGTCTTGACGCTCCTTATTAATCACATCAGACCAACAAATATAGCCACTATATTGTGATCACTGGATCCAATGGGTATGGATGCAGCTTTAGAACAAAGTTTTAGTGTATTAGTAAAAATGTGATCAATACAGGATGATATAGTTCCTTTAGTGTCTGTAAACACCCTGGTAGGTTGATTAATAACCTGAACCAGATTACGGGCACTGGTTACAGTGAGAAGCTTCCTCTTGAGTGGACAGCTTCATGGAAACCAGTCAATATTCAGGTCCCCAAGAAAGTAGACATATCTGTTTTCATCACATACACTATCAAGCATTTCACACATATTATTTAGATACTGACTGTTAGCACTTGGTGGCCTATAGCAACACCCCAAAAGAAAAGGCTTTAGATATGCCAGGTAAACCTGCAACCACAACACTTCAATAACACTTGACCTGAGATCCTCTCTAGGCATTACACAGATATGGCTCTGAATATATACAGCGACACCTGCCCATAGGCATTCCTGTCTCTTCTGTAGATGTTATATCCTTGTATTGCTGCTGCTGTATCATCAAAGGAATTGTCTAAGTAATTCTCAGAAATGGCTAATATATGAATGTTTTCTGACGTTAGCAAGTTATTGATTTGATTAACCTTATTTCTAAGGCTACATATATTACTATAGGATATGTTTAGCCCTTTCCTGGGTACTGTAGCTTATCAGATATAGACATAGTATGGAAAAGGACAAACAAAGCAAGAGAAAAAAAAAACATTATTCAGGAGTCCATTCAGGAGCTGTCATAGCAGATGTAAGCAATGTCCCCACGCGCTCTGGCAGCTTTCATGGCTGGGATAAGTTCTTTCCATTTCTGGAACACAGCTTCAGTATAGTCCTTGTTGAGGAAGATGTGTGTTCCTCTCAAGTTCTTGGCTCTTTCCAGAACAGCTACCTTGTCCTTAAACCTCACTATCGGTCACCTAGGCCGGTGAAGGGTTTTCCTGTCCTGTGGGTGCACTCCACCTCAATCTTCCTGTGGTCTATCTTCAGTTTCTCAGTGATCATTTCCCGCACTCTGTCCTAAGAGTCCGTCCAGGTCTTATGTGGAGATTCTGCAATTCAGTCCACAACAATTTGTTTTGCCTTGATTGTCCAACATTGTTGTTTCGCCTTGATAATCTGATTTCTCCTTCGTTGTTATCATGGATTTTCATCCAGCACTGATGTCCTCTCTCAATGATTTACAGATTGTTGTCATCTTGCTGTTCTCCTGATTAAACTCTTCGAGCTGACCCTGGGAGAACTGCAAACTGTTCGTCAGGTCCTGGACCTCTCTGGTCAGATTGTCCATTATTTTATTAGTTGACTCCACCAGTATCTGGACACAACACTTAAAGCTACTGTATTTTCCTGTTGTAACAACTGCTTGTAGAACTATTTTTGTTCATATAAAAGATCATTCACCTGTGATAGCGAGACACCACTGTCCTCAATGGTACTCCCACTGGCTTTGGTCTTTGTCATGGTAGCAACGTAGGCTACGCTGTTATTCCTCACAGTTTCAAATAGGGCATGTCGTGGGGCAGATGGAAACAGCAACAAACAGCAGGGATTCAAACAGTCACATTCCCGGGACAATCCATGGTCCTAGCCGCAAGGCTGTGAGTTGTTGACAAGCTGCTAAGGAAACCTGGCTAGCTTGATAGCTAGCTAACGATAGTTAGAAGCTAGGCTAGCATCTGCGCCAACGAGGGAAAAGTAAAGTAAAACGTTTCTGTAAAAAGCAAAACCGCTACTGAGAATGTTGTTGTAGCTAAAGTGGTCTGTTTGTTGGGTTACATTTTATAAGCTTACTGTCAGTTCTGAAGCTAATGAAATGGCTCACAGAAGTGTGAGAGACAGATGGGTATGCACACACTAACTGTAAGTCGCTCTGGATAAGAGCTTCTGCTAAATGACTAAAATGTAAATGTAAAAATACTGAGATTGCTGTTATGCTATTGTTAATTGGAAAGAAAACTTTTTAATGGTACATTGTGCTTTTTTCATCAAGTACGAAGAACGCAAGTCAAATAGCTAGAACTGACATAAGTTATTCATTTGAGGTATTTGATCCAGTTGTGTTAGAAACATGAATACTTAAATACATTTTGTCAAATCTGACAATCATTTGTAATTGTTATTTCTCAATTCAATAGTGTTTGAATAACACAAATGAATTAAGTACATCTGTAATAATAATTTCATTGTGTGGAACTACTGTCCAAAATTGAATTAAGTATTGGTTTTTTTTAGTAGTAGTGAAAATAGATGGCCAGATTGTTGTTCAGGAACTGAAATACCTCCCTTTTGGATATAATTTTCCATCCAGCTATGTCCACTAGCTACCTGCCTACTCTCTCCCTTCCAGGCGGTAGACTGGTGTCAAGGTGAACAGCTTGGCCTCTGCCAGGCAGAGAGAGCAGAGCCTTCATGTAGAGAGCAAGGTGGTTAAGCTCATGGCCTCATGGCTGCTTCCTGCTCCACTTTCTCGACTGGGGCATAGCTTCCTGTCCGGCCCCTGACAGCTTCCTGTCCAGCCCCTGACAGCTAAATGACTGCCCTTTCTGTTGGCCTTCCCTCTCACTCTCTCTCACCCACAAAACATATGTTAGCTGTGTGGTGGGCCCCCTTAGCATCTGCCCTGCATGTGCCTGTCTGTACATCAGTCTGTCTGGTGGCTATCTGGCTGATGGCAGCAGGCTAGGGCACTGGGGATAAAAGGGAAATAGGGAAAACATACAATGAGAGGTATTTATGAGAGGACATGAAGATCTGTATGGCTCTGCTGGGAGAGCATTACTTCAGAGGACAGACCATTACTGTAAGGATGGTAGCCATGTGGTATGACTGAACCCCCTGCAGATGTGGCCTACGTACTAATGTTATTTTAATGTACATCCAACCATGTAAACTCTGATCATATCTGAATGGCGTTATTATGGATTGTTAAAATATATTTATGAGATCACCTTCAACAAAGTAGTCATAGTTTTATAACGCTCCTATAATCTTAATAGCCCGTCAAAGCACATCACACCATTTACATCTGAATGGATCATAATGAGAATCAATGCCACTCTTGGGCCAGATCAAATCAATCCCAATAGTGAAAGCTCTTGATTTTCATTTATTTTCATTGATGCTGAGGGATATTGATGTGGTCAGTGAAGTTCAGGCCTCCATGGTTCTTACTGCCAGAGAGACTGTGTAGACGGAGCATACTGAATCAATGCAGCTAATACATACTGCTGAGATAAAACTACACCGGCCAACACTTCACTCACTCTGAGGTGGATATTGATCACCAACATGATCTCATTCTGCTTTGTGATAAAACAACATTGAACAGTGAACAAATCACCAAAACAGCAGCATGCCAAGGTCCTGATACATATATGTGAGTTGGCTTAAAGTCTAAGTTGAGGCTCAGAAGTGTAACTGGGTGAGTTTATTATTAATTGTTACCAATATTCAGAGTTAAACCCGACTTAGATTGTATGCATCCCAGCTGAAGGTTTTAAACTCCATTACCCATGAGTCACTGGGGCCATTAGGCTGAGTCACACCACTGAGCCACAGGTCCAGACATGTATTTTTTTTCTCCCACCTTTATTTAACCAGGTAAGCCAGTTGAGAACAAGTTCTCATTTACAACTGCGACCTGGCCAAGATAAAGCGAAGCAGTGCGATAAAAACAACAACACAGAGTTACATAAGGGGTAAATAAAACATAACATAAAGTCAAAATACAACAGAAAATATATATACAGTGTGTGCGAATGTAGTAAGTTATGGAGGCAAGGCAATAAATAAATAGGCCATAGTCCAAAAATAGTTACAATTTCGTAATTTACACTGGAATGATAGATGTGTAAAAGATGATGTGCAAATAGAGATACTGGGGTGCAAATTAGTAAAATAAATAACAATATGGGGATTAGGTAGTTGGGTGGGCTCATTTCAGAATGGCTGTGTACAGGTGCAGTGATCGGTAAGCTGCTCTGACAACTGACGCTTAAAGTTACTGAGGGAGATAAGAGTCTCCAGCTTCAGAGATTTTTGCAGTTTGTTCCAGTCATTGGCAGCAGAGAACTGGAAGGAATGGCGGCCAAAGGAGGTGTTGGCTTTGGGGATGACCAGTGAGATATACCTGCTGGAGCGCAGACTACGGGTGGGTGTTGCTATGGTGACCAGTGAGCTAAGATAAGACAGGGATTTGCCTAGCAGTGATTTATAGATGACCTGAAGCCAGTGGGTTTGGCGACGAATATGTAGTGAGGGCCAGCCAACAAGAGCGTACAGGTCACAAAGGTGGGTAGTATATGGGGCTTTGGTGACAAAACGGATGGCACTGTGATAGACTACATCCAATTTGCTGAGTAGAGTGTTGGAGGCTATTTTGTAAATGACATTGCCGAAGTCAAGGATCGGTAGGATAGTCAGTTTTACGAGGGCATGTTTGGCAGCATGAGTGAAGGAGGCTTTGTTGTGAAATAAGAAGCCGATTCTAGATCTAACTTTTGATTGGAGATGCTTAATGTGAGTCTGGAAGGAGAGTTTACAGTCTAACCAGACACCTAGGTATTTGTAGTTGTCCACATGCTCTAGGTCAGACCCGCCGAGAGTAGTGATTCTAGTTGGGTGGGCGGGTGCAAGCAGCGTTCAGTTGAAGAGCATGCATTTAGTTTTACTAGTGTTTAAGAGCAGTTGGAGGCTACAGAAGGAGTGTTGTATGGCGTTGAAGCTCGTTTGGAGGTTTGTTAACACAGTGTTCAATGAAAGGCCAGATGTATACAAAATGGTGTCGTCCACATAGAGGTGGATCCGAGTGTCACCAGCAGCAAGAGCGACATCATTGATATACACAGAGAATAGAGTCGGCCCGAGAATTGAACCCTGTGGCACCCCCATAGAGACGGCCAGAGGTCCAGACAACAGGCCCTCCGATTTGACACATTGAACTTTATCTGAGAAGTAGTTGGTGAACCAGGCGAGGCGATCATTAGAGAAACCAAGGCTATTTAGTCTGCCAATAAGAATGCGGCAGTTGACAGAGTCAAAAGCCTTGGCCAGGTCGATGAAGACGGCTACACAGTACTGTCTATTATTGATTGTGGTTATAATATCGTTTAGGACCTTGAGCGTGGCTGAGGTGCACCCATGACCAGCTCGGAAACCGGATTGCAAAATGGAGAAGGTACGGTGGGATTCGAAATGGTCGGTGATCTGTGTTACGGATACAGGTATCCTGTGTCTTTTTGTGCTTTTCCTCTCCTTCTGCCCTAATCACAGGTGTCCTGTATGTTCCTGATTGGTGGTCGTTGGGGTGTCTGCTGATTGATGAGGTGGACCAATCAGTGGACATTCCTCTGCATTGCACCACCTGTTTCTGGTTTTTCAATCACACAATATATTGTTTAAAAGCCGGTCAGTTGTGTTTGTTGTTAGAGACTATTTCCGTATGTGAGTATGGATACTGTGGTGAACTGTGTTTTGTGTACTCACTCATTTGCTGGTTACTCTGTTTGGTAACTTTGTTGAGTGTTTCTGGGAAAAGGGGAATTTAAGCAAGTTGCCCTTGGGCGTACATTACCCGTAGGAAGAAAACTGTCTAAAAACACTAGTTAGACCTGAGCGGACCACCCACTGTAATTTTTGGATGATTAGCAGTAGCTTAGCGGTTCTTGAGGCAGGCAAGATCAGTTTAGGGGTGTTTTACACTGTTTCATTTCTTGGGTCCTGCTCAGCCCTTTTTCCCAAACCTTTACCGTGTGTTCAAAAATAAAACTTTTATGTTTGACGATAGTTTATGGTTGTTGTGTAGTTTTTGTTCTCACTGTTTCATGTCACGATTCTAATTTGCATGAATTATGTTACGGGTCTCTTGTCCATCCACCCTAGACGTTTAAAGCCACGGGGTTCGTAACAATCTGTTTGTTAACTTGGCTTTCAAATACTTTCGAAAGGCAGGGCAGGATGGATATAGGTCTGTAACAGTTTGGATCTAGCGTGTCACCCCCTTTGAAGAGGGGGATGACCGCGGCAGCTGTCCAATCTCTGGGGATCTCAGACGTTACGAAAGAGAGGTTGAACAGGCTAGTAATAGGGGTTGCGACAATTTTGGTGGCAAATTTTAGAAAGAAAGGGTCCAGATTGTCTAGCCCAGCTGATTTGTAGGGATCCAGATTTCTCAGCTCTTTCAGAACATCAGCTGTCTGAATTTGTGTGAAGGAGAAGCGGGGGGGGGGGGGGGGGGGGGGGTGGCATGGGCAAGTTGCAGCGGAGGGTGCAGAGCTGGTGGCCGGGGTAGTGGTAGCCAGGTGGAAAGCATGGCCAGCCGTAGCAAAATGCTTGTTGAAATTCTCGATTATTGTAGATTTAGCGGTGGTGATAGTGTTTCCTAGCCTCAGTGCAGTTGGGAGGAGGTGCTTTTATTTTCCATGGACTTTACAGTGTCCCAAAACTTTTCGGAGTTAGTGCTACAGGATGCACATTTCTGTTTGAAAAAGCTAGCCTTTGCTTTCCTAACTGATTGTGTATATTGGTTCCTGACTTCTCCAAAAAGTTGCATATCGCGGGGGCTGTTCGATGCTAATGCAGTACGCCACAGGATGTTTTTGTGCTGGTCAAGGGCAGTCAAGTCTGAGAAGAACCAGGGGCTATATCTGTTCTTAGTTCTGCATTTTTTGAATGGGGCATGCTTATTTAAGATTGAGAGGAAAGCACTTTTAAAGAACAACCAGGCATCCTCTACTGACGGAATGAGGTCAATATCCATCCAGGATACCCGGGCCAGGTCAATTAGAAAGGCCTGCTCGCTAAAGTGTTTTAGGGAGCGTTTGACAGTAATGAGGGGTGGTCGTTTGACCGCAGACCCATTATGGATGCAGGCAATAAGGCAGTGATCGCTGAGATCCTGGTTGAAGACAGTGGAGGTGTATTTAGAGGGTACATTTGTCAGGATGACATCTATGAGGGTGCCCATGTTTACAGATTTAGGGTGGACCTGGTAGGTCTGTTGATAATTTGTGTGAGATTGAGGGCATCTAGTTTAGATTGTAGGTTGGCTGGGGTGTTAAGCATATCCCAGTTCACCAAGCAGTACGAACTCTGAGGATAGATGGGGGCAATCAGTTCACATATGGTGTCCAGGGCACAGCTCGGGGCTGAGGGGGGTCTGTAGCAAGTGGCAACAGTGAGAGACTTATTTCTGGAAAGGTGGATTTTTAGAAGTAGAAGCTCAAACTGTTTGGGCACAGACCTGGATAGTATGATAGAGCTCTGCAGGCTATCTCTACAGTAGATTGCAACCCCACCCACTTTGGCAGTTCTATCGAGATGGAAAATGTTGTAGTTGGGGATGGACATTTCTGAATTTTTGGTGGCCTTCCTAAGCCAGGATTCAGACACTGCTAGAACATCAGGGTTGGTGGAGTGTGCTAACGCAGTGAATAACTCAAACTTAGGGAGGAGGCTTCGGATGTTAACTTGCAAGAAACCAAGGCTTTTACGGTTACAGAAGTCAACAAATGATAACGCCTGGGGAGTAGGAGTGATACTGGGGGCTACAGGGCCTGGGTTAACCTCTACATCACCAGAGGAACAGAGGAGGAGTAGAATAAGGATACGGCTAAAGGCTTTAAGTACTGGTCTTCTAGTGCGTTGGGTACAGAGAAAAAAAGGGGCAGATTTCCGGGCATTGTAGAATAGATTCAGGGCATTATGTACAGACAAGGATATGGAAGGATATGAGTACAGTGGAGGTAAACCTAAGTGTTGGGTAACGATGAAAGATATAGCATCACTGGAGGCACCGATTGAGTCGGTCTCCGCGTGTATGGGGGGGTGGGACAAAGGAGCTATCTAAGGCAGGTTGAGCTGGGCTGGGGGATCTACAGTGAAATAGTACAATAAGAAATAACCGAAACAGCAATAAGCAAGGCATATTGACATGGGAGAGAGGCATAAAGCAATCACAGGTGTTATTCGAGAGAGCTAAGACAACAGCTGGTAATGGCGACAAAGTTTGGGCTGAGGCTAAACATATACAGGATGCGGTACCGTATAAAGGAACAGTCCAGCAGGCATCAGCTGTATAGCTGAGTTATTATAAGGTCCGGTGAACAGCAATAGGAGAGTTCGGAGGTAGTTCGGGGCTGCTACCACACCGGCTTGCGTGTGCTAGCGGGCCGGGGCTAGCAGGTGGATCTTCGTGGTCGACGCCGTAACGGGAAGCCTGTTGAAACCACATCAGACGATTTCGTCGGCAGACCAGTCGTGTTGGATCGGCGGGGCTCCGTGTCAACACTAGGAGGTCCCGTCCGGTTGACAGAGAGGTAGATAGCCGGGAGATGGGCCTGGCTCGAGGCTAGCTCAGGGCTGATTAGCCAACAACTACATCCATTTGGTTGCAGCTAGCTAGTTGCGATGATCCGGTATTAAAGGTCCAGTGATTCAGTGATTCCGGCAGAAAAAACGATATGTTCTGGGTCGATAACGCGCTGTGCAGACTGGCCGATAATAGTCAAGGCTAGAGCTGGCTGGTATGTAGTGCAGGCCACGGACAATGGTGAAAAACCGCTAACGGTGGCTAATAGCAAGTAGCTCAAGGCTAACTGGTGCTTGCTTCGGGGGCAGCGGTGATTAGCCATCAGCAACATCCATCCGGTTGCGGCTAGCTAGTTGCGATCTGGTGTTAATGTCCAGTGATTCAGTTATTCCGGCAGAAAATCCGATGTTCTGGGGGAAAACCGCTAACGGTGGCTAATAGCAAGTAGCTAGTTAGCTGGCTACCTAGTTTCAACTGGATATTCTAGATAAAAGGTTAGTCAATAATAGAATCCGTTCCACATTGAGTGAGGCGAGTTGAAGGAAAGTGTATTTTGTAGAAGGATGAAAAGTGTGATAGGGAAATAAGTAGGAAAAATACAAAGAAATACAAAAAACAGGCCATTTACACGGACACACAACAAAGAACACGACCGCACTGCTACGCCATCTTGGATCAACATGTCTATGTTGATGTATTCTCTGGGCTTTGTAGTACTATAAGACAGGCAACCTCCAGAATGACATCCCAGGAAGGTCTATTTGAATAACCGCTAGCATCTATTCCCAACGTTAACAGCACTATGTATAGACTAGAGACAGTGTCTCATGTGATTAGTTCACACAAGGAGAGAATGGTGCCTTGCCTATCAAACACCTCACACCTCAATAACATAATGTTGCTGTTTCCTATGCACCTCCAGATGTATGTGTGTGTGTGTGTGTGTGTGTGTGGTGTGTCTGGAGTGTAGAAAGATAAACCAGGGCAAGTAGCACGTCGGAGGTGTCTGATGACACGACCAGAAGAGACAGGTAGGCGTGTGAGAAGTTGTTTTTATGCTTCTAACATGTTACTAATCTCAAGGTGCTAGCTAGCATTAGCAGAAACTGTGCAAACATAGAAAGAGAGAGGAGGTGTTAGCGCAATGCTAAATGCTTCTGTAACTACCTGGAGTGGAGAGGATATGTTAAAGATACAGTTTAAGTTGGACGTTTACATACACCTAGGTTGGAGTCATTAAAACTCGTTTTTCAACCACTCCACAAATGTCTTGTTTACAAACTATCGTTTTATAAAGTCGGTTAGGACATCTACTTTGTGCATGACACAAGTAATTTTTCCAACAATTGTTTACAGACAGATTATTTCACTTATAATTCACTGTATCACAATTCCAGTGGGTCAGAAGTTTACATACACTCAATCAATCAATCAATTTTATTTTATATAGCCCTTCTTACATCAGCTAATATCTCGAAGTGCTGTACAGAAACCCAGCCTAAAACCCCAAACAGCTAGTAATGCAGGTGTAGAAGCACGGTGGCTAGGAAAAACTCCCTAGAAAGGCGAAAACCTAGGAAGAAACCTAGAGAGGAACCAGGCTATGAGGGGTGGCCAGTCCTCTTCTGGCTGTGCCGGGTGAAGATTATAACAGAACCATGCCAAGATGTTCAAAAATGTTCATAAGTGACAAGCATGGTCAAATAATAATCAGGAATAAATCTCAGTTGGCTTTTCATAGCCGATCATTAAGAGTTGAAAACAGCAGGTCTGGGACAGGTAGGGGTTCCATAACCGCAGGCAGAACAGTTGAAACTGGAATAGCAGCAAGGCCAGGCGGACTGGGGACAGCAAGGAGTCACCACGGCCGGTAGTCCCGACGTATGGTCCTAGGGCTCAGGTCTCTCAGTTGGCTTTTCATAGCCGATCATTAAGAGTTGAAAACAGCAGGTCTGGGACAGGTAGGGGTTTCGTAACCGCAGGCAGAACAGTTGAAACTGGAATAGCAGCAAGGCCAGGCGGACTGGGGACAGCAAGGTGTCATCATGCCCGGTAGTCCTGACGTATGGTCCTAGGGCTCAGGTTCTCAGAGAGAAAGAGAGAACGAGAGAATTAGAGAGAGCATACTTAAATTCACACAGGACACTGGATAAGACAGGAGAAGTACTCCAGGTATAACCAACTAACCCCAGCCCCCCGACACATAAACTACTGCAGCATAAATACTGGAGGCTGAGACAGGAGCGGTCCGGAGACACTGTGGCCCCATCCGAAGAAACCCCCGGACAGGGCCAAACAGGAAGGATATAACCCCACCCACTCTGCCAAAGCACAGCCCCCGCACCACTAGAGGGATATCCTCAACCACCAACTTACAATCCTGAGACAAGGCCGAGTATAGCCCACAGAGGTCTCCACCACAGCACAAACCAAGGGGGGGCACCAACCCAGACAGGAAGATCACGTCAGTAACTCAACCCACTCAAGTGACGCACCCCTCCCAGGGACGGCATGAAAGAGCACCAGCAAGCCAGTGACTCAGCCCCTGCAACAGGGTTAGAGGCAGAGAACCCCAGTGGAGAGGGGAACCGGCCCGGCAGAGACAGCAAGGGCTGTTCGTTGCTCCAGAGCCTTTCCGTTCACCTTCACACTCCTGGGCCAGACTACACTCAATCATATGACCTACTGAAGAGATAAGTCTTCAGTAAAGACTTAAAGGTTGAGACCGAGTCTGCGTCTCTCACATGGGTAGGCAGACTGTTCCATAAAAATGGAGATCTATAGGAGAAAGCCCTGCCTCCCGCTGTTTGCTTAGAAATTCTAGGGACAATTAGGAGGCCTGCGTCTTGTGACCGTAGCGTACGTATTGGTATGTACGGCAGGACCAACTCGGAAAGATAGGTAGGAGCAAGCCCATGTAACGCTTTATAGGTTAACAGTAAAACCTTGAAATCAGCCCTTGCCTTAACAGGAAGCCAGTGTAGGGAAGCTAGCACTGGAGTAATATGATCAAATTTCTTGGTTCTAGTCAGGATTCTAGCAGCCGTATTTAGCACTAACTGAAGTTTATTTAGTGCTTTATCCGGGTAGCCGGAAAATAGAGCATTGCAGTAGTCTAACCTAGAAGTAACAAATGCATGGATTAATTTTTCTGCATCATTTTTGGACAGAAAATTTCTGATTTTTGCAATGTTACGTAGATGGAAAAAAGCTGTCCTTGAAACAGTCTTGATATGTTCGTCAAAAGAGAGATCAGGGTCAAGAGTAACGCCGAGGTCCTTCACAGTTTTATTTGAGACGACTTTACAACCATCAAGATGAATTGTCAGATTTAACAGAAGATCTCTTTGTTTCTTGGGACCTAGAACAAGCATCTCTGTTTTGTCCGAGTTTAAAAGTAAAAAGTTTTCAGCCATCCACTTCCTTATGTCTGAAACACAGGCTTCTAGCGAGGGCAATTTTGGGGCTTCACCATGTTTCATTGAAATGTACAGCTGTGTGTCATCCGCATAGCAGTGAAAGTTAACATTATGTTTTCGAATAACATCCCCAAGAGGTAAAATATATAGTGAAAACAATAGTGGTCCTAAAACGGAACCTTGAGGAACACCGAAATGTACAGTTGATTTGTCGGAGGACAGACCATTCACAGAGACAAACTGATATCTTTCCGACAGGTAAGATCTAAACCAGGCCAGAACTTGTCCGTGTAGACCAATTTGGGTTTCCAGTCTCTCCAAAAGAATGTGGTGATCGATGGTGTCAAAGGCAGCACTAAGGTCTAGTAGCACGAGGACAGATGCAGAGCCTCGGTCTGACGCCATTAAAAGGTCATTTACCACCTTCACAAGTGCAGTCTCAGTGCTATGATGGGGTCTAAAACCAGACTGAAGCATTTCGTATACATTGTTTGTCTTCAGAAAGGCAGTGAGTTGCTGCGCAACAGCTTTTTCTAAAATTTTTGAGAGGAATGGAAGATTCGATATAGGCCGATAGTTTTTTATATTTTCCGGGTCAAGGTTTGGCTTTTTCAAGAGAGGCTTTATCACTGCCACTTTTAGTGAGTTTGGTACACATCCGGTGGATAGAGAGCTGTTTATTATGTTCAACATAGGAGGGCCAAGCACAGGAAGCAGCTCCTTCAGCAGTTTAGTAGGAATAGGATCCAGTATGCAGCTTGAAGGTTTAGAGGCCATGATTATTTTCATCATTGTGTCAAGAGATATAGTACTAAAACACTTAAGTGTCTCTCCCAATCCCAGGCCCTCGCAGAGCTGTGCAGATCCAGGACAGCTAAGCCCTGGAGGAATACGCAGATTCAAAGAGGAGTCCGTAATTTGCTTTCTAATGGTCATGATCTTTTCCTCAAAGAAGTTCATGAATTTATTACTGCTGAAGTGAAAGCCATCCTCTCTTGGGGAATGCTGCTTTTTAGTTAGCTTTGCAACAGTATCAAAAAGAAATTTTGGATTATTCTTATTTTCCTCCATTAAGTTGGAAAAGTAGGATGATCGAGCAGCAGTGAGGGCTCTTCGGTACTGCACGGTACTGTCTTTCCAAGCTAGTCGGAAGACTTCCAGTTTGGTGTGGCGCCATTTCCGTTCCAATTTCCTGGAAGCTTGCTTCAAAGCTCGGGTATTTTCTGTATACCAGGGAGCTAGTTTCTTATGACAAATGTTTTTCGTTTTTAGGGGTGCAACTGCATCTAGGGTATTGCGCAAGGTTAAATTGAGTTCCTCAGTTAAGTGGTTAACTGATTTTTGTCCTCTGACGTCCTTGGGTAGGCAGGAGGAGTCTGGAAGGGCATCAAGGAATTTTTGTGTTGTCTGAGAATTTATAGCACGACTTTTGATGCTCCTTGGTTGGGGTCTGAGCAGATTATTTGTTGCGATTGCAAACGTAATAAAATGGTGGTCCGATAGTCCAGGATTTTGTGGAAAAACATTAAGATCTACAACATTTATTCCATGGGACAAAACTAGGTCCAGAGTATGACTGTGGCAGTGAGTAGGTCCAGAGACATGTTGGACAAAACCCACTGAGTCGATGATGGCTCCGAAAGACTTTTGGAGTGGGTCTGTGGACTTCTCCATGTGAATATTAAAATCACCAAAATTTAGAATATGATCTGCTATGACTACAAGGTCTGATAGGAATTCAGGAAACTCAGAGAGGAAAGTTAAGTTGACTGTGCCTTTAAACAGCTTGGAAAATTCCAGAAAATGATGTCATGGCTTTACAAGCTTCTGATAGGCTAATTGACATCATTTGAGTCAATTGGAGGTGTACCTGTGAATGTATTTCAAGGCCTACCTTCAAACTCAGTGCCTCTTTGCTTGACATCATGGGAAAATCTAAAGAAATCAGCCAAGAAAAAAAATAATAATAATAATTTTGTAGACCTCCACAAGTCTGGTTCATCCTTGGGAGCAATTTCAAAATGCCTGAAGGCACCACGTTCATCTGTAAAAACAATAGTACGCAAGTATAAACACCATGGGACCACGCAGCTGTCATACCGCTCAGGAAGGAGACGCGTTCAGTCTCCTAGAGATGAACGTACTTTGGTGCGAAAAGTGCAAATCAATCCCAGAACAACAGCAAAGGACCTTGTGAAGATGCTGGAGGAAACAGGTACAAAAGTATCTATATACACAGTAAAACAAGTCCTATATCGACATAACCTGAAAGGCCGCTCAGCAAGGAAGAAGCCACTGCTCCAAAACCGCCATAAAAAAATCCAGACTACGGTTTGCAACTGTACATGGGGACAAAGATTGTACTTTTTGGAGAAATGTCCTCTGGTCTGATGAAACAAAAATAGAACTGTTTGGCCATAATGACCATCGTTATGTTTGGAGGAAAAAGGGGGTTGCTTGCAAGCCGAAGAACACCATCCCAACCGTGAAGCACAGGGGTGGTAGCATCATGCTGTGGGGGTGCTTTGCTGCAGGAGGGACTGGTGCACTTCACAAAATAGATGGCATCATGAGGAAGGAAAATGATGTGGATATAGTGAAGCAACATCTCAAGACATCAGTCAGAAAGTTAAAGCTTGGTCGCAAATGGGTCTTCCAAATGGACAATGACCCTAAGCATACTTCCAAAGTTGTGGCAAAATAGCTTAAGGACAACAAAGTAAAGGTATTGGAGTGGCCATCACAAAGCCCTGACCTCAATCCTATAGAAAATGTGTGGGCAGAACTGAAAAAGCGTGTGCGAGCAAGGAGGCCTACAAACCTGACTCAGTTACACCAGCTCTGTCAGGAGGAATGGGTCAAAATTCACTCAACTTATTGTGGGAAGTTTGTGGAAGGCTACCCAAAACGTTTGACCCAAGTTAAACAATTGAAAGGCAATGCTACCAAATACTAATTTAGTGTATGTAAACTTCTGACCCACTGGGAATGTGATGAAATAAATAAAAGCTTAAATAAATCATTCTCTCTACTATTATCCTGACATTTCACATTCTTAAAATAAAGTGGTGATCCTAACTGACCTAAGACAGCACATTTTTACTAGGATTAAATGTCAGGAATTGTGAAAAACTGAGTTTAAATGTATTTGGCTAAGGTGTATGTAAACTTCCAACTTCAACTGTAAATACTGTATGTATGGGAGATATAGGGGTATGGTGGTGGGGAGAGGGCGCTGAGGGAGGAGTGGAGGGAGAGTCGTGTTGCTGCCAGTTTATCAGAACACAATCACAGCAGAATCTCATGAGAGCAGGAAATTGTACCCTCGTCATGGCAACCGCAATGTGTCACTAACCTTGGTGGTCCTATCTGGGGTAAAAACAGACTCATGTCCCCAGTGAAACAACAGAACATAACACATTTCTGATAGTATCCAAGTTTTGTGGAGGAAGAATGAGTCACAGGGAGCTGATGGGTACAAAATTAGCTACTGCGCTATACTCATGAAGATCTACAATGGACAACACATACAGGCATAACCAAAAACAAGTTTTTCCATAAAAACACATATAAAAATTGCACTTAAAATACAGGAAAGCTTTCAATATATTTTCATTATTCTATGCTGGTGCCTCTCGGAAGTCTTTACAGGAAAGACAATGAATTAACCAATATTTGTTTATCTTTCTTCTTGAATAGAGAACGGTTTCATATTTATTTCATCTAGAAACCACACAATGTGTTTTGCATTTCTCAGGTATCCATGGTAACCACATGGGAGTCTGAGTGAGAAATGTTTTTTAGTTACTTGTCTGATTGTACATCACTTTAGATGCAAATGATCATGGTGTTCAAGTTAATATTACCCTTGTCCATACTTCAATGTATACTGATTCCGACATTGCCATAAATATCCCTGTCAAGATTGAGTGACTCATTTGAATCAGTCATGATTCTCTCTCTCTCTCTCTCTCTCTCTCTCTCTCTCTCTCTCTCTCTCTCTCTCTCTCTCTCTCTCTCTCTCTCTCTCTCTCTCTCTCTCTCTCTCTCTCTCTCTCTCTCTCTCTCTCTCTCTCTCTCTCTCTCTCTCTCTCTCTCTCTCTCTCTCTCTCTCCTTTGAGGAGGTATAATCTAAGAGTGTGTGTCACTGCAGGGTGCCGGCGTGTGCGTGGGCAGGCGGAGGATTTGGCCCCAGGAGAGGCACACATGCCACCTTAAGGCCACAACTCTTCTGATTCAACAGCATGTTCCCTTTGATCTCCAACGCCACTGCAGTTTAACCTTAGTCAGAGCTTCTGTACCCACGACAAACTGCTACAAATGGAGCACTCACCACAGGACCAGGGAGATGCTCCTCTCGCTATAGAACATAACAGCTTCCTCCGCCTGCACTGTGTAGACTGATTCACTAGTCTAGCTCAGAGAGAGAAGGTGTGTTTGTGTGTGTGTGTGTTTGTACGTGCAAGTAAGAGTGTGTGTACTGTATGTGGTGTATTGATAATCTTGAGCACCAGACTCCAGATTAGTCCAACCCCACAAAGGTTACGTTTGGGTAAATAGAGACTGTGGGAGATAATGTAGCTATGGTCTTTGACCGCCGGTTGGCCGTGCACGCACGCACTCACGCACACGCACTCACACACCCCTTATGCTGCTGCTAGTCACTTTACCCCTACCTATATGTAAAGTCCATAGCTACCTCAATGACCACGTACCCCTGCACATTACCTCTGTACTGGTACTCCCTGTATATAGCCATGTTATTTTTACTCATAATGTTTTGGGGTTATTCATTGTGCCACTATTTCTATTTTGTATTAAATTGTTATCTTATCTTTAACCCTGCATTGTTGGAAAAGGATCCTTAAGTAAGCATTTCACTATTAGTCTACACCTGTTGTCTACGAAGCGTGTGACAAATACAATTTAATTTGATGCAAGATATTGACCCATTTACTGTACATGACTGCACATACAGAGAGGAGAAGTTCACAGGCTGGAATGGAGAGTAAGGGGATTTGCTATTTTTCTCCTTGCAGGGTCATTTCTAGCATTTTGGGGGCCCTAATCGAGATTTAAAAAAAGATGTATATATATAAAAAAAATAGACCGGGGCGTAGAGAAAATGTTGCCGTTTTAAATCAGATTTTCTGCAATTCTACACATTTTCCATGGGGCAGAGAGAATATTTTGCAGTTTTAAAATTAATTTCATGCAATTCTACTAATTTTGCTATGGGATGGAGAGAATATTTTGCAGTTTTAAAGCAATTCTACACCTTTTGCCATAACTTATGCCATGTTCATATGATATCTGAGTGAGAGTGACTAACACAATCAATGTAGGCCCCCTGGAGGTCAGAGACCCTGGGCATGTGCCTTGTGTGCCCGGTCAGTAATCTGGTCATGATTATTACAAGGTTTAGATTGCTGGCTAGACTAACTTAGCTAGCAATCTATAAAATGTTAGCTGATATGACGCAGATGCTAAGCTACAGGACTGTTTTGCTAGCACAGACTGGAACATGTTCCGGGATTCTTCAGATAGCATTGAGGAGTACACCACATCAGTCACTGGCTTCATCAATAAGTGCATCGATGATGTCATCCCCACAGTGAACGTACGTACATACCCCAACCAGAAGCCATGGATTACAGGCAACATCCGCACTGAGCTAAAGGGTAGAGCTGCCGCTTTCAATGAGCGGGACTCTAACCCGGACACTTATAAGAAATCCCGCAATGCCCTCCGACGAACCATCAAACAGGCAAAGAGTCAATACAGGACTAAGATTGAATCGTACTACACCGGCTCTGACGCTCGTCGGATGTGGCAGGGCTTGAAAACTATTACAGACTACAAAGGGAAGCACAGCCGCGAACTGCCCAGTGACACAAGCCTACCAGACGAGCTAAACCACTTCTATGCTCGCTTCGAGGCAAGCAACACTGAAGCATGCATGAGAGCACCAGCTGTTCCGGATGACTATGTGATCACGCTCTCCGTAGCCGATGTGAGTAAGACATTTTCAACATGTCCCTGACTAAGTCTGTAATACCAACATGTTTCAAGCAGACCACCATAGTCCCCGTGCCCAAGGACACTAAGATAACCTGCCTAAATGACTACCGACCCGTAACACTGACGTCTGTAGCCATGAAGTGCTTTGAAAGGCTGGTCATGGCTCACATCAACACCATTATCCCAGAAACCCTAGACCCACTCCAATTTGCATACCACCCCAATATATCCACAGATGATGCTATCTCTATTGCATTCCACACTGCCCTTTCCCACCTGGACAAGAGGAACACCTATGTGAGAATGCTATTCATTGACTACAGCTCAGCATTCAACACCATAGTGATGAGCTTTGAGCGCACTAAGCTAAGGACCCTGGGACTAAACACCTCCCTCTGCAACTGGATCCTGGACTTCCTGACGGGTTGCCCCCAGGTGGTAAGGGTAGGTAACAACACATCTGTCAATCTGATCCTCAACACGGGGGCCCCTCAGGGGTGCGTGCTCAGTCCCCTCCTGGACTCCCTGTTCACCCATGACTGCATGGCCAGGCACGACTCCAACACCATCATTAAGTTTGCTGATGACACAACAGTGGTAGGCCTGATCACCGACATCGATGAGACAGCCTATAGGGAGGAGGTCAGAGACCTGGCCGTGTGGTACCAGGATAATAACCTCTCCCTCAACATGACCAAGACAAAGGAGATGATTGTGGACTACAGGAAAAAAAAGAGGACTGAGCACACCCCCATTCTCATCGACGGGGCTGTAGTGGAACAGGTTGACAGCTTCAAGTTCCTTGGTGTCCACATCATCAACAAACTATAATGGTACAAACACACCAAGACAGTCATGAAGAGGGCACGACAAAGCCTATTCCCCCTCAGGAGACTGAAAAGATTTGGCATGGGTCCTCAGATCCTCAAAAAGTTCTACAGCTGCACCGTCGAGAGCATCCTAACTGGTTGCATCACTGCCTGGTATGGCAACTGCTCGGCCTCCGACCGCAAGGCACTACAGAGGGTAGTGCGTACGGCCCAGTTCATCACTGGGGACAAGCTTCCTGCCATCCAGGACCTCTATACCAGGCGGTGTCAGAGGAAGGCCCTCAAAATTGTCAAAGACTCCAGCCACCCTAGTCATAGACTGTTCTCTCTGCTACCGCATGGCAAGCGGTACCGTAGCGCCAAGTCTAGGTCCAAAAGGCTTCTCAACAGCTTCTACCCCCAAGCCATAAGACTCCTGAACAGCTAATCATGGCTACCGGGACTATTTGCACTGCCCCCCCACCCCATCTTTTTACGCTGCTCCTACTCTGTTAATTATTTATGCATAGTCACTTTAACTCTACCCACATGTACATATTACCTCAACTAGCTGGTGCCCCCGCATATTGACTCTGCACCGGTACCCCCCTGTATATAGCCTCCCTACTGTTATTTTATTTTACTTCTGCTCTTTTTTTCTCAACACTTTTGTTGTTGTTTTATTTTACTTTTTTATTAAAAATAAATGCATTGTTGGTTAAGGGCTGTAAGTAAGCATTTCACGGTAATGTCTACACCTGTTGTATTCAGCGCATGTGGCAAATACGATTTGATTTGATGTGGGCTAATTGACTGACATAACAATAGGAAAGCTGCTGATGCACTACCAAATTTTGAAGTTGGACGTTGTGTATTCTACTATCTTAACTAACAGTAAGTTGAGACCCCGACTGACAATTCAATTTATTTTGGTTGGGGGCCCACCTGCGGCCACAGGGCTTTAAGCCGCCTGTTACGTCTGCTTGAAACAAAACAAACAATTCCATTGAAAACACACCCTGAAATGAATCACTGATAATAATTGGATATTATAATCCAGTCATTGGTTTATAATTATTGATCTCTGCTCAATCAAATTCTCAGTATTTATCCATTTTACCCAGTGATGTAGTGGTTTAAAAAAATAGGTGGGTAAACGCTGATCGCCTTTCATGGTGAGTAACGTATCCCTAAAGTATATTTTCAATGCATTCATTCGCAATAGGTGGGTAAGCGCTCGCACAAAATAAAAGCGGTGCATAAAAAGTGTTTATATGTACGTGCGTTTACCCTCCACTACACCACTGATTTTACTATTTCGACATATGATGTAGCCTACATTGTAGAGAGTAAGATAGACATTTGAGAGGAGAGGGGTGTCTATAGTTACCAAGCACAAGCAGGTGTGTGGAGAATTACAGTATGCCCCAGTATGTCACCCCGACTGTCCATCTGAACGCACACCTGATGGGGCGATTCCCCTGGCCCTAATCCTTTGTTCCCCAATCCACAGCCGCCTAACCTCTATATGCCAGAGCCTGATGAAGACATCTTGGGTAAGTGGATTCCTCCCATCCAGGAGTTCCCTCGTCATGTTAAATGACATAGTCCAGGAGAAGCAGAGCCGGCAGACAGGAGACAGGTATGGTGTCATAAATAGACCAGGCGTAAATCACTCCTACTGAGTTAACCCGGACAGATGACAGGAGTGAAATGATCAAAACAGAGAGAACCTTTACATTGCTAGTCCCTCCATGAGTTCTACCTGGCAATATCTAGACTGCTGAACAAGTCTCCAAGTGGGGATGGACTGTGTGACACCGTGTGATGGTGATGATATGTCTCAGAGCACTGACAGCGTAGCAGTACTCAATGCTTCAAGGATCGTCTATTTGTTTCACTGGCCAGAACCACTGTAAGACATTTCTGTAAGATAGATAGCATATGATATTTATGTCATTTATGGATTAGAGTTAATTGATTTCGATAAACCCAGTCAATCAGCAAACATCATTTTTTATTGTCACTCCAAATGTAGATATAATATATCTTAGACATAACACATATTTTCTTGAACTCCCTAACCCACACATTTCCCGACAAATTAAAGGTATACTTCAGAATTTAAGCAAGATGAACTCGTGGATACCATTTTTACGTCTCTGTGTGCAAGTTTGAAGGAAGTTGCTAACTAGCGTTAGCGCAATTGATAACTAGCATTAGTGTAATGACTGGAAGTCTATGGTAACTGCAGCAGACACCATAGTTTTCCAGTCATTGCGCTAAAATGAGTTAGCATTGGCTCGCGAAACCTCTAACTTCAAACTGTATGCAAGGACATAAAAAAGGTATCCATGATTTCATCTAAAGGGCTTCATTGCCAAATCCCGAAGTATCCCTTTAACATTTAGGCAAACTCTCCTTTTACCTAACTCTACCCTAGCTGTTACATCAGTGAAATCCTCAATGAAATAACTATGCCAATCATGCCTTTTTTCTGAAACTTGCTATACTCTTTATGTACAATACAATAAAGCAACAGTCTGTACAAGTGCTTCTCCTCCCTGGCCGGTACTAGCTCACAGTGAGTAATGGCCTGAACAATACAGTCATGCCAGGGGCAATAGGGGAGGGGAGGGAGTGGGTGAGAAAGGCGGGAGGGAAGGAAATCTCCTGTTTACCTTCGCTTGTTATGCCCACTTCCTGCTTTTATGCCATTGGCCGTGTTTGTCAGGTATTGTTCCGAGACAATGACACAATCCAATCAGACAGCAGGCCAACCGTCGCCGTGGTTTCACAGCCTCTCAGCTTCCGAGTTGGAGATTTTATAGTTGAAAGCACACTCCCACACAAATAAACACCAACATTGGCATATGTTGTACACTATAAAATATATTCAAAACACATGTTGACTCTAGCCAGATAAACAATATTCCCATTCTAAGACAGTCTCACAAACATTGCATCCTTCAGATTCAATGAGAAGTACTTTGATTTATATGTAGTTTCTAACAAAACACACAAATAAATGTACAACATACACTGAGTGTACAAAACATTAGGAACGCCTTCCCAATACTGAGCTGCACCCCATTTTGCCCTCAGAACAGCCTTAATTCGTCGAGGCATGGACTCAACAAGGTGTCGAAAGCGTTCCACAGGGATGCTGGCCCATGTTGACTCCTTCCCTGGCACTTACTAACAAAGGTACTTAAAAATATTCTGTCTTGTCCATCCACCCTCTGACAGTCATATGTACACAATTCATGTATCAAGGCTTCAAAATCATTCTTTAACCTGTCTCCTCCCCTTCATCTATACTGATTGAATTGAATTTAACAAGTGACATCAATAAGGGATCAAAGCGATTCACTTGGTCAGTCTATGTCATGGAAAGAGTTCCTAATGTTTTGTACACTCACTGTATGTCTGCATTTCACTGTTATCCTTTTTATGTCCTTTAAAAGGAGTACAATGTTCTGTCATATCAGCTTTTTTGCGCTGACAGGAACAATTACAGGTGTTTATTTAAATGATCATACCTTTTCAAAAGCTGTAGACAAAGAATGCTGCACTTACAAAGTCTTTAAAGGACAACTCCGAAGTATTTTATTTGCCTTGACTTGTGAAATCTATTTTTTGTTCATGCTGTGAAATGTCTGGCAGTAACCAACCATTAAGAAAATGAAACATTTGTTAGCGTAACATTGGTGAGAAAATTACTTAAATGGTTTGACGACTTTCAGAATCCATTTATGACTATTGGAAAGGAGGATCTGGTGTTCTTCTATTGTTCCATAATGATACATGGCATGACAACCCACTTCCATTAAAATCAAACTTCCAACTGTCATCATAACTTTTGATGATTACATTGTTCCTTAAAATGTTCAGCATTCTTATTTGGATATACCGTTAAGAATTCTGAGCCCTGGCCAGAAGAAGAGAAGATTTCAAGTTGTGTTTCCAGTTATTTCCTACCAGTGCAGGCACCAATACAATCAATCAATGTATGTGGAAACTGTGATTGTGTATGTATCTGCTTCAGCAACTGACCAGCCATTGGAAATCTCTCATTTCCGCTGAGCTACATTACTGGAGATCAGTATTGGCCATTGACTGCACCGGCACTGTAAGACTTCATCAAGCAGATCAATACAGCAGTAGGGGAATTCAATTGTCTGAAGACTTTGCTTACATTACATAGCATTATTAAATACATGGCAAGAGAAGGAGGAGGAAGAAAGGTATAAAAAAAGGAGGGAAAACTAATTGAAGTCTGATTATGGTCCCTCGGGGTGGAGGGGGGGTATACAGTTTATTAATATGTCACTTCCAATAAAGATGCTCGCTATTCAGATTCAGGTTGTCATGGAAACCTCATTCACTCCAGAGATGGAAGCAAAAGTTAGCGCCGCCGCCGTCTCCGTCACTCCTGTGCAAAGACAGATTTGAAAACCGGGCTTAAATCAATGTGTTTCTTTCCCTCTGCAGGGAGAGAACATGCCCTTAATATGTTTTTATTTATTACAGAGATCGATTTTCACTGCCACCTCTACAAAATACATTTGACACTGTCTCTAGACTCTGTCACAGACACAATCCATCCAGGCACAAGTCATCTAGAATATCCCTGTGCCCCGCTCCTGAACCAAACAACCATATGGATTTGTTTCTCCCACTCTGTCTTTCATCACTTATATACAGTCTCTTTCTGTTTGGGAGATTTGAGTATATCAGGTATAAGGTAATCCAGTGCCATTTCAAAGTACTATAGAGACAGGATAGTTTGGTTGCTTTGATTCATAGGTATTTGCAGAGTATTTCATGATTTTCTTTGTTGCACTTTGATCATGTGTCAGTTGAAACATCAAAGAACATACAGCTGTTACCTCATTACAAATGTGTTATTAAATAGCCTCCATTGTCTCCAGCCATTCTAAGAAAATACATCTCACCCAATTGTGTTGGTGCTCAGCAGGGTATTTTCCTCCCCTCTCTCTCACAGATTGATAGAAGCTGTCATAGAGTGAAAGTCATATCACAGCCTTTGATGTGTTGTGTGGAGAGGAGATTTCACATGGAGTGTTGAGAGATGTATCTTTCATTGAGAACACTTCTCCTCATTGCCAATGTATCACCTCACTTTAGTACATCCTTTTGTGACACCAGCATCTTCCAGACAAACAATACATCCCTGAAGAGGCCGATTCACACTAAGCCAGTCAACCCACGCCTTTTTCAGAGGGCAGAGAAGAATATAAACCTTCCATTCAATGAATGGCATTCTGACAGTACGTCTGGCAGAAAATAATATTCTACCATCAAAGTAAAAAACCAGCAGATGACTGAACAAGTACTATACTTGAATGTTGCCTTCTCACTTCGGTAGTTATTTTGTGGTGGAAAACCTACCACTGTGAAATTCCCATGGTCTCTTTTTAAGGGTGGGCTTGACACGTTTGCTGTATGAGAATGCTATATTCCATAAAAACACTGTGAAATATGGAGGATCCTAATTTTCTATATTTAGGAAATTAACGGCTGGTTCATGCCTTGGTGTATCAGTGTGGATTGTGTTACTCAGTGCGCCTGTGTATGGTGTGTGAATGCGCATTTGTATGTGGGTGGATGTGCGGTAGTATGTTATCAGCCTTGTAGCTTTGGGAGTGAGATCACTTCCTGTCTCTCTCTGCCCCCAGCCCATCCAGATAAGAGCACCCACACTCGGCCCTCTGGGAGTTTTCTAACAGGAAGTGGTACAATGGGCTACTCCATTAGCTTTCACATTGCAAGCCGCACATGTTCTGTCCGTGAAGCCGTCCAAAATAGACAGCAAATAGCATTTCCTGTTGGAGTCCATATTAACCCTGAGAAGTGCATTTGTGTATTCACACAGGGGCTATTTAGCTAAGTGCTACCTGTTGACTCCTGGCAGTTGGAAAATTAATGATAGGCCTATTGTTTCTGGTCCACCTGTGTATTGGCTTGGTGGTTGGGTAGCCTGTCTGCTGCAGACGTAGGGGTGTTTGCTTATTTAGCATGTGGAGGAAGGAAGTGTAATTGTACTGTGTAAATCATTTTACATAGTGGTGACAGACTGGAATGCTTTTAGAGCCGTGTTTCCGACTGTCAGCGATTCTTTCTCTACCTGACCGACCCCTCAAACTATCCACAGCTGTAAATGGCTTTTCTGTTCCTTTTATTTGGTCCTTTCCTTTTTATTTGACATGTTCTGTAATTTGTCGTACTGGGATTTGTGACAATATGATGAATGGATTTAATTAGATATTACTTATAAATGGCTTTATTACTGTATAGGCTGTATGTTTCATTTTCTATTGATCTATTGAAGGCAAGACAATTATATTGGTGACTCAACCCTCGACCTACTTTTGCAGTATGCTATTAGTCAACAACTTAGATTTGGTTATAAAAGGGTCTTTAGATTAATTGTGCTGTCTATTTTTCTGCTGGCTCGGCTCTGGTGATATACCTACACTGTCTCTCTTTCTCTCCTCCCCATGGACTTTCTGGGACATGACCATTGAGGCCGTGACTTCTCGCTTCCTCTCCCTCTCTGATCATGCCTAGATACTTAATGCTTTGTCAATGCCAGTAATGCCTTGGAACTTAAGCTTATTCCTTGTATGTGAATTCATACATTTTACAATGTAATTAAATATTTGCGTTTGATATTAATAATATACTCTATGGGCACATCAAAGTTCCACAGTGGGATCTCTGCTATTTATTATGATCCAATTTGTAAGCATTACCAACAGGGTGAATGTAACAATGGAGGATGTGCAATGAAACAAGTAAAAGGAGTGCTGTGATTGGTTATACTGTAAACCCCAAGGCATTTTTAAGTCAAATACTTCCAGTAAGTTGAACTCAAAGTCAATGAAACGTCATTATTACTTAAAATGTTTATGTGGCACTGACTCAAAACTAAATGAGAAGTCACAGCAAACCTATTTTTTTAAGTTATGATAACAAATCACAAATTAAATAATGTTCTACTGCAGGTTAATTTTTTGGAATTGTTTTAATATCTGTGTTTTTGCATGTACATTGAGTGAGTGATTGATTTTATTAATATTATGCCTCACATAGATAAATAACTTTTTCTAAACTAATCCAGTCATTTAGATATAATTTTTGCACCCATTACTGAAGTGTTCGTTCCAGTTTAAATGGCTTAGGTAGTCTCCGAATGTTCATAACCCTGGCAGTCATTATGAATGCAAGTTGCGGGTGAATACACATTTCAACTATTGGATATCCTCACTCTGGCTGGATTCCAAAAGGAATTACACATCACTTTGCAAGCGAGCATAATGTGTCTTCCAGGTAGGGTTGCACATTTCTGCAAATTTTCCCAGGTTTTTACAGATATCTCAGTTGGAATAAATCCCGGTTGGAGGATTTTTTGAAAATCTGGGAATTTTGTTATCCTATTGCAGGCCTGAGGTGGCCTGTAAACCATGAGTTTCAGGCCACTGTATTAGGGTAAAGCTAGGCCTCAAAATAAGGCCTTTTGAGATATGTAATCAAATCAAATCAAATATTATTTGTCACATGCGCCGAATACAACAGGTGTAGACCTTACAGTGAAATGCTTACTTACAAGCCCTTAACCAACAATGCAGTTTTAAGAAAGAATACCAAAAAAAATCACACAAAAAAATACTATATAAAATAATATGAAATAAAAGTAACAAATAATAAATGAGCAGCAGTAAAAATAACAATAGCGAGGCTATATACAGGGGGAACTGGTACCGTCAATGTGCTGGGGCACCGCTTAGTCAAGGTAATTGAGGTAATATGTACATGTAGGTAGAGTTATTAAAGTGACTATGCATAGATCATAAACAGAGAGTAGCAGCAGTGTAAAAGCTGTTTAGAAGCCTCTTGGACCTAGACTTTGGCACTCCGGTACCGCTTGCCGTACTGTAGCAGAGAGAACAGTCTATGACTGAATGTCATAAAGAGTTGAATTATGCTGATAACATTCACCTAGGAACTCACTTGGTGAAGGGCACAGGACTGAAAGTGAACCAATTCAACAACCATGTCTCTTTCACTAACACTTACAGTTATGGGTGATAGCTCTGCAATTCACTCAAAGGCAAGGCACACTGGGAAATTATAGTGGAGGTATGGCTTAGTGAGGGCGTTACTCAACATTTTCTGGACAACTAAAATCTGGACCCCCTACAGGGTCACAGTGACTCTATCGGTTTGAGTAATGACTAGAAAATCACTTTATGTAACTGTATATTTAGTGCAAAAGGTTTCCTCAAAAGTTTTAAGTAATGACAGCACATGAGGGGAGAGGGGAGAGAGGGCTGGGTGCATTGCTGTCTCACAGGCCCGATCAACTATGTAAATGTGTGTCTCATGTCTCAAGCGCTCTCTGAGCTCTAGGAAAAAGCCAACAAAGAGGAAGACAGAATGCTTCTGAACTATAGCTTTTTGAGTGTAGTTAACTAACTGTTTTGTATTCAGTGATTATATTTGAGTAAGGCTAATTGATCCCCAAAAAATTAAAGGTCACGAACAGTCAAAATCATGTTTTTCATGAACTTTGATATTTGAAGGAAACCAGATCAAGGTATGATGACTAAAGCATGAAAAATGACTGTTGCTTTTACATGGAAAAAGTTGGATCATGTCACGACTTCCGCCGAGGCTGCCTCCCCTCCTTGTTCGGGTAGGTTTCGGCGTTCGTCGTCACCAGCTTACTAGCTACTGCCGATCCCATTCTCATCACTCCACTTGTCATGTCTTGTCTTGTCAATCACACACACCTGGTGCTTATTTCCCTAATTAGTATGTGTATAAGTGTTCCCTCTGTTCCCCTTGTCTTTGTGAGTGATTATTTCATTGTGAGAGTGTGTAGCTCGGTTGAGCTACTCTTCCATTTGTTATTGCCAAGGTGGAATATTTCCCTTGTGATAGTTTCGTTTTGACGCTGGGTGCGTTTTATTTATGTAAACGGAATAAACTCTGGACTTCGGTGTTTTACCTCCTGCGCCTGACTCCTTCATTCACACCTCATCACAGATCATAAAGTTACTGGTCCCTCCCCCTTGCCAAACACTTGGATTCATTATTAAGGGGACAAGGTGACATCACCTTAACTCTAATTTTAATACACCAATGGTAACATGATATTCTCTTACCAAATAAAAAAAATATATCGCCTTGTAACCAACATCGGAGAAGGCATGTTTGCAGAGAGGCGTGGTTTATATAGCTAGATAGCTACTCTACTGGTGCCAAAATTTGACTGTAGGGTGTCAGCAAATATAATTAAAAGTTTACACTATTCATCTATGGCAAATATACTTATACAGTAAGTGTACAAAACATCAAGGACATTATCTGACTTTACAGAATAGTATGCCTACTGTATAAAATGGGCCATAACTTTAAAACTAACAGAGGTCCCACTCTGGAACTTTGATATGCCTGTAAAGTATGTTATGTTCAACAATATATTGAAAACTTTGCCATATCAAAAATGTGTTTATATATTTCAATATTCATAAATTCATGTATTTTCTTTCAAATCAAACTACTCAAGCTGTAAAGCTTCATATGGCACCAATTATTTTAGCATCTAGAGATGAAACATTGTGGAGTCTAAAGGAGGCCAAAATGTCATAAATATGCCAACTTTTATTAATTATTTCTCAATTATACTTTTAGACATGTCAAATATATACAGTGGGGAGAACAAGTATTTGATACACTGCCGATTTTGCAGGTTATCCTACTTACAAAGAATGTAGAGGTTTGTAATTTGTATCATAGGTACACTTCAACTGTGAGAGACGGAATCTAAAACAAAAATCCAGAAAATCACATTGTATGATTTTTAAGTAATTAATTTGCATTTTATTGCATGACATAAGTATTTGATACATCAGAAAAGCAGAACTTAATATTTGGTACAGAAACCTTTGTTTGCAATTACAGAGATCATACGTTTCCTGTAGGTCTTGACCAGGTTTGCACACACTGCAGCAGGGATTTTGGCCCACTCCTCCATACACACCTTCTCCAGATCCTTCAGGTTTCGGGGCTGTTGCTGGGCAATATGGACTTTCAGCTCTCTCCAAAGATTTTCTATTGGATTCAGATCTGGAGACTGGCTAGACCTTGAGATGCTTCTTACGGAGCCACTCCTTAGTTACCCTGGCTGTGTGTTTCGGGTCATTGTCATGCTGGAAGACCCAGCAACCACCCATCTTCAATGCTCTTACTCAGGGAAGGAGGTTGTTGGCCAAGATCTCGCGATACATGGCCCCATCCATCCTCCCCTCAATACGATGCAGTCCTTCTGTCCCCTTTGCAGAAAAGCATCCCTAAAGAATGATGTTTCCACCTCCATGCTTCACGGTTGGGATGGTGTTCTTGGGGTTGTACTCATCCTTCTTCTTCCTCCAAACACGCCGAGTGGAGTTTAGACAAAAAAGCTATATTTTTGTCTCATCAGACCACATGACCTTCTCCCATTCCTCCTCTGGATCATCCAGATGGTCATTGGCAAACTTCAGACGGGCCTGGACATGCGCTGGCTTGAGCAGGGGGACCTTGCGTGCGCTGCAGGATTTTAATCCATGACGGCGTAGTGTGTTACTAATGGTTTTCTTTGAGACTGTGGTCCCAGCTCTCTTCAGGTCATTGACCAGGTCCTGCCGTGTAGTTC
Source organism: Coregonus lavaretus (assembly GCF_964263955.1). Lineage (NCBI taxonomy): Eukaryota > Metazoa > Chordata > Actinopteri > Salmoniformes > Salmonidae > Coregonus > Coregonus lavaretus. The sequence goes on along the minus strand of NC_139992.1, from coordinate 69,378,085 downwards.
TGGGCTGATCCTTCACCTTCCTCATGATCATTGATGCCCCACGAGGTGAGATCTTGCATGGAGCCCCATACCGATGGTGATTGACCGTCATCTTGAACTTCTTCCATTTTCTAATAATTGCGCCAACAGTTGTTGCCTTCTCACCAAGCTGCTTGCCTATTGTCCTGTAGCCCAACCCAGCCTTGTGCAGGTCTACAATTTTATCCCTGATGTCCTTACACAGCTCTCTGGTCTTGGCCATTGTGGAGAGGTTGGAGTCTGTTTGATTGAGTGTGTGGACAGGTATCTTTTATACAGGTAACGAGTTCAAACAGGTGCAGTTAATACAGGTAATGAGTGGAGAACAGGAGGGCTTCTTAAAGAAAAACTAACAGGTCTGTGAGAGCCGGAATTCTTACTGGTTGGTAGGTGATCAAATACTTATGTCATGCAATAAAATGAAAAAAAAATTACTTAAAAATCATACAATGTGATTTTCTGGATTTTTGTTTTAGATCCCGTCTCTCACAGTTGAAGTGTACCTATGGTAAATTACAGACCTCTACATGCTTTGTAAGTAGGAAAACCTGCAAAATCGGCAGTGTATCAAATACTTGTTCTTCCCACTGTATCAACAATCCTTCCTCCAAATGACTATTCTATGGATTACAATTTGTGAAAATCACTCAAATGTCTTGAACATCGTACAAACGTCCTAACATGGTCCTCAATGATGTCCTGTTAATTTACAGGGAACTAGACAAAGGTCCCCAGAGAATGTTCCCTTGGAACCATCACGTAACGTCCTAATGACTAGTAAAATTAAAGTCCTTAGAACTCCCTAAAAGAGTCCTGACATGATCCTCAGTGACGTCCTGGTAACTTACAGGGAACTAGACAAAGGTCCACCAAAGAACGTACTATTGAAAAGTCCTGATGAAAGTAAAATGAAAGTCCTGAAAACCTCCTAAAAAGGTCCTGACACAATCCTGACAGATTTTCTGTTTTGATAATTAACTTTGTTAATATGCACATTGCATAGTTATATTATGGGTCACATGTGAGGTACAGTTAGAGTCGGAAGTTTACATTCACCTTAGCCAAATACATTTATTGTCACGAATTCCGCCGAGACTGCTCCTCCTCCTTGTTCGGGCAGGCTTCGGCGTTCGTCGTCCCCGGAGTACTAGCTGTGTTACGATGTTAGTGTACTCTACCACACGCCGAGTGTTGGGTAGACTGTTGGAGCATGACTTGTATGTCAAGGCAGAGAAATGTCTGTTTTTCCAGGAGTCCATCTCCTTCTTGGGCTGAGGCGGACAGGGCGTTTTGTAAACTGAAAGACCTGTTCACCTCGGCTCCGGTGCTGGTGCACCCGGACCCCGCTTTAGCGTTCCGGGTAGAGGTGGACGCGTCAGAGGCCGGTATTGGGGCAGTACTGTCGCAACGCTCAGGCACGCCACCTAAGCTCCGTCCCTGCGCTTTTTATTCTAAGAAGCTCAGCCCGGCGGAGCGTAATTATGACGTAGGGGACAGGGAGCTGTTAGCCGTGGTTCAAGCCCTAAAGGTGTGGAGGCATTGGCTTGCACTTTTCGCACCAAAGTACGTTCATCTCTAGAAGACAGAACGCGTCTCCTTCCTGTGCAGTATGACGGCTGCGTGGTCCCATGGTGTTTATACTTGCGTACTATTGTTTGTACAGATGAACGTGGTACCTTCAGGCGTTTGGAAATTGCTCCCAAGGATAAACCAAACTTGTGGAGGTCTACAATAATTTTTCTGAGTTCTTGGCTGATTTCTTTTGATTTTCCCATGATGTCAAGCAAAGAGGCACTGAGTTTGAAGGTAGGCCTTGAAATACATCCACAGGTACACCTCCAATTGACTCAAATTATGTCAATTAGCCTATCAGAAGCTTCTATTATGTTACGCACGCCTCTCGGAAGAGGGAACGCAACACCCTGCTACAACTCAACTCTCCGTGGTGTGAAAGAGGTATGGGACTGTAGGTGTGAGTAAGGATGACAAAAGGCAGAGAATACCGTTAACAGGGAATTTATTCCTTCGCATGGTAAGTTTGGGGAAAAGGGGCTAGACGGAACCAAAGCAAAGAAAGTAAATATCAAAGCCCCCTCTCCTACCTTACCTGCCTACCCACTACTTACTTAACTAGCACCACCTGGTGCACTAACCAAAATACAAGGGATGGTCCGCCCAGGTCTTTCCTAGTGTGCATAGACAGTCAACTTCTACGGGTAACGTATGCCCGCGGGCCTCTTGCCTAAGCACTCCCTAGGTGCCTTCCCCTTCCCCCCTTGGGAACAAATGAAACAAAAATAGCACAAACTGGTTCACAACAAAAACCTGAGAGAAAAACTAACTCAGGACATTAAAGAAACTCTGAGCCAAAAACTAACACAAAACTTTACAATTGGTTCTCGGAGCAACAACAACATAGTACATACCAAACTCCTAGCATACAACCAACATGCTGTAACTCACAGTAATTCTGGTTCCCCTTTTTTCCTGCCTTTTCTGAGCAACTGGGGCTTAATATAGCTTCAGGAGGAGTTGGTAAATTGGAGACAGCTGCATCCTGACGAGGGCGCGGTGTCAGCTCTCCAATCATCAATGTTTTTCAAATCAATCAGCTGCTTGTTGGGGAATTTCAGGAACCCATTTCCTGAAATACCTACATGAAAATACACAAACCACAACATAGAAACTGGGGAACGTAAAACGCCCACCACAAATAATGCAAACATACAGTTTGCAATAACAAAAACCAACGCATCCCTAGTTATTAAACCCGTGATAGGGCGTCGGCAACCACATTTGCCGAGCCCTTCACATAGGCTATCTGTACATTATATCCTTGTACAATCAGAGCCCACCGCATAAGGCGGCGGTTCTGATTTTACATTTGCTTTAAGACCACCAACGGATTATGGTCTGTGAAGACCATAACAGGCAAGGCACTGGAGCCCACATATACCTCAAAGAACTGTAAGGCTAGCAATAAAGCCAGCGTCTCCTGTTCAATTGTGGAGTACCTTGACTGACACGAGTTGAACTTACGGGAGAAGAAACTGACGGGTCGATCCACTCCATCTTCATCTTCCTGCAAGAGAACCGCACCCACCCCCACTATACTAGCGTCTACCTCCAACTTAAAAGGTTTGTCAAAGTTGGGGGCGGCAAGCACTGGGGCACTACAAAGTAGCGCTTTAGCGGACTCAAAAGCATAGTTACAGTCCTGGGACCACATAAATGGTACCTTTGGACTAAGCAGAGATTCAAGGGGAGCTACAACCGTCGAGAAATTCTTACAGAATGTACGATACTACCCTACCATCCCCAGGAATCTGCGCAGCTGGCGGCAATTCGTGGGAGCAGGAAAAGCAACAATTGCTTCCACTTTGCCAGTTACTGGGCGCACTTGACCTCGTCCCACTTGTTTCCCTAAGTAAGTCACAGTAGCCTTCCCAAACTCACACTTGGCCAAATTGAGGGTTAAAGAAGCATTCTCCAACCGCTGAAACACACTTTTCAAGGTGGCGAGATGATCAGACCAAGTAGACGAATGAATCACCACATCATCAAGGTAAGCAGTACAATTTGGCACATCGGCGAACACAATGTTAACTAGCCGCTGAAAGGTAGCAGGTGCATTACACATTCCAAAGGGCATCACAGTGTATTGTACGAAGTTATCTGGCGTAACGAAAACCGAGATGTCAGAAGCTCGAGAGGTCAGAGGCACCTGCCAATAACCTATTAGCAAATCTAACTTGCTAACATAAGCAGCAGAGCCAATTCTATCAATGCAGTCTTCTAAGCGAGGTAGAGGAAAATAATCAGACTTTGTAACGGCATTTACTCGACGATAGTCCGTACATAAGCGAGACGTACCATCAGGCTTAGGAACAAGAATACACGGAGAACTCCAGGAGCTCTTACTGGGTTTTGCCATGTCATTCTGTAATAAATAAGCTACTTCACTTTTCATTACCTCCCTTTTCTTTGCATTAACTCGGTACGGATGCTGTCTTATGGGAGCCGCGTTCCCCACATCCACGTCATGTTCCAAGATGGACGTGTGACTTGGAACGTCCTGAAACACATTGAGAAAACTGTTTCTCAATAGGATAAGATGCTTAGTTTGCTCGTTATCCAAATGTTCCATTTGAGAGGGTAACTTTTTCAACATCTCTGAATTACATAAGCGTTCACACTGCTGTAACGTATGGCGCAACTCCAACCCGTCCTCCTTATCCTCCTCTAGGTCCAAACCAGGCTTCAGCACAACCACAGCCACACTGGAGACGGCGGCCTGGACCGGCTTACCTGAGGAACTGTTGGGAGAATCACGCACATAATATGCTTTCAGCATGTTAACATGACACACTCGGGAAGAACGCCTCCGATCTGGGGTCTTTATTACATAATTGGTGTCACTCAGTTTCTTTTCCACTAGATATATGGTCCAGAAAAACGTGCTGACAGAGATGAGCCAGGGATTGGCAACAAAACTAAAACTTGATCCCCTGGTGCAAAAGAATGGCCAACAGCCTTTTTGTCATAATGCAACTTCATGCGTTTTTGAGTAGAGGAGAGAGACTTTTGGGCTAACGCACATGCAGTGTGCAGTCTCTCCCGCATCTTACTGACATAATCCAACACATTTTTAGGGGCACTACTGGGTGTAGGAGATAAGATATGCTCCTTCAACACTTTCAGCGGACCCCGTGGGGTGTGTCCAAACACAAGGTCAGCAGGGCTGAACCCTAAGGACTCTTGTATTGCTTCCCTACTAGCAAATAGGACAAAGGGCACCCCCTCATCCCAATCGGTACTGGTATCCATGCAATACATGCGTAGCATTGCCTTCAGCATCTGATGCCAGCGTTCGAGAGCCCCTTGACTCTCCGGATGATACGAACTGGAGACCTGATGGGAAATACACAGCATCTTCAACACATTTGAGAACAGCTTTGACATAAAATTGGATCCCTGATCAGTTTGGATTACTTTAGGGAGTCCAAACGTAGAGAATAACTTTACCAGTGCCTTCACGACAGTCTTAGCCGTTATTGTACGGAGAGGAATAGCCTCTGGGTATCGAGTAGCACTGCACATTATTGTTAGTAAGAACTGGTTACCTGACCTGGTTTTCGGCAACGGACCTACACAATCAATTATCACCTTTTCTAACGGTTCCCCCACCACAGGAATCGGGCAGAGCGGCGAACGAGGAACTGTTTTATTCGCTTTCCCAGTGAGTTGATATACGTGACATGTTTTACAACATTGGACAACGTCAGACTTCAAACCTGGCCAAAAAAAATGTTGAAGGACTCGGTTATAAGTCTTCGTGATCCCAAAGTGTCCGGACCAAGCCTGGTCATGGGCGAGTGACAGCACCTGCTGTCAGAACGGTGTAGGAGCAACCACTTGACACACTTCACTCCAGTCACTAATGGTGTCATGAGCTGCCCATTTACGCATCAAAACTCCTGCTTCCATAAAGTAGGCAGTCTCCTTAGTTTTAGCTTCCTCAATGGACATTACCGAAGTAAAACACTTGCGAAGACTGGTGTCTCTCTTTTGACATTCAATCACCTTCTCAGGGGTGACAGACAAAAGAATGTCATGTAATTGGGGCGCAATTTCACTTTCCCCTGCCTTAGTTTTTACGGGAGTAAAAACTGTCGGCATAGCAGAAGGAATACTCGGTGCATTGTCTTCTACCTCAACCTTCTCAAAAATGGAACTAGCCAAATCCACCACATCTCCTAGCTTGCGAGATTATGCCCTCGTTAACACACAAGCTGGAAAAACATGTGGAAATGCTTGAACCAGCTTATCATCTGCAATTCTGATTTCTGGGTTGTCTACTACCTCTAACACAGGAGTGACGTTACCACCAGCAATATCATTCCCTAGTAACAATGTAACTCCTTTTACTGGCAGTGTAGACACTACACCAACTCGGAAACATCCTGATACCAAGTCTGACACTAAGTGGACCCAGTGTAATGGTACATGTACAGTTTTTGTCTCGATCCCCTGTAATATGACATGCGAGCCACAATATGTTTCATGAGACCAGGGTAAAGCATCAGTAACCATTACTGACTGCACCTCCCCGGTGTCTCGTAAGATTTTAATGGGCTTTTGATCAGCTTGTTCCCCAGTTAAGGAAACACAACCGGCAAATATAAACGGAGCATAGACAGGATCCGGTTTCTCAAATGCTGAATCAATAACTCGGTCCAACGGATGAGCCAAAGACTTGACTAAACACATACTTTTCATTTTTGGGGACGGTGACCGGGACTGTTTCGGTTTATTTTTCAAAACCGGGCAGTCCGCAATCACATGACCCTTTTGGTGACAGTAAAAACATTCACGGTTTTCATGAAAAGGCTTAGGGTTGTCAGAGGAAAAGCGACCTGAATGAGGCACTGATGATGTAATCGTTCGGTCTTCAAAACGAGGCGCACCAAAGACAGTCTTGTGTGTCAAAGCGTACTCATCTGCTAACACTGCTGCGTGGGCCAATGTCACCACTTTCTGTTCATTTAAATGAACTACAATTCTATCAGGGAGGTTGCTTTTAAAATCCTCTAACAGCATCAACTCCCGAATATCAGCAAAGGTGTTAGCTTTGCTGGCTGAACACCAGCGATTAAACAGAGACTCTTTGTCCCTTGCAAACACAACAAAAGTACGGTGAGATGTTTTTTTGTGGTTTTTGTGGTTTTTTGTGGCGCTGTCTATAAGCTTCAGGCACCAACTCATAAGCCCGCAACACGGTAGTTTTAACTGTATCATACTGTAAACTGTCTTCCAGGGAGAGAGCAGCTACTACTTCCTGGGCTTTCCCAGACAATTGACATTGTAACAGGAGCGGCCAAACCTCGCGTGGCCAATGTAGCGCAGCGGCCACACGCTCAAAAGCAAAGAAATAGGAATCAACTTCCGACTCTCGTAATGGAGGGACTAACGCTATATTTTTACTTACATCAAAGTGGGCTTGATGATAAGCAGTTTGTGGAGTCGCACTGAAGCCAGCGTCTAGCTCCAGTTGTCGGATTCTCACCTCCTTTTCCTTTTCCATTTTCAAGTTCAAACTGCATCTGTCTCTCTTTATCTTTTTGCTCCAATTCTAACCGGGCCAGCCTCACCTTTAGCCTAGCGGTCCCGCTTCAACGACCTGAAGCAGAAGATAAAGGATCGAATCGGGGCAATGTAAAGGGGGTACGAGCAACCCCTTCCTCCGTCCTGTCCTCCGACTTGGCATCGGAAGGTCTACCCGTCTCCTCTCCTGAAGCCTCCCGCTCCTTATCTTGAAATGAGAGAATTCGCTCTCTCATTAAACCCTCCCTGACTAGCACCAAAAGCTCCGCCTTTAGGGCTTTCTCAGGGACAACAATTCCAAAATGGTGAGCAATAGCGAAAAGATCTGTTTTCCGAAACCTCACCAAACTATCAACAGAGGGCGCTTCAATGAACTTGGAGATGGCTGAGGCAGCCATCTTGTAAACAGCAGCCTCTTGAATACACACAAACTAAACAAGTCACCCAAACTCACAACCTACCATCACACCTCAATCACAACTCAAGAGAGCTCAGTGCAGCAGGGTCCGGTCGGTTTAATGAAATCCCAGACGAGCCCCCATTATGTTACGCACGCCTCTTGGAAGAGGGAACGCAACACCCTGCTACAACTCAACTCTCCGTGGTGTGAAAGAGGTATGGGACTGTAGGTGTGAGTAAGGATGACAAAAGGCAGAGAATACCGTTAACAGGGAATTTATTCCTTCGCACGGTAAGTTTGGGGAAAAGGGGCTGGACGGAACCAAAGCAAAGAAAATAAATATCAAAGCCCCCTCTCCTACCTTACCTGCCTACCCACTACTTACTTAACTAGCACCACCTGGTGCACTAACCAAAATACAAGGGATGGTCCGCCCAGGTCTTTCCTAGTGTGCATAGACAGTCAACTTCTACGGGTAATGTATGCCCGCGGGCCTCTTGCCTAAGCACTTCCTAGGTGCCTTTCCCTTCCCCCCTTGGGAACAAATGAAACAAAAATAGCACAAACTGGTTCACAACAAAAACCTGAGAAAAAAATTAACTCAGGACATTAAAGAAACTCTGAGCCACAAACTAACACAAAACATTACAATTGGTTCTCAGAGCAACAACAACACAGTACATACCAAACTCTTAGCATACAACCAACATGCTGTAACTCTCAGCAATTCTGGTTCCCCTTTTTCCTGCCTTTTCTGAACAACTGGGGCTTATATAGCTTCAGGAGGAGTTGGTAAATTGGAGACAGCTGCGTCCTGACGAGGGCGCGGTGTCAGCTCTCCAATCATCAATGTTTTTCAAATCAATCAGCTGCTTTTTGGGGAATTTCAGGTACCCATTTCCTGAAATACCTACAGGAAAATACACAAACCACAACATAGAAACTGGGGAACGTAACAAAAGCCATGACATAATTTTCTGGAATTTTCCAAGCTGTTTAAAGGCATAGTCAACTTAGTGTATGTAAACTTCTGACCCAATGGAATTGTGATACAGTGAATTATAAGCGAAATAATCTGTCTGTAAACAATTGTTGGAAAATGTACTTGTGTCATGGTTGCATGACTTGCCAAAACTATAGTTTGTTAAAATACATTTGTGGAGTGGTTGAAAAACGAGTTTTAAGTGTATGTAAACTTCCGACTTCAACTTTATATATGAAAATATTACTTCACTACAACACAGTATGAAAATGTGACCCATTTCAGGAAGCTAGGCATATGTCGCACATCACGACTTCACAGAAGAGGCATTTGAACGTAAAACATTGTTTTTTTTTATCAAAATGCGTTTTGGGGCAAAAATTACTTCTGGAACATGTGAAATGTTATGTGTGTTAATAACAAACTTGTATGCCTTTTGTAAATACAAATACAATTGTTAAATTAAAAAGCTAGTTGGTTTAGCCATGGAAAAAGACAGGAACCTTCACGCTAGCCATGATTGGCTGAGATAATGGATGTGCTGGATATGCTGAGAGATGTGTTGGGATTGGTTTGCCATGTAGCATGCTTCTGTCGATAACATGAGCTTCTCAGTATGTGTAGATAATCCTTGCTAATCTCAACAACATTGCTGCCCTGAATTTAGCAGGTGCTATTGACAAAGATCAGTGGGAAAAAGTTGTGATGAACTACTTTCTGCACACGGTCAGTGTGAACCGGAGTGACTTTACACAACGCAGGCCAAACAAGCTGTACAAACAAAACTGAGTTAAAGGTTCCAGTCTGCTTTGAAGCATTCGTCCACGTATACAGGTAAGAGTCTTGCTACATGTTCAGATATTATATGTTTCTAATTTTGTCAGAAAGTTATTTTCATTAAAAGTTCAAGTGTACTGTTAGCTAGCTAGCTAACGTTAGCTTGCTGGCTCGCTAGCTAACTTTACATGTATGATCTCTGTAGTAATATTATTTGTCTCAGAAAAACATTTGTATTGCTAGTTATAGCCTAATGTTAGCTAGCTAGCTCACATTGAACCTAGTTGCTTAGCTTTAGCTACCTGCAGATTCATACTACAGCAACTAATGCATGGTGGCTAGCTATGACAATTAGTTTGCATTGCTATTGTATGGGTTGGGTCATGGTTCATTGTTTAGCTAGTTAGTTAGCTAGCTACATGTCTAAACAAAAGACTCCACTTCGCCAGATGATTACATGACCCATCAAGTTAGCCAGGTGTATCTGGGGGTGATTACGGCCATCTATTGTATTTCATGAACATGTGTACAAGTCTAGACCATAGTGATCCATCCACTTAGCTAGATGTGACTGGGGGTTGGTTATAGCATTTATTTCACATGACCCATCAATTTAGACAAGTGTGTCTGGGTAAGCGTCATCTAATAATGATAAAATATTTAGAAAATATTTTTATCTTGACACTTTCTATTTTTGATATTGCTACTATGCAAATAAGCAAGTAACCATTACACTCTACCGTTTACACCTTCTGTATCCTCTGCTTGTGACAAATAAAGTTTGATTTTATTTGATATAGTGTGTGTTTACCAGAGATGGTAATTTTTTTATTTATTTTTTTATTTCACCTTTATTTAACCAGGTAAGCCAGTTGAGAACAGGTTCTCATTTACAACTGCGACCTGGCCAAGATAAAGCAAAGTAGTGCAATAAAAACAACAGAGTTACATATGGGGTAAAAAAAAACATAAAGTCAGAAATACAACAGAAAATATATATACAGTGTGTGCAAATGTAGCAAGTTATGGAGGTAAGGCAATAAATAGGCTATAGTGCAGAATAATTACAATAGTATTAACACTGGAATGCTAGATGTGCAAGAGATTATGTGCAAATAGAGATACTGGGGTGCAAAAGAGCAAAATAAATAACAATATAGGGATGAGGTAGTTGGGTGGGCTAATTTCGGATGGGCTGTGTACAGGTGCAGTGATCGGTAAGGTGCTCTGACAACTGATGCTTAAAGTTATTGAGGGAGATAAGAGTCTCCAGCTTCAGAGATTTTTGCAATTCGTTCCAGTCATTGGCAGCAGAGAACTGGAAGGAATGGCGGCCAAAGGAGGTGTTGGCTTTGGGAATGACCAGTGAGATATACCTGCTGGAGCGCAGACTACGGGTGGGTGCTGCTATGGTGACCAATGAGCTAAGATAAGGCGGGGATTTACCTAGCAGTGATTTATAGATGGCCTGGAGCCAGTGGGTTTGACGACGAACATGTAGTGAGGACCAGCCAACAAGAGCGTACAGGTCACAGTGGTGGGTAGTGTATGGGGCTTTGGAGACAAAACGGATGGCACTGTGATAGACTACATCCAATTTGCTGAGTAGAGTGTTGGAGGCTATTTTGTAAATTACATCGCCGAAGTCAAGGATCGGTAGGATAGTCAGTTTTACGAGGGCATGTTTGGCAGCATGAGTGAAGGAGGCTTTATTGCGAAATAGGAAGCCGATTCTAGATTTAACTTTGGATTGGAGATTCTTTATGTGAGTCTGGAAGTTGAGTTTACAGTCTAACCAGACACCTAGGTATTTGTAGTTGTCCACATACTCTAGGTCAGACCCGTCGAGAGTGGTGATTCTAGTCGGGTGGGCGGGTGCCAGCAGCGTTCGATTGAAAAGCATGCATTTAGTTTTACTAGTGTTTAAGAGCAGTTGGAGGCTACTGAAGGAGTGTTGTATGGCATTGAAGCTCGTTTGGAGGTTTGTTAACACAGTGTCCAATGAAGGGCCAGATGTATACAAAATGGTGTCGTCTGCGTAGAGGTGGATCTGAGAGTCACCAGCAGCAAGAGCGACATCATTGATATACACGGAGAAAAGTGTATGTGAAGAACAACATGACCTGGACCAAAGTCAGATTAGGATATAGGCCAAGGACTAGATAAAGTGTATTTTTACCTGGAGTTTTTCCTTATTGTAGGCTACTACTTTCACCACTTTTAGTCTTGAAATCTTTGGTTGTTTAGGTCAGCATCCCGGAGTCGCCTCTTCACTGTTGACGTTGAGACTGGTGTTTTGCGAGTACTATGTAATGAAGCTGCCAGTTGAGGACCTGTGAGGCGTCTGTTTCTCAAACTAGACACTCTAATGTATTTGTCCTCTTGCTCAGTTGTGCACTGGGGCCTCCCACTCCTTTTTCTATTTTGGTTAGAGCCAGATTGCGCTGTTCTGTGAAGGGAGTAGTACACAGCGTTGTACGAGATCTTCAGTTTCTTGGCAATTTCTCGCATGGAATAGCCTTTCTCAGAACAAGAATAGACTGACGTGTTTCAGAAGAAAGTTATTTGTTTCTGGCCATTTTGAGCCTGTAATCGAACCCACAATTGTTGATGCTCCAGATACTCAACTAGTCTCAAGGCCAGTTTTATTGCTTTTTTAATCAGCACAACAGTTTTCAGCTGTGCTAACATAATTGCAAAATTGTTTTCTAATGATCAATTATCCTTTTAAAATGATAAACTTGGATTAGCAAACACAACGTGCCATTGGAACACAGGACTGATGGTTGCTGATAATGGGCCTCTGTACGCCTATGTAGATATTCCATAAAAAATCTGCCGTTTCCAGCTACAATAGCCATTTACAACATTAACAATGTCTACACTGTATTTCTGATCAATTTGATGTTATTTTAATGGACAAAAAAATTGCTTTTCTTTAGAAAACAAGGACATTTCTAAGTGACCCCAAACTTTTGAACGGTAGTGTATCTACTGCTGTACATATTATTCTTAGTACATATTTTTGGTATATATAAGCATAGATTGCATTTAGATTACTGATACAGTATTATTTGGTTTGTTAACTGGATTCATATTGACATTTGTGATTTCTTGTTTCTAGTTTTGGTTATTATTTGTGTACTTGTTTGAATTTTTTGCTGCACTGTTAGGAGCTACTAACACAATTTCGCTTCACCCGCTATAACATTTGCTAAATTGTGTAAGCGACTAATACACTTTGATTTGACAAAATATGCAGTTTTTAATATATGGTGTGATAAGGTATCTCACATTTTTTTGAATATGAATACAATTCTATTTAAACTATATGGACGCATAGTTTATACTGTAGCACATAGGTCCTTACATGTATGTAATGCCCTAAAAGCAGATACATGTTCAGCTGCGTCCTCTCCATATAATTATTTACCAACTCAACCTTTTCAATATGTGCGTCAGGTTTAGCTGTGATCAAGTTCACGATTTAACCAGGCTGACAAGCCCATCACTCATCCTCCTCATGTAGCCCTAATGAATATGTATAGGCAGCAGCTAAGCTTGTTAACATTCCCATTTAATTCCACCCAGACAGACGTGGAGCCTTTTATTATTGAACCTGAATCAATTGTAATAATCAAACAGTTCCCAAGGGGTCAGCTGGATTGGCTGTGCAGAGAAAAATTACCTGTTGAGACATTTGTCAAAGTCTCTCGGTTATCGTTGGTCTCATTTAGTTTGACATAGAACAGGTTGGGTTGGAGACTTTTAATGGCCACTCTGAGTCCTCTGTCTACTCAATGCAAATAAGCACACACCAGCAGGCGACATGCTGTTTATTGCTGTCTTGTTAGCAAAGCGATTTATGCTGCATCAATTTATACAGCTCCATTTATTACTGCATCTGTCAAGTGCAGTGTGAGATGCCAGTTAGCTTAAGTTGTCAATACGGTTATGGGAGGGATTTCGAAAACATATATAACAATATCATATCATCTTTTCAGATATTTTCAGATATTTCGTTTTTATTGCCCTGTAGCTTGGTGGGAAGTAGATGCTAGTCCACGTTAATAAAATAGGAATAATGATGAATGCCTTAAATAAATGAGGAGCCATTTCTTAATAATAATAAAAAGGCATTGCTACGATTCAAAGACTAATGATGACAACACAATCATGGTCATCTATAATAATGTACTCAGATCAACAAGAATAAACCTAATCAGTATTATCAGTTGGTCATCGCTACAGGTCTCCTCGCATTAATCAATTCTCAGTTCTACAGCGGAGAAAGCTTTTCTTAGAATATCCTGTTTGTGCAGGTAGCATGAGTCACGTCTGACAGTGGTAAATAAAAACTAAAGGGACAAAAGGTCAAAGTGACCTTGGGTGACATTACAACAGCTAAAGTTACAAGGAATACATTCATTAGCATGACAATACCTCTCTCCAACACTCCATGAAGTCCATTACATTTACATTTTAGTCATTTAGCAGACAAACTTATCCAGAGCGACATACAGTTAGTGAGTGCATACATTTTCATACTGGCCCACCGTGGGAATCAAACCCACAACCCTGACGTTGCAAGCGCCATGCTCTACCAACTGAGCTACACAGGGCATTACTCACAACACACTGAACCAGTGAGACATTCTGAGACTTTCTGAGTGACATTCTGAGATTTTCTGAGAGACATTCTGAGACTTTCTGAGAGACATTCTGAGACTTTCTGTGAGACATTCTGAGATACATTCTGAGACTTTCTGAGACATTCTTAGAAATGCTGTGAGACATTCTGAGATACATTCTGTGAGATGTTTTGTGAGACATTCTGTGAGACATTCTTTTACCACAGATCCTCTTATACATCTGTCATGCTAGATATCTTAGAATTTGTTCAGCTTAAATCCACAGAAACAATGTTTTATTACTATAAACAGAATGACCATCTGGGTACCTAAATTCGACATACCATTCCTCTTTCAATACGGATGCTATTAATCAAATCATGTGGGTGCCCATGCGGTGTTGAAAACACAGACTTACAGTGAGGAGCTATACACCACAGGAGGACACAGAGGGGAGATGAGTTCCCAGGGAGTGTCTCACACACATGCTATTTGTCAAAGCTGCCACACTGTAAGAGGGTCTGCATAGAGGCTTTCTCTTAGAAACATCACTCTTTTTGTGCTGTTTGAACCATGTGTAACTTTCTAAACTATGACATTATCCTCAACACATTATGTTATTCATAAGGATTATCTTATTATAATATTCACATAAGTCATTGTTGTACAGTAGCTATAAGTACACTCCATCACACAATGTTTAGTAGGTTAGCCTGTTTTGTGATCTTTCAGTGTTCAGCACACTTAAAGTCATACCGTGTGTGTGTGTCCGTGCAAGCGACGTCTCAGAGTCTCTTCCAAATACTGAGCCATGCAGCTTTGCAGGAAGATCATCATCAATCATGGATGAACATTTGTATTTTTTTCCTGTCTCTCCAAGGCGCTTGACCTTTCTGATACTTTTCTCTGGGATTTCTCCTTACTGTGATATCTTAATAAAAGATAGAGATCCTCTTACCACTGAAGAGGTGCAGTAGAGAAACAGCAATCAAATCAAATTTTATTGGCCACATGCGCCGAATACAACAGGTGCAGACATTACAGTGAAATGCTTACTTACAGCCCTTAACCAACAGTGCATTTATTTTAAAGAAAAAAAGAGCAGAAGTAAAATAAAATAACAGTAGGGAGGCTATATATACAGGGGGGTACCGGTGCAGAGTCAATGTGCGGGGGCACCGGCTGGTTGAGGTAGTTGAAGTAATATGTACATGTGGGTAGAGTTAAAGTGACTATGCATAAATAATTAACAGAGTAGCAGCAGCGTAAAAAGATGGGGTGGGGGGTGGGGGTGGGGGGGGGCAGTGCAAATAGTCAGGGTAGCCATGATTACCTGTTCAGGAGTCTTATGGCTTGGGGGTAGAAGCTGTTGAGAAGTCTTTTGGACCTAGACTTGGCACTCCGGTACCGCTTGCCGTGCGGTAGCAGAGAGAACAGTCTATGACTAGGGTGGCTGGAGTCTTTGACAATTTTGAGAGCCTTCCTCTGACACCGCCTGGTATAGAGGTCCTGGATGGCAGGAAGCTTGGCCCAAGTGATGTACTGGGCCGTATGCACTACCCTCTGTAGTGATTTGCGGTCGGAGGCCGAGCAGTTGCCATACCAGGCGGTGATGCAACCAGTCAGGATGCTCTCGATGGTGCAGCTGTATAATTTTTTGAGGATCTGAGGACCCATGCCAAATCTTTTCAGTCTCCTGAGGGGGAATAGGCTTTGTCGAGCCCTCTTCACGACTGTCTTGGTGTGTTTGGACCATGATAGTTCGTTGGTGATGTGGACACCAAGGAACTTGAAGCTCTCAACCTGTTCCACTACAGCCACGTTGATGAGAATGGGGGCGTGCTCAGTCCTCTTTTTTTTCCTGTAGTCCACAATCATCTCCTTTGTCTTGGTCACGTTGAGGGAGAGGTTGTAATCCTGGCACCACACGGCCAGGTCTCTGACCTCCTCCCTATAGGCTGTCTCATCGTTGTCGGTGATCAGGCCTACCACTGTTGTGTAATCAGCAAACTTAATGATGGTGTTGGAGTCGTGCCTGGCCATGCAGTCATGGGTAAACAGGGAGTACAGGAGGGGACAGAGCACGCACCCCTGAGGGGCCCCCGTGTTGAGGATCAGTGTGGCAGATGTGTTGTTACCTACCCTTACCACCTGGGGGCGGACCGTCAGGAAGTCCAGGTTCCAGTTGCAGAGGGAGGTGTTTAGTCCCAGGATCCTTAGCTTAGTGATGAGCTTTGAGGGCACTATGGTGTTGAATGCTGAGCTGTAGTCAATGAATATCATTCTCACGTAGGTGTTCCTCTTGTCCAGGTGGGAAAGGGCAGTGTGGAGTGCAATAGAGATTGCATCATCTGTGGATCTGTTGGGGTGGTATGCAAATTGGAGTGGGTCTAGGGTTTCTGGGATAAAAGTGTTGATGTGAGCCATGACCAGCCTTTCAAAGCACTTCATGGCTACAGACGTCAGTGCTACGGGTCGGTAGTCATTTAGGCAGGTTATCTTAGTGTCCTTGGGCATGGGGACTATGGTGGTCTGCTTGAAACATGTTGGTATTACAGACTCAGTCAGGGACATGTTGAAAATGTCAGTGAAGACACTTGCCAGTTGGTCAGCACATGCTCGGAGTACACGTCTTCGTAATCCGTCTGGCCCTGCGGCCTTGTGAATGTTGACCTGCTTAAGTCTTACTCACATTGGCTACGGAGAGCGTGATCACATAGTCATCCGGAACAGCTGGTGCTCTCATGCATGCTTCAGTGTTGCTTGCCTCGAAGTGAGCATAGAAGTGGTTTAGCTAGTCTGGAAGTCTTGTGTCACTGGGCAGCTTGCGGCTGTGCTTCCCTTTGTAGTCTGTAATATACTGCTCAAAAAAATAAAGGGAACACTAACACATCCTAGATCTGAATGAATGAAATAATCTTATTAAATACTTTTTTCTTTACATAGTTGAATGTGCTGACAACAAAATCACACAAAAATGATCAATGGAAATCAAATGTATCAACCCATGGAGGTCTGGATTTGGAGTCACCCTCAAAATTAAAGTGGAAAACTACACTACAGGCTGATCCAACTTTGATGTAATGTCCTTAAAACAAGTCAAAATGAGGCTCAGTAGTGTGTGTGGCCTCCACGTGCCTGTATGACCTACCTACAACACCTGGGCATGCTCCTGATGAGGTGGCGGATGGTCTCCTGAGGGATCTCCTCCCAGACCTGGACTAAAGCATCTGCCAACTCCTGGACAGTCTGTGGTGCAACATGGCGTTGGTGGATGGAGTGAGACATGATGTCCCAGATGTGCTCAATTGGATTCAGGTCTGGGGAACGGGCAGGCCAGTCCATAGCATCAATGCCTTCCTCTTTCAGGAACTGCTGACACACTCCAGCCACATGAGGTCTAGCATTGTCTTGCATTAGGAGGAACCCAGGGCCAACCGCACCAGCATATGGTCTCACAAGGGGTCTGAGGATCTCCTCTCGGTACCTAATGGCAGTCAGGCTACCTCTGGCGAGCACATGGAGGGCTGTGCGGCCCCCCCAAAATAAATACCACCCCACACCATGACTGACCCACCGCCAAACCGGTCATGCTGGAGGATGTTGCAGGCAGCAGAACGTTCTCCACGGCGTCTCCAGACTCTGTCATGTCTGTCAAATGTGCTCAGTGTGAACCTGCTTTCATCTGTGAAGAGCACAGAGCGCCAGTGGCGAATTTGCCAATCTTGGTGTTCTCTGGCAAATGCCAAACGTCCTGCACGGTGTTGGGCTGTAAGCACAACCCCCACCTGTGGACGTCGGGCCCTCATACCACCCTCATGGAGTCTGTTTCTGACCGTTTGAGCAGACACATGCACATTTGTGGCCCGCTGGAGGTCATTTTGCAGGGCTCTGGCAGTGCTCCTCCTGCTCCTCCTTGCACAAAGGCGGAGGTAGCAGTCCTGCTGCTGGGTTGTTGCCCTCCTACGGCCTCCTCCACGTCTCCTGATATACTGGCCTGTCTCCTGGTAGCGCCTCCATGCTCTGGACACTACGCTGACAGACACAGCAAACCTTCTTGCCACAGCTCGCATTGATGTGCCATCCTGGATGAGCTGCACTACCTGAGCTTGGGTTGTAGACTCCGTCTCATGCTACCACTAGAGTGAAAGCACCGCCAGCATTCAAAAGTGACCAAAATATCAGCCAGGATGCATAGGAACTGAGAAGTGGTCTGTGGTCACCACCTGCAGAACCACTTCTTTATTGGGGGTGTCTTGCTAATTGCCTATAATTTCCACCTGTTGTCTATTCCATTTGCACAACAGCATGTGACATGTATTGTCAATCAGTGTTGCTTCCTAAGTGGACAGTTTGATTTCACAGAAGTGTGATTGACTTGGAGTTACATTGTGTTGTTTAAGTGTTCCCTTAATTTTTTTGAGCAGTGTAGTTTTCAAGCCCTGCCACATCTGACGAGCGTCAGAGCCGGTGTAGTATGATTCAATCTTAGTCCTGTATTGACTCTTTGCCTGTTTGAAGGGCATAGCGGGATTTCTTATAAGCGTCCGGGTTAGAGTTCCGCTCCTTGAAAGTGGCAGCTCTACCCTTTAGCTCAGTGCGGATGTTGCCTGTAATCCATGGCTTCAGGTTGGGGTATGTACGTACGGTCACTGTGGGGACTACATCATCGATGCACTTATTGATGAAGCAAGTGACTGATGTGGTGTACTCCTCAATGCTATCTGAAGAATCCCGGAACATGTTCCAGTCTGTGCTAGCAAAACAGTCCTGTAGCTTAGCATCTGCATCATCTGACCACTTTTTTATTAACCGAGTCACTGGTGCTTCCTGCTTTAGTTTTTGCTTATAAGCAGGAATCAGGAGGATAGAGTTATGGTCAGATTTGCCAAATGGAGGGCGAGGGAGAGCTTTGTATGCGTCTCTGTGTGTGGAGTAAAGGTGGTCTAGAGTTTTTTGTCCTCTGGTTGCACATTTAACATGCTGGTTGAAATTATGTAGAACGGATTTAAGTTTCCCTGCATTAAATTCCCCGGCCACTAGGAGCGCTGCCTCTGGATGAGCGTTTTCCTGTTCACTTATGGCTTTATACAGCTCATTCAGTGCAATCTTAATGCCAGCATTGGTTTGTGGTGGTAAATAGACACCTATGAAAAATATAGATGAAAACTCTCTTGGTAAATAGTGTGGTCTACAGCTTATCATAAGATACTCTACCTCAGGCGAGCAAAACCTCGAGACTTAGTATTTGATTTTGTGCACCAGCTGTTGTTTACAAATATACACAGACCGCCACCCCTTGTCTTACCGGAGTCAGCCGTTCTATCCTGCCGATGTAGTGTATAGCCCGCTAACTTTATGTTGTCCATGTCGTCGTTCAGCCACGACTCGGTGAAACATAAGATATTACAGTTTTTAATGTCCCGTTGGTAGGATAACCGTAATTTTAGGTCATCCAATTTATTCTCAAATGACTGAACATTGGCTAATAGGATTGATGGAAGAGGCAGTTTACTCGCTCGCCGTCGGATCCTTACAAGGCACCCCGACCTACGTCCACGATATCTCCGTCTTTTTCTCATGCAAATGACAGGGATTTGGGCCTTGTCGGGTGTCTGTAGGATATCCTTCGCGTCCGACTTGTTGAAGAAAGATTATTCGTCCAATACGAGGTGAGTAATCGCTGTCCTGATATCCAGAAGCTCTTTTTGGTTATAAGAGACGATGGCAGAAACATTATGTACAGAATAAATTACAGATAACGCGGAAAAACACACATAATGGTTAGAGGGCTGTAAAACGGCAGCCATCTTCTCCGGCGCCATTCTGTCTTATAAACACTCCACAACCTTGTGGGATATATATATAGTGATATGCGTTTCGAAACGGCCCAGGGGGATGTTAAACCGTTTCTCCCAGGAGGATTACGTGATAAGTCACAACATCGTCAACGTATATGTCTGTATTCAGAGAGCGCTAGGGCTACTAGAGCATTATCATGTCTGAATCTGCATCAATGTTAATAATCAAATGGGCACAGATAGGGCAACTGGAATGGCAGACTGCAGGGCATATAAAATATCCTATGTAACGAGGTACAACTACAGCATAATCTCTCTGATTAATATACTGGTGCATGTTGTGTTGCTATCAAGTGTGTTTGTTCAATAATAAATTATCAATATTAATATCTGAATTTATTGGAATGGAACAAATCTCGGTGATATATAGACAGACTATCAACCAGTGCAGTAATGACATTGGAGTAAAGTGCATCACAAATATGTCTGTAATAATATCAGAAAACATTCGCAATCTGATTCTCATCCTTATCCCTGTCTGTTCAGAGTATTCCACTAGGATAACCTGTCCCTTACTCGTGGTAGCCCCATCCCCACTGAGAGCTTCCCCCTGGCGGCCCTGTCCCGCTGGGAGCTGGCCTGCCATGGCATTTTACCAGTGGAGGAGCCAAGGGGAATCCTGGCAGACTCTCAGACTCTCCAGCCCCATGCAAACGCCAGAGCCTCTCCCTCCTCTCCCCACAGAGTTGTCTCTCTATGTGGGTAGAGTCTGCCGGCCTCGGCTCCTCCTGGTCCCCTTGCAGGAATAATCCCTGGCTGGCAGAGCACAAAAGGCCAGCCTGGGCTGACTGGGCCTGAGAGCAGCACTCTTGTTGGGGAGTCTGGATCAGTCCCCATAGGGGCCACAGTGGTGACGGGTCTGATAAGCTACACCCACACAGCAAATTCTTCAGTGTTAAATCAACACTGAGAGTGTTAAATTAACACTGAAAGTGTGGACCTGTATAGACACTAGAACAGTGTTACATTCACACACTGCTTGGTGTAAAGCCTTATTTCCCAGAGTGCCTTGCCTTTCGAGTGAATTGTAGAGTTACCACCCATGACTGTATTTGTAAGTGACAGAGACATGGTTGTTGCATTCATCCATATTCAATCATATTGACTTCACCAAGTGAGCTCCTGAGAAAATATGTTTTTATTTAAATTAAATTAACATATTGCATATAGCCTTATTTTGACGGCCTACACTCTAAACATAACAATTAACTCTCTAAGTGTTGAATTAACACTAATTGGTGTAAAATAACCCCAGTGTTAGCATTATTGGCCAGAGTTTAACCAAACCAATTCCATCATTATCATATTTCCCAGCATGCTTGATTGCAGGTTGATTTTAAGAATTGTTTGTTTCAATATCTATGTTTTTGATTTGATATATTAATTGTATCCTGCTCAAATATAAATTACATACATTTTCTAAATTATTCCAATATGTTACTTGGACTTATTGCACCTGTTACTGAAATGGTTGTTCCAGTTTAGATTCTTTAGGTAGTCTCATATTGCAGTCTTCCTAACCCTGGCAGTCATTCTGAATGCAGGTTGCGGGTGATCAATTCAGAAGGTTGGATATCCCCACTTTGGCTGGATTTCAATAAGAATTACACATCACTTTGCAAGCCAGCATAATGTAACAGGTTGCGTGAATAATCCAACATGTTGGGTTGTTCAGATTACCCAAACGTGGGTAAATGTATCATTAAATTGGGTTTTCATGCTGGGTTGACCAAGCAGCTGGGTAGTTTTTAATGTAATCCATAGGTTGTAGTCATGAGGTGTGGCTTTTAGATAGTTTTTTTGGCCACCCATGATAGTAAATTACATTCCTGTTGATCATGTTAAGTTTGTACACGGCATTGTCAAATTGTTCTTGAATATTATTGCACAATATTTTAATACAAAAATATTAACTTGATTATTTACATATTGCAACAAAGTGGTAACTATCCCATTAGGTTTTGCATAGACTTTTAAGGAACTGAAAGGCACTCTGGGAAATATGCAAATAAAGCTTTACAATAAGCAGGTCCACACTTTCAGTGTTAAATTAACACTGGGGAATTTGCTGTGCATCCTCTTCCACTCTGAACTAACACTTGTCTATACATTAGTCATGGGAGGCAGTAGCACAATGTTCAGGGTGCTTTAGCATGGACAGGGGATTTCAGGGGAGGGGAAGGGTGGTGAGAAGCTACGTGACGGGCTATAAATCTGTAATAAGAAGGGCACACAAGTAATGAGCAGCCCTCCGCTCTGAAAGTAAAGGTCAACCCTATCTCACCAATCTGGTTCTCGCTCATTGAGCCGCTTTGAGAGGATACAAGCTAAAACACCACTCGTTTCTCGCCATGCTCCACACAGGGAAGCTTTAAGTGCTGGAATAGGTTTAAGGACAGAAGAATAGAATAGAATGACAATCTAACTTTTATGTAACTAAAGTCACTGTGGTTACTATCAAATCTCCTCCTTATTTGGTAAGGTAAGTATTTTTGTTCCGTGTTCGATTCACATCAGCACTAAGCCGTGAACCTGGACCAATCTAATCAGTGTGTGGAGAGGTCGGGCAGGGGTGCTATTGACTCTGTCAGGGATTTGACTCGCTAAGGCAACTCAAACACTCAGCCAGCAGAAAAATAAAAATGCAGGTTTAATAATCTGACACTGTCTAATCTACCATCTCTTCCACGGAAACACACACACAAATGTGCATTACACATATGCGCGCACACACTCACATACTCACATTACACACACTTGAAAAACACACATATCAACACAAACACCCAGACACTGATACACTCCCTCCACTGTCACACACACAGGACAGCAGTGAGCAGATGGATAGTTTTAGTGCAGTGGGGTCAGTGTGAGAGTCCAACCCTCTAAACCCTAGAGGAAATAAAATAGGGCAGTACAGTGAGGCCTGGACCGACCTCAGTCATTGGTCCCTGAGATGAAGGGAGTCGAGGGAAGAGGGAGAGAGAAGGAGCAGAGAGAGAGAGCCGGCCGATAATCTCCTCGTGACCTGGCAGTCACTGTAGAGTACTATTAGATCAGTTACCAAATCCTATCAAATATATTGCCATCCCACGATGTGGTAGCCAAGAACAGGGCTGGAGGGCTTGCCGCCTGCGGTTCTTATTAAACCTCTGGAAAGAGAGCCCTGTTTGTCTCCTCTGAGAATTACAGAGGGGCGGAGCAGGAGAGCTGGGATTAGTACTACAGCAGGGTGGTGGGAACAGGGACAGCCAGGAATTCTGATCTAATTTTCACCACTGTAAAAGTCCCCTTTTCACACAAGCAGCAGGATTTTTTAAAAGTGTGTTGTGTGAGTGTGTCAGAATGTGTGTTTGTGTAGGTGAAGGGTGTGGAGAGGGCGGAGTGTGTTGGTGGGTGGGGTGAGATAAAAAAAGAAAGAGATTCGTCCTCTTAGAGGTAATTAAATATTGTCACTACAGTTACCAGGATTTCATTACTATAAGACAAGGTTATGAGTAATGGCTTAACTTGATGCATTGTTGTCTGCTTACTCATGTCTGTCAAAGCTGGGATGTCAAGCTGTGACACACTCAGACTCCGGCGACATGATATCACCTCAACCGCCAACCGCATCCATTGTTCCGACACTGGGTAACAACACAGACTAATGTGTCTACTCTCTCTTCCCAGTCTAAACCTACAGCATGCCTAATGATTCTGACACCTGCTCTAAGTCATCACAGGCAAGATCTGCAAATACTATTATGATAATGGAGCAACAGATACTGTGGTGGATAATTGCTTTTTTGAGGCAGGGGATAAACATGCCTTGACATCCTGAATTGACTCCAGACTGCATCTGCTGTTCATCATCAAATCTTCGACAAAGACAGAAACAAACTGTCTGCACCGCTCCGGCAATGACAATGTAAGACAACAAAGAAACCTGGTGATGTGAATGAGAATCCTTCAAAAACAGGACTGTCTGCACTCTTATTGGTTGAATGATCTTAGGCTTAGTGGGTTGGTGCCATAGCTGTGGCGGCACATTGTGGAAATGGAGTGCGGCCCGGTTTGTTTTCCTTCGTTCAGCATTCAAGCACACAGCAATTACTCAATCCCTGGGAGGCAGCAGGCCGTTGGAGTAAATTATGTCCTGCATCATTTTCAGCAGGACCAAGATGGATGAGATAGAGCACTGCACTGGTCGTACAGTCATAATCGACACAACAGGATGACACAGTTAATATAATGATGATGGGGATCTTCTTCTGTTTCAGTTGAGCCAGTTGGGCAATACATATCTGGTTCATGATAAAGTCTTGAAGGATAAGCGGTATTGCTAGCTGGTTTTCTTTGTTGACACTGTTTTCAATCCTGAAGAAGGCACTGCGTTGCCGAAACTTTGCTTAATAGGTTTACCCATTAAATTGTTGGGAGCATATATACTCTACAATATGTGACTTTCTTTCTTCATTTCAAGACACTATTTTCATTGACATTGAAAGACAAAATAGCAGGTTGACATTGCTTTTAGTTCCTGCGTTCCTGCTATCTCCTGTCAAATGTTGACTCGCAGGCAAAAAACGTTCTGGTGGATGTGGTTATATTAAGAGAGGATATATTTAGGCAAACAAACAAAATATTAGATATTTTTTCTGGTAAACTCCATGGCAACAGCACATCACACAGTAAGTAGTATATTCATGCTGGAAACTCAGCTGAGATCAGAGTGCTGCACTCTATTCATGACTAATACCAATTTGAAAAAGTAAAAACTTAAAAGCAAAAAACAAAGGACTTATTTCACCGACTTCACAACAACCAAACCTGAAAGCTTCAAAGAGCCGTTTTCCTTGCTAAGAGAAAACACAGTGCTCGTGGTGGTTTTAGTGGCCATGGATCACTTTCAGTGCTGTACCTCTGAAGCACTTGGCTTTCTTTTGGCATATGCTGTAGCTTGTGAGGAATAACCAGTGGGAATGTAGCTGGGCTCTCCAGACGTTTTCAGACGATTAAAACCTGGGTCTAAGTGAAGGCTAGGTTCCATCTCTGCAGGTTCCTGTTATTTTCAGATGAAAAATGGAGATGCACTTTGTGAGCCTGTAAGAGGGAACACATACATGGGGAAAACAGGCCATTGCTGAAACTACAAAGTGGAACCAACACCCACTGAGCCTTTCTCGCCAATGCATTTTAGAACACGTAACGTCAGAGTACAGAATAAAAACGGATGGCAGAATTAGAGGAAGAAAAGAAACACATCACAAAGGAAAAAGTCTGTATGTATGATGTTTAATTAATTTACTGGAATAAGAAAGAGAGAGATTCAAAAGCATGGCATTAGTAGGTAATAGCAGGCAGGCACAGCATATCAAATGATAGAGGTATCTTACAAGGGCGAGGAGAGGAAGATGAAGCATAAACTTGGGAGAACGCTCATGGTTATCCTTTAATGTACATTTTAACTCAATGAATAAGTACCAGAGTAAAACACATCATCTTACCTCTTCAGAGACCCAGGCCTTTGAGCCAGTCGACACTGCAGTTTCAGGCAGCATTAAATCTCTCTATGCTTGAAGGTAAAGTCTCTCTCTCTGTCAGAACCAAGTGTGTCACCCTGCAGCTATGAATCGCCATCCTCTCTTACACAAATTCAGGGGTCAGTGACAATGTGCCATTCACTAGCTTCAGAGTGCTTCTAGGAGAAGGGGAAATAACGTTGTCATGCATCTGTGCCCAGTGTCTATTTAAATACTGTGTTGTTGGAAGCCGTTGAATAATCACCTTGAGCAGGTCTGTTCTCAAAGCAACAGAGAGGGAATACATTTAGCTGAGGTATATGTTCTGGCACGGTTGAAATGGGTGATCTTTGTTGGCCATACCACATAATTTCACTATCTACTGAACCATTTGCTTCTATGATTTTACCTGCCCAGGGGAGAATTACCTGCCCAGGGCAGAATTACCTGCCCAGGGCAATTTGCAGAGAATGCTTAAGATTACTGATAGCATTTACAGAGCCAGGAAGTTTAAAATTATATTTTGTCCTTACACATCATAATACCATGTGTAACACTTTCAGAGGAAAAAAATGAATGCAGGTTTTCTGTGTTTGTAGCAGAGGTTAACCACCCTCTCAGCCATTCCAAAACATCCATAACTTATAGGGCAAAAAAATGTAAAAAAATAAATGGCAAAGACATGTTTATAGATGATAGATTCTGACCGTTATTCTCAGGAGGCACCCAAATCCCTAACAGTAATCAGGCTTTTCTGATGACTCCCCTGCTGCCTCTCCCAGGACCCCTGACACCCTGGAAATGAATGTCCTTGCTTCCATTTCCTCTCACCTGCAAGGGGCTCAAAGGGGAATTACAATGCTCTTGGATTTTTATTTTATTTCATTTCAATATTTATTTATTTCATCTGTATTTCTCCTTTCGCTGTGGTGTGATCTGACAGGTGCGGGAGCAAGCAGGCTGAATGTGTGTGGGGGATGGAGGAGAGATAAGGAGAGGAGAGACGAGGGGTGAGGAAGTAATCTCTCCAGACTAGGGCAAGGTAATTTCATTTTTCAAGTTTGTCAGCTTGCAATCACACCGTGTCAGGTTATCTTCACCTCCAGAGGATCGCTTTTTTTTTACCATGCCCAACAAATATGCAGGCGAATGCAATTCAACTACCATGGAATTCTAATAGGGTATAATGAGTGAAAAGTGTGTGTGTTGTATTTCTTAAGGATCCCCATTAGCTGCTGCCAAGGCTACCACTACCTATCTACAATACAAAGTGTATAATACCACAATACAACAATATTACAATATACGTGTGTGTAGAGTGTGTGTGTTAGCGTGTGTGTGTGTCTCATCACAGTCTACGTTGTTCCATAAAGTGTAGTTCTATCTGTTTTTGTTGATGTGGAATAGAGTTCCATGTAGTCATAGCTCTATGTAGTACTGTTCGTTTACCAGAATCTGTTCTGGACTTGGGGACTGTGAAAAGACACGTGGTGGCATGTCTCGCGGGGTATGTATGAGTGTCTGAGCTGTTTATGTGTGTGTGTGTGCATGTGTGTGTGCCAGTGTGTAGTGCCTGAAAAGTCAAAAGTGGCAGTGTGAGCATATAGTAATCAAAGTGTAGTACATAATTCATATTAGCTTTACCATAACACATTAAATGAAGTCTGCAAATGTACATTACGTAGCAGACAGTTGTCATTACTGCATTTCATGTCCAATTTGTTGGACTAATCCATGTGTCTTTCAGATGCTGAAGAGAGTGAGTGATGGGCCGTCTCAGACTCAACGTGGATGTAAATTCACCAGGATTATGGGGTCATAAAAGATAACATGAGGAATTCTGCCCTGATTTATATTTATCCAGGAAGCTGCTCCCATTGGCTGAGATTACATCAAAGGGAGAGTCTCTGCACATCACAACATCATAACAGAAGGTTCACTATCCCAGCTGTCATTCCCGAAATATTTGACCTGGAAAAAATTGTCCAACCTATTTTTCCTCTACATTCCTCTGGCTATCTCTGCTCAGACAGATCCATACTGTATCTAGAACCTCAACACATAATCTGGTGCCGTGTTCCAACAGAGCTATCACTTTCACTCAACTTGACCTTTTCAGCATGGTACAGAGAATGTTAATGAAGTACACATGCTAGCACACACACGCTCTCTCACATACACACACACACACACAAACAACCTTCACACATATCTTGTCACCCCTCTCTTGGACTGTCCTAATTGGCTCAGGAGCATAGGGTTCAGATAGACACACAGCACATTGCGCCCTCCTCCCATCCCTGCAGTTCCTGTTGTCTTTGGCACCACTACCAGCAACTGAAACTGGACATTTCTGGACCAAAAAAAAAAAACTCCATCCCTGGAAGAAAATAAAAGCACAGTGTATAACAATAGTTCCTTGGGTGCTTTGGGGAAGAAGAGAAAACACATCAGAAACACAGTAAAACAAGAGAAAATAAAATAAACTGTAAAATCAAATGAAAAATGTGTTGCGTATGGTAACCAGGGAGATCGTCACATTCAGAGAACAAACACACACATATAAGAGTAAGCATATTAAATCTGCCTGGGTAAAGGTCATGGAGAAATCCCACTTTCCTCCCACCATCCCTGCTTGTTATGTAGCCATTTTTATTCTGCAAATATTGCTCTCTGACAGTTTGACCTTATCTGGGTTGCTGAAATATAGGCAGGAGAGCACTTGATCGAAAGCAAATTCATTTTATGCCGCTGTAGTGTAATATGTTAAGTTAATTCCAGTTAAATGTCAGGTGAAATGCTGGCAAGGTTTTCTCTTCTGCACTCTAAACAATATGTACCATGTGAAGTGAGCAGAATCCATATATAATTGTAATAACTTTGCCTTGTCTCACAAGAATAGTTATGCCTGATCTGTTTCTCGTAAAATGTCAGTCATTTTCCAAATCATTCCGGGAACCTTTTCAAACCTTGCATGCAGCATTATGATAATGACTTGTTACACAAGCTTGTTTATTGTGATGTGTAAACTGGTGTCAACTGTAAAAAGCTCACCCTGAACACATACAGTATATACTGTATATATAGATATTTGGGTACTGTATGTAGGAGGGTCGTTACATATGATTTCAATCACTTTCTGACTGCACCCCTTTATATATACAGTGGGGGGAACAAGTATTTGATACACTGCCGATTTTGCAGGTTTTCCTACTTACAAAGCATGTAATTTTTATCATAGGTACACTTCAACTGTGAGAGACGGAATCTAAAACAAAAATCCAGAAAATCACATTGTATGATTTTTAAGTAATTAATTTGCATTTTATCGCATGACATAAGTATTTGATCACCTACCAACCAGTAAGAATTCCGGCTCTCACAGACATGTTAGTTTTTCTTTAAGAAGCCCTCCTGTTCTCCACTCTTTACCTGTATTAACTGCACCTGTTTGAACTCGTTACCTTTATAAAGACACCTGTCCACACACTCAATCAAACAGACTCCAACCTCTCCACAATGGCCAAGACCAGAGAGCTGTGTAAGGACATCAGGGATAAATTGTAGACCTGCACAAGGCTGGGATGGGCTACAGGACAATAGGCAAGCAGCTTGGTGAGAAGGCAACAACTGTTGGCGCAATTATTAGAAAATGGAAGAAGTTCAAGATGACGGTCAATCACCCTCGGTCTGGGGCTCCATGCAAGATCTCACCTCGTGGGGCATCAATGATCACGAGGAAGGTGAGGGATCAGCCCAGAACTACACGGCAGGACCTGGTCAATGACCTGAAGAGAGCTGGGACCACAGTCTCAAAGAAAACCATTAGTAACACACTACGCCGTCATGGATTAAAATCCTGCAGTGCACGCTGTGTTTGGAGGAAGAAGAAGGATGAGTACAACCCCAAGAACACCATGCCAACCGTGATGCATGGAGGTGGAAACATCATTCTTTGAGGATGCTTTTCTGCAAAGGGGAAAATCACATTGTATGATTTTTCAGTAATTAATTTGCATTTTATTGCATGACATAAGTATTTGATACATCAGAAAAGCAGAACTTAATATTTGGTACAGAAACCTTTGTTTGCAATTACAGAGATCATACGTTTCCTGTAGGTCTTGACCAGGTTTGCACACACTGCAGCAGGGATTTTGGCCCACTCCTCCATACAGACCTTCTCCAGATCCTTCAGGTTTCGGGGCTGTCGCTGGGCAACACAGACTTTCAACTCCCTCCAAAGATTTTCTATGGGGTTGAGATCTGGAGACTGGCTAGGCCACTCCAGGACCTTGAAATGCTTCTTACGAAGCCACTCCTTCGTTGCCCGGGCGGTGTGTTTGGGATCATTGTCATGCTGAAAGACCCAGCCACGTTTCATCTTCAATGCCCTTGCTGATGGAAGGAGGTTTTCACTCAAAATCTCACGATACATGGCCCCATTCATTCTTTCCTTTACACGGATCAGTCGTCCTGGTCCCTTTGCAGAAAAACAGCCCCAAAGCATGATGTTTCCAACCCCATGCTTCACAGTAGGTATGGTGTTCTTTGGATGCAACTCAGCATTCTTTGTCCTCCAAACACGACGAGTTGAGTTTTTACCAAAAAGTTCTATTTTCGTTTCATCTGACCATATGACATTCTCCCAATCCTCTTCTGGATCATCCAAATGCACTCTAGCAAACTTCAGACGGGCCTGGACATGTATTGGCTTAAGCAGGGGGACACGTCTGGCACTGCAGGATTTGAGTCCCTGGCGGCGTAGTGTGTTACTGATGGTAGGCTTTGTTACTTTGGTCCCAGCTCTCTGCAGGTCATTCACTAGGTCCCCCCGTGTGGTTCTGGGATTTTTGCTCACCGTTCTTGTGATCATTTTGACCCCACGGGGTGAGATCTTGCGTGGAGCCCCAGATCGAGGGAGATTATCAGTGGTCTTGTATGTCTTCCATTTCCTAATAATTGCTCCCACAGTTAATTTCTTCAAACCAAGCTGCTTACCTATTGTATATTCAGTCTTCCCAGCCTGGTGCAGGTCTACAATTTTGTTTCTGCTGTCCTTTGACAGCTCTTTGGTCTTGGCCATAGTGGAGTTTGGAGTGTGACTGTTTGAGGTTGTGGACAGGTGTCTTTTATACTGATAACAAGTTCAAACAGGAGCCATTAATACAGGTAACGAGTGGAGGACAGAGGAGCCTCTTAAAGAAGAAGTTACAGGTCTGTGAGAGCCAGAAATCTTGCTTGCTTGTAGGTGACCAAATACTTATTTTCCACCATAATTTGCAAATAAAATCATTAAAAATCCTACAATGTGATTTTCTGGATTTTTTTTCTTCTCAATTTGTCTGTCATAGTTGACGTGTACCTATGATGAAAATTTCAGGCCTCTCTCGTCTTTTTAAGTGGGAGAACTTGCACAATTGGTGGCTGACTAAATACTTTTTTCTTGTAGCTTAGACTCTATTGTAAATCATCTGAGGTGTTTGTGTTGTGCCCGTCATCGGTTGAGACATAGCATACTTGAATACAGGGTGGGTGTCATTTACATCATATAAATATATTTCATAGAATGGACCTATCCCTTCAGACCACTGCAATTTATCTGGTACACCATTGAAATATAAGTTGAATTGAAACTTTAACTTACAACATGGCCGCTGGTCCACCCACCGTCTAATGTCAAATTGAATGGGAATGTATATTCTATTATTTATATTTATATGATTTCAATAGGTTTCCTATAGAGGATTGACTGTTTAATGTATAACAATCAGTGTTGGGGAACGATACTTTTAAAAGTAGCGTGTTACGTTTCAATGTTACTTCCAATAAAAGTATTTTGTTACGTTAAAACATTACTTACTGTGGAATCAGAAAATATGCTTATATATTTACAGTTGAAGTCGGAAGTTTACATACACCTTAGCCAAATACATTTAAACTCAGTTTTTCACAATTTCTAACATTTAATCTTAGTAAACATTCCCTGTCTTAGGTCAGTTAGGATCACCCCTTTATTATAAGAATGTGAAATGTCAGAATAATAGTAGAGAGATTTATTTCTGCTTTTATTTCTTTCATCACATACCCAGTGGGTCAGAAGTTTACATACACTCAATTAGTATTTGGTAGCATTGCCTTTAAATTGTTTAACTTGGGTCAAACATTTTGGGTAGCCTTCCACAAGCTTCCCACAATAAGTTGGGTGAATTTTGGGCCATTCCTCCTGACAGAGCTGGTGTTACTGAGTCAGGTTTGTAGGCTTCCTTGCTCGCACACGCTTTTTCAGTTCTGCCCACACATTTTCTATAGGATTGAGGTCAGGGCTTTGTGATGGCCACTCCAATACCTTGACTTTGTTGTCCTTAAGCCATTTTGCCACAACTTTGGAAGTATGCTTGGGGTCATTGTCCATTTGGAAGACCCATTTGCAACCAAGCTTTAACTTGCTGACTGATGTCTTGAGATGTTGCTTCAATATCTCCACATATTTTTCCTTCCTTATGATGCCATCTATTTTGTGAAGTGCACCAGTCCCTCCTGCAGCAAAACACCCCCACATCATGATGCTGCCACCCCCGTGCTTCATGGTTGGGATGGTGTTCTTCGGCTTGCAAGCAACCCCTTTTTTCCTCCAAACATAACAATGGTCATTATGGGCAAACAGTTCTATTTTTGTTTCATCAGACCAGAGTACGATCTTTATCCCCATGTGCAGTTGCAAACCGTAGTCTGGCTTTTTTATGGCGGTTTTGGAGCAGTGGCTTCTTCCTTGCTGAGCGGCCTTTCAGGTTATGTCGATATAGGACTCGTTTTACAGTGGATATAGATACTTTTGTACCTGTTTCCTCCAGCATCTTTACAAGGTCCTTTGCTGTTGTTCTGGGAATGATTTGCACTTTTCGCACCAAAGTATGTTCATCTCTAGGAGACAGAACGCATCTCCTTCCTAAGCGGTATGACGGCTGCGTGGTCCCATGGTGTTTATACTTGCGTACTATTGTTTGTACAGATGAACGTGGTACCTTCAGGCATTTGGAAATTGCTCCCAAGGATGAACCAGACTTGTGGAGGTCTACCATTTTTTTTCTGAGGTCTTGGCTGATTT
The DNA here is from genome assembly GCF_964263955.1 of Coregonus lavaretus. Classification (NCBI taxonomy): domain Eukaryota; kingdom Metazoa; phylum Chordata; class Actinopteri; order Salmoniformes; family Salmonidae; genus Coregonus; species Coregonus lavaretus. Next base: position 69,345,700 of record NC_139992.1, on the reverse strand, counting down.
CTTTTGATTTTCCCATGATGTCAAGCAAAAAGGCACTGAGTTTGAAGGTAGGCCTTGAAATACATCCACAGGTACACCTCCAATTGACTCAAATGATGTCAATTAGCCTATCAGAAGCTTCTAAAGCCATGACATCATTTTCTGGAATTTTCCAAGCTGTTTAAAGGCACAGTCAACTTAGTGTATGTAAACGTCTGACCCACTGGAATTGTGATACAGTGAATTATAAGTGAAATAATCTGTCATGCACAAAGTAGATGTCCTAACCGACTTGCCAAAACTATAGTTTGTTAACAAGACATTTGTGGAGTGGTTGAAAAACAAGTTTTAATGTCTCCAAACTAAGTGTATGTAAACCTCCGACTTCAACTGTATATTCCATGCTCTGACATTGCTCATTCTGATATTGCTTGTTCTGATATTATTATATATTTTTTACTTTTTAGATGATGTGTGTATTGTATTGCTAGATATTACTGCATTGTTGGAGCTAGGAACATAAGCATTTCGCTGCATCTGCAAATCTGTTTACGCTCCAATAAACCTTTATTTTTTTTGACAAACACCCACTTACATTTTAGTCATTTAGCAGACACTCTTATTCAGAGCAACTTACAGTTAGTGAGTGCATACAACCCTGGCGTTGCAAGCGCCATGCTCTACCAACTGAGCTACACGGGGCCCACCATAGTCTGGCTTTTTTATGGCGGTTTTGGAGCAGTGGCTTCTTCTTTGCTGAGCGGCCATTCAGGTTATCATTTACACACACACACACACAACAAACAATACCCTGTTATCATTGGAGCCTATCAGGCATTCTCTACCATGTTTTTGACCAGGAGACTAAAGGGGAATGTTGGCTTTGGTTTACTCCAAACAGTGGGACATTCACATGTAATTGATGCTCAACAAACAACAGGAGAGGGAGGCCTGGGACTGTGAGTCAGGGACAGATAGTTTCCAGATGAAGCCAGTTTGCATTTATCATTGTCTTTGTTAGCGAGTGGCTGTACATCTTTGATAGCAGAGGGTTGGATATTCAATATCTGCAGCAGGTTAACAAACGCATTCACTTCATCTAAAGCAACACAGATGTACAGTATCCAGATGTGCTACACTCTAAGAAAAAAAGGTGGTATTTAGAACCTAAAAGGGTTCTTCGGCTGTATCCATAGAACCCTTTGAAGAACCCTTGTTGGTTCCAGGTGGGACCCTTTTGGTTCCAGGTCAAACCTTTTTGGGTTCCATGTAGAACCCTTTCCACAGAGGGTTCTATATGGAACCCAAACAGTTCTACTTTGAACTAAAAAGGGTTCTACCTGGAACCAAAAAGGGTTATCTTATGGGGACAGCTGAATAACCCCTTTTGGAACATTTTTATCTAAGAGTGTGTGTTGGGGCTAGATACAGGGGTTGGTGGGATCCGAGAGGTGCAAGGTAGTGTACACTCAAATATAAGTATGAGCATAAAGGATGTTAAGCGATTTTAAATAAAGTGATAAAAGATTATACAAAATACTTTATCAGGAATCTGTTCAATGGACCCCTTTAGCCCCCTAAAGACACACACACACACATACTCTCCTATATATCCTTTTCAGATTTGTGTTTCTTGGAGTGGAGGGCTCAGCTAATTAGTATTGGAGTGTAAAGAGGAGATGAAGAGGTTCTCTGGGAGATATCTTTATTCATAGAGGCTTAGCTGTGATTGGCATGGCCTCAAGACATCCAACCCCACTCCTCGGGAAACCTGCCAAATGTTATTGATAATCTCAAATTATCTGAAATTTGTCCTGCACAGAACATACCACTGAGAGTGGATTGGATGGTTTACCTCATATTGAATAAATAAATAAATGCATATAGTGCATGCATATATGTGTGTGTGGTGGGTGTCTATCTGAACCCTATGCTCCTCAGCCAATTAGGACAGTCCAAGAGAGGGGTGACAAGATATGTGTGTAAGGGTGTGTGTGTGTGTGTGTGTGTGTGTGTGTGTGTGTGTGTGTGTGTGTGTGTGTGCATGGATGTGCCTGCTTGTGTGTGTAAACAAAGTAAATATTAACAAACACTATATGTCCTCAAAACATAGTTTAAACTATAATTTTGATATCATGGATGGTAAGGCCTTGCATCCATAGTGCTGTCTATGAATTTTGAGACTGGTTACATTTCTTCAGCCCCATCCCTCAGCTTTTTAACCAAACAGGGGCGGGGAGATGCTTTATTATTGTTTCAACTGCTGACTGCTGCTTTAAGCATTCTGCTGCATTGCAACAGGCTTAATATCATATCAGTTTTCCTCTGAGGAGACTGATCTATTTATACCACGGATCCATGGCTGATTAGGATGCAGTAATGGTGGGCTGGGAGTGGAAAGGAAGAGGAGAGGATAGGATGGGATTGGAGAGGAAAGGATAGGATAGGAAAGGAGAGGAGAGGAGAGGAGAGGATGCTCAAGTGGAATCCAATACTAAGTGTATCTGTAACATTAGCCCTACCATGCTTTGATAGTCACATTTGCTTTCTTTTAGAGGGTTGTTTTTGTTTTCTCTCATGGTCGGGCACAAAATCCACAGTATACGCAGCTGTGGACTGCGTTTATATGTATGACAAATAATGATCCCACCATGACTGTATACAGAAGAATCAGCTTGACTTGGTTTGATGGAAACAGAGTGAATAAAGGATGTCTAATAGCCTAAACCAGGGCCAATTGAGGGCAATCATCCAAATTAATTATAGACTGATTGATGACAGTCTGTCTCTAGACTCTGTGACATAATCCTGATCGGTGGCCTGCATGGAAAAAGAGGCTTCAGAGTCTTCAAAGGCTTGAATGCGATCTCATTATTGACATAATGAAGGTTTGGCTGGATATCTCACTCCATATGTGTCATCTGGATGTTTATACACAGCAGGGGTGCAACTTTGGTTTTAGAAGTGTGGGGGGACATAACCTGGTGGGGGTCTGGGGGGGTCCTCCCTCAAAATGTTTTGGGGCATCTAAAGCTCATTTCCTGCATTTCTACGACGCTTTTGGGGTAATTTTGGGGTATCCTTTATTGTAAATAAGAATATAATATGTTTCTAAACACTTCTACATGAATGTGGATGCTACCATGATTATGAATAATCCTGAATGAATCGTGAATAATGATGAGTGAGAAAGTTATAGACGCACACATATCATACCCTCAAAAATATGCTAACTTCCCCTGTTATTGTGAGAGGTTAGCATGTCTTGAGGGTGTGATATTTGTGTGTCTATAACTTTCTCACTCATCATTATTCATGATTCATTCAGGATTATACGTAATCATGGTAGCATCCACATTCATGTAGAAACATATTATTTTCTTATTTACAATAAAAGTGACTCCAAAATGACAATACATTATTTAGCATTAATTTATATTGTGCACAAACTAATCTGAAACACAACCAAAACAAACAGCAAATGCATCCAACAAATGTATAGAGACAAGCTTGATGTAGTCATTGTGTGCTATGAATGTGGGACCAAATACTTAACTTTTTACTACTTTAATACACATACAAGGGAATATGTCTCAATACTTTTGCTCCCCTAAAATGGGGATCTGTGTACAAAAAGTAACCTAGTTGGTTTAGCCACGGAAAAAGACAGGAACCTTCCCGCTAGCCATGATTGGCTGAGATAATGGATGGGCTGGACATGCCGGGAGATGAGTTTGGATTGGTCTGCCATGTAGCATGCTTCTGTTTACAACGTGAGCTGCTCAGTATGTGTTGATAGTCCTTTCTACCACTCCATTTTTTAAATATATAACGTTAGCCATCGAGAACTACAAAAGTTGCATCAACATTGATGATCTGAATTTAGCAGGCGCTATCAACAGATCAGTTGGAAAAAGTGATTTGCTACTTTCTGCAGACGCCACGGTCAGTGTGTACCGGAGTGACTTGACACAACGCTGGCCAAACAAGATGTAGCTATAAACAAAACAAAGTTAAATGGTTCCAGTCTGCCATGAAGCGCTCATCCATGTATACGGGTAAGAGTCTAGCTACATGTTTCAGATATTATAGGTTTCTAATTTTGTCAGAAAGTCGCTTTCATTGCAAGTTAAAGCATACTGTTCGCTAGCTAGCGAACGTTTGCTTGCTGGCTCGCTAGCTAACATTACATGTATGATCTGTGTAGTAATATGATTCAAATCAGAAATCCATTTGCAATCTTAGTTATAGCCTAATGTTAGCAAGCTAACATTGAACCTGGTTGGTTAGCTTTAGCTACCTGCAGATTCATACTATAGCTATGACAATGTTTGTATTGGTTGGTAGTAGTATACATTGGGATTATGCCGGTTCATTGTTTAGCTAGCTAGCTACATGTCTAAACAAAAGACTACATGTCTAAAAAAAAAAAAAAAGAATCGCCAGATGATTACATGACCCATCAAGTTAGCCAGGTGTGTCTGGGGGTGATTACGGCCATCTATTGTATTTCATGAAGATGTATACATGTCTAGATAATGGTGACCCATCGACTTAGCTAGATGTGACTGGGGGTTGGTTATAGCATTTCCTTCACATGACCCATCAATTTAGACAAGGTTGTCAGGTAAACGTCATCTAATAATTGTACAATATTTTTATCTGGACACATTCTGTTTTTGATATTGCTACTATGCAAGTAACCATTTCACTCTACTGTTTACACCTTCTGTATCCTGTGCATGTGACAAATCAACTTTTAATTTGATTTGATATAGTGTGTGTTTACCAGAGACGGTAATGTGAAAAAACAACATGACCTGCACCAAAGTCAGATTAGGATATAGACCAAGGACTAGATAAAGTGTATTTTTACCTGGTGTTTTTCCTTATTGCAGGCCACTACTTGCACCACTTTTAGTCTTGAAATCTTTGGTTGTTTACTAAACTAATCACTATGTTTAGCAAATGACCTCACATGTGAATCTTTAAAGAGATGGGTGGGGCTAATGCTTAAGAGGTTGTGAACTATGCTGAATGGGTGTAGACAAAGAAGAGCTCTCCAGTAGGTGCACCAAAACATTCTAGGGCTATTTTCTTAAAAGTGGGGTTACAAGTTTATGAACTTTCAAAGAAGAATTACTTTCCCATTGTTCTTCAACTGCAGTGTATGATATACAATTTTCTAGCTCTGAGTCTCTACTTTTATCCAATATAAAAAACACAATTTCAAATGTTGCTACTTAAGACCAAATTGAGGTGGTCGGTCACATATAGTACATTCTATGGATGGTCTTAAACTGCAGTAATTATACATACATGACTGGGCATTCAAACATATCTGTATCCATTCATCATCATTAATAGTCTCCCAGGCCTTCCTCACATTTTTGTCTGACATGTTTTGTGTCATCGGGAAAAGCTTTGATACAGTTTTGAAATCAACTTTAGAGTTTTGTCAGACTGCCTTTATAATAGTCTCCTGAGTGGCGCAGTGGTCTAAGGCACTGCATCGCAGTCCTAACTGTGCCACTAGAGATCCTGGTTTGAATCCAGGCTCTGTCGCAGCCGGCCGCGACCGGGAGACTCATGGGCGGCGCACAATTGGCCCAGCGTCGTCCAGGGTAGGGGAGGGAATGGCCGGCAGGGATGTAGCTCAGTTGATAGAGCATGGCGTTTGCAACGCCAGGGTTGTGGGTTCGATTCCCACGGGGGGCCAGTATAAAAAAATATATGTATTCACTAACTGTAAGTCGCTCTGGATAAGAGCGTCTGCTAAATGACTAAAATGTAATAGTTTCAATCTTTGAAGCTTCTTGTTTGTCCAGTGTTTCCTGCAGAGAAAGAGTAAAGTGTTGCATCTGCAAAAGTTCTCCTCAGCGCCGCCACAGACTGGTCATCCCTGGTTGCCTGACCCTACTGAGACCCGTCGCCATCTGAGCCTGCTAACATGAGGCATGACAAAGAATTACCTTGGTGTACATTTATACATAATATTATCCAAGAATAGAATAAATGGTTAAATAATTGAAATGACCATTATTCCAAGATCCCAGACTGTAGCATTAAGCTGCTGTCATGTAGCTACCCATCAACTCAAGATGGAACTTTGTATCCATTCACTGATTGTTATAATATACTGCCAAATTCACATGAGCTCCATAGACTGGTCTTTCCTGGCTGTCTGACCCTGCTGGGACACCTGTCACCATCTGATCCTGCTAAGACATGATAAACATAGTGTTGTGTACTGACTGTGTCCCATGACAGTGAAGCCTGTATAGCTGTTTATACTGTCAGTGTGAAAAGTAGGGAATTAGCGAAGGAAACTGACAGATCGGTCTTCAATCGTTTGGCCACTGGTTTCATTGTTTGATTCAGGTCTAGTGTGAGGCAAAAATAATAGCTAAAGTTAGTGAGCTAGATAGCAAACGTTAGCCAACTTTTGGCTAGCTCTAATGGTACATCATCTAGCGGAAACTAGCCAAGTTAATTTACTTCTGTTGAAACGGGACAAAACAAAGGCTACAAAACATTTCTATACACACAACAGCTGTTAGATACTGCTACCTGACAGTTACTGAGATAGCTAGTGGCTAGAGCTGAACTGACTGTTGTAGCTACTAGCTAGCTACTATAGCTAGTTCATTCACTTCAGATGATTGAAACATTAGCTAAAATGAGAGTACAAAAGATAATCAAGGACAACTACCACTCATGAGGACCGCCACAGGAATGGAAGACCCAGAGTTATCTCTGATGCAGAGGATAAGTTCATTAGAGTTACCAGCCTCAGAAATTGCAGCCCAAATAAAGGCTTCACAGAGTTCAAGTAACAGACACATCTCAAAATCAACTGTTCAGAGGGGACTGTGTGAATCAGGCCTTCATGGTCAAATTGCAGCAAAGAAACCACTACTAAAGGATGCCAATTAGAAGAAGAGACTTGCTTGGGCTAAGAAACACGAGCAATGGACATTAGACCGGTGTAAATGTGTCCTTTGGTCTGGAGTCCAAATTGGAGATTTTTTATTCCAACCACTGTGTCTTTGTGAGACACGGCGTGGGTGAACGGATTATCTCTGCATGTGTAGTTCCCATCATAAAGCATGGAGGAGGAGGTGTTATGGTGTGTGGGTGCTTTGCTGGTGACACTATCTGTGATTTATTTAGAATTCAAGGAACACTTAACCAGCATGGCTACCACAGCATTCTGCAGCGATACGCCATCACATCTGGTTTGGGCATAGTGGGATATTTGTTTTTCAACAGGACAATGACCCAACATACCTCCAGGCTGTGTAAGGGCTATTTTACCAAGAAGGAGAGTGATGGAGGGCTTCATCAGATGACCTGGCCTCCACAATCAGCATATGTGGGAACTCCTTCAAGATTGTTGGAAAAGCATTCCAGGTGAAGCTGGTTGAGAGAATGCCAAGAGTGTGCAAAGCTGTCATCAAGACAAAGGGTGGCTATTTGAAGAATCTCAAATATAAAATATATTTTGATTTGTTTAACACTTTATTGGTTACTACATGATTCCATATGTGTCATTTCATAGTTTTGATGTCACTATTATTCTACAATGTAGAAAATGGTAAAAATAAAGAAAACCCCTTGAATGAGTAGGTGTTCTAAAACTTTTGACTGGTAGTGTAGCTCTAGGTTGAATGCCAGGGACAGACAGTGTATCATATGGCATTTTAATTACACCTCTTGTAGGAAGTGGGATGGTCCGAGACGAGAGATGAGAGATTAATGTATTGACTCAAGTAGGCCTATATTGATCTATGAGAGCCCCTATGGCCTCACAATGGAAGTTTCCTCCAGCATGTTCATAGCATGGCTAAAGGGTGCACAGATTCAGGAGTTATCACTTCTATCCCACACCTTAACACATCAGTGGCCCCTGCCCTCCATACCACCTTCCCTAAACACAATACTACAACTTTTCTAGTGACGCCCGGCCATCTCCCACTGGCGCAAAAACCCAAACCAGCTGCCTGTCCATCTGAGGCTCATCAGCCGGCCTGGGGAGTAGAGAACAGCCACTCCAGCAGACGGGCATCTGTTCTGCATTATCACCCCCCCCCCTCCCCCCTCCTCCTCCTCCCCCTCCCCTCCCACAGAGCTGAGCATAACCCACAGCAAAGAGCCCTGCTATGCTCCACAGTCAAATGTGATCGTGCCACAGTGTCCGTTCCAATTTTGGGTGGTTTATAACCTTCTGGGCCTAAGCATGTGAGAAAGTGAATGGTAACGACTGTGGTTACTAATCTACCCTGGATGTTGGTCGCTTAGACAAAACATAGGGTCTGAAGTCCGTCTTAGCCATTAATAATAGCGATAGTGTGTGATTCCAGTGCTGCTGGCTGGCACAAAATATCCTATGCACAGAGAGCTACAGGTAACTACCAAAATAATGGAAACACTTGAGTAAATGAGGGATACAAAGTATATTGAAACAGGCGCTGCCACACAGGAGTGGGTCCTGAGTTAATTAAGCAATTAACATCCCATCATGCTTAGGGTTATGACCAGCTCAGTGGCCTTGTGGTTAGAGTGTCTGCCCTGAGATTGGAAGGTTGGGAGTACCAAAGACTGTAAAAATGGGACTCAATGCATCTCTGCTAAGCACTCAGAATTAAGGAGATAGATTGGAGGTAAGGCCCTGTGATAGACTAGAGTCATGTCCAGGGGGTGTACTTACAGTGCATTCAGAAAGTATTCAGACCCCTTGACTTTTTCCACATTTTGTTACGTTACAGCCTGATTATAAAATGGATTAAATATTTTTTTCGCTCATCAATCTGCACACTATACCCCATAATGACAAAACAAAAACAGGTTAAGAAATTTGTGCTAATTTGTTTCAAAACCCCCCGGAAAGATATCACATTTACATAAGTATTCGGACCCTTTACTCAGCACTTTGTTAAAGCACCTTTGGAAGTGATTACAGCCTCGAGTATTCTTGGGTATGACGCTACAAGCTTGGCACACCTGTATTCTTCTCTGCTGATCCTCTCAAGCTCTGTCAGGTTGAATGGGGAACGTCGCTGCACAGCTATTTTCAGGTCTCTCCAGAGATGTTTGATCGGGTTCAAGTCCGAGCTCTGGCTGGGCCACTCAAGGACATTCAGAGACTTGTCCCGAAGCCACTCCTGTGTTGTCTTGGCTGTGTGCTTAGGGTCATTGTCCTGTTGGAAGAATGACCATCGGGTTCTTGACCAAGGCCCTTCTCCCCCGATTGCTCAGTTTGGCCGGGCGGCCAGCTCTAGGAAGAGTCTTGGTGGTTCCAAATGTATTCCATGTAAGAATGATGGAAGCTACTGTGTTCTTGGGGACCTTCAATGCTGCAGAAATATTTTGGTACCCTTCCCCAGATCTGTGTCTCGACACAATCCTGTCTTGGAGCACTACAGACAATTAATTCGACCTCATCGCATGGTTTTTGCTCTGACAATATATAGACAGGTGTGTGCCTTTCCAAATCATGTCCAATCAATTGAATTTACCACAGGTGGACTCCAATCAAGTTGTAGAAACATCTCAAGGATGATCAATGGAAACAGGATGCACCTGAGATCAATTTCGAGTCTCATAGTAAATACTTATATAAATAAGGTATTTCAGTTTTTTTTATTTTTAATAAATTAGCAAACATTTCTAAAAACCTGTTTTCGCTTTGTCATTATGGGGTATTGAGTGTAGATTTATGAGGGGAAAAAACTATTTAATACGTTTTAGAATAAGGCTGTAACGTAACAAAATGCGGAAAAAGTAAAGGGGTCTGAATACTTTCCGAATGCACTGTATACTGTACATCAAGCTGCCTCACACTACAGAAAAAGGAGGAAGACTGCTTAGGGTCATGTATAAAAATACTGGGCAGGCCATTATTATGGCTACCACTAGCGTTTTCCACCAACATCAACAAAACACCAAACGATGGAAAAGCTCGTGGAAGAATGGTGTCACATACCTCCAATTGAGTTCCAGACACTTGAAGAATCTATGCCAACGTGCATTGAAGCTGTTCTGGCTCGTGGTGGCCCAACACCCTATTAAGACACTTTATGTTGGTGTTTCCTTTATTTTGGCAGTTACCTGTACATCAGCCATGTGGGTGACTTAAGGGGGAGGGTGGGTACAGTGCAGGTAACCTGATTCATAGCCTAGCCTGGGGTTAGCCATTAAGTTCCTGCAGTAGTCAGCAAGTGAAGTCGGCGCGGGGCGCTAATCCTGTGTGTGTGTAACGCTGTTTGCTAGCGCTACATTAATTCTGAGTAATCCCCATTACGCCTCACACACTTTCTATCACAATGCTTCCAAGTTTGTCTATCAACCCACCGTCTGCCTTTCTCCTGTTTCCCCAATGTCTCAACCTCACGAACTAATCAGCAAGGGAAAATAAACGGCCAGCGAGGTCGACAGGATCTGTCATTTCCCAGTAGAAAGAAAATGAGAAATAAAAGAAAGAAGAAAATATTTGAATTAAGAATGTGTTTTTCATTTTTCTTATTTGTAAAGAAAAAATAACTAACGGTCAATGTTTATTGTGTCTTTAAGGTTCCAGCTAAACTGATTAAACAACGAAGGGTACTGTTATTCTCTGGCGGTGGCTTTTCGGAATTACTGAATGCGTTCTCTTATTGAGTAAACAGCTTATAATCAAAACACGAGGGCTCTAAAATTGTATTGAGGTTTTCCAAGCTCGGCTCGGAGGAATTCACCTCATTGCAGACGAGGAATGTATTTCCCCCTTATTTTCTTAGTTCTACTTGACTTCCATTGATATACACCCCATCTGGCCATCAGGGGACTGTTTAAATTGAACCTCCAATCCCACAGTCCAAACCATACTGTATGTCCCAGCACTACTATATCGAGTGAAAGAGAAAGCTCTGCTAATTACTATTGATTAAGAGGATAGAGGCCATAAATATGACAATTTCCGAGCATCTGATACTAAGAACTTTGTTTGTGATTTCTGGACTGGCTATTGACGGTAAGCCTCCTTATGATCTATACTGGGATCAAAGAAGAAAACAAATCGTAAAGGAAGCTCTATTACCAAGGCAATAAATCACTCATACCTAGGAGGTTTTGAGTTATGATTTTGAAGTGCCTCATTCATGAATCGAGTTTTGAGCAGAGCAGGCAGGGTCTCCAGGAAACGTCCAGGAATGGCCAGGGGCTTGGCTCAGGTCTCAGGTTTGGCACGGTCTGTTAGCATGACGCCATGGCTTTGCACTGAGGCAACACATGTATGGCTCCAATAGACCACCAGCCTTTCCCTCTGATACTGCTGATTACAGTGGTCTCCACGGAAACTAACTTTCACATTCTACACCAATGACAGGCATACAAACAGGAGAGGATATAAGAGGGGAGATGTAGTTAAAGGTAATGGGGAAATATGGGGGTTAGATGGAGGTGACATCCATGTTGTCTTTGAAAAGACAGGAATAGATGGGATTGAGAAATGGGCAGGGGGGCTCAGAGATAAGGCCTTAGTGAGATCACAGGCAGGGAAGAGACAAGATGAGACAAGACGTGGCTACAGTACAGTCCAGGGGCCCAGGCAGGTCCTGCTGAGATGGACCCTGGACTTTAATTTCCTCCATGTCTGTCAGGGTACATGGACTCTGTGAGGGCTCTATGTCATGATGAATCAGAGACATGCTCAGGGCTGTGTTTGTGAGGCTAACCCTTGACCCATAGTGCAGGAACCACATTATATCAGTGGGAGCCAGATGTATGGCTGCCTGCTAGGTATTAGTGGAGGTATTGCTTGTACTGTAGCTAAGCTACACAGAGTAACCAATGGTGTGGCCGTTTCTATCTCAGGCTGATACAGAGAGACTCATCCATGCTTTTATTACATGCAGGCTTGACTACTGTAATGCTTTCCTGTCTGGTCTACCCAAGAAAGCCATTGGTCAACTGCAAAACATACAGAATGGTGCAGCATGGGTACTGACAAAGACCAGATGGAGAGCACACATTACACCGGTTTTAAAGTCTCTGCACTGGCTGTGAGTTTTATAATTTATTTTAAGATTTTTCTATTGGTTTTAAAAATCAATCCACGGTTGTGCAACCCAATACATATCAGACATGCAATAGGTCCCTCAGGTCCTCTGGCACTGGCCTTATAACTATCCCAAAGCCTAGGACCAAGAGGCATGGAGAGGCAGCCTTTAGTTACTATGCCCCCAGCCATCTTATGTTTGTTGTGTAGTAAATATTTATGTTTTTATTTTCATTTTTATTTTGTTCTGTTTTTTCCTGTGAAGCGAATTGTGTTGCATTCATGCCTGAAATGTGCTATATAATTAAAGCTTGATTTGATTTCTAACCTGTCCAAATAAAACAAATCAAATCAAATTGTATTTGTCACATGCGTCAAATACAACAGGTGTAGACTTTACAGAGAAATGGTTACTTACAAGCCGTTTCCCAACATTGCAGAGTTAAAAAGTATGAAATCGGCTATATTTAGGGCTCCAACGAGTGGTTCTGGAACTGGATTCTCAATCCTCGTAACCTGTGGTGATATTAAATATTAGCAATAGCGATATTACTGTGCAATGTAGATGTTCTATTTTCTCCCGAGATTGAAACACATTTGTATGTTGATGTAGTGCCCATCGGTTATGAATGTTTTAACCTCTGTGTTGAGAAGTTGTTTTTACAGTCAGTTCCTGGTTTCAAAGAGCACCAAAAACTACACCAACCATGAGCCTTAGCATTTCTGCTGCCACAGAAACAGACACTGGGTCTGTTATAACGCGATCAAAAAGTTCAGTTCGCACCTGTGACAATGCTATCAAGTGCCATCATATGTTCACTAACAGATCTCATGGTTTATTTTAGGGATGAGGAAAAAAGTGTCAGTATTGTATTGTAACTTACCTAGCTAAAATAAATTGGAAACACAACACCTCACCTAACCAACAACCGGCATGTTTCTAAACACTTCCAAAGAGCGAGTCCAGTGGTCGAGTGATTTGTATCTGCTCTGCGTTTGGACAATACAGACAAAAATGCTGTATGGATTGAGTAGTTTGTTCGCCCCCTAACTCTGATATGTACACAGACTTGGTCACAGTTGTGTTTATTTGAGGTATTTTTGAATTGTAAGAAATGTTTTGTTATTTTTGAGTCATAGCCATTACTTTTGTTTTATTTGGAAGTCCTCCAAGCTTTCTGCATTGACATGCACTGAAATGTATTTGTACCACTAGGTGGAGTCAGTAGATCTGTAGGTTGGTGACCTTTTTACAGTGATCGTGACCTCACTTCCTCATTCAACTCAGAGAAGATTTCAAGACAAGCCGTTTATAATAATAATAATAATTGGTTATTTAGCAGACGCTCTTATCCAGAGCGACTTACAGGAGCAATTAGGGTTAAGTGCCTTGCTCAAGGGCACATCGACAGATTTTTCACCTAGTCGGCGTTTACTATCAGTCTAGGCCTAAACTATAGTTTGGTCATTATTTGCTAAATTGTCATAGCAATTGAAAGAGACTCTTTATGCAGTGGATGCAAGAACCAATTGAGATATAAACCCTCTGTCTGAGGGTGGATGGACTGGGCTCCTAAATATCATCCTCATGTTTTCCTCCCATGTTGTGTCTCTGAAGCCAGCTGAGCTGAGGTAGTGTAATGAAAGGAACACTGTGATATTGGAGGCATATTCATCTGGCCAGGTCTGGCATCTAGCCCTGGTAACTCTTCTCTGTGCTTCGCCATAAATGTGAAGCGTGTTCCCCGTTAGAAAGTTCTGCAACATAAATAAACTCACAGAGCTCCCAGTCCCCGATTCATCTTTCACACAAGAGCGGTCGTATTGTAGTCCCTCCAGCTCTGGCTATGCACAATTTGCCCTCTTTGGCTCAGTAAAGCAGTGTAATAACAATGTTCTCTCTCTCTTTTTTTCTCTCCCCTTTATCTCTCTCTCTCCCGCTCTGTCCGTGGGCTTTGAAATGCTGAGGCTAGCTCAGCTGTTTATTTGTTCGTTGGGCTTGACTGGTCCTTGTATATTTTGGGGAGGATGGACAGGATTGGCATTACTGTAATGTGGTTGATTGATATTTTTATGAACATGAGTTAGAACAGAAGACTATGTAGTGGTGTAAACTGTACTGTAATTCATGATGTCTGAAGTCACATGTGGAAAAGTGACAAGGGTTTACTGTTTGCCCTTAAGATGTGCCTCCACTGTTGTTCTTGTTCAATGCTTTGTTTTCCAAATCCCTCACTTAGGATACAATGAACATTTTCGTCTGTTTATTCCATCAACAATTGGCATAAACTTGGCTGTAGCACCGCCCTTCCCTTCCTCTATCATTGTGTGTTTTATATTGAGGGCCGTCTGTTCTGTTCAACCTGGCAGGCGTGCATTGGCATTCGCTGATTAAACTGGAGTTTGAGGCTCTGGAACACATGGCATCTTTTACTCCTTGAAGGATTTTGGCTTGCTGTAAAACTATTTTTCAACAGTGAGTGTAGTAAGTGATTGTCTTTCATTGTATTTATCCAATTACTAGGATATGTAATATTTGGAATATATGTAATACATTATGAATATTACTCATACAGTATATTATGTCAGTTTATACTTGATTACTCACTAATTCCACAAGCTCATTTGTAGATAGAGTTTAGGTACAGTGCAGTACAACCCCCACCCCACCCCACACACACACACACATATGCATTTGCCCACCCACCACATTCACACATTCCTTGCTAAATAGAAACATTGTCAGATGTGCTTTGGAGTGAGTGTTAAAATTGACAGAAAGCACTCACATAGCTACTGACATTGATCATCATGCCTCTTCTACATGGCACAAGAACAAGACAGACATTGCTGTTTCGCTTTACACTTGCTTTTGAGCTCCTCTTGCTGCAAGGCCATCGATCATGTCAGGAGGAAAAGTTCACAGCAGAAGGAAATTCTCCCACAATATATTGCTTTCAACTGTGGAATAGATGGAAGAAAAGAAAGAAAGAAAGAGAAAGAAAGAAAGAGAAAGAAAGAAAGAAAGAAAGAAAGAAAGAAAGAAAGAAAGAAAGAAAGAAAGAAAGAAAGAAAGAAAGAAAGAAAGAAAGAAAGAAAGAAAGAAAGAAAGAGGCTTGGCAGAAGATGAGTGTGGTTTTGGGCTCAGAACGTAGGCAAAGGCATCACCACAATACCACATATCCTCACATTCCTCTCTGTCTTAGTCTCTCTTCCCCTTAGTTTCACTTAGATTTATGTCCCCCTGCACATTGCTCACTTTCTGACAGTAAATTGGGACATATTTATGTATTCATGTTGTGCAATTATGGATTTTGACCTCAAACATCTATTGCCTAAACTCTCCAAACAAAGCATCACCCAGTGACGCTTGGTTTGACCTGTGTTCATGCCACTTTCACCATGGGTGTTCAGTGTGTCGTACTTAGATAGTTAAATATAGTAATGGATACTATGACAAATATAAACACAGATTAGGATCTAACTTACCAGCCTTTAGATGCTAAACAGTAGATCAAACAAACACTGTATAGCCTCAAAACATGGCTAAAACTATCATTTTGATATCATGGATTGTCAGTCCTTGTATCTATAGCTCTGTCCATGACTTTGAGAGTGGTTACATTTCTCCAGTCCCATCCCTCTTTTTACCAAAACAGTGGCAGGGTGCCTGTTTGTTACTGTTTGAACTCCAGATTTCCAGTGTAAGTCAAAATCAGTGGTATTTTACTGCCAGCATACCATTACAGTATTACTATCAATGATTGACAAGCTCAACGGGGGAAGGATATTTCTAGTATACCTTTTAAGTGTAATAGCATTTGTCTGTGATACAGTATATTATCTAAGTCATATCATCCCTCTTCTTTCATGAAATATTTCATCCAAGATAGAATTAAAGAAAGTAAAACAGCAGTGAGAGATAAACTTAGGGTATCAGACAGTTAAGAAGAAATAGAGAGTGATGGCAATTAAACAATCACAGATCACCCTGTCTAAACTCACTATTGTGCAATTTTCTCTCTCTCCCTGCTGCAAAGGATTTTCATTTCTTTCTCTTTTTTGTCATCCGATCTCCAGTACCTAAACCCTCCCCAGTGTTCCAAGCTGAACTGCAGACTAGGATAATACTTTGTTTTTCTTCCTGGCTGAATACAGACAAAGGCTGCCACTCCAGGACGTCAGATGTACTCAGGGGCCGACAGTGTGTGTGTGTGTGTGTGTGTGTGTGTGTGTGTGTGGCCTTGCACCAGAATGTATGTCTGACATGATTTTAAGATATGTGCCCGGTCGGTCCTCAGATTGTCTGGCACTGTCCTTTTAGTTGTTCCAAAGGTCAGAACCAAGTTTGGTGAGGCTGCCTTCAGCCACTATCGTCCTTTGGAACAGCCTGCCGGAGGATCTGAGGGCCTCAGAAACTATAGGGATTTTTAAGAAGGATCTTAAGTCACAACTTTTTTGCCGTGCTTTTACTTAGGATGCATTTATTCATACTATCTATTTTATATATTTTATCCCATTTTATATTTCATATTAATTTTAATGCATTAGTCTCTTATTTTATTATTGTTTTACTATTTTAATGTGTCTAGTTTTTATCTTTCTCACCTTTTATTATATTTGTCAAGCACTTAGAAATGCATCCCCTGTAAGAAATGTGCTCTTTAAATAAAGTTTGATTGTATGTGTGTGTACATGGGTTTTTGTTCGGGGACCACTTTGCTGTTCACTTCCTGTCTCCAACACACAGCATGGAACAGAGTCGCTAGGGGATGAGAGAGTAGATACAATACAGACAAAGATTATAATAACATTATGCTAATTAAGTATGACAGAAACCTCTGTTGCATATCTTTGCATTGACTTTTGTGGGGGAATCAAAGCATTGGTTCAAATGATGTTCTTTTTTTTATACATAGTTTATTGGATTACGCTAAGATTATCGGAAAGGGGTTACGGCAGAATACACACAAACACATTACTCCACAGTCTGCCAACCTTCTTCAGACAGAATTTCATTAGGGATTAGCCACAAGGTGCCCCCGGGTCTAACTGAAATACATTTGTTAGGTTAAATGAGGGCATCAGGTAGCCTAGCGGTTAGTGCATTGGGCCAGTAACTGAAAGGTTGCTGGTTTGAATCCCCAAGCTGAAAAAGGCTCTGTCGCTGTGCCCTTGAGCAAGGCACTTAACCCTAATTGCTTATGTAAGTCACTCTGGATAAGAGCGTCTGTTAAATGGGAAAAAAACAAGGGGACAGTCTGGAAGGCTATACCTTTCAGCAGCTTATCTATTTTAAAAAGTAAGTAGTAGGAAGAAATACCAGCCAAAGTTTGTTGCCCCGTTGGACAACAAACAACTTCCACTTGTTGAATGAATTGTTTTGCAATGACATGCTTTATATACAATACTCAGAATAAATCGAAGATACGGTAGGTGACAGTATTGGCAAAGTCGACCCACTCCACCCAACCATTACAATTCCCTCAGAGTAACTAACTCTCCCAAGGCGGGTTTGGCGTAAGTGGTAGTGGTTGTTGGTGTGGTGGTGGCGGCGACAGCAGTGTTGGTTGGCATGCAGAGGGGTGATATCACCGACACCTCTCCACTTCACAGTGGATCGGTCTCTCTAGGGCCTGATCAAAGCCATGTGACCTCAGCCATGCGGGGCGTTGATTGCTTCCATGCACTCCATGACACCACTCGGCTCGGCCCACAACACCCTAATTAAAATGGAGAGTGAGAAGAGAGGGACTTCCACACACACACTAAATAGACACTTCACGCATACACACAGGCACGCGCAGATACTGGCACACACGCGTGCACACTTACAGGAACACACAGTAAACACTCCATTGACCCTGCGTTAACTAGAACCACCTCCTCCTTTTGTTCTGAAAAGGGCAGCTCTTGAAAAGCAGAAGCAATAGCCGAGGACCCTTGTAATGCCCATTTTAACCTGCTGTCACTGTAAATCCCATAAGCACAAAGTCAATGGCTACAAACCAAGATGGATACATACCAGTAGGCGTAGCTAATGAAATGAGAACATAGAGAAACCAAGTCAGAATGACAAGAGATTCTGACCCTACACCTGGCGGAACAGAAGTTTATCCAATTTCTATTCCAAATTCCAATACTAATTAGAGTAAGAAATACCCCCTCGGCACCTAGCCGGCGGTGATTCAGGGAGCTGGGTGCTTTGTTGGTGCCTTAGCAGGAGGGATCAATATCATATCAGGACTGGTGGAACACCTGACAGTTCAATTTCACAACCAGCCTCCCAATCAATACCCGTGGAATAGTTTTGGACTTTCCCAAAGGTTGCCTGGCAGAGTTAATCTATGTCATTAGCCAGGTCACCATGCGCATGGTTATTTCACTGTGTAACAATAAACGTTCATAGAACATGGCACGCTCTGTTCTCTCCTGCTTGACTGCCCACCGCTAATTGAGGTAAATATATTCACATCATCTTTTTGTAAGTCATGTTCAGAGCATATAGAAAAGGATAGGCTGGCAGGCCTATCTACAGAGTTCAAAGCAGAGGAAATGTAACCCAGTTTTATCGAGCATAAAATGTGTTAAAATAAACTGTTTAAGGTCTGTCAGTACCTTTAGGACAAAGTGTTTGCCCTTGAAACATTGTACCATTTACAGTAACTATGCTTGGAATAAATGAACAGAAGGAGTTACATAACTAAAAGTGTTGGCAAAAAGGTGTTTAATATGGATACATATGATTTATAGGTAGAAAATATGTATATCTTATTGAAAAACAATATCTGGAACTTTTCGATTTGAAACCAAAAATGTATGTAAGTCTTAAATTGACAAAAGTAATTATTTCAATAACAGAAACCAAATTGATTGTTAATTTGACACTGCTCAGGGTGGTAGTTAGGTCATTGTAAGAAAAATAACAGGATAATTAAAACAGACCTAATTTGAGCAGCTTAACCAACTCTCTAATATGAGGAATTAGCAGGCCACATAAATCCACATGAGTTCTACTTCAATGCCCTGGATTTCAGCGGAAACCAGGAAAGGGGAGAAGAAAAATAGTTTTCCCCAGTTACTGAAGCTCAGCTGGAATCGCCTGTCAAAATATACCACGGAAACCCAGTGGAAAAATGACACAAGCGGCTCCGCTTTGAGTGGCATTGTGGTTTTGGCCATGGCCCACTCCAAACTGGAACCAGTTATTCCGCTGCATGTGTCAGGGGGCCTCGACGGGCAGGGGCGGGACAGGAAACAACCCTGAAGCAAGGGAGTATGGGTAAAAGTGTCTCCACAAGCAAGGTTTTCCTTATATTCTTTGCGATGACCGGACACAGCAGAATTGTAACATGCTGTAGGTCACAGGTTGTTACTATAGCAAAGGCTAATGTTTAGACAAGGGAGCTTTTGTAAAATGTACAATGTGGTTTAAAGGATGGACACCAGACTCCTTCCTGCTCTGTGTGAGGTCTCCCCAGTTGTCTTTAATATGACAGAAATTGTTAAGAAAAATGTCTGTCAACAAAAGTTTCCCCTCTCAGTTCACCACTTGTTACTATAATAATTTGCTAAAATATTTTATTTGCAAAAGACAAGGAGGGATTCTAATATAAAGTCATTTTAGATTTGAACATTTAAATGCAACGCAATGCCATAACTTCACCATTCCAACAATGGCTGGACAGTGCATAATTCACTGGAGTTTGGGTTGGTAGACTCAAATGTAGTGAAGCTTCCCGTCACACTGTGCTTCTGGCTCTAGCACAGCCTCTCACTCTCCCTCTCACATCCCAGCTTACACATTTACAGTCGGGCCAGTGGCAGAGGTCCAGACCCTTAAGCCCAGCTCCCAACACACACTCTGAACCCACCCGGGTGTTCACTTGATGGCTTCTTTGGATCAAGAGAGGAGAATGAGGGAATTGCGTCCAAGAGTTTAGTGGCTGGGACTGGAACCGGAAGAGAGTTAAGACTGCCATTATATGGGGATATTGAACTGAGGAGTGTTCTTGTTCAGACATTTTGGGAAATCAATAGTGTAAGTTCTACGGTGCCCAAAATACAAAACATTTAAGTATAATATATGAGGTGCTTACAGAAATGTATAGCTCGTCATTGTTTTACATGTTATTCACCATGGTCCCTTTGATAGAGACAACCAGTTTCTCCTACCAAAGATTCAAACCTCAAAACCGACATTTAAAATCACATATCCTCAGATAAATCCTCTCGGCCGGATGACAACATATTAATTTCCCCATAATGTTGAATTTTGAATGTCCTCTCTTGTCACAATAGAGGTGAATAGACGTTTAGTCGGTGTGACTGACAGTATCAATTACAGTAACACATGTATGACTGGATGAGTTGATGGTAATATATGGACAAATATTGGACACATCATGACCTTAGCTCTCCTAGGCAAGATTTATTTGACAGTCAATCAATATTAAAACAGTTGATTAAATGGTTTATAGAGCACACACTATATTGCATACAGTAGTTCTGAATCCATATGTAAGGTCTATAGGTAAATGTGAATTCAGAACATATTCATCATGTGATCTTACTGATGTAACCGTCAATAAAATTATTGTGACGATTTAACAAGTCCTCTCAGGGATGAAAAGCTGTAAATTACTCCCAATTGGAAAGCCCACCAAGATTGTATAAGTACACCAACACACACCCACCCAGTAATACACACAAGCATGCACACACACACACACGCACACCACCACAGAGTTTTAGGGGGCCGTTACTGCAGTGACTGTCAGTATGGGATATGAGTCAGGGGGAAGTGATACACCTCATATAAACTCCAATAACCTACAGCTGAGAACAGTAAAACCTAGAGGTGAATG
The DNA here is from genome assembly GCF_964263955.1 of Coregonus lavaretus. NCBI lineage: Eukaryota > Metazoa > Chordata > Actinopteri > Salmoniformes > Salmonidae > Coregonus > Coregonus lavaretus. The sequence goes on along the minus strand of NC_139992.1, from coordinate 69,324,817 downwards.
TGTGGCTTGGTGGATGGGAACATCTTTCCAGAGATTTAGCTAATGGGGGATCTGAGGGGCTGGATAAGATTGAATGCAGTATAGACCAGACATCCCTTAGCTGCCATAATTCCCTGCATAGTTCTGGACACTGATCTGGCCCTGGGAGGCTGGATCCGGTGGGTGACTTAGAGCAGCAATATCAGCTTCGTCTTTGAAATTCCCAAACAGTGTATCAGCTTTGGCAGTGAAATTCCAAGATGGTGTTTGTTGGCCCCCGGCATAAGAAAGGATAGTTTTCATTGTGAAGAACCTCCAGATCCTGTAGAAATGTAGCCAATTAATATGTGATTGACCACTGTCAGGAATGTCAAGCAACCATTGCTCATCAAACATAGATGATTCTGGATTGAGACAGGTGCATTTCTGAGACCAAAGAGAAGGACAAGAAACTTGTATAAACTATTAGACACAAAATAGCCAACAGACCTGAATCTGAAGGTTTTGGTATGATTTATCTTTTCATAAAGTGTACATAAGGATTTCACATCCCTTACATTTCATTTCTAACAAACGTAACTGCATCACTTTTTTTCTTAATTTAATCCACACCATTGCTTATCATGGGAACTCTTTGATCGGATTGGACCAAACACACATGTACATTGAACAAATGTTTAGGGAAGTTATTGGAATTCCATATCAAATGCCAAAGAAAAGTTAACAATGTACAATCCTCTTGAACAGGCCAGTGTATGGCAGGTAGCCTAGCTTTAAAAAGCGTTGGTCCAGTAACCGAAAGGTCGAATCCCTGAGCCGGCAAGGTGGAAAAATCTGCCGTTCTGCCCTTGAGCAAGGCAGATAACACCCAACAACAACTGCTCCCCGGGCGCCGATAACATGGATGCTGATTAAGGCAGCACCTCTTTGATTCAGAGGGGTTGGGTTAAGTGCGGAAGACACATATCGGTTGAATGCATTCAGTTGTGTAACTGACTCGGTATCCCCTTTCCCAGTATCCCGTAACATGATGGCTGGTTTAACTTGGTACAGTAGACATTTCATGCTGAGCTCAGCTTCCTCTGTCCTGTCACTTCACTCAACACAACACCCTGCCAGCCATGGGGTCAGTCTCTGACTGCTTTTCTCCTTAATGAACTAGCAGATAATGGCCTATGGGGGCCTGGGACAGCCTTGACACAAATTGCCATGTCCTCTGACTTGGATTAGCTGTAATTACTGTTCTGTTCATCATAGAAGATCAATGGGATAACAGTGTAACACGTAAAGGCCGGCCGGTGTCACACGCTAGGCTAGCATGAAACCCACCCCTATGAGCCTAGCTCAAATGAGGCTGAACTTGTTGTTATTATCAGTGGGAATGTTGTAATTATAAGCATTACTATTTTGGCATCTGTGTCAAAATCTTTAAGTTTTAATACAATTATCTTAGGATAACTTACTTTGAAGTTGGGACAGTGATCTTGATTATTTCATCCAATGTGGCATTGAGTGCATATGAGGCCCTCTTCTGTCCTACACCATTACGGCTAGTCTGTTGAATGTCTTCGATGACTTGAACACGATCACACATACATACTGTACTGAACTGTATACACACACTCATGCACAAACACACACCGACACACAGACAGACACAGACACAGACACACAGACATCGCACACTGACATGTCCTTATAACCTCTGCATCGCTGCACATCCGATACATACTGTACAGTAGTACCCATGGCCCTATCTTGATACAGCCCTCACCTGCTGTGTGTTGAACCTGTATGACTTCCCCCATCACCCTATCCCAGGCATGTCAGCGCCAGAGTTGGAGCCTCTGGGCTGATGCCATCCGCTCTGTCAGGGAGTAGTGTTCTCCCCTGGCCTCTACAAAGTGGGGCGGAATGCTGATTAATGACTATGGCTCTGCTCTCTTGGGTTTTTAATTAAAGTATCTTCACATGCTCACACCTACACATACACACACAAACACAGAGTAATAATGGATTACAGATAAGGCCTAGAGAATAGGGGAGAAACCGAAGAGAATGTAAATTAAGACCAACACAAATGAACCACTCCTTGATGATATGACCCTTTGGCTCTTTACCAGCTCTAATCATCCTCTCTAACTGGATGTGCGAGAATTAAGTTGTCCTCTTGATTAGAGAGACATACATCTAGATGGAGGTAGTGGACATTTCTGTTTGCTTAGGCATCATGTAGGATGTGATGAGTAGAAGGTGCATGTGTATGCTTAGAGGAAAGTGCTGTTAATTTAGTCGGAGATGTCCAGGCAAAGAGCATTTTTAGGATCATTGGAATTTTACAAATTAGTATAAGAAACACATAGTCACAATAACAAACAGATCACTACACAGATACTCTTTAAATAGAAGCGCTGTACTATTCACCATCAGATGGAACAAACAGCTTGTTGATTTAGGCCACGGGAAAGAAGAAAAAAAGTCAAGTGATTTGCTCATTCACTGGAGGGAAGGAGAGCGAGAGGGTGCAATTGTCATGAATGTAGAAGTCAGTGGCGGTGCGGCGTTGACGGTGGGCTAACCTGATGAATGCAGATGGTGTCCGGCTGCTAGCGCCATACGGCGCTCCAGATTAAACCTGCCGCCACTTACAGAACCAGAGAGAAGAGCACGCCACATGGAAGGAAAGCCAAGGGGGACCGTTTGATCTCATTCCATATTCCATTTGTTTTTGGTCAATTCTGTGCCACAGACACAGGTCTATATGAATAGTGCATAGACTAGCCTGGTACATAATCAATGAGGGAGTGAGAAAAGGGAAAGTGAGTGACTGTTGTCACTTCAAAAGCCTGTTTTTCTTCCTTCCAGTGATTTGGATAAAGGGTTTTAATGGGTCTGTTGGCGGAGGGTTCATTGTGTTGAGGATAATGGGCACAAAGCTGGTCTCCCACGAGGCACGTTATTATTCTAAACAGTGTAATGAGGTTTGTTTAGCGCCAGCGCCTTGGGACAGACAGGCAGCCTGATGATGATTCTGAGGGAAGAAGATGCAATGAACTGTATCCTCTGGATGAGGGTGACTGGTTGGTTCATGTCACATTGATATGGTCCGCATTGACGTCATTGTTGTTGTCGTCTTACACACACACACACACACACACACACAATATCATCATCATCTGCATTTTACATCTTAAAGTCTTTGATGAAACATATCTTGGTTGTCTTACCTATTTCAGAGTTGTATACAAAGTTATCCAGACTTAAGGGGAGTTTAATCAAAACATGTACAGTCGTGGTCAAAAGTTTTGAGAATGATACAAATATTAATTTTCACAAAGTCTGCTGCCTCCGTTTTTATGAAGGCAATTTTCATATACTCCAGAATGTTATGAAGAGTGATCAGATGAATTGCAATTAATTGCGAAGTCCCTTTTTGCCATGAAAATGAACTTAATCCCAAAAAGACTTTTCCACTGCATTTCAGTCCTGCCACAAAAGGACCAGCTGACATCATGTCAGTGATTCTTTCGTTAACACAGGTGAGAGTGTTGACGAGGACAAGGTTGGAGATCACTCTGTCATGCTGATTGAGTTAGAATAACTCTTCCTCTGTTAACCATGGTTACCTGCAAGGAAACACGTGCCGTCATCATTGCTTTGCACAAAAAGGGCTTCACTGTCACACCCTGACCTTGAGAGCCCTGTTATTTCTCTAGTTAGTTTGGTCAGGGTGTGAATGATAGTTGTTCTATGTTATATATTTCTATGTTGGCCGGGTGTGGTTCCCAATCAGAGGCAGCTGTCGATCGTTGTCTCTGATTGGGGATCATACTTAGGCATCCATTTTGCCTACCTATGTTGTGGGATCTTGTTTCTGTTTAGGCTTGTTGCTGTTAGCCTTCAGAACTTCACGTTCAGTTGCTTTTGTTATTTTGTCAAGTGTTTAGTTAATAAATTAAACATGTACGCATACCACACTGCACCTTGGTCCGATCCTTTATACAACGAACGTGACATTCACAGGCAAGGATATTGCTGCTAGTAAGATTGCACATAAATCAACCATTTATCGGATCATCAAGAACTTCAAGGAGAGAGGTTCAATTGTTGTGAAGAAGGCTTCAGGGCGCCCAAGAAAGTCCAGCAAGCGCCAGGACCGTCTCCTAAAGTTGATTCAGCTGTGGGATCGGGGCACCACCAGTGCAGAGCTTGCTCAGGAATGGCAGCAGGCAGGTGTGAGTGCATCTGCACGCACAGTGAGGCGAAGACTTTTGGAGGATGGCCTGGTGTCAAGAAGGGCAGTGAGGAAACCACTTCTCTCCAGGAAAAACATCAGGGACAGACTGATATTCTGCAAAAGGTACAGGGATTGGACTGCTGAGGACTGGGGTAAAGTCATTTTCTCTGATGAATCCCCTTTCCAATTGTTTGGGGAATCTGGAAAAAAGCTTGTCCGGAGAAGACAAGGTGAGCGCCACCATCCGTCCTGTGTCATGCCAACAGTAAAGCATCCTGAGACCATTCATGTGTGGGGTTGCTTCTCAGCCAAGGGAGTGGGCTCACTCACAATTTTGCCTAAGAACACAGCCATGAATAAAGAATGGTACCAACACATCCTCCGAGAGCAACTTCTCCCAACCATCCAAGAACAGTTAGGTGACGAACAATGCCTTTTCCAGCATGATGGAGCACCTTGCCATAAGGCAAAAGTGAGAACTAAGTGGCTCGGGGAACAAAACATTGACATTTTGGGTCCATGGTCAGGAAACTTCCCAGACCTTAATCCCATTTGGAACTTGTGGTCAATCCTCAAGAGGCGATTGGACAAACAAAAACCCACAAATTCTGACAAACTCCAAGCATTGATTGGGCAAGAATGGGCTGCCATCAGTCAGGATGTGGCCCAGAAGTTAATTGACAGCATGCCAGGGCGGATTGCAGAGGTCTTGAAAAAGAAGGGTCAACACTGCAAATATTGCAATTACTCTTTGCATAAACTTAATGTAATTGTCAATAAAAGCCTTTGACACTTATGGAATGCTTGTAATTATACTTCAGTATACCATAGTAACATCTGACAAAAATATCTAAAAACACTGAAGCAGCAAACTTTGTGAAGACCAATACTTGTGTCATTCTCAAAACTTTTGACCACGACTGTACAGTACCTTGATTACAAAACGTTTTCAACATCAACAACAGTCCTATAACTTTTATAATGTCCTTTTGAAAAGTGCTGAGGACTGTTAATAAAGACAGAACACATTTGAAACCGTTAATTTGACTGATTGTCACGTCTCCTCCCGTTGCTCCCCTCCGGCGCTCTGATTCGCCCACCTACTGAGCCACCGGTCTGAGCGCACCACCTCGGCAACACCGGCATGGAAACCCAACGCACCCTAATCACCTCCAGCGCACCTGCACCTCATCTCATCACCACCCCTATTTAGCCCTGGACTGTTCTGTATGATGTTGTGTGTGATTATTATTAATAATAATAATAAGCCATTTAGCAGACGCTTTTATCCAAAGCGACTTACAATCATGCGTGCATACATTTTTTATTTTTTATTTTTTTGTGTATGGGTGGTCCCGGGGATCGAACCCACTACCTTGGCGTTACAAGCGCCGTGCTCTACCAGCTGAGCTACAGAGGACCACATTAAGCTTTGTGTCAAATCAAATCAAATCAAATGTTATTGGTCACATGCGCAGACATTACAGTGAAATGCTTACTTACAGCCCTTAACCAACAGTGCATTTATTTTTAACAAAAAAAGTAAAAATAAAACAACAACAAAAAAAAAATTGAGAAAAAAAGAGCAGAAGTAAAATAAAATAACAGTAGGGAGGCTATATATACAGGGGGGTACCGGTGCAGAGTCAATGTGCGGGGGCACCGGCTAGTTGAGATAGTTGAAGTAATATGTACATGTGGGTAGGGTTAAAGTGACTATGCATAAATAATTAACAGAGTAGCAGCAGCGTAAAAAGGATGGGGTGGGGGGGCAGTGCAAATAGTCCGGGTAGCCATGATTAGCTGTTCAGGAGTCTTATGGCTTGGGGGTAGAAGCGGTTGAGAAGTCTTTTGGACCTAGACTTGGCACTCCGGTACCGCTTGCCGTGCGGTAGCAGGGAGAACAGTCTATGACTAGGGTGGCTGGAGTCTTTGACAATTTTGAGGGCCTTCCTCTGACACCGCCTGGTATAGAGGTCCTGGATGGCAGGAAGCTTGGCCCCAGTGATGTACTGGGCCGTACGCACTACCCTCTGTAGTGCCTTGCGGTCGGAGGCCAAGCAGTTGCCATACCAGGCGGTGATGCAACCAGTCAGGATGCTCTCGATGGTGCAGCTGTAGAATTGTTTGAGGATCTGAGGACCCATGCCAAATCTTTTCAGTCTCCTGAGGGGGAATAGGCTTTGTCGTGCCCTCTTCACGACTGTCTTGGTGTGTTTGGACCATGATAGTTCGTTGGTGATGTGGACACCAAGGAACTTGAAGCTCTCAACCTGTTCCACTACAGCCCCGTCGATGAGAATGGGGGCGTGCTCAGTCCTCTTTTTTTTCCTGTAGTCCACAATCATCTCCTTTGTCTTGGTCACGTTGAGGGAGAGGTTGTTGTCCTGGCACCACACGGCCAGGTCTCTGACCTCCTCCCTATAGGCTGTTTCATCGTTGTCGGTGATCAGGCCTACCACTGTTGTGTCGTCTGCAAACTTAATGATGGTGTTGGAGTCGTGCCTGGCCATGCAGTCATGGGTGAACAGAGTGTACAGGAGGGGACAGAGCACGCACCCCTGAGGGGCCCCCGTGTTGAGGATCAGTGTGGCAGATGTGTTGTTACCTACCCTTACCACCTGGAGGCGGCCCGTCAGGAAGTCCAGGATCCAGTTGCAGAGGGAGGTGTTTAGTCCCAGGATCCTTAGCTTAGTGATGAGCTTAGAGGGCACTATGGTGTTGAATGCTGAGCTGTAGTCAATGAATAGCATTCTCACGTAGGTGTTCCTCTTGTCCAGGTGGGAAAGGGCAGTGTGGAGTGCAATAGAGATTGCATCATCTGTGGATCTGTTGGGGCGGTATGCAAATTGGAGTGGGTCTAGGGTTTCTGGGATAATGCTGTTGATGTGAGCCATGACCAGCCTTTCAAAGCACTTCATGGCTACAGACGTCAGTGCTACGGGTCGGTAGTCATTTAGGCAGGTTATCTTAGAGTCCTTGGGCACGGGGACTATGGTGGTCTGCTTGAAACATGTTGGTATTACAGACTCAGTCAGGGACATGTTGAAAATGTCAGTGAAGACACTTGCCAGTTGGTCAGCACATGCTCGGAGTACACGTCCTGGTAATCCGTCTGGCCCTGCGGCCTTGTGAATGTTGACCTGCTTAAAAGTCTTACTCACATCGGCTACTGAGAGCGTGATCACATAGTCATCCGGAACAGCTGGTGCTCTCATGCATGCTTCAGTGTTGCTTGCCTCGAAGCGAGCATAGAAGTGGTTTAGCTCGTCTGGTAGGCTTGTGTCACTGGGCAGCTCGCGGCTGTGCTTCCCTTTGTAGTCTGTAATATTTTTTAAGCCCTGCCACATCTGACGAGCGTCAGAGCCAGTGTAGTACTATTCAATCTTAGCCCTGTATTGACTCTTTGCCTGTTTGATGGTTCGTCGGAGGGCATAGCGGGATTTCTTATAAGCGTCCGGGTTAGAGTTCCGTTCCTTGAAAGCGGCAGCTCTACCCTTTAGCTCAGTGCGGATGTTTCCTGTAATCCATGGCTTCTGGTTGGGGTATGTACGTACGGTCACTGTGGGGACGACATCATCGATGCACTTATTGATGAAGCCAGTGACTGATGTGGTGCACTCCTCAATGCTGTCTGAAGAATCCCGGAACATGTTCCAGTCTGTGCTAGCAAAACAGTCCTGTAGCTTAGCATCTGCGTCATCTGACCACTTTTTTATTAACCGAGTCACTGGTGCTTCCTGCTTTAGTTTTTGCTTATAAGCAGGAATCAGGAGGATAGAGTTATGGTCAGATTTGCCAAATGGAGGGCGAGGGAGAGCTTTGGATGCGTCTCTGTGTGTGGAGTAAAGGTGGTCTAGAGTTTTTTTTTCCTCTGGTTGCACATTTAACATGCTGGTAGAAATTAGGTAGAACGGATTTAAGTTTCCCTGCATTAAAGTCCCCGGCCACTAGGAGCGCTGCATCTGGATGAGCGTTTTCCTGTTGATTTATGGCCTTGTACAACTCATTCAGTGCAATCTTAATGCCAGCATTGGTTTGTGGTGGTAAATAGACAGCTATGAAAAATATAGATGAAAACTCTCTTGGTAAATAGTGTGGTCTACAGCTTATCATAAGATTCTCTACCTCAGGCGAGCAAAACCTTGAGACTTCCTTAGTATTTGATTTTGTGCACCGGCTGTTGTTTACAAATATACAAAGACCGCCACCCCTTGTCTTACCGGAGTCAGCCGTTCTATCCTGCCGACGTAGCGTATAGCCCGCTAGCTGTATGTTATCATTGTCATCGTTCAGCCACGACTCGGTGAAACACAGGATATTACAGTTTTTAATGTCCCGTTGGTAGGATAACCGTAATCTTAGGTCATCCAATTTGTTATCCAGTGATTGAAGATTGGCTAATAGGATTGATGGAAGAGGCAGTTTACTCGCTCGCCGTCGGATCCTTACAAGGCACCCCGATCTACGTCCACGATATCTCCGTCTCTTCCTCACGCGAACGACGGGGATTTGGGCCTTGTCGGGTGTCTGTATGATATCCTTCGCGGCCGCCTCGTTGAAGAAAAAAATCTTCGTCCAATACGAGGTGAGTAATCGCTGTCCTGATATCCAGAAGCTCTTTTTGGTTATAAGAGACGATGGCAGAAATATTATGTACAAAATAAATTACAAATAACGCGGAAAAACACACATAATAGTACAAATGGTTAGAGGGCTGTAAAACGGCAGCCATCTTCTCCGGCGCTGTTACATGGCACTCTATCTTTGTTATTTCTCTTTATCATTGTTAAGTAAACCTTGACCTTAATCAAGGTAATTCCTGCGTCTGTGTCATGCCTCTTCGTATACTCAGTACTTGTCACAGAATCACACACCAAACGAAAATGGATGCAGCAGGAGTTTCCCAGTGCCTTGACCAGCACCAGCAGCAGCTTGCCCAGTTGAACGCCGCCATGCAGGAAGTGCTACAAACTCTGCAAAATATGCCCAGCGTTCCAGTTCCACCTCAGGGAGCGGCGAGTGCCCCCAATCCACCTGTTCCCGTGCTATCACCCACTTCTGCGGGAATCCTCGGCCTACTGGAGCGCTATGACGGTAAAACTACTAAATGTAGCAGCTTCTTGCTACAGGTTTCACTTTATCTGGCACGTTAGCCTGGGGCATATCCATCTGACCAAGCCAGGATAGCGCTGGTGATTTCGCTCCTTAAAGGAAAGGCGCTGGATTGAGCCACGGTAGTCTGGGAAAGAGAGGAGACAGTGGTGCTTCCCTATCCCACCTTCCTCGTTCAGTTCAGGGTGGTGTTTGATCATCCCACGGAGGGAAAGGATGGGGGTGAGCGTCTCCTCCATCTACAACAGAGAGGGGCCCGCGTCCGAGTACGCTCTGAGCTTTTGGCGGTGGTGGCGTCTTCCGGCTGGAATGAGCATGCTCTGCACATGACCTTCAGGAGAGGCTTACGGGAGGACATCAAGGCGGAACTCGCATGTTGGGATGACAAGATGGACCTTGATACCCTCATCACCACGTCCGTCCGTCTTGACGACATGTTGAGAGAGAGACAGCGTTCCCAACACCTCCCGGAGCCTCGACGCTCACCCTATCTGAGCTATGGAAGCCGCCCTGCTTCCGAGTCCTCACCCATGGAGGTATGCAGCACCCCCTACACCATCACGGACGACAGATCTCCTGGTGGCTCCTTATCTAGGCGTTATGACTCCCGTCGCCGCTCCGTGAGTATTACGTCAGCTCCTATCACAAAACCATTGTTTTTAGTTCCCATAACGGTGACTGGTTATTCCTTTTCTTCCATTTCTACTGCAATGATAGATTCCGGATCAGCGGGGAACCTTATAGATAGGGAGCTGGTCTCTGAATGTGGGTTGCCAACCATGCCACTGCTAACTACGCTACACGTCACCTCACTGGACAATAAACCCCTTGGATCAGGCACCATTACGCACTTCACTCTCCCCATCACCCTCACCATTCCCACACCACGAGGAGCTGTCATTCCACATCGTCACGTCACCCCTTCACCGGATCGTCTTGGGATTGCCCTGGCTCAGACTACACAACCCCACCATCAATTGGAGCACCAAGAGGATCACAGCCTGGTCCACCTCATGCCGGAAGACCTGCCTGCCGGTGGTTTGTTGTTCCACGTCAGTGGAGAGTCCGGAGTCTGCTCTCCAGCCCAACATTCCACGTGAGTACGCAGATCTCTCCGATGTCTTCTCTTCGTTAAAGGCTAAGTGTCTCCCTCCTCACAGGCCCTGGGACTGCGCCATTGACCTGCTGGAGGGACAACACCCCCCGAAGAATCACATTTACCCCCTTTCCATGGCGGAGACTGAGGCCATGGAGAAGTATGTGGTGGAGACCCTGAAACAGGGGTTCATCAGACGCTCTACCTCTCCTGCCTCCGCCAGCTTCTTCTTCGTGGCCAAAAAAGACAGAGGACTGAGACCATGCATTGACTACAGGGGGCTGAATGCTGTCACCACCAAGTACCGGTACCCCCTCCCTCTGGTTCCGTCGGCCATCGAGCAGCTACGAGGGGCCCGGTACTTTACCAAGTTGGACCTGAGCAGTGCCTACAACCTGATCCGAATCCGCAAAGGAGACGAGTGGAAGACGGCATTCAGCACTACCTCAGGCCACTATGAATACTGCGTCATGCCCTACGGCCTCACCAACGCACCTTCTGTGTTCCAGTCCTTCGTCAATCCGGGACATGCTGAGTAGACAGGTGGTGGTGTACATCGACGATATCCTGATCTACTCGGCTACGTTCGAGGAGCACGTCAGGGACGTCTGAGCTGTCCTGTTGGTGAAGGGGGAGAAATGCAAATTCAACCAACAGGCCATCTCCTTCCTGGGATACCGGATCAGTCCTCAGGGGGTGTTCATGGAAGGAGTGAAGATGGACACCGTCAGGTCATGGCCAGTACCCACCACCATCAAGGGCCAACATAGCTTCCTGGGCTTCGCTAATTTCTACCGGCGTTTCATCAGGTCCTTCAGCTCCATAGCCGCCCCGCTCACCTCTCTCCTGGACTGGAACCCTGAGGCTGATGCTGCCTTCAAGAGGCTGAAGGAGAGGTTCACCACAGCGGCCATCCTAAAACACCCAGATCCTTCTCGTCCTTTCATCCTGGAGGTGAACGCACCGGAGGAGGGCGTGGGTGCGGTCTTCTACCAGCAGCACGCTAAGCCAGAGAAAATGTATCCCTGTGCCTTTTTCTCTAAAAAGCTTACCCCCGCAGAGAGGAACTATGGAGTTGGAGACAGGGAGCTGTTGGCGGTGGTCCTCGCTCTGGAGGAATGGAGACACTGGCTGGAGGGCTCAGTCCATCCATTCCGGATTGTTATTGACCACCGGAATTTGGAGCACATACGGGCAGCGAAACGGATGAACTCTCGTCAAGCAAGGTGGGCCCAATTTCTTACTCGCTTTCAGTTCATTTTGTCCTACCGCCCAGGATCCAAGAATGTGAAGGCCGACGCACTCTCCAGGATGTACCATACTGGAGAAAGGAAGGATCTGGGGGGTCCTATCCTGCCCTCATCTCTCATCGTTGCACCTGTTGTTTGGGATGTGGACGAAGACATCCACCTGGTGGCTCAGAAGGACCCAGCGCCTGCCAACGCCCCTCCGGGGCGCGTGTATGTACCCACCAGTGTCCGTGACTGCCTGCTGATCTGGGCGCACACTACCCTTACGGCAGGGCACTCTGGTATTACGCGTACCCTGCATTCTGTAACCCAAAAATACTGGTGGCCCACCTTGGCTTCTGATGTCTCCCGCTATGTCAACTCCAGTGCTGTATGTGCCCATACGAAGACACCTCGGAATGCCTCAGCAGGCAAACTAGTTCCTCTCCCAGTGCCTCAGCGACCTTGGTCACACCTGTCCATGACGTTTTTTGCCACTAACTGGTCTTCCTTCTGCTCTCCAGGTCACTGAGGTCCTGTTCCAACAGGTCTTCCGGTATTACGGACTTCCGGAGGACATCGTCTCAGACCGTGGCGCCCAATTCACCTCCCGAGTGTGGAAGGCTTTCCGGGAGAAGATCGGGGCCACGGCCAGCCTCACTTCCGGGTAAAGGCCTCAGTCGAATGGGCAGGTGGAGTGCATGAACCAGGAGCTGCGGAGGTTTCTTCATTGCCACTGTCAGGACTGGCAGGGTGAGTGGGCGAGGTTTCTTCCCTGGGAAGTATATGCCCAGAACTCCCTCGTTCACTCCTCCACGGGGCACACTCCCTTCCAGTGCGTCCTGGGGTACCAGCCGGCCCTGGCCCCTTGGACACCCAGCCAGACTGATGTGCCCGCTCTCGACAAGTGGTTCCACAGGGCTGGACAGATCTGGGATGCCGCCCATGTCCATCTCCAGAGGGCCATTCGTCGGCAGAAGGACAAAGCCGACCGCCACCGCAGTGATGCCCCTGTATTCCAGCCTGGGGATCGTGTCTGGCTGTCCACAAAAAACCTCCCTCTCCGCCTGCTCTGTAAGAAACTGAGCCCCCGGTTTGTGGGGCCGTTTAAGGTCCTCCGGCGGATAAATAAGGTATCATACTGGCTGTTCCTTCCCACTCACTACCATGTATCACCCACTTTCCATCCTCAGGCCGGTGGTTCCTGGTCCTCTGGCGGATGTCGTCCCCCGAGGTACGCCTCCTCTGCCCCTGGACATTGACGGGAGTCCAGCGTATGCTGTGAGGGACCTGCTAGACTCCAGGTTCAGTTGGGGATGGCTCCATTACCTGGTGGACTGGGAGGGGTATGGTCCTGAGGAGAGGAGCTTGGTTCCGGCTGTGGACGTTCTGGACCCCAACCTAATTCGGGACTTCCAACGTCGCCGCCCTGACCGGCCCGCTCCTCGTCCTCGGGGTCGTCCTCCTGGCCGGCGATGTCCAGCGGCTGGAGCCGCGCATCTGGGGGGGGGGGGGGGGGAATTGTTAAGCTTTGTGTCATTTACTCTATCTTAGTTATTTCTCTTTATCATTGTTAAGTAAACCTTGATCTTGTTATTTCCTGCGTCATTCCTCTTCGTATACTCAGTACTTGTCACACTGATACACACAAACTAAATTCAACTGAAAGTAGCTTTTTGCAAACCTAATTAGCAAACGTAACACAATACAAAAATAAACAAATTAAACATATTCTGCAATGGTTCCTTGTTCTTTGTAGAGCTATTCTTTTTCCTTCTTCTTCTTCTTTTTATAATTAGGAAGAATAATACCTCCACGTTAATAAACAATGACTTTCAACATGTTTGAATCAGTTCATTCAAATGAAAAGCATCCTTTTCAAGATTCAATTATACTGACAATATTAGAGACACATTTCCCTTATAACAAGAATAGTTTTAATTCACCGAATAACCCTGGGGTGTCTGTTTTTGAAAGAAACATTTGATCATTTCAAAGAAAGCGGGCCAAACAATATTCTTATTCCATATCCATCAGACTCAAAAAAACATATTTGTGCAAAACAATGTATAATCAAACTTACTTTTGCAAGCAACTCACAATATTGTTCTTTCCTCTTCAAAGGCGGAAGAGGAAAGGAATATACCGAACTCTATACTTCTGTGGATGGACTAATGGTAGAGCTAAAAACAAAGTGCACATGAGTTGCCAGTATGTGTCAGGTTGAGCGGGTGGTAAAATAGGAAAGGTGATTGGATTGTGCCGCAGCACAGCATGTACCAATTTCCAGAGTTAATGGGAAATGTCTCCTTCCTGCCTTGTTTTCTTTCCCCAGCCCCGGGAAACGTATGTGTCTTCATGGAGGGTGCAGGGTTTGTGTGGCCATGGCGGCGGGGGACACTACCATGCCAATGGAGGGTAAACACTCCAACACTACCCCCTCCGTACCACACTAGAGGCCCTAAATACCTGTGTAAGTAAACACCCTGTTGTTGGTTCTTGGTGGAGTGGCAGGTGGATGAGGCTGTGGATGAGGAGGATGTTGCAGAATTGGACAAGAAAGTTTTCAGGGCCTCAGAGCCCAGGCTTTGGTCCAGACTGGCCATTCGGGTGCAGCGTGACCAAATAAACATGGCCGTCATCTTCTTGAGTCCGAGCCGACGCCAACAGCCCCACATAGGTCCACGTTGAGGCACCCAAGATCAACAGCCCACTGATAGGGATATAAATACTGGACTGAATGATCGACTGGACCAGTCGACCATGAATTACAACGTAATGCTAGAAAGACTTTCATCTTGACTCTCATCAGGAAATGTATTTTCTCTCTCCCTCTCTTCCCCTCCCACTCTCTCCCTCCCTCCCTGTGTGTGGACATATGTGGAATATTGGAAGTTCAGGCTGAGATTTGGAAAGATAATAGCCACCATCAGAGAAACATTCTGCCATGGTTTGCTGAATGCAGCTGTAGGGAGCCTGAAAGCTGGACAGATGTGGTTTGTCTGAATGGAAACATCTTGCCACATTCTGTTGTTTCATGCTATTGGCTGTGCAAGTGGATCATTCATGTCTGGTTGTGTTGAATCGTTCAACTGCAAGTGCTTGCAATAGTTCACTACTACCTGAACAAGGATTAATAGAAATAGACATACAGGGCATTCGGAAAGTATTCAGACACCTTCCCTTTTTCCACATTTTGTTACGTTATAGCCTTATTCTAAAATGGATTAAATAAATAACAATCCTCAATCTACACACAATACCCATAACGACAAAGTGAAAATAGGTTTTTAGAAATGTTTGCAAATGTATTAAAAATAAAAACAGAAAAACCTTATTTACGTAAGTATTCAGACCCTTTGCTATGAGACTCGAAATTGAGCTCAGGTGCATCCTGTTTCAATTGATCATCCTTGAGATGTTTCTACAACTTGGAGTCCACCTGTGGTAAATTCAATAGATTGGACATGATTTGGAAAGGCACACACCTGTCTATATAAGGTCCAACAGTTGACAGTGCATGTCAGAGCAAAAACCAAGCCATGAGATCAAAGGAATTGTCCGTAGAGCTCCGAGACAGGATTGTGTCGAGGCACAGATCTGGTGAAGGTACCAAAACATTTCTGCAGCATTGAAGGTCCCCAAGAACACAGTGGCCTCCATCATTTTTAAATGGAAGAAGTTTGGAACCACCAATACTTGTCCTAGATCTGGCCGCATGGCCAAACTGAGCGATCGGGGGAGAAGGGCCTTGGTCAGGGAGGTGACCAAGAACCCGATGGTCACTCTGACAGAGCTCCAGAGTTCCTCTGTGGAGATGGGAGAACTGTCCAGAAGGACAATCATCTCTGCAGCACTCCACCAATCAGGCCTTTATGGTAGAGTGACCAGACGGAAGCCACTCCTCAGTAAAAGGCACGACAGCCTGCTTGTAGTTAGGCCAAAAGGCACCTAAGGACTCTCAGACCATGAGAAACAAGATTCTCTGGTCTGATGAAACCAAGATTGAACTCTTTGGCCTGAATGCCAAGCGTCACATCTGGAGGAAACCTGGCACCATCCCTACGGTGAAGCATGGTGGTGGCAGCATCATTCTGTGGGGATGTTTTTCAGTGGCAGGGACTGAGAGACTAGTCAGGATCGAGTGAAAGATAAATGGAGCAAAGTACAGAGAGTTCCTTGATGAAAACCTGCTCCAGAGCGCTCAGGACCTCAGACTGGGGCGAAGGTTCACCTTCCAACAGGACAATGACCCTAAGCACACAGCCAAGACAACGCAGGAGTGGCTTCGGGACAAGTCTCTGAATGTCCTTGAGTGGCCCAGCCAGAGCCCGGACTTGAACCCGATCAAACATTTCTGGAGAGACCTGAAAAAAGTTGTGCGGTGACGCTCCCCATCCAACCTGACATAGCTTGAGAGGATCTACAGAGAAGAATGGGAGAAACTCCCCAAATACAGGTCTGCCAAGCTTGTAGCGTCATACCCAAGATGACTCGAGGCTGTAATCGCTGGCAAAGGTGCGTCAACAAAGTACTGAGTAAAGGGTCTGAATACTTATGTAAATGTGAAATTATTATTATCATTTTTTATATACATTTGCAAACATTTCAAAAAACATGTTTTTGCTTTGTAATTATGGGGTATTGTTTGTAGATTGATGATGGGAAAAAAATCCATTTAATTCATTTTAGAATACGGCTGTAACGCAACAAAATGTGGAAAAAGTCAAGGGGTCTGAATACTTTCCGAATGCACTGCAATTTAACCTTGGCTCATGCCTATAAAATCCTCTGGTCTCAGATGTTCCCTTCATGTTTGACTTTTAGAATATAATGTCTTCCAAATCTGCTTGATTCTTCCCCAATGCACCATTCAATATTCTAGCATTTCTAGAATTACCTTCTATGGTATTTTAAGAGGAGGGGGTAAAAAGGCATGCTGAAAGCCTCATATTAGCCGATGAGGCAGCTGACAAATGCATTGTCGTGTGCGCGTGAGGTTCGATTAATCTCCCCAACGATGCAAGGCTAATGGGCAGGGAATTTAAGAGAGGACACGGCCGCTCTCTGATCTTCCTCCAGGACACAGGCAGCAGAGAGTAATCTCCCATTGCAATCAGATTACTCCTCTCTCCTTCAGACATACTGCACCACACTGCCTGACTCAGACACCCAGTACCAGATTTATAACAGTATCCAGTTTTAATTCTCAGTGGGGGTAATCCATCTTTTCCTTTCGTTTTATTTGGGAACACTTTTCTCATGTTCTTTCCTTTCCCTTTTCTGTTTAGTGCTCAACACTCTAGTTATTATGGTCGCTACCACAATGATCATTACTATGTAATTTAAGATTGACTATTTTGTTGAATTATAGCATTAAGCAATTTCTCACTACTGCGAAGTGTCAAGAGGACTCATACGCTTAATTTATCTAAAATGTTGTGTAAGCAATAAAAAGTTTACCAATCTAAAGGTTTCTACTCCTCTCTATCCCCAGCAGGTATTTGGCTATCTATGTACTCTGATTCCCACAGTCCTTCCATGTGCTACTATACCTCAGCTAATTCAAGTCTTGTCTGTGATCCCAACAGCCGTCTGAGGAAGGGGAGGTGGTGAGGCTGATGCCTCCGGGGAAGACAAATGCTCCCTATCCATATGGCTTACAGAAGGAAATGCAATAACAGTGCTTCAGCAATATAGACCTGAAACCCTCCAAGTCAGCGACTTCTGACTGGGTCTGATGAGGCCTTCAATATCAGTTCACCTCTCCCTCGGTCTCCCTCCGAGAGCCTGCACCTGTGTGGCTCTGCCTGTGTCATAACACCCTGGGCTGATGCAACGACACAGAAACACTATCTGGCCGCTCGATGTTGGACCAACAACACATGGAAGGACAAGAGAGCTGAGGGGGTGAAAAAGGGCAACTAATACGATAAGAAAAGTTTGGTCTCCGACGTATTGGTGGTATCCAAATGAAATACAAAGAGCTTTTGTTTCATTCTAAAACTTCTGATGTTTATGGACTTTTATCTTGGAAATGTCAAGATTTTTAAATGTCAGGTACAGTGTGTTGCTGTAGCAAAGGCATGAAGACAGAACGCCACCAGATCACCGATGCTGTATGACCGTGACATTTGCTGACACGCTGGGAAAGGGTGAAACCTCCTCAAAATCTGTAGCGAAACAGAATTACTTGATCTTCCACCTAGGACTTGAAATATATATGGTGGGGTGAAGTGGATGCAGTATGTTCCTTTAAATTAAGGTCAGTTGAACTTTGACCTTATATCCTGCAGCCAAAACAGTAATAGTTTTTCCACCTCTTCTCTGGGCAAACATACAGTAGCTGACCTCTCCTATTCCTGTCAAGTAGAAGGTGGCTGGCCATACTGTACTTTCTGTACTTCAGAGTTAAACTCTTTCAACTGTGCTCCCCTAGATCCAATTACTTTTGACATTTTAATGTCACCTTAACCAAGGGAAATAGCCCTATTCATTTTTTCTGAAGAGAAAAACCCCTCTCCTTTCCTGAAATGTATTTCCCTTAGCGCCACCTGCAATTTGGCCTCACCATTCACACTAATTGGTTATCTATCTTTACATTCTATGGGTCCCAGGCCATTAATGGGTTACCACATGAAAAAATATGACGGTTACTATAGAATACTACAGTACCTACTATATAATTCTGTAGCAAACTGTAGTATACTATACTACACACTGTAATATCACTCGATCATGTGTAGTACTTACTATATAATGTTGTAGTATACTGTAGAATACTATAGTAAGTACTACAGTAATGACCACAAAATCACGACACTTTTTTAAACTATAGTTAATACTACAGTATGTAATTTGCATATGCCATTCCCCTCCCCCATATCCCAATTTGTGTCACCCATAAGTAATAAACCTACATGCCAAATATAGACCATATTGTGTTCCATACAGCTTATAGAGCAGAAGCTCTGAACTATCCATTCAGATCACAGGTTATCTATAGGTTATGGAAATGTTGCTCTTTCAGTATTTCTCCACTAGGTTTCCTCAAGGAGAAAGCCTCCCCTTCTATGTTGAAGATAATAAAACTAAAACACTATAGTAAACAGTACATTAAATTAGTCTGCAAAAACACTACAGTAAATACTACATTATATTACGGTCTGCAAAAACACTATTAATTACTATAGTTTATACCACCGTTTTTTACTACAGTAGTTATGTTATAGTTAACTGTAAATACTACAGTATTCACTGTAGTGTTCTTGTGGACTTCAGTCAGGATGTCTTATTGCTAATGTCATGTCGTCCCAGTGTATTCAAGTCCAAGATTGGTCATCTGTGGCATCCTTAATGCTGTCATCCTGAGAGTGAAACTAATTTCCCTCACAATAAAGTCCCATGAGGTACATTCAATTGATGCTAAATAATTTATGTTTTTCATCACGCGTAAAAATTCAGAGTTACAGTACGACCCGTCAATACTTCTCATTTTCCCAGACTTCCTTAACCCTCCCCTTGTCCTTGGGTCAAAATGACCCGCCACTGTGTTGAACCAACTTTATTTCATTTTTATATTTTTGGGATCATTTGTGAGAAGGAGGCAGTGAGACTTTAAAGAAAGTATCACTGCCTCCTTCTCACAAATGATCCAAAAAATATAAAAATTAAATAAAGTTGGTTCAACACAGTGGCGGGTCATTTTGACCCTAGGACAACGGGAGGGTTAAAGGGATGGTGCGACATTTTAGCAATCAATACCTTTTTTCTAATTACCCAGTGTCAGATGAACTCATGGATAGAATTTGTATGTATTTGAAGGAAGTTGAAGGTAGTTTCTGGAGCCATTGCTAACTAGCGTTAACTGGTTAGATGTTCAGGCCTTACAATGCCAGCTTTGCCAGTGCTGTGAAGTGATGAGCACTACAGCATGCAGTATAGTAAATCATAGAACCCTGTTTCCTCCCATCTCCTTGGTTACCCACCTGTTTCATTACCTGCTGTCTCCACTCAGTGTCAGCTGCTGTCCAGAGCTGGATTGCACAGTTCAGAGAGTATCCAGGTTTCTCTCCTCCTCTATCCACTCCTCTATGTATTTCCATAACCTCCCTTCTATACCTTGATTTAGGGCAGCAATTAAAATGTCAAAACACACATGTGCACAAAGCAGGATCATGGGGAATGAGTGAACAGAAGTGGGAGCCAATAAAATATCATCTGTGTAGTTAACTGGTCTAATTCCAACATTTCCAGCTACAAGCACACAACAGAAGGAAGGAGGGGGTGATGGTGATACAGGATTGATGATGGAAGTGTGTGAGAGGGAGGGGGTCTCCAGAAAACGTAATTACAGTCTGGATCGGCTGGACACAAACCATCTCTGATTGTTGTTGTGTCCCTATATCACAAACAAACCAATATTTCCTGTCGTTGAGGCTCAATCTCCATATACAGGTGTCTCGGCTCTATCTTTCCAAGGAACAAGGTGTCCTCCGTGTTCTGAAAATCCATTCTGCCGAATCGACGGCCCTCAACTTCAGATTTGATCAAGTGGCGAGCCGCTGATGGGAGCAAAGTGCTGCGACCGTTGCCTGTGGCGGCGCCTGCATTTGAATATCTGTCAGACAGCGAGATGATTTGTTATGCAAACCATTATTCATATGTGACAACATGCGGAGTGGATACTTTTGTATTAATGGCCCTTCACATCGGCAGACGTTATTGATGTTGACAGCGACACCTTCCCAATGCTACGGATTCAGCAAACCCACCATTATATTAATAAATGGCAGACAGAGGGAGACATAATGTGCCTGTGCGCGTGCTTGTGAGCATGTGTGTTGGAGAGAGAGAGAGAGAGAGGCATTTTGAGGTCATTGTTCAAGACACCATTATTAACATAAGACTGAAGATTCAACACAGTCTTCATGTCATCTTCATGTTTATATTGAATGATTCCCTATACATTTCATTACCCAGCTGTAAGACAGAGAACATTCTGAACAATAGAGGAGGCAGAGAAACTGACAAAACACACACATACAACCCTGCATGTGGTCAATCAAAGTCTTAATTTGGATGGAAATGCTTAGGATAGGATCTTTCCTCTCTGGTTTAATCCAGTCAGAGGAGATGAGTAAAAGCTTTTACCAAGAGCCAATTCTCATATCAAATAAACAAAGGACTATGGAAAAAGAGGGGGAAAAAACAAATGAACCTTAAGCTTAATGCCAAATTGAAGGATTTCAGAAACAGCAGATGTGGAGGTGGATAACAAACTAGAGAAAACCATAGCTCACAGCAGTAATATTGAATGGTAAATAAGGCTTAAATCTAGCAAGTTGGACAACAGAGTCTGAACCGCTCTCATTTAAAAACGTCACTAGAAAATGAAAACAAAATATTTTTCTGATGTTTGATGAAGGTCACTCTACCATTGTGTAGAGTAGTGTCCTCATCGGTTTTATGTACCGCTTATGGGTACGTTGGCATCATTTTGTAAAAGCGGGGAATAGTGAATTTTTCTTCTCTCCATATATTAGGCAGCTGTGCCAAGATAAGACAAGAGCGTGTGGGAGAGAATGAGCTAGGTCAGTCACAGTATTCCCCATGGTCAGTCACAGTATTCTGCAGCGCTTTAAACAAATTAATATTTTACCTCTAGGGTTGTGGCAACATATATCCAGT
Organism: Coregonus lavaretus; assembly: GCF_964263955.1. Lineage (NCBI taxonomy): Eukaryota > Metazoa > Chordata > Actinopteri > Salmoniformes > Salmonidae > Coregonus > Coregonus lavaretus. Next base: position 69,303,471 of record NC_139992.1, on the reverse strand, counting down.
CTGTAATGTGATAAGAGTATGGGAACGGAGGGACGTACGGCGCGCCAAGAGGTGCTTAGTGTGGCCATCAGATTCATTTCTTCACCTGTCGCAGCGCACACTTCTACACCTCCACCTCAAGGTGAGGGCAGCAGCAGGAAATGGGGAAAATGGACGCCTTTGCTCTTTCAAAAGCACAAATAAGCGTGTCTCCTTTAAATCCCTGTAGCTCATGCATGCCTTCACTGTACTTAACCTGATGCACCGCAGACACATTCATCTCACTCCCAAGGTGGAGGGATCAGAGGAGGCCGCAGAACCCTGCTAAATGGAAATCCTTCACTTATATGCAGACTCACAGTGCTGAGATGTTTTTGTGGGGTGTCAGGTCCACCTCTGAAGATAGGGAATATTGTAATGAGAGGTGATAGGGGTTCTCTTATTATATATGTGGGCTGTGCAGGTCATGTGGTGATGTGAGTGATCACCATACAACCCAAACCATACAGTGCTGGCTCAGATATTTTATTTTCACACTATCCTTTCCAACACTGTATTGGCAATAAGGCTAGCCCAGTAAAGCTCGGTTCTGTAGTGGAAAAAAAGGTAGCTGAATTACCATTACTGGGGAACATTTTAGATCAACAGAAGCAGGGAGTGAACTGGAAGATGACTGTCTCAATGACCTGACATTTCAATCAAAACATAAAAACATCATTGAGGATGCATTTGTTGAGATGGAAAGAGAGGGAGCGAGAGAGAGGGGTAAAGGGGTAGAGAGAGAGCGGGAGACAGGGAGTCGTTCAATCTGAGTAGGTCCATTCACTGTCAGGTAAAGTGTGGAATAGAATGGCATTTATAAAAGGCTAGAACTCAGATCATATCACAATGGCTGACTGTCACATCTCACAGCTCCTCTGCCCTACTCTCCTCTCTCACCCTGTCATGGTCTCTCCCAGAATTCATTGCAGGGACAGATCGCTGTCCAGGGAGAGAGAGGCTGAAGCGAGGAATGTTTCACGCTTTCCCCGTCGCAATTCGCCAGCTGCAAGAAAAACTGCACCAAGTGTAGTGAGCTGAGAATATCAACGCTCCTTTGATGGGAGACAGCTGGCTAGGAATATTACTTCTGAAATGTAGCTTTAAATGGCCTATAAAGCTGTAAGGAGTCAGGTATTTTATCATAAGGGAATGCTATAGAATTTGCTGTTGTGTTGACTTCATTAGACACAAAGTAATCTGAAGATGTATTTGTAGTCTTTTACTAGGAGACATGCATAAGAGGAGCTGCAATGAAATTCAGTTTGCCAGTCAACAGATGGAACGATTCATCTTTCTTGTTTTTGAAGTGGCACAATCAAAGCTAACGAGAGATCGACATCTACATGTACAAATTAAAGGGAAGGAAGAAGGAATTAATTTTGGCACTCACTTTGTTTCTTAGAGTTCTGTACCATTTTACTTTGAATCCCCACCCCCTTTCCCAAGAGTTCAGAGTGTGATGACGGTGTGTGTGTGTATGTGTGTGTGTGTGCATGTCTGTGCAGGCTCTGTAGCTGTGAGACAGAGTGATAATGAGAGCGGTGAGACCCTGTGAAATGGAGATGTTCTCAGAGCTGCTGGAGTGACATATTGAACATATAGAGGTGTGGGATATTCAGGGGCTCACAGGCTATAAACAATACTCTGAAAGCCATCATTGTCCTCTCAATGTCACTGCTGGCATCTATCTTAGGCCTCCAGGGTCCGAGAGAGATGTCATCTAGAAATATGGCGTGTCAAAACACTGTCATTTACTTTACATATGTCTTCTGTCTCTCCCATCCTTTACAGTAGAACATGATACTGTTATGATGTGAAAATGGAATGACAAATATAATTATTAATTGTCAGCATTCACACTTCTGGGGAGCCACGCTCATGTCACACTCATTCATTACATATCGTAAATAAACAATACATTCTCAGCCAAAACTTTCAGGACTTTACCTCATCGAACATCGCTTGGAACTTTCCTTAAACAAAGAGTTAGGCTGGCAGGAACCTTTTACCTCTCAACTAGCCCACCATCGGAGCAGAATAGAAATGAATTAATCATTCCTTCTGCATCAGCACCCCTCCAATCGGAATGGCAAAACTCCATTAATTATGCTGCTTCACATGCCTCAGTTTTAATTATCGCTGCATTAGCAATGATAAAGTATACATGGCAGGCTCACTGTGAAGGTGTGACCTCCGCTAGCTTGCTCTTTGTTCAATTAGCAACATGGCACCACGACGGCACCGCGAGCTGACAGCTAAACACTGGCCAGGGCTAAATCATTCTCCCCCATCCACCCAATACATGCAGTCGTGTTATTGTCTTTCTATGACTTTTTCTTTCACCGTCTATCACTATCACCTTAACACTTCCTCCCTCGGTTCATTTCTCTCGCCGCTGGTTCGGTGGAACATTAATTGAAAGCGAATGTGAAGCATGGTGGATCCATGTTTTAACACTAAAACCATATGGGATGTGGTGAATGCACACAACAGGGCTTAATCACCTTGGCATGGGCTGGCTTCCCTAACATCTGTCCAGGCTCTACTGAGGGGAGGATGGTAGGTGCTATGGTTCCAACGGTTCTGTCGAGGCTTCCTGGTTGGTTCCCTAGAGGCACCAGCGTCGCCCATGGGCCTATCAGATTCTCTCCACCACATCTCCTCCCGAGCAAATGTTTCATCATCTATGACAGAGTGTTGTGTTAAATCACTTGCAGCCGGCTCCCATCACTGTAACAGAGATACCGGCAGAGGTATTAAGCCAGATGGGACGCGGAACCTCTCGTATTGACGGAAAAAGTTAGTCAAAGACGACAGCTATTGATGGACAGCCAGCAGTGGACTTTTTCTTATCCGTCAGTCAGATTTTTCAGGAAGTAGAGCTAGATCATTTGTTTCTATGACGGGATTATGAGAGTGTTAGGAAAGTACATAATGACATAGGAAAACATAGAAGATATCAACAATGCGTTTTAGCCTGTTTGAAATGTGGCTCTTTTTGTCGGGATGAAGAACATTCACATTCGCTGTAGCAAATCATGCCTGTATCAGGGTATTAGACATTGATGGGTTGTGAGGACCCAGTTAGGCCAGCCACATGGCCATGTGCTACCCACCATGCCAAACACTTAGACTAGACAGTGGCTCACACAACAGAAGGCCCTCTCTCCTCTCCTGCCAAACAGCCAGACCCTTTCTCCTCCTCCTCCACTTCAGTCTATCAGATTAATGTTCCCTAGATATCTGTTTTGGGGTATTTTCATTGAGTGCCAACGTGACATGTTGTTTCCATAGCATTTGATTTGTTTGTAACCGTTGCCATTGGAAACGGTGCACTTTGTTGCTTTGATGAGGTATCTTTTTGAGGGATATCTGTGTGTGTGCATGTGCATGTTTGAGAGAGAGTATTTACATTAACACTGTACCTTTTTTAGAGTAACTTACAGTTAACTGGCTTCCAGTAAATTACCATAGAAACAAAATGATTATATTTACAGTGAACTATAAGTTCGCTAATTAACACTACATACACTTTTAATTTGTATTTGTTTTTTTCTTTTGTTGGGGGGTTTACAGGTACATTATCAGCTATAGATTAATTTGCATAATTTAGTGGAATTAAATCTGTGTGTGTACAGTATATTTTATATGTATCTTATTTTTCACGTGTACATATAGCATACAGATACTGCGTCTTTGAGCGGAAAATCTGTCCAACAGCACGATACCTGCTGGTGCAGCATCTCAAACAGCAACAGAAGGCAGGCTTCATCAGCATGTCACACACCACTATGCAATGAGCTGCAGGCAGTATGCATTTTGAAAACATCTACTGTACTAAATTGTTTGAAACCTGAACGTTTTCATACGTATGAGGCATGTTTTACCTTGCTTAGCCTATTATATCTCCCCTTTCTAAATTACAAATTGCTAATTGCATTATGTAACGAACATTTGCGCATTGCTGCGCGTATAATGTGAAGAAATAATCGTCTGATCTGTTGCACCAGACTAATTGCTTTTTAACGTTTTTTTTTTATGTAGCCTAGGCCTACTGGTTATATGAATTCCGGATTTATCGTCCCACAACTGTCCCAGAGTCTGTTTGGAATAGGCCATTTCTTTCTCAACAAGATGACCAACAGAATAGGTAAACTGTTCTACTATGGGGGATAGTAGATTGACATAGTTTAGTGATTTTGCCGGTTCGTTACTAATCTTGTTGGCTGAAGAAAAGTAAATGTGGACAGTTATTCAAACATCTTCAAAGTGCACATCAGAATTCGGTAAGGAAGGGCCGCACATCGATGCATCCTCAACTTGCATGTTCTGTTAATATGAATTGCCATAATCTAAATGTGATTCTGTCATTCTGAGCACTGGCGGTGGACACCCTAATCAGGTAAATTAAAATATTGCCAGACAAATGACCGGCGCCACATTTTCCTAACGGAAACCATGATTAAATATATGTATGTATACAGTATACACACACGACAGACTGACTAGGTGAATCCAGGTGAAAGCTATGATCCCTTATTGAGGTCACTTGTCAAATTCACTTTAAATCAGGGTAGATGATTGCGTTTCTCCCATTCTTCTCTGCAAATCCTCTCAAGCTCTGTCAGGTTGGATGGGGAACGTTGCTGCACAGCTATTTTCAGGTCTCTCCAGAGATGTTTGATCGGGTTCAAGTCCGGGTTTTGGCTGGGCCACTCAAGGACATTCAGAGACTTGTCCCGAAGCCACTCCTGCGTTGTCTTGGCTGTGTGCTTAAGGTCGTTGTCCTGTTGGAAGGTGGACCTTCGCCTCAGTCTGAGGTCCTGAGCAGGTTTTCATCAAGGACTACTTTGCTCCATTCATCCTGCCTGTGATCCTGACTAGTCTCCTAGTCCCTGTAGCTGAAAAACATCCCCACAGCATGATGCTGTCACCACCATGCTTCACCGTAGGGATGGTGCCAGGTTTCCTCCAGACATTTTTTTATTTAATCCATTTTAGAATAAGGCTGTAACGTCAAAATATATTTTATATCTGAGACTCTTCAAATAGCCAACCTTTGCCTTGATGACAGTTTCGCACACTCTTGGCATTCTCTCAACCAGCTTCATGAGATTGTCACCTGGAATGCATTTCAATTAACAGGTGTGCCTTCTTAAAAGTTAATTTGTGGAATTGATTTCCGTCTTAATGCGTTTGAGCCAATCAGTTGTGTTGTGACAAGGTAGGCGGGGTATACAGAAGAGCCCTTTTTGGTAAAAGACCAAGTCCATATTATGGCAAGAACAGCTCAAATAAGCAAAGAGAAATGACAGTCCATCATTACTTTAAGACATGAAGGTCAGTCAATACGGAACATTTCAAGAACTTTGAAAGTTTCTTCAAGTGCAGTCGCAAAAACCATCAAGCGCTATGATGAAACTGGCTCTCATGAGGACGGCCACGGGAATGGAAGACCCAGTTACCTCTGCTGCAGAGGATAAGTTCATTAGAGTTATCAGCCTCAGAAATTGCAGCCCAAATAAATGTTTCACAGAGTTCAAGTAACAGACACATCTCAACATCAACTGTTCAGAGGGGACTGTGTGAATCAGGCCTTCATGGTCGAATTGCTGCAAAGAAACCACTACAAAAGCATACAAATAATAAGAGACCTGCTTGAGCCAAGAAACACGAGCAATGGATATTAGACCGGTGGAAATGTGTCCTTTGGTCTTGAATCCAAATTTGAACATTTTTGGTTCAAACCGGCGTGTCTTTGTGAGACGCGGTGTGGGTGAACGGATGATCTCTGCATGTGTAGTTCCCATCGTAAAGCATGGAGGAGGAGGTGTTATGGTGTGGGGGTGCTTTGCTGGTGACACTGTCTGTGATTTATTTAGAATTCAAGGCACACTTAACCAGCATGGCTACCACAGCATTATGCAGCGATACGCCATCCCATCTGGTTTGGGCTTAGTGGGACTATCATTTGTTTTTCAACAGGACAATGACCCAACACACTTCCAGGCTATGTAAGTGCTATTTTACCAAGAAGGAGAGTGGTGGAGTGCTGCATCAGATGACCTGGCCTCCGCAATCCCCCGACTTCAACCCAATTTAGATGGTTTGGAATGAGTCGAACGGCAGAGTGAAGGAAAACCAGTCAACAAGTTGAGGGGTTCTTGGAGGAACCTTTAATGTTTCAATGTAGCAAAGGGTTCCTTGAACAACCCTGGACTGGATGCGCGGCTTAGAAGGGGCGTGGCTTTCAAATATATATATTTTAGGCCACCCATGGGAGTAAATGTAATTCCCATTCATGTGCACTGTTGTATTCCCACAGAAATGTAATTAGCATAATACAAATTCCATCAGTTTAAGCTAGAGATATGTTCTTTTTTTGCATGGGCTGCATCGTAATACAGTGCATCTGCCGATGTCGCCCTTCTGCACCTGTGGTGAAAGGTAACATAGCCAGAGCGGTGTCTGTCAGACCATGAGACATCCCAAAAATTGGTCTTAACACGAAAACGTCTGTAGCGTCCGAACGGTTGACCCTTTATGGAAACATGACTCTCATGAACACGATGGCGTTCTCCGTTTTGCTCTACTTCTGTCTGTAGCATCCAAACAGTTTGCGCTACACACTAATATGAAAAGGTGAGTCTCTCACAAACATGTACTGTACATGTTGATAGTTTGCTCTAGGATGCCCACAAGCCTCACAAGACTAGTCTGAAGGTAGCCGGGTACCAGTAAAAAAAATGATGGAAGGACATATGGAGATAGTTTAGTGCCTAAAATAAGGGATTAAATACATACGAACAACTAATAATGTTTCCTGATCTTTCCTATATCTCTCAGATATAGGACACACACTTCAGAGTATTTTTTGGGGGACCATCTGTTTATCCATGAAGCTGTTATTCAATGTGTTTCTAATGGCCTAATAGCAGCAATGACAAATTCAATGTTTCATCATATTATTATTATTTTTTATAGCATTTTACACCTTAAGGGGTCCTAAAACTCAAAAATGTCAAATCAAATAGCTAAATGATCATTGGTATGATTGGCTTTTGCGGTGACCGTATTAAGGCCACACCGGCGGTCATGAGTCATGAAGGTAGTTAAATTCCACGTGACCGTTTAGTCATGGTAATAAGGCTTCTCCAAGCTCTGATGCTGCTGATGGTCATTAGTAGCCTACCAAACTTGCTAATTGCCTGGTACTCAGCACTCTATTGTCCCTCTAATCACTCAGACATCAATTCAAATGTAATCGAAAATCTAATCAAACACTTAATGAGAGCCCACGAGCTCATGTTGCGCAACATAGGCTATGCAATTGAGTGAGAAAACAGAGTGACGGCCTCTATTAAAAAGAGGAGGATCCCATCAGCTTTCTATAGGCCAGGCCAACTATATTTATTTCTCAACTTTCCTAATAATAAGCACCAAATGTTGTCACCTTCTCACCAAGCTGATTGGCGATGGTCTTGTAGTCCATTCCAGCCTTGTGTAGGTCTACAATCTTGTCTCTGACATCTTTGGAGAGCTCTTTGTTCTTGGCCATGGTGGAGAGTTTGGAATCTGATTGTTTGATTGCTTCTGTGGACAGGTGTCTTTCATACAGGTAACAAGCTGAAATTAGGAGTGTGCTCCTAATCTCAGCTCGTTACCTGTATGAAAGACACCTGGGAGCCAGAAATCTTTCTGATTGAGAGGGGGTCAAATACTTATTTCCCTCATTAAAATGCAAATCAATTTATAACATTTTTGACATGCGTTTTTCTGGATTTTGTTGTTGTTATTCTGTCTCTCACTGTTCAAATAAACCTACCATTAAAATTATAGACTGATCATTTCTTTGTCAGTGGGCAAACGTTTCAAAATCAGCAGGGGATCAAATAATTTTTTCCCCTCACTGAATTTTCACCCCTGCCCCTGTTTCGAGACAGGTGCATGATAATGCTCCATTCTAAATCAAAACAAATTTCACATATATTATTTAGTATATGTAGAGACAAGATTAAATCAAGAATAGTCTGATGGGTGACAATATTAGCCGATCACTTGTGAATTATATATTATCACTTGTGAATGATGCCCAGCGTAAGGCAAGAAACAATGCCTTTTTTAAATCATAGTCACACACCTCATGTAGCCTAGCCCATAGGCCTATATGTTTTGATAAGGTTTGTATCACAACTAAAGTGGCCAAAGAACTTCTTAAAATTAAGCACAATAATCCGCTTTAAAAAAGGGGTGTAGAGCCTAACTGGCATACATAAGCAGCGCGTGAGTTTCAAGTTTGGGGAAGATCATTTTAACCATAAAAATGCACCTTTATAATAAAAGCATTACATGCATAATCACATTTGTGGTCACTTTTGAGAATGGTGTTTTCCGGCTAAAGGAACATTTGTGCTTATAGCCTACTGCCGTGTGCGCAATGCTGCGCTTATAATGTGAAGAAATAGCCTAATAGTTTATCAACATTTTAAGCTGAACGTTGTCATCTGTTGCATCAGGCTCATTGCTTAAAACAGTTTTTTGATGCTAGTGGTTGTATTAATTTGGGATCTATCGCATCCCACAACTCTCCCGGACTATGTTCAGAATATTTATTTCTCGCACAGCATGTCAACTTTTTTATTATGGGGGATAGTAGATTGACATAGACTAGTGCTTTTGCTGTTTGTTAGACCTACTCATGTTGTTGGCTGACAAAAAGTATATGTGGACAGTTCTTCCAATATGCGCCTCGGAATTGGATAAGGACGCGCGCAGTTGCATCCCGATGTGTCTGTCTTCACTTGTAGCCTGTGAGAAAGACCCGATCACGTGACTGAGAGCCATGTGAGTGAGAGGTGCTTCGGCACGCAGCGGGGAGAAGGGAATTATAACTAAACTCAGCAAAAAAAGAAATGTCCCTTTTTCAGGACCCTGTCTTTCAAAGATAATTTGTAAAATTCCAAATAACTTCACAGATCTTCATTTTAAAGGGTTTAAACACTGTTTCCCATGCGTGTTCAATGAACCATAAACAATTAATGAACATACACCTGTGGAACGGTCGTTAAGACACTAACAGCTTACAGACGGTAGGCAATTAAGGTCACAGTTATGAAAACTTAGGACACTAAAGAGGCCTTTCTACTGACTCTGAAAAACACCAAAAGAAAGATGCCCAGGGTCCCTGCTCATCTGCGTGAACGTGCCTTAGGCATGCTGCAAGGAGGCATGAGGACTGCAGATGTGGCCAGGGCAATAAATTGCAATGTCCGTACTGTGAGACTCCTAAGACAGCGCTACAGGGAGAAAGGACGGACAGCTGATCGTCTTCGCAGTAGCAGACCACATGTAACAACACCTGCACAGATCGGTACATCCGAACATCACACCTGCGGGACAGGTACAGGATGGCAACAACAACTGCCCGAGTTACACCAGGAACGCACAATCCCTCCATCAGTGCTCAGACTGTCCGCAATAGGCTGAGAGAGGCTGGACTGAGGGCTTGTAGGCCTGTTGTAAGGCAGGTCCTCACCAGACATCACCGGCAACAACGTCGCCTATGGGCACAAACCCACCGTTGCTGGACCAGACAGGACTGGCAAAAAGTGCTCTTCACTGACGAGTCGCGGTTTTGTCTCACCAGGGGTGATGGACGGATTCGCGTTTATCGTAGAAATAATGATTGTTACACCGAGGCCTGTACTCTGGAGTGGGATCGATTTGGAGGTGGAGGGTCCGTCATGGTCTGGGGCGGTGTGTCACAGCATCATCGGACTGAGCTTGTTGTCATTGCAGGCAATCTCAATGCTGTGCGTTACAGGGAAGACATCCTCCTCCCTCATGTGGTACTCTTCCTGCAGGCTCATCCTGACATGACCCTCCATTATGACAATGCCACCAGCCATACTGCTCATTCTGTGCGTGATTTCCTGCAAGACAGGAATGTCAGTGTTCTGCCATGGCCAGCGAAGAGCCCGGATCTCAATCCCATTGAGCATGTCTGAGACCTGTTGGATTGGAGGGTGAGGGCTAGGGCCATTCCCCCCAGAAATGTCCGGGAACTTTCAGGTGCCTTGGTGGTAGAGTGGGGTAACATCTCACAGCAAGAACTGGCAAATCTGGTGCTGTCCATGAGGAGGAGATGCACTGCAGTACTTAATGCAGCTGGTGGCCACACCAGATACTGACTGTTACTTTTGATTTTGAACCCCCCTTTGTTCAGGGACACATTGTTTAATTTCTGTTAGTCACATGTCTGTGGAACTTGTTCAGTTTATGTCTCAGTTGTTGAATCTTATGTTCATACAAATATTTACACATGTTAAGTTTGCTGAAAATATACACAGTTGACAGTGAGAGGATGTTTCTTTTTTTGCATGGATTTTTTTAGGGGCATTATGGCCACACAAAGGGGATGCAGCTGGAAAATTTGAGGCATTATCAAGTGCTTGTCAAATTGTGAATGAGAGACTGATGATGTGCGTACAGCCTGCGCAAAAAACAAAGCAGAGTTCATGCCTTTCACTCAGAGTTGTCCCATGCAGCCTTAGAATGTATTAAAAATGAAAACATATAGCCCAACATTTGTATCACAATTAAAGTTACATAAATATCTCTAAATTAAGCATATAGTGGTACCTATTTATTTGTTAACCGCTCAACACAGAATAGCCGCATGTGCGCACTCCCTCAAATCGTTCGGAGAAAATATCCTTTCTATTTTATTCAGCTATGTTCAATTGTATTCTTCATACTATAAAATAATATAAAATAATGCCATGGAATTCTAAGCAAATCATGTCTGCTAAGTGAATTAGTGTAGCCAACAGCCATATGGCATAGCCAGATGATAAGGACAACACAGAGTATATTATTCTGTTCTTCTGAAATAGACATTTTCTTCATATCATGTTTCTTTAGACCTGTCTAAAATAAATGATGGATTTATTGTGATGGTGTAGGCTATATTTTTATGAGACTTTTTTAAATGTAGATGTTCCAAATGTCTGCATCAGTGGCTTGTAGGCTATGCGTGGAAGCCAGTAGATGCTAAATGTGTTTATGTTAATTAACGGTCAATTACTGTGAGACCGGCAGTTATTTGCTTGACAATCACCGGCTGACAAAATGTAATGACCGCCAAAGCCCTACGTGCGACATACAGTCGTGGTCAAAAGTTTTGAGAATGACACAAATACTAATTTTCACAAAGTCTGCTGCCTCAGTTTTGATGATGGCAATTTGCATATACTCCAGAATGTCATGAAGAGTGATCAGATGTATTGCAATTAATTGCAAAGTCCCTCTTTGCCGTGAATATGAACTTAATCCCCCAAAAACATTTCCACTGCATTTCAGTCCTGCCACAAAAGGACCAGCTGACATCATGTCAGTAATTCTCTCGTTAACACAGGTAAGAGTGTTGACGAGGACAAGGCTGGAGATCACTCTGTCATGCTGATTGAGTTAGAATAACAGACTGGAAGCTTTAAAAGGAGGGTGGTGCTTGAAAGCATTGTTCTTCCTCTGTTAACCATGGTTACCTGCAAGGAAACATGTGCCATCATCATTGCTTTGCACAAAAAGGGCTTCACAGGCAAGGATATTGCTGCTAGTAAGATTGCACCTAAATCAACCATTTATCGGATCATCAAGAAGTTCAAGGAGAGAGGTTCAAATGTTGTGAAGAAGGCGTCAGGGCACCCAAGAAATCCAGCAAGTGCCAGGACCGTCTCTTAAAGTTGATTCAGCTGCGGGATCAGGGCACCACCAGTGCAGAGCTTGCTCAGGAATGGCAGCAGACAGGTGTGAGTGCATCTGCATGCACAGTGAGGCGAAGACTTTTGGACGATGGCCTGGTGTCATGAAGGGCAGCAAAGAAGCCACTTCTCTCCAGGAAAAACATCAGGGACAGACTGATATTCTACAAAAGGTACAGCGATTGGACTGCTGAGGACTGGGGTAAAGGCATTTTTAACATTTACATTTTAGTCATTTAGCAGACGCTCTTATCCAGAGCGACTTACAGTTAGTGAGTGCATACATCATTTTTTTATTTTTCATACTGGCCCCCCGTGGGAATCGAACCCACAACCCTGGCGTTGCAAACGCCATGCTCTACCAACTGAGCTACATCCCTGCCGGCCATTCCCTCCTCTACCCTGGACAACGCTAGGCCAATTGTGCGCCGCCCCATGGGTCTCCCGGTCACGGCCGGCTACGACAGAGCCGATGAATCCCCTTTCCGATTGTTTGGGGCATCCGGAAAACCCCTTTTCCGGAGAAGACAAGGTGTGCACTACAATCAGTCCTGTGTCATGCCAACAGTAAACATCCTGAGACCATTTATGTGTGGGGTTGCTTCTCAGCCAAAGGAGTGGGCTCACTCACAATTTTGCCTAAGAACACTGCCATGAATAAAGAATGGTACCAACACATCCTACGAGAGCAACTTCTCCCAACCATCCAAGAACAGTTTGGTGACGACCAATGCCTTTTCCAGCATGATGGAGCACCTTGCCATAAGGCAAAAGTGATAACTAAGTGGACATTTTGTGTCCATGGCCAGGAAACTCCCTAGACCTTAATCCCATTGAGAACTTGTGATCGATCCTCAAGAGGTGGGTGGACAAACAAAAACCCACAAATTCTGACAAACATCAGTCAGGATGTGGCCCAGAAGTTTAATTGACACCATGCCAGGGCGGATTGCAGAGGAATGGAAAAGGAAGGGTCAACACTGCAAATATTGACTCTTTGCATAAAATTAATGTAATTGTCAATAAAAGCCTTTGACACTTATTGAATGCTTGTAATTATACTTCAGTATACCATAGTAACATCTGACAAAAATATCCCATAACACTGAAGCAGCAAACTTTGTGAAGACCAATACTTTTGACCACGATTGTACACCTAGTTTCCTGAAACGAGTCACATTTCTCCTCTGCCAAGATAATCCATCCACCTGACAGGTGTGGCATATCAAGAAGCTGATTAAACAGCATGATCATTACACAGGTGAACCTTGTGCTGGGGACAATAAAAGGCCACTCTAAAATGTGCAGTTTTGTCACAACACAATGCCGCAGACGTATCAAGTTGAGAGAGAGAATGCAATTGACATGCAGACTGCAGGAATGTCCACCAGAGCTGTTGCCAGAGAATTGAATGTTCATTTCTCTACCATAAGCTGCCTCCAACGTCATTTTAGAGAATTTGGCAGTACATCCAACCGGCCTCACAACGTGTAACCACGCCAGCCCAGGACCTCCACATCCGGCTTTTTCCCCTGTGGGATTGTCTGAGACCAGCCACCCGGACAGCTGATGAAACTGAGGAGTATTTCAGTCTGTAATAAAGCCATTTTGTGTGGAAAAAGTCATTCTGATTTGCTGGGCCTAGCTCCTCAGTGGGTGGGCCAAGGTCGATTTGTTGCTAAAGGTTGCTAAATGACATTGTGATGTCATTGCGTGATGACGTCATTACGTAATGACGTAAAACTGCGTTATTGCGTAGAATACACAATAACGTTACTCAAATTAACTGGCCATCTCGGCGACAAATATGATTTGACATTTGTTAGTTTAGATTTGTTTGTTTATTATCACGTTGTTATTTGTAAAAGTAATATAAACACAACACATTTTATATGATCAGATATTTTTAAACACAACACATTGAATTATTGAACAATTACACATTACAAATTATTGAACAATTACATTTTATTTATTTTCTTATTAACTAGTAAACCTACACATTCTGAACAATTATAGTTTTAAGCAGTGCATTGGTAGTTAGTTAACATTCTACCTAACTGATCAACAATTATAGGTGCAAGCTAATAACAAGGTATATATGCTATCTTATTGAACAAGACACTTAACTCTCTCCAGCTCTCTCCAGGTTGTTGTGCTGCTTGGCTGGCCTGCTGCTGCCTGTGCACGAGCTGAGCGCCTGCTGCTGACATCACTCACAATGCACTTTTGCAGCCAGTCACGTGTGTTGTGACTGAGTGTGTGACAGAGAAAATCATTTTTGTGTCATTTGGAGGGAAAATGTGTGCATTTTAGCATTTGAGTCACTTTTCAAAAGTTGCTAAATGTTCCAAATACATTTTTAAAGTAGCTACATTTGTTGCTAGGTGCTGTTTGAAAGAAAAGTTGCTAAATCTAGCAACAAAATTGCTAAGTTGTCATCACTGCCCCTGCGAAGTCATGTGAAATCTATAGATTAGGGCCTAATATACACTGCTCAAAAAAATAAAGGGAGCACTAAAATAACACATCCTAGATCTGAATGAATGAAATAATCTTATTAAATACTTTTTTCTTTACATAGTTGAATGTGCTGACAACAAAATCACACAAAAATTATCAATGGAAATCAAATTTATCAACCCATGGAGGTCTGGATTTGGAGTCACACTCAAAATTAAAGTGGAAAACCACACTACAGGCTGATCCAACTTTGATGTAATGTCCTTAAAACAAGTCAAAATGAGGCTCAGTAGTGTGTGTGGCCTCCACGTGCCTGTATGACCTCCCTACAACACCTGGGCATGCTCCTGATGAGGTGGCGGATGGTCTCCTGAGGGATCTCCTCCCAGACCTGGACTAAAGCATCCGCCAAATCCTGGACAGTCTGTGGTGCAACGTGGCGTTGGTGGATGGAGCGAGACATGATGTCCCAGATGTGCTCAATTGGATTCAGGTCTGGGGAACGGGCGGGCCAGTCCATAGCATCAATGCCTTCCTCTTGCAGGAACTGCTGACACACTCCAGCCACATGAGGTCTAGCATTGTCTTGCATTAGGAGGAACCCAGGGTCAACCGCACCAGCATATGGTCTCACAAGGGGTCTGAGGATCTCATCTCGGTACCTAATGGCAGTCAGGCTACCTCTGGCGAGCACATGGAGGGCTGTGCGGCCCCCCAAAGAAATGCCACCCCACACCATGACTGACCCACCGCCAAACCGGTCATGCTGGAGGATGTTGCAGGCAGCAGAACATTCTCCACGGCATCTCCAGACTCTGTCACGTCTGTCACAACCTGCTTTCATCTGTGAAGAGCACAGGGCGCCAGTGGCGAATTTGCCAATCTTGGTGTTCTCTGGCAAATGCCAAACGTCCTGCACGGTGTTGGGCTGTAAGCACAACCCCCACCTGTGGACGTCGGGCCCTCATACCACCCTCATGGAGTCTGTTTCTGACGTTTGAGTAGACACATGCACATTTGTGGCCTGCTGGAGGTCATTTTGCAGGGCTCTGGCAGTGCTCCTCCTGCTCCTCCTTGCACAAAGGCGGAGGTAGCAGTCCTGCTGCTGGGTTGTTGCCCTCCTACGGCCTCCTCCACATCTCCTGATGTACTGGCCTGTCTCCTGGTAGCGCCTCCATGCTCTGGACACTACGCTGACAGACACAGCAAACCTTCTTGCCACAGCTCGCATTGATGTGCCATCCTGGATGAGCTGCACTACCTGAGCCACTTGAGTGGGTTGTAGACTCCGTCTCATGCTACCACTAGAGTGAAAGCACCTCCAGCATTCAAAAGTGACCAAAACATCAGCCAGGAAGCATAGGAACTGAGAAGTGGTCTGTGGTCACCACCTGCAAAACCAGTCCTTTATTGGGGGTGTCTTGCTAATTGCCTATAATTTCCACCTGTTGTCTATTCCATTTGCACAACAGCATGTGAAATGTATTGTCAATCAGTGTTGCTTCCTAAGTGGACAGTTTGATTTCACGGAAGTGTGATTGACTTGGAGTTACATTGTGTTGTTTAAGTGTTCCCTTTATTTTTTTGAGTAGTGTATATTTTTTTCAATTGACTGATTTCCTTATATGAACTGTAACTCAGTGAAATTGTTGCATTTATATTTTTGTTTAGTATATTAATATTTTTAGAAAGTAATATACATTAAGATCCAAGGAAAATTTAAATTGCTATTGTACCAATTTAACATGATGAACAAGAATGATATTTACCCTAACAGGTGGCCAAATATAACTATCTGCAAGCCACACCTCCAATAAGCCAAGCCTCCAATCTTCTATTAGGTTGGCACCTCTACAATATATTATTTTAAAACTTTAAAATTGATCCCTCCCCATCACAAAAAGGTTAAAACCTTTACATAGGGGTTCCTTGAAGACCATTTTCAGAGTGGTTCCTCAAGTAACATTTTTTTAACTGGAAGATTCCCTGTGTGGCAATTTTTAGAACCCCAAAAGGTTTTTCCAGGCTCCTTTACTTCTAAGGTTGAACCAGGGTCCAGGGTTATTGCATTCATTAAATCACTGAAACAGATGCTTGTCGTCATTACCCTGCACAATTAGGCCACTGTGCTGTACTAGACTGTTCCCTGTACAATAATGTAAACTGCCACAACCAAAACATCATGACTAGTCTTTGTGGCAGGATGTGTCCAGTATACTAGACTGCAGTAGGGTACAGTCATCTGAGCTAGCATGTAAAGAGGTCAGAGATGTGATCAGGTTTAGAAGGCAGGTAACTTACATACTGTACATGGATTGGTTTACCGCCTGGCTAGATTAGATCCTTGTGCTGCGCCACAAACAGCATGTGTGTGGGCGACACGACGGGACTCATAATGATAAGGGTGGGTCTGGTCTACGCATTAGCATGAAGCAATGTTCCTGTGTTTTTGCAGCATGTGGCATACACTCGTATTTATGTCAACAACACACACTAATAAATGTTAAGATAAAACTGTCACCTTCTTCTTCTTCTTCTTCTCGATGACACGTGTATGTCAATTGATGGAGCTACAAATGGGCCCTAACAGAACATAAACAATAAGGCCCAGCACCTTGACCAGTGGCGGCTCCTGAAAAAATTCTCAGGAGGGGCAATTTTTCGGATGATTTAGGTGACCTACACACATTTAAAAAAAGATATGTCCAGCAACAACATGAAGACAGGGGCAGCATATAAGTCAATACCAGAAGCATTTATTGACTGATCTCAAAAGTGTTGGCTTACCAGGGTTGGTGGAGCCCTCAGTTTCATCTTTGCCTCGCAAAGCTAACTCAAACACTCCGCAAAACTTCACACACTGGATTAGCCGGCTGAGGATGTGGCGGTTCTTGCTAATGTCGTAGTAAATATATTTGTTATAGTGAATATGGAATATGATATGTTGAGTAAAATGTTGTGCTAAGATCTATTTAGGTCAGGAGCTGGTTATAAGTTCTGTTCCTATCCAATAACAATGGACAAAAGGGTCCTATCTTGTCAGCCTTGTCAGCAGGTGGCCAAGGACAACACCCACGCCATAGGCCTCTCAGTTCTTCCAACTCACGAGTTCTTGCTCTGAGGACACACACACACACAAACACACACACACACACATCATCACTGTTAAACACACACACACACACACATCATCACTGTTAAACACACACACACACACACACACAAAAATCCCCTCTCTTAGGCTGAACATTTGAAGACAGAGAACCCGACTCAGAGCCAATGCAACAGTGACAGTAGCCTGGAGGTGACCTCGCCCAACTCATCAGGACCAATCAGAAGATCAGAACTACTAGATTGAACCTACTTCATTTATTGCATAAAATGTCTGCACACAATGTTTCGGGACTCTCTTCAGATAATAATAATAATAATATGCCATTTAGCAGACGCTTTTATCCAAAGCGACTTACAGTCATGCGTGCATACATTTTTGTGTATGGGTGGTCCCGGGGATCGAACCCACTACCTTGGCGTTACAAGCACCATGCTCTACCAGCTGAGCTACAGAAAGTGGATACTCATGGATGCGCATTGCAATTGTAAAATGTCAACACAATTGGAGACACCACGTCATTTTTGGAGACATGTTATTGACAGTAAACTATTGTAGATGCGACTGCTAACTAAATAAAACATTTTAGCTGGCTAGCTAATCATCTTAGCTAAATGTGGGGCAAACAATTCAGTTATTTACCGTTAATTTGAGGGATTGGGGTGAAAGAAATCGAGTTACATAGTGATACTTTACGATATACTGTATTGACAATATCGCAATATTTTAGCGCTAGTTGGCTGTACCTGCACCAAAACACCATTATTGTTCCTTCATAGCTTGTTCTCAATCTTTTCACATTGGGAGCCAATTAGTTTTCAGCACTTTTATTTCCATGACTGATCAAAACTCGTTCTCATGGCTTTCTGATCCCTCTGCAACAGACATATGGTGCGCAATAAAATCACAGTATCGAATCGCAATACGTATAGAATCATGAGACTCGCAATGCTGATGCATATATCTTATCGTGAGGTTCCTGGCAATTCCCAGCCCAAGTTCATTTGCCACAACAAATCTCTTCGCTAGCAAACGCGATGTCTTCTCCAAAACGGCAATGTGTCTCCAGCAATGTTTACTTTTTTGACGTTCTATGGCATCTCCACTTTCCAAGCATATATGACCACATGTAATATTTTGGTAAGTGATGCAAATAGTGAACTATGTAGGGCCAGGATGTAAAATATATGTAGCTGCAGCAATTTCTCTTATCTGATATGGTAAGTAATGGGGCTTAATTTATAGCTCCCTAAGAGTTTGACGAACGGGTCCGTGAACGCGATTCCAGATATATTTACCTCTGAATAAACTGCCTTTATTACACCATATCCACCCTGTCCAAAGTCTCTACTTGGTCTCAGTTGGTTCTCCAGTAAACTTGTGATTATCAACACTAACCTCATCGTTGTGGCGGCGGACAGCTAGCCTGTATCCCTCGTCATCCAGTTGAGTGAGTGGCAATGTCTTTTTTCGTTCGTACCAATTTTTGGAAAATCCTCGGGTGTAGGACTTTCCGCCTTTAGTAGAAACCTGTTGAATTATTAAATTTGGTCTGGGAGGTCCTAATTGTTTCGTTGCCAATTTATCTTCATTTGTTCGCCGACAAAAAGGAACTTCTTTCAAACAATCCACTCTTTTCTCAGTTACGTTCATGGTTACGTAACGTATGACGAAAGCGCGTAAGTGCAAGCCCACAGACACCCATTGAGATTGTATTGAAGGCTCTGAAATTTGAAAAAAATAGATTTTACATGGGAGTCTATGACAGACTTCTGGGCGATTTTCAACCTGACTGAAATCGCCCCAAAAGGGGGGGGAGCCATTTGAAGCACGACCTTAGCCTGATTCGACATTTAGTGGCAGTGTGGCACTGTGGCAGATCAGACGTATAGATTACAACACTGATAACTACTGTTGCTGTGATATAATTGATTAGAAAAAAAATCCCTTCCTTTTCCCGTTTGGCAGTGCGTCGCCCATATCGCCCTTTTGAACAGGCCGCCCCTGACCTTGACAGAGACAGATATGGGACGTGGGACACCCTGATTGAATGGTGAAACTGAGGAGGGGAAAATGACCGCCCCACACAGTGCCTGTTACTAGGTTACAGGGGCAGGGCCGATCTCAGAGTATGGGGAAGCCATTTCTTACTGCCCTGACCAATCAAACTCAAGATCCACCTATCTAGCTATTCAGGTCACACTCAAAAAGAGGAGAGGTTACTGTATATCCCTCAAGTGGAGCTTGGAAGAGGGGACAGTGGTTAAAATGACAAGGTGTTGTTTTTTTTACACCGGATAAGAGTTGTGCTTGCTATGCTAAGCTTTATCAAATTAAAGGTGTCTTACCTCTTTGTCATGAAGTGCAAACAGTTGTCTTAACCCCATAACCTCTAAGTATGAAAAGTTGTAATGGGTTCAGTAGTATTTCACATAAACTTAAAGGCGGTAATGTAATTCAAAGGAGTATGTTGTCGACAATCCCCCAAAAATGTTAATAATAAAATGCTGTTAATATTTCAGGGCCTGCATGTTCTCATCAAACATCTTCATTATGATATTAATAAGAATATGGGCAACTGATTAATTAATGAAGTTTTCAATGAGAACACTTGGGGATCTGCTCTCATGTACGTTATAATAATTTCATGAGGGTGGCTTTGTGGAGTTAGTTGCCAGCTACCCGCTGAAGGACTTACAGTAAGACTTGCAGTATGCATGTGTATACTTGTGTATGAGTATAGTTGGCTCTGAGACTATTTTGCTTGGACTACAGTATTCCCTTGATGTGTGTAATACAAATCAAAGTTAGTAGTTGTAAAATAAATGTACGACTTGAGTTATTTTTTACCTTTGCCTCCTTGGCGTTCCCAGAGGCATGCCAGGTTTGCAGGTTGGCAGACTGGTGCCAGTGCACAGTCGGCATATTCACTGCTTTTGGTGTTCTGAATTTCTAACAGACTCATTCATAGCCTAATTAGTCTTATTCATTTGACCCTACCAAGTACATTAGACTATTAGAGGTGTGTCTAAAGTTTCCCCTTGCACATTTTTTTTTTCATATACTAGATTTATAACACTTGTAAGGACAGTTTCCTGTACTCAAGTACTTCAGATAGGGAAAATAATGCTCATATTTCCCATTGAAATTGATATCTTACTGTTCAATTTAGTAGATCTGTAATTATTATTGAACAGAAAAGCAAATTATTAAATGGGAGTATCCATTGAGCTGTTAGAGGCCAATTCAGACATAGAAAAATTTGTAGTTTTCATTCAATAGGGTTTTCAGTGCATTTATCTTAAGCCATCCCTTTAAATACGGTGTACCTTTTAGGTTGAATTTTGTTAACAGATTCACTAAAATAGGGCTCTCCAACCCTGTTCCTGGAGAGCTACCGTCCTGTAGGTTTTCGCTCCAACCCTAATCTAGCGCATCTGATTCTAATAATTAGCTGGTTGATAAACTGTATCAGGTTAGTTACAACTGGGGTTGGATTGAAAACCTACAGGAGGGTAGCTCTCCAGGAACAGGGTTGGAGAGCAATACACTAGAATATATCGAGAGAACAGGTTCAGAATATTAGTGATCAATGAATTTGTCTCAGTTTCAGCACCAATCGGTAGATTAAAACAATACTCTGACCTTGTAGATTATTTAGGGCAGGGATGGGCAACAGTTCATATAAGGAAATCAGTCAATTGAAATAAATTCATTAGCCCCTAATCTATGGATTTCACATGACTGGGAATACAGATATGCATTTGTTGGTCTGTCTGATTCACAGGACGTGGATCAGAAAACCAGTCAGTATCTGGTGTGACCACCATTTGCCTCATGCAGAGTTGATCAAGCTATTGTTTCTGGCCTGTGGAATGTTGTCCCACTCTTCAACAGTAGCAGTGTGTGGGTAAAATCATTGGGGAAGCCATATTACCAGTGGTGGAAAAAGTACCCAATTGTCATACTTGAGTAAAAGTAAAGATAACTTAATTGAAAATGACTCAAGTAAAAGCGAAAGTCACCCAGTAAAATCCTACTTGTCTAAAAGTATTTGGTTTTAAATATACTTCAGTATCAAAAGTAAATGTAATTGCTAAAATATACTTAAGTACCAAAAGTAAAAGTATAAATCATTTCAAATTCCTTATATTAAGCAAACCAGAAGGCACCAATAGTTTTTTAATTTTTTATTTACGGATAGCCAGGGGCACACTCCAACCCTCAGACATAATTTACAGGGATGTTCTCTTGATAAGTGTGTGAATTAGACCATCTTCCTGTCCTGCTAAGCATTCAAAATGTAACGAGTACTTTTGGGTGTCAGGTAAAATGTATGGAGTAAAAAGTACATTATTTTCTTTAGGAATGTAGTGAAATACAAATATAAAGTTGTCAAACATATAAATAGTAAAGTAAAGTACAAATACCCCAAAGAACGACTTAAGTAGTACTTTCAAGTATTTTTTACTTAAGTACTTTACATCACTTCATATTACAACCTACAATGTATGTGGTTTGATAATTGCGTTGTTTGCTGTTAATTCGTATGCCTTGTGACCGTGATATATAGGCCTAAAGGCCGAGACAATAAGAAGACAGTGGCAGAATAAATTCAACCACACCTTTGTTTTATGACAAAACCAGATAGCACCCTCTGTCCGGTGAAGTCCACGACGCATATTGCATGTAACACACAGTTACATGACCTACAGCATGGTTAAGCAAGTTAATGTTTCCGACATTTTCGGACCTCTAAACAACTATTGATTTAGAACCATAGAGAGTTGTCGGAAAGAAAAGAGGAGCTGCCTCCTCTATTCCAGCACCATTTCAACATCATCAAATCACCTCTGCTTAGTCTAATACAGCGACAACTAAAATATACCAAAAACAATTTAGTCCAATCAACATAAGCTAAATATGTGGCTGTCCATGGTTCAGATTTATGTTTGCGCGTGTGTGCGTGCAAGTAGAAAAGCATATTGAGTCCCCTACTTATAGAGAAACCCCAATGGCATCCTCCTCTCTTTCATATTGACGAAACGGTCCATCACTCCGTCATACAGTACACTTTTATTTTTTGTTGTCCTAGGCTACCTGGCTAAACTGCTTGCTCACTAGCCTAACTTTCATTCATGGGCAACGTTAGCTAGTTAACATTAGCCTTCTACATCTAGCTACTGTACATATTGACCTTCCATCCTCTCAGGCCAGGGGCACAACAATGTATAAATTAATGGTTGGATCAGAATCGCCGTTATAATCATTGGCCAGTACGGAGAGTTAAGTAAAACCACAAGTCCAAATCCCTATCTCCATCCATGGCTAATTTATGGAACGGCCAATTTTAGCTAGCCACCGGTGGACAACAACACGACGAGATGCAACAATTCAAGTTGTTTCTGTAAATGAAGAATGCTCTCAAAGCAATTTGATAGGAAAGACGCCAAATCCAATCTGTCTTTCCTTAACCCTTTTTGTTCTTCTTCGCCTGGACCATTCACAGTTGAGCATGCTCAGTTTAGCTCAATGCTGATTGGCTATTTTTTTATACTTTCTTTGTCAAGGGAGGCCAAATGCTCACTGGCTTCCCTTGCATTCAATGCTACAGACGGCAACAATGTCATACTGGTTTGGACCAGACAGTATCAGATAGATGGCCTACACGTAGAGAGACAGACAGGCTCTGTTTCGTTCGCTCGGATGCTTTCTCCTGTGAGATACATTCAGCCTCTTGCGAATTGAAGGAAAATTATGAAACACAGAGAGACAAAATAAATTATTTGATGTTATTATTTTTTGGGGGGGTAAAGTTTTGGGGGAAGCCTGGCTTCCCTTGGCGTCCATGAATACAAGCCACTGCTCTTCAATGGACTATTCAAGATGGCACCGACAGACATGGCGGCTCTGCTTCTAGCTCCTAAGCAACTTTGCAGTATTTAGTTTTTTTGTGTGTTATTTCTTACATTATTAGCCCAGAATGTTTTTTGCGTTATTACATAAGCTGGAAAAAAGAATTTCGGATATCAGAGCGGCGGTAACTCACCAGCATTACGACCAGGAATACGACTTTCCCGAATTGCATCCTTTGTTCGTACCCCGCAGGGCAATTTAACTTATCCCAGAGGCTGCTCCAAGAAGCCGCCGGCGGAGAAGAGATATTCGGAGTGGACTTCTAATCCGACTCAGGAGGTGTGCACACTATCCGTCACTTCTGAGTATATTACTCGCTAATGTTCAGTATCTGGACAATAAAGTAGATGAGCTCAGGTCGAGGATCTCCTTCCAGAGAGTCTTCAGGGACTGTAACATATTCTGTTTCACGGAATCATGTCTCTCTCCGGTTATACTGTCCCCGTCCATACAGCCAGCTGGGTTCTCATTACGTCGCGCAGACAGGAATAAAGAACTCTAAGGGAAGAAGAAAGGCATGGTGTATGTTTCATGATTAACTACTCATGGTGTGATTGTGATAATGTACAGAAACTCAAGTCCTTTTGTTCACCCGACCTAGAATACCTCACAATCAAATGCAGACCGTATTACCTCCCAATAAAATTATCATCGGTTATAGTCACAGCCGTGTATATTCCCCCTCAAGCCGATACCACGATGGCCCTCAAGGAACTACACTGGTTTTTGTGCAAACTAAAAACCACATATCCTGAGGCCGCATTTATTGTAGCTGGGGATTTTAACAAAGCAGATTTGAGGAAAACGCCACCGAAGTTCTATCAACACAGACTGTAGTACTCGCAGTGCTAAAATGCTCGACCACTGCTACTCCCCCTTCCGGGATGCCTACAAGGCACTCCCCCGCCCTCCCTTCGGCAAATCAGATCATGACTTAATTTTGCTCCTCCCTTCCTATAGGCAGAAATTCAAACAGGAAGTACCCTTGCCAAGGTCTATTCAATGCTGGTCTGACCAATGGAATTCATGTTTCAAGATTGTTTTGATCACGCAGACTGGGATATGTTTCGGGTAGCCTCTGAGAATAACATTGATGTATTCATGGATACAGTGGCTGAGTTCATCAGGAAGTGTATAGGGGATGTTGTTCCCAATGTGACTATTAAAACCTACCCAAACCAGAAACCGTGGATAGATGGCAGCATTCGCGTAAAACTGAGACATGAGACGTATGTGGCAGGGTCTACAGACAATTATGGATTACAAAGGGAAAACCAGCCACGTCGCGGTCACCGACGTCTTGCTCCCAGACAAGCTAAACACCTTTACCCGCTTTGAGGATAACACAGTGCCACCGACGCGGCCCGCTCCCAAGGACTGTGGGCTCTCATTCTCCGTGGCCGACGTGAGTAAGACATTTAAGTGCATTAACCCTCGCAAAGGCTGCCGGCCAAGACGGCATCTCAAGCCGCGTCCTCAGAGCATGCACAGACCAGCTGGCTGGAGTGTTTATGGACATATTCAATCTCTCCCTATCCCAGTCTGCTGCCCCCACTTGCTTCAAGATGTCCACCATTGTTCCTGTACCCAAGAAAGCAAAGGTAACTGAACTAAATGACTATCGCCCCGTAGCACTCACCTCTGAGGTCATTAAGTGCTTTGAGTGTTACGGATCATACCACCTCTACCTTACCTGACACCCTAGACCCACTTCAATTTGCATACCGCTCCAATAGATCCACAGACGATGCAATCGCCATTGTACTGCCTTATCCCATCTGGACAAGAGGAATACCTATGTAAGAATGCTGTTCATTGACTATAGCTCAGCCTTCATCACCATAGTACCCTCCAAGCTCATCATTAAGCTCGGTGCCATGGGTCTGAATGTCGCCCTGTGCAACTGGGTCCTGGACTTCCTGACGGGCCGCCCCCCAGGTGGTGAAGGTAGGAAACAAGATCTCCACTTCTCTGATCCTCAACACAGGGGCTCCACAAGGGGTTGAAGAAATTCGCCTTGGACCCTAAGACCCTCACAAACCTTTACAGATGCACAATTGAGCACATCCTGTCAGGCTGTATCACCGCATGGTACGGCAACTGCACCGCCCGCAACCACAGGGCTCTCCAGAGGGTGGTGCGGTCTGCTCAACGCATCACCGGGGGCACACTGCCTGCCCTCCAGGACACCTACAGCACCCAATGTCACAGGAAGGCCAAAAAGATCTTCAAGGACATCAACCACCTAAGCCACGGCCTGTTCACCCTGCTACCATCCAGAAGGCGAGGTCAGTACAGGTGCGTCAAAGCTGGGACCGAGAGACTGAAAAACAGCTTCTATCTCAAGGCCATCAGACTGTTAAATAGCCATCACTAGCTGGCTACGACCCGGTTATTCAACCCTGCACTTTAGAGGCTGCTGCCCTATAGACATGGAATCACAGGTCATTTTAATAATGGAACACTAGTCACTTTAATAATGTTTACATACTGCTTTACTCATTTCAAATGTACATACTGTATTCTATTCTACTGTTTTTTAGTCAATGCCACACCGACATTGCTCGTCCTAATATTTACAGTGAGGGAAAAAAGTATTTGATCCCCTGCTGATTTTGTACGTTTGCCCACTGACAAAGACATGATCAGTCTATAATTTTAATGGTAGTTTTATTTGAACAGTGAGAGACAGAATAACAACAAAAAAATCCAGAAAAACGCATGTCAAAAATGTTATAAATTGATTTGTATTTTAATGAGGGAAATAAGTATTTGACCCCTCTGCAAAACATGACTTAGTACTTGGTGGTCAGACGTTTCTTGTAGTTGGCCACCAGGTTTACACACATCTCAGGAGGGATTTTGTTCCACTCCTCTTTGCAGATCTTCTCCAAGTCATTAAGGTTTCGAGGCTGACGTTTGGCAACTCGAACCTTCAGCTCCCTCCACAGATTTTCTATGGGATTAAGGTCTGGAGACTGGCTAGGCCACTCCAGGACCTTAATGTGCTTCTTCTTGAGCCACTCCTTTGTTGCCTTGGCCGTGTGTTTTGGGTCATTGTCATGCTGCAATACCCATCCACGACCCATTTTTAATGCCCTGGCTGAGGGAAGGAGGTTCTCACCCAAGATTTGACAGTACATGGCGCTTTCCATCGTCCCTTTGATGCGGTGAAGTTGCCCTGTTTCCACCTCCATGTTTGACGATGGGGACGGTGTTTTTGGGGTCATAGGCAGCATTCCTCCTCCTCCAAACACAGCGAGTTGAGTTGATGCCAAAGAGCTCGATTTTGGTCTCATCTGACCACAACACTTTCACCCAGTTCTCCTCTGAATCATTCAGATGTTCATTAGCAAATTTCAGACGGCCCTGTATATGTGCTTTCTTGAGCAGGGGGACCTTGCGGGCGCTGCAGGATTTCAGTCCTTCACGGCGTAGTGTGTTAGCAATTGTTTTCTTGGTGACTATGGTCCAAGCTGCCTTGAGATCATTGACAAGATCCTCCCGTGTAGTTCTGGGCTGATTCCTCACCATTCTCATGATCATTGCAACTCCACGAGGTGAGATCTTGCATGGAGCCCCAGGCCAAGGGAGATTGACAGTTATTTTGTGTTTCTTCCATTTGCGAATAATCGCACCAACTGTTGTCACCTTCTCACCAAGCTGCTTGGCGATGGTCTTGTAGCCCATTCCAGCCTTGTGTAGGTATACAATCTTGTCCCTGACATCCTTGGAGAGCTCTTTGGTCTTAGCCATGGTGGAGAGTTTGGAATCTGATTGATTGATTGCTTCTGTGGACAGGTGTCTTTTATACAGGTAACAAGCTGAGATTAGGAGCACTCCCTTTAAGAGTGTGCTCCTAATCTCAGCTCGTTACCTGTATAAAAGACACCTGGGTGCCAGAAATCTTTCTGATTGAGAGGGGGTCAAATACTTATTTCCCTCATTAAAATGCAAATCAATTTATAACATTTCTTACATGCGTTTTTCTGGATTTTTCTGTTGTTATTCTGTCTCTCACTGTTCAAATAAACCTACCATTAACATTATTGACTGATCATTTCTTTGTCAGTGGGCAAACGTACAAAATCAGCAGGGGATCAAATACTTTTTTCCCTCACTGTATATATTTCTTAATTCCATTATTTTACTTTTAGATTTGTGTGTATTGTTGTGAATTGTTAGGTACTACTGCACTGTAAGAGCTAGGAACACAAGCATTTCGCTACACCCGCAATAACATTTGCTAAGTTGTTGGATATTGGTAGGAACTGGAACAGAGATTCCCAAACATGCTCAGTGGGTGACATGACTGGTGAGTATGCCGGCCTTGGAAGAACGGGGACATTTTCAGCTTCCAGCAATTGTGTACAGATCCTTGCAACATGGGGCTATGAATTATCATGCTGAAACATGAAGTGATGAATGGCACGACAATGGGCCTCAGGATTTCGTCACGGTATCTCTGTGCATTCTAATTGCCATTGAACAAATGAAATTGTGTTTGTTGTCCGTAGTTTATGCCTGCCCATACCATAACCCCACCACCATGGGGCACTCTGTTCACAATGTTGACATCAGCAAACTGCTCGCCCACACAACGCCATACACGCTGTCTGCCATCTGCCCGCTACAGTTGAAACCGGGATTAATCCATGAAAAGCACACTTCTCCAGCATGCCAGTGGCCATCGAAGGTGAGCATTTGCCCACTGAAGTCGGTTACGACCCTGACACGCAGATGAGCTTCCCTGAGACGGTTTCTGACAGTTTGTGCAGGAATTCTTTGGTTGTGCAAACCCACAGTTTCATCAGTTGTCCAGTTGTGGCTAGTCTCAGACCATCCCGCAGGTGAAGAAGCCAGATGTGGAGGTCCTGGGCTGGCGTGGTTACACGTGGTCTGCGGTTGTGAGGCCGGTTAGATGTAATGCCAAATTCTCTAAAACGACGCTGAAGCGGCTTATGGTTGAGAAATGAACATTCAATTCTCTGGCAACAGCTCTGGTAGACATTTCTGCAGTCAGCATGCCAATTGCACGCTCCCTCAAAACTCGAGACATCTGTGGCATTGTGTTGTGACAAAACTGCACATTTTAGAGTGGCCTTTTATTGTCCCCAGCACAAGGTGCACCTGTGTAATGATCATGCTGTTTAATCAGCTTCTTGACATGCCACACCTGTCAGGTGGATGGATTATCTTGGCAAAGGAGAAATGCTCACTAAAAGAAATGTAATGAAATGTGTGCACAAAATTTGAGAGACATAAACTTTTTGTGCATATGGAAAATTTCAGGGATGTTTTATTTCAGCTCATGAAACATGGGACCAACACTTTACAAGTTGTGTTCATATTTTGTTTCAGTATAGATAATGAATGTTTACGGGAATGCTACAGACTTTGTGGCGCAGCAGAAAGATCAGTCTAACTTAAATCCAGAGGTTATGAGTTCAAATTCCAGGTTTGATCATATTTTTGTTGAACAACGATAACACATGGAATTCCACATTTGAAAACGTGATCAAACGTCAAGTGTTCCAAAAACACGTTTTCACATGTGAAATGTCAAATGTGAAGTGCTCCAAAATCACATTTTCACATGATTTCACACGTGAATTCAAGTGATCCTTGAATGGGTGGTCCTCTGTAGCTCAGCTGGTAGAGCACGGCGCTTGTAATGCCAAGGTAGTGGGTTCGATCCCCGGGACCACCCATACACAAAAATGTATGCACGCATGACTGTAAGTCGCTTTGGATAAAAGCGTCTGCTAAATGGCTTACTATTATTATTTTATTATTAAGTGGTTCAACATGTGATAACATAAAGCTGACTGTTAGCCATTGCTGTTAATTTTGTGGTATATTTTACAGTCATTATACAGTACATGTCTACAGTAATAGGATAATGTATTGCTATATATTTACTGTCAATTGTAAATACAGTCCCCTGTAGCTCAGTTGGTAGAGCATGGCGCTTGCAATGCCAGGGTTGTGGGTTCGTTTCCCATGGGGGGCCAGTATGAAAAATGTATGCACTCACTAACTGTAAGTCGCTCTGGATAAGAGCGTCTGCTAAATTACTAAAATGTAATTGCAATGCACTTGGGTACTTTTTGGCCCATCCTGCAAATTAACTTGTGTTGCCTCAATTGCAATTGCATTTAAACGTATGGGATACTTTAGATGAGCTTATTATTTTATAGTAAGTCACCGGCTACTGAGTTGCGGTGAAAATAGTTGAAACAACTTTTAATGTATTTCTACAGCTGAACTGTATTTTGTCAGTAAATATACAACAATGTTTAGAAAGTACACAGAAATTCTAATTCGATACCGGGAAATTAGGAATTTACTTTCTGAATTGACTGGAACTTAAATGGAATTGTCCATTGGTTAGCAAACTTGGGATGCAACCACACCTGGGATTTGAACTCAACCTCTTAGATTTACATTTACATTTACGTCATTTAGCAGACGCTCTTATCCAGAGCGACTTACAAATTGGTGCATTCAGCTTATGATAGCCAGTGGGACAACCACTTTTTTTTAAATGTTATGGGGGGGGGGGTGGTGGAGGGATTACTTTTATACTATTCCAGGTATTCCATAAAGAGTTAGGGTTTCAAGTGTCTCTGGAAGGTGGTCAGTGACTCCGCTGTCCTGGCGTCGTGGGGGAGCTTGTTCCACCATTGGGGTGCCAGAGCAGCGAATAGCTTTTACTGGGCTGAGCGGGAACTGTGCTTCCGTAGAGGTAGGGGGGCTAGCAGGCCAGAGGTGGATGAACGTAGTGCCCTCGTTTGGGTGTAGGGTCTGATCAGAGCCTGAAGGTAAGGAGGTGCCGTTCCCCTCACAGCTCCGAAGGCAAGCACCATGGTCTTGTAGTAGATGCGAGCCTCAACAGGAAGCCAGTGGAGTGTGCGGAGGAGCGGGGTGACATGAGAGAACTTGGGAAGGTTGAACACCAGACGGGCTGCAGCGTTCTGGATAAGTTGTAGGGGTTTAATGGCACAGGCAGGGATCCCAGCCAACAGCGAGTTGCAGTAATCCAGACAGGAGATGACAGGTGCCTGGATTGGGACCTGTGCCGCTTTCTGTGTAAGGTAGGGTCGTACTCTGCGAATGTTGTAGAGCATGAACCTGCAGGATCGGATCACCACTTTGATGTTAGCGGAGAATGACAGGGTGTTGTCCAGGGTCACGCCAAGGTTCTTTGCACTCTGGGAGGAGGACACAATGAAGTTGTCAACCGTGATGGCGAGATCATGGAGCGGGCAGTCCTTCCCCGAGAGGAAGAGCAGCTCTGTCTTGCCGAAGTTCAGCTTGAGGTGGTGATCTGACATCCACACTGATATGTCTGCCAGACATGCAGAGATGTGATTCACCACCTGGTTAACAGAAGGGGGGAAGGAGAAAATTAATTGTGTGTCGTCTGCGTAGCAATGATAGGAGAGACCATGTGAGGTTATGACAGAGCCAAGTGACTTGGTGTATAGAGAGAATAGAAGAGGGCCTAGAACTGAGCCCTGGGGGACACCAGTGGTGAGAGCACGTGGTGCGGAGACAGATTCTCGCCACGCCACCTGGTAGGAGCGACTTGTCAGGTAGGACGCAATCCAAGAGTGAGCAGCGCCGGAGATGCCCAACTCGGAGAGTGTGGAGAGGAGGATCTGACGGTTCACAGTATCAAAGGCAGCAGACAGGTCTAGAAGGATAAGAGCAGAGGAGAGAGAGTTAGCTTTAGCAGTGCGGAGAGCCTCCGTGACACAGAGAAGAGCAGTCTCAGTTGAATGAACAGTCTTGAAACTGACTGGTTTGGATCAAGAAGGTCATTCTGAGAGAGATAGCAGGAGAGTTGGCTAGAGACGGCACGCTCAAGAGTTTTGGAGAGAAAAGAAAGAAGGGATACTGGTCTGTAGTTGTTGACATCGGAGGGATCGAGTGTAGGTTTTTTGAGGAGGGGTGCAACTCTTGCTCTCTTGAAGACGGGAGGGACATGGCCAGCGGTCAAGGATGAGTTGATGAGCGAGGTGAGGTAAGGGAGAAGGTCTCCGGAAATGGTCTGGAGAAGAGAGGAGGGGATAGGGTCAAGCGGGCAGGTTGTTGGGCGGCCGGCCGTCACAAGTCGCAAGATTTCATCTGGAGAGAGAGGGGAGAAAGAAGTCAAAGCATAGGGTAGGGCAGTGTGAGCAGGACCAGCGGTGTCATTTGACTTAATAAATGAGGATTGGATGTCGTCAACCTTCTTTTCAAAATGGTTGACGAAGTCATCCACAGAGAGGGAGGAGGGAGGGGGAGGAGGAGAATGATTCTGCAGGGAGGAGAAGGTGCCAAAGAGCTTCCTAGGGTTAGAGGCAGAGGCTTGAAATTTAGAGTGGTAGAAAGTGGCTTTAGCAGCATAAACAGAGGAAGAGAATGTAGAGAGGAGGGAGTGAAAGATGACAGGGAGTCTAGTTTTCCTCCATTTCCGCTCGGCTGCCCAGGGCCCTGTTCTGTGAGCTCGCAATGAGTCGTCAAGCCACGGAGCAGGAGGGGAGGACCAAGCCGGCTGGGAGGAAAGGGGACATAGAGTCAAAAGATGCAGAAAGGGAGGAGAGGAGGGTTGAGGAGGCAGAATCAGGAGATCAGAGGGAAGAGATTATAGGATGGAAGAGGAGAGAGTAGCGGGAGAGAGAGAGCGAAGGTTGTGACGGCACATTACCATCTGAGTAGGGGTAGAGTGAGTAGTGTTGGAGGAGAGCGAGAGAGAAAAGGATACAAAGTAGTGGTCGGAGACTTGGAGGGGAGTTACAGTGAGATTAGTAGAAGAACAGCATCTAGTAAAGATGAGGTCAAGCATATTGCCTGTCTTGTGAGTAGGGGGGGACGGTGAGAGGGTGAGGTCAAAAGAGGAAAGGAGTGGAAAGAAGGAGGCAGAGAGAAATTAGTCAAAGGCAGACGTAGGGAGGTTAAAGTCACCCAGAACTGTGAGGGGTGAGCCATCCTCAAGAAAGGAACTTATCAAGGCGTCAAGCTCATTGATGAACTCTCCAAGGGAACCTGGAGGGCGATAAATGATAAGGATGTTAAGCTTGAATGTGCTAGTGACTGTGACAGCATGAAAATAAAATGAGGAGATAGACAGATGGGTCAGGGGGAAAAGAGAGAATGTCCACTTGGGAGAGATGAGGATTCCTGTGCCACCGCCGTGCTGACCAGATGCTCTCGGGGTATACGAGAACACATGATCAGACGAGGAAAGAGCAGTAGGAGTAGCAGTGTTTTCTGTGGTGATCCATGTTTCCGTCAGCGCCAAGAAGTCGAGGGACTGGAGGGTAGCATAGGCTGAGATTAACTCTGCCTTGTTGGCCACAGAACGGCAGCTCCAGAGGCTGCCGGAGACCTGGAACTTCATGTGGGTCGTGCGCGCAGGGACCACCAGATTAGAGTGGCAGCAGCCACGCGGTGTGAAGCGTTTGTATGGCCTGTGCAGAGAGGAGAGAATAGGGATAGACAGACACATAGTTGACAGGCTACAGAAAAGTCTACAATAATGCAAAGGAGATCGGAATGAAATTATCTAAACATCTGGGAAAGCAAGAGAGCGGGGCCTCCCTCACTTACGTTTCACTGAAACACTCAAATATAACTCTCCCAACTTCCACTTTAGAAATTATAATTGTTGTAAACTACAGCGGTTCAATGTTTTCTAGGAATATACTCTAACTTAGTTTTTTCAGCTAGCTATCTTGGTACAGTATTCTTCAGTGAAAACCGCCCACGGCAACGTATCCTATGACGCCATAGCTAACTAGCATGCTAGCTTCTAATAACACAGTTTAGCACCAATACTCGGTTACAACAAACTACAAATAGTGTGTTAACATGCTAAACAGATCATTCGTGTCCGTGTCTAACGTTGTGTAAAGTTTTGGGGTTAGTTTTAACAGTTTGAGTGAGTACGTCGTCAACTTATTCAGCCAGTTAGTTAACTAGCTAGAATAGTTAGCATATTAGCTAGCCATTGTTCTCTGTCAACGAACCAACCCCTCCTTCCACGGTATGAAACACACAGAGAGAGCCAAGCTAACGTTAACTAGTCACCCATGTCTTGAATTCCTTTTGAACGACTCTGCACTACCAGGTCTGTGGCCACAGATTTATTGGTAAGAATACATTTCTACACTTTGCTAAAAGTTGCCCGTAATTAGGTCAATAATTGCGTGATTATTTGACAACACCAACTGAAAAGTAGCATTGCTCAGGGACACTTCACATTAAGGCCTAGATTCAATCAGATCAAGCGTAAACACACGATATCCAACCTCCGCATAGCTGGTGTTTTGGCGGTGTCGGAGGTGTAACTGCGTTAGAGCGGTTAAATCACTGAGCAGCTGCACGTGTGGTCATTGTCACGAAGCCACACCCGTCCTTCTTGGGACAGAATTTCAGAATGAGAAAGTGTTGGCCTTAATATAATAATAATCATCATTAATGAAAATAATGAGTGTTTCTATGTCTTATTGTATAGATTACATAGGGCAGGGATGTAGCTCGGTAGGTAGAGCATGGTGTTTGCAACGCCAGGGTTGTGGGTTCAATTCTCACGGGGGGCCAGTATGAAAAATTTAAAAAAACAATGTATGCACTCACTCACTGTAAGTCGCTCTGGATAAGAGCGTCTGCTAAATGACTAAAATGTAAATGTAAAATGTACATATGACGTTCCAACTTGTAAACAAGGCTGCATGAAATTTCACTTAATGTAGCGTGCAACAATGTCAAATTCCGCTTCAGGTATAATGGCGGGAGACGCGTGTGGATTTGATAGTTCTAACACAGTTCCACCTCCGACACCGCCAGAACAACCACTATGCAGGTGTCTGCTAGAACAGATCTGATAGGGCTGAATTCTGTGTGTGCATTAATGCTCTCGGGATTTGAACTTTCAACCGTTTGGTCTGAAGTGTGTTAATGTGTCAGCAGTGCTACCAGATGGCTGTCTGTTACCAAGAACATATCCACACACTCAAAAATAAGAGTATGGTTACGGTACAGTGTTGTTCCCTATTGTACAAAAAGGTCAAAAGTACACATAAGGTACCTTTAGAGGTACACATAGGATCTCCCAAGGTACTGGTTGGTACCTTTTAGGGTACATGTCCGGTTAATGTAGTATAATGTTTTTTTTTTTATTATACCCAATATATTAACTATAAAGCTGCCATCTAAACTGTGTTGGAGGTGGGAATTTACCAGTTATTAAGTAATATATCCAGTTAGATGCATTTACGTGCTTTGAAATCATTGGGAAACAGCAATTGGCTATTTGCCAAAAAGCTGTGTCAACCATAAACTAAAAGTACAGCGATCATGCTTGTAAACAAATTACAGAGTTTAAAAACCATGTTAATAGATTGCTTTTTATGAATAATGTTTGGTTACATTTAACTGCAGTAAATGCTTTTAGAGGAAATGTCCTTTGTTGGTGACATCAGAGGACAGCATGCAGGAGAAGTCAGAGCTCAGGGATGATAATAATTACCAGTTGGAGGGCCGTTGAAGTGGATTTTTCCCAGTCGTATGTGATATATTCCCACTTCTCACTTGGTTACGAACGCAGCATTGGGTACAATCATTACTGAACTTAGAAATGTAGGTGGGGGCAATGTGCTGGCGGGGGCTCATTAGCATATTTGAGAGCATTGTCTGAAATATGTGGTATTTGTGCTAACCGTCAGTGGAAATGTTGTACCAATTTTAGTGGTTTTATCGTTATGTTGATGAAGTTTGAACACATCTTGACATTGTCATTTCTGCAATCTTTGTAAGAACTTGTGACAATCAAGAGCTGCACTGTTAATAGGTCACTGTGTATTTTCCAGTAGCTTAAAGATACACTATGCAGAAATTGTGCTGACATTTCCTGGTTGCAAGAATTCTAATAGCTTGCCTAATTTGAGTTTGTGACAACACAGGCAAGTGTAGTGTAGACAATCATTGTACCATCTAAACAGTTGTGAAACATTTTCAATAATCAAAAATAAAGTTTTCAGCTGTTTGAAGCTGTTGTACAAAATCGAAAGTAAAAGACGCAAAAAAATTAAGAACGGGAAGCATTGAAATAGTGCACACAGAACATATCTACCGCTTCTTAGACTTGCTTTCAATGAGAATGACAGATCTATAACATAATAATTGGTTGGGTCACCCCAAATGTCACATATTGCAGCTTTAATGGCAGCTAGAAGTTAATGTTTAATTTTCAATAACTTAAAAGGTCCTGAACAGTCATTCTGAAAAGTAATTTCTCTCTCATGGCTAACTAACATAAAGTTTGAAAAGACAGGCTGAGTAGGCAGGGAGCTTATATTCATGAGTTTGCCTTGACTGACAGCTCTTTGAAACACCTATGTCAGGCAACTTGAATGCAGTGAGCAGTGCTATAGTAAAATCATCTCAAGCTAATTTGGTGATACACAAAGCAACAGACATTGAAAGTATATCAATGATACATATATTTTTTTATAGATCTACCATTTGGCAGGTCTCTTGTGATGCGGTTCACAGCAGCACTGATGGTTGTGTTGACTTCACAACTGCGTCAGAGTTGTGAACGACCCTTCCCCCCTTATGTTACATGCTGGCTGAAAACCTAGCTAGCCAGTAACTAGCTAGCACCAGTTGAAAGGGGAAACATATGTATCTTTGCCATATACGAATAGGTTAAACTTTTAGTTATATTTTCTGACACCCTACAGTAAAATTGGCATCAGTAGAGTAGCGATCTAGCTACATAAAATATGCCCCTCTGCGAACATGCCTTCTCTGATGTTGATTACAAGGCGGTACTTATTTAAATTAGGTAAGGGAATATAATTTTACCATTGGTGTGTTAAAATGAGAGTTAAGGTGATGTCACCTTGTCCTCTTAATAATGAATCCAGGTTTTTGACATGGGGGGAGGGAACCAGTAATTTTATGATGAAACTTTATCAATGTAGAAGCAACAGTAATATTTCATACTTTGTTCATCGAACTTTGATCTGATTTCCTTCAAATATCATCGAATTTCATGAAAAATATGATTTTGTTCATCTAGTTACAAGTGGGTTATTCTAAAACTCACAGTGGCCTGTGGAATATGTCGTAGAAATATTTGACTCAAAAAGTAGTCAACTTAAAAATATTTCTCAAGAGACTGGAACTTGTGAATTTAGACTTTTATTATTTGCATAAAAAAGCCGAGCTTGCTCCATGGAGCAACTGCTTGCCCTGAACCGGAGCGCTCCTTTTATACAGACACAAATGCATAGTCACACTGATACAACATAGTTACTCCTCCCTATGTGAATGAATAACATCTTTCAGTATCACATGTTGGCTACTCACGGGGCTACTTGCACTTCTCTAAGTGGGGCCTCTGTATCTTATTAGTGGCATGACTCAAAAAATTATGTACATACGTACGTTAAAGAACAATCACACTCTGTATTGACTATATTCACTATCCAGGCATGCATCTGGAGTACAAAGTATCAATCATGTTCATTCTGTTTTACCTTTATCATTTCATAACACATTATAAAACATATAAATTAATACTTAAACATGGTTTAAACATGTCATCCATAACCCATTCTCAACCACCTACATTTAAGCATTTATCATTTACCATCCTCCCTGGCCCTTGAGATTATGTGCATGTGGCCATGTGTCAGGTCATAAGGTCATAAGCACAAACAAATGATAACACTAGTTCCATTGTTACTCCAATCTCCACACAGCCATCACGAGGAGTTGTATCTCCATCACATGTCATTGACATACCCAGACCAGCTGCAGGGAGTTTATGAAAAAGCACATTTAAGGCATATAGGTGTTTACTTCTACAACATATGTACTTGAAAATCATCTATATATATTCCCCCCTTTGGGGACTTTCTAAGTCCCAACCAATAAATCAAAATATAACATAAAATGAGTGTAAGCATGTGCATATACTTATTCTTAGCCTTGCCATCTGTGGTTACATTTTATAAGAATATATATTCAGACCAATGTATCTTCCTCATTGTCTGACCCATCCTGATGAGGACAAGGAGCCCAGTCAGGTATTGGTTACAAGTCTTGAAGGTTTCCCTCTAAGCTAACCTCCAATTGTTGCTGTTGAGCTTTGTAACCATTGCTCCCCTTTTTGTTTTGTTGTATTTCCAATATACGTGGTAGTATCCTAACACATCAAAATATAAGAAATAAATGCAACTTTGTTTTAACCATAATATCTAGGACATGTTAAGAATGGTGTCAACATCTTTAGCTTACATAACCTTTTTTACCCATATCACAATTATTATAACAATCAAAAGAATCAATATCAATATCTAATCCATTAATTGCAATGTCAACATCATTAGTTATTAACATATTAATAACTTATTCAAATCAAATCAGTCACCTTATAATTCATAGTCATTATCAGATTAATTACCCAAAACAAATTTAGAATGACAATTCTTAGTTATTCACTTTGGTTCCATCATTCAAAGTTAAATCTCTCACCTTGGCACATATTGACACTGTCAGAATGTATATTTATACTATCATAATTCTAGCATTAACTTCCTCATAACGAGAATTACAACAGATCATTATCTTAATACATTCCTAGTCTAAATTACTATAAATTTAGCAGTGTATAATACCTCCTTAATCAACATACTACCTTAACTAACACTCCCTTACTCTACCGGCACTCAATCTTCTGGTGTCTTCATTATGTTCTTCATTATGTTCTTCATTATGTTCTTCTCCAGTTCATCTTGGATTGCCCATGGCAATGTCCCAATTCCAATGTCACACCTGAGCCACCCCACCTCCACCATCATTCCGTTTTGTCAATTTGCAAACCAGCATACCCAAACTACGAAGAACGTTGCATTGGCATAGACCTCTCTCTTCTTGCTCACTCCACATGGACTCCTGTCACATTCTTGAGAGAAAAGGCACAAAAGAGAAGGCAATTGATTGCCTTGATTTGCTGCTGGATTCAGGTCTCCTGGCAGAGGTGGTGTCGGACAGGTACATCTTCAACGCCTTTGTTGTTCCTCTTCAGCCGGGTAGAGGTTTTTATTGAGGTTCACACCGCTCTGGACT
Source organism: Coregonus lavaretus (assembly GCF_964263955.1). Lineage (NCBI taxonomy): Eukaryota > Metazoa > Chordata > Actinopteri > Salmoniformes > Salmonidae > Coregonus > Coregonus lavaretus. The sequence continues at coordinate 69,265,068 of NC_139992.1, read as the reverse complement.
GAATTATTTATACTATGCATTACAACACCATCTGTAATAACATCTTGAATGTCTGGAATCTCTCGGTGGTCTGGAATCTCTCGGCGGTCTGGAAGGTCTTGGAAGTCTCGGTGGTCTCCTAGTCATCAGTTCCCTCACTCTGGTACAATGGTTTAGATGATACCCGATCACGCTCCCCTCTATCCGTACCGCTGTTGGTGTAACCTGGACGATGATATATGGACACCTTTAGCTGCTAACCTTCTCCCATCACTAGGATCTCCGGATCAGCCAGAGTCCCTCTCAATCTATCGACATCGGTCTGCGATGAGTGTCCTTCTATCAGCATACCCATAGGGAAGCTCGGAGTTACTGCTACAAAGACACAAGCACAGACACACACAAAAGACAACAATGCTACCCAATGGCTGAGGTTGGAACACTCCTATAGTGGGAAACATGGATATAAGCACCTGTCTCCACCACTTTTACCATCATTAAGGTAGCCAACAACACCTGGTACAGGCCCCTCCACATAGGGTCTTTCCAGCTCTTTCTTCTGTAGTCTTTTGCCATCACATAGTCTCCAGGGCACAGACAATACTCAGATTCTCCTACTCAGTTGGGCAGAGTTATCTTCACCCATGAAAAGAAAATCTTAAGAACATTGTTAGGTTAGGTGAGACACAGTATGCTACTCATGTCCTCTCATCCGTCAAGAGAAGCCTTGAAATTATGAAGCACACCTGCTTCCAGCTTGTTGTAGACCACTTATCTCATAGACAGACCACCTCTACACCATGCCTCCTATCACAAAAACAAAAAAAGATTTAACCTAACCCATAACACATTATTACTACTGCTCATATCCTTAATACACCTTGCATATTTCCCCACAAAACCATTATAAAACATTAAAACCTCTGTAAGCCCAACTTCCCCCCTTGGACACATGCATCACACCGTGATTCATGTGTTCAAAAAAACAAAACAACAACAATATTGCCTATTAAACCAAAAATAATAACTAAACTGAAAATGACAACCCTTGAGCATATCTTTACTTAACTGTATCCCATAACACTATTCAAGGAATACCTCTCCTTCAGGACTAACTCTCTCACTTCATCCTTGTCCTGTTTGGACTAATATATATATAGGATTTTGTCCAAATTATAAACTTCTTCACAATTATCCTTATTATATCTAACCCCCTAATACAGCATGCCACTAGAATTTATAGTGCGGGTGATCAGGTCACACTATAAAGCCAGGACAGATTTCAGAGGTCATTGAAATCATTCAATTAATTGTTTCATCCAATAGTATACTACTCATTAATAACCATCAAGACATTTCATAAATGTTGTATCCCGAGTGTACAGTAAGTCCTTAGTACAGCTCTTTTCAAAAATAAATCACACATATTTACTTATCACTCAGTAAATAAAACCCAAATTACATGTGTATGCCCCTTTAAGATATTTCACTTCCATCCCGTCAAAAAACCCAAAATAGAAATAAAAATCCTATACAGAATAACATTTCATACTAAGTAGTTTGTTTGTGGTTATTCGAACACCATATAGTAAAACAATAAACAAACAAAAAATGGCCAGGCCTTATTTATTTTGGTAGCTCCCTATGACAACCTAAAAATAAAACTACTTAATTTTACTAACTAGTTCCACCCTAGCCTACAGACTTTTTTAACATCCCAATGAGATATAAAGAAATCCCCATGTTCCTGGAAGAGAAAGTATACATGTCGTTAACATATAATCAACAATCCAAAGATAGTAATTACACACAAAACATCATACATCTATCCCCAGTCCTATCTCATCAACAATCATTCGTATCAATCTCACTCCTTTTTAGTAATTTAAACATCGCAAACTGTTGCATTGATGTTTTAAAAAATATATAAACCTATTGTTTCATAATCCAAAACCCATAAAAATATGTCTACTTAATCCATCAGGCCAACAGCAACAACTACCTCCCATCGTTCAACGTACTATAAACAATTTATCGTTATCTGAAGTAATAAATCATCGTCATAACTCACCGCTGTTTAAACAAACGATATAATGTCATAATAAAATGATCAATTATCAAATATCGTTCCTTATTCAACTATCGAGACATGTTCTTCATTAGTAAATCGTCTCCACAAAGCAATACTACCTAATAACATATTCTCATTCTCCTAAATAGAAATAATTACTTCTATTAAACAATCCCATTCAACATCAAGTCAACCTGTCTCATCACCCAATTAACTTATTTTTTAAACCCTCTACAATATCTAAAATACTCTACCGCTAATTTCCCTCATAACGGTACCTCAACAGATGACAAATTATTTTATATTTATAGTAAAAACCAATAAAACATCCAATTCACCGATATGCAATTTTAATTACTATGTTATCCTATCCGAAATGGATTGGTAGGACAACATCTTTCCTATAATGTTATCAATGAAACAAGTAATTCATATCAATAGCATCAATGTAAAAGATTTGCTTTCTGTCCCTTACTGGATTCGAACCAGGGACCCTCTGCACACATCGACAATATTCACCATCGAAGCACCGTTACCCGTCGCTCCACAAAAGCCACGGCCCCCGCAAAGCATCTACTTCCAGTTCATAGAGCAAGTGACGTCACCCAACGAAAACCGCACTAGCTCACACCGCTAACTAGCTAGCAATTTCCTGCCAATAATATTTAACCTCCTAGGACTTCCTACAAAATACGCGATCCTTGTACACCTAACTTAACTCATAATGTCCCTTACAGCGCTCTCACGTTTCAGCAAGCCCCAATGTTTAACACCCGCAGACAAAAATGGAAATTCTTCAATTTTTACTAGCAGACCTAATAAAACACACTTTCAAACAGTGTTCTGCATTTACCTCTATCATAGGGTTTAAAAACAAACTTAACAACATTAACCATCCTAAATTGCCATATTAACGTCATGTTTGGTTCAGTTGATCTATTACCATATAAGACATTCACAACTATATCCTATTTCTCTTGTAATCAACTAAAATCATAGCCACGCAATTAAACCATCACTCCGCCATTACAGAATGAATGAGATCTATTCAACTATCCTTTCTAAGTAAGCTACAAGTAACACCAAACACTTGCTATAGTTTACCATCATATATTGAAATCATCCATTTATCACGATCCAATTTATTTATAGACATATTCCACCATTGTCACTCGTTTAATCTAGCAAAACCTTATTCAATGACTAAAATATTACTACCACGTACTCTCCTCTCCATACCGTTAACATTTTTACATGTTAGTCATTTAGCAGATGCTCTTATTCCAAGCGATGCACAATTAGTGATTTCATACATTTTTATACTTATACTAGCCCCCCTTGGGAATCGAACACCCAACCCTGGCGTTGCAAGCACCGTGCTCTACCAACTGAGCTAAAGAGGACCACAGATGAGCGTATAGTGCCTTTTTCTGATAATGTTATAATTGTAGCCTATTGCATTACTTTAGTTTAAAATATAAGTTTGTTTATTCAACAAATCTAGAACCCACTATAAATTGGTGCTATTTACTCAGCATAATAGCCAAAGCTTCTTGCATCCCCTGGTTCACGTAACGAAAATACATTATCATTCTAGAATTCACCAACTATTCGCATACATCACTGGTGTCACACAAACTATAGAATAAAGTAATAACAATTAGTATGTGTCAAATAAATGTTTTCCATCCAACTATTCAAACTTGCTTCAAATATATCTTTCAGCTCGATACAGTCAAGCAAGTACGACTCTTTTACCCGGAAACTAGTTCATTGCATTATTAAAGTCTATTCACATCCCAACAATAACTAATAATATATTTATATTCATATTATTAAAAGACCTTACTTTCATTCCAGTCTACCTAAACAATTCAAATTATGGCCATAACTCTATCGCAATTGCCAGTCCGCTATTCAAATGTATGTAACTGTCCTTTCTGATTAGACTATAGACACTCCTCCTTTCCCGTTGAATAAGTGAGTCCTTCAGTCTGAAAAGACGCAGGCTGCTAAATCGTCCAGGTTATCCTGACTGTTCCGTCAATCTAAACAACCCACAACCATAGTTAAACTATACTTAGAAAACCTAGACTCTGATCAGCGATGCAGAATCTATGCTTTATTGAAAAGACAAGTTAATCCTCCTTTATTTCAATGATAATGGTCAGTAGTTTTAGTATCTGGAACATACCATACTTTATCAGAAAATAGTGTAGTATATGAAGAATTATGACTTTGATAAGGTTTTAAGTGGAACCTGAGAGGATGTTTATTTAGTAGAGGGAGCCATTTTGTAGTGACACCCCTGTTCGTTGGAGACAGGTGATTGGACAGTAGAGGGAGCCACCCATATTTTTGTATATCTTATAAGTATAGGCTAGAGACAAAGAACGGCAGAGCGGCCATTGCAATTTGGGAACCACTGCTCTCCGGATGCTATATACATCTGTACACTTGTGCTGAAATCTTGTGACATGAATAAAACTTATGATCAAAGTTCAGTATAAGCGGACTCCTTTGTTTAACAGCAATGATTAGCAACATTGACTCGACACTACAATAGCTTTGAAGGACACAGATCTCACACGCTCAACGTAAACAACTTAGCAGTCAACGAGTCAAACCCCACATTCATTGATTTGGAAACAGATCTAACGACCTAACCAAATGAATTATATTTTCCCCCCTAATATACTAAAATTCCTTGACTATATCACCTCTGCTTCTGAAATAATAGATAGTTTATTTTAATGCTTAATTCCACCACATGCTCTATGTACTTTCTCCCATCCCCACGTACGTCTGTACGTGTTTGGGCGTGCAAGTCAACACCTATAATTTTATCCAATGACTTGTAATAAATTACACTCCCATAAAATGCATTCTATTCTAATATATTCACATCAACCAAACCATTCATGTTTCTAATGATTCTTTATTGCCACAAATCAGTTAATCACAATCTAGTCTCAGTGGAACGAACAACAAATTACCCAAATCCTTCCCCTCAGTCACAGAATCCTCACAGAATCATATATGCTGGTCACTATTCCCTGATCTTACAAAATTCTATGACAGGCATTGTTGTACGAAACTCCAAGATATCATTTACAAGAAAAGCTTATTATTCCAAGTGTCACGCTCTGGCTCCGGGACTTTGTATGTTGAGCCAGGGTGTGTTCGTTTCGTGGTGTTCTGTTTGGTTGGGTTGTTCTATGTGGTTGTATTTCTTTGTTTGAATGAGTGACTCCCAATCAGAGGTAACGAGTGTCAGCTGTTGGCTCGTTGTCTCTGATTGGGAGCCATATTTAAACTGTTTGTTTTCACCTTGTGTTTGTGGGTTTTTGTTCCGTGTTCAGTCAGTGTTACTGTGGACTTCACGATCGTGTTTTGTTTTGTTCAGTACTTTAATATAATAAAGTCATGTTTCTTTCACACGCTGCGCCTTGGTCTACTTCGCTACTAGACGATCGTGACAGAAAAACCCACCATACAAAGACCAAGCAGCGTGTCCAGGAACACACGCAGGAGGTGACGCTGGTGGATGTCCTCCTCGGTTGGGGGCAGATTACCGAGGAGGAGGCCGTCCGGTACCGGAAGGCGATGAAGGGGGAGACCCAGGCAGGAGTGGAGAAGCGGCGTCAACCGGGCCGTGGTCGGAAAGGCGAGAGGCACCCCCAATAATTTTTTAGGGGGGGGCACACGGCATGGGCGACTGGGCAGCAGGAGGCTGCCACAGGGCGGATTGGGAGATTAAGAGAGGAGGCCACCGGCTTTTGGGGGCCAGAAGGCAGGTTGGTGGAGCCTGGATGGAGAGCAGAGCCAACTCCTCATACTCAGGCATGGCAGCATGAGACTGGGCAGGTTCCGCGGTATGCGGAGATGCGCACTGTGCCGCGAGTGGTCCGGCATAGTCCGGTACGTCCTGTGCGAGCACCCCGCACGGGTTGTGCGAAGGTGGGCATGCAGCCAGGACGGAGTGTGCCGGCTCAGCGCTCGCGGCCTCCAGTGCCTCTCCTCGGTCCCGGATATCCTGCGCCAGTGTCACGTGCTGTTATGCCAGTACGGGTACACAGCCCTGTACGTCCTGTGCTGATGCCTCACACAGAGTGTGTGAAGGTAGGCATTCAGCCAGGACGGGTTGTGGCAGCTCTTCACTCCAGGTCTCCTATCCGTCTCCATAGCCCAGTCCGGCCTGTTCCTGCTCCACGCACGAAGCCTACGGTGTGCGTTGCCAGCACTGTTCGGCCTGTCCCTGCTCCACGCACCAAGCCTACGGGGTGCGTCGTCAGCCCAGCCCGGCCTGTCCCTGCTCCACGCACCAAACCTACGGGGTGCGTCGTCAGCCCAGCCCGGCCTGTCCCTGCTCCACGCACCAAACCTACGGTGTGCGTCGCCAGCCCTGCCCGGCCTGTTCCTGCTCCACGCACCAAACCTACGGGGTGCGTCGTCAGCCCAGCCCGGCCTGTCCCTGCTCCACGCACCAAGCCTACGGGGTGCGTCGTCAGCCCAGCCCGGCCTGTCCCTGCTCCACGCACCAAACCTACGGTGTGCGTCGCCAGCCCTGCCCGGCCTGTTCCTGCTCCACGCACCAAGCCTACGGGGTGCGTCGTCGGCCTGGTCCAGCTCGTTCCTGCTACTCGCACCAAGCCAAGGGTGCGAGTCGTCAGCCTGATCCAGCCCGTTCCTGCTACTCGCACCAAGCCAAGGATGCGAGTCGTCAGCCTGGTGAGGTCCGTTCCGGCTCCACGCACCAAGCCAAGGGTGCGTATCGTCAGCCAGGTCCGGTCCGTTCCTGCCTCACGCGCCAAGCCAGGGGTGCGCATCGTCAGTCCGGTGCCTGATCAGGTCAGCTACTCCACTACGGAGTTTGAGCAATCCGCTCCGTCTATGTCCGGTCCAGATCCAGCCAGCGGGGTCAGACCGGACCGGGGACGCTACGGGGGGATTGTGGAAGGGTGGTGGTCAAGCCCGGAGCCGGAGCCGCCTCCGAGGAGAAATGCCCACCCAGCCCTCCCCTGTTTGGGGTTTTGAGGCGCGGTCGCAGTCCGCGCCTTTAGGGGGGGGTACTGTCACGCTCTGGCTCCGGGACTTTGTATGTTGAGCCAGGGTGTGTTCGTTTCGTGGTGTTCTGTTTGGTTGGGTTGTTCTATGTGGTTGTATTTCTTTGTTTGAATGAGTGACTCCCAATCAGAGGTAACGAGTGTCAGCTGTTGGCTCGTTGTCTCTGATTGGGAGCCATATTTAAACTGTTTGTTTTCACCTTGTGTTTGTGGGTTTTTGTTCCGTGTTCAGTCAGTGTTACTGTGGACTTCACGATCGTGTTTTGTTTTGTTCAGTACTTTAATATAATAAAGTCATGTTTCTTTCACACGCTGCGCCTTGGTCTACTTCGCTACTAGACGATCGTGACACCAAGGTATATACAGTGGGGAGAACAAGTATTTGATACACTGCCGATTTTGCAGGTTTTCCTACTTACAAAGCATGTAGAGGTCTGTAATTTTTATCATCGGTACACTTCAACTGTGAGAGACGGAATCTAAAACAAAAATCCAGAAAATCACATTGTATGATTTTTAAGTAATTAATTTGCAATTTATTGCATGACATAAGTATTTGATCACCTACCAACCAGTAAGAATTCCGGCTCTCACAGACCTGTTAGTTTTTCTTTAAGAAGCCCTCCTGTTCTCCACTCATTACCTGTATTAACTGCACCTGTTTGAACTCGTTACCTGTATAAAAGACACCTGTCCACACACTCAATCAAACAGACTCCAACCTCTCCACAATGGCCAAGACCAGAGAGCTGTGTAAGGACATCAGGGATAAAATTGTAGACCTGCACAAGGCTGGGATGGGCTACAGGACAATAGGCAAGCAGCTTGGTGAGAAGGCAACAACTGTTGGCGCAATTATTAGAAAATTGAAGAAGTTCAAGATGACGGTCAATCATCCTCGGTCTGGGGCTCCATGCAAGATCTCACCTCGTGGGGCATCAATGATCATGAGGAAGGTGAGGGATCAGCCCAGAACTACACGGCAGGACCTGGTCAATGACCTGAAGAGAGCTGGGACCACAGTCTCAAAGAAAACCATTGGTAACACACTATGCCGTCATGGATTAAAATCCTGCAGTGCACGCAAGGTCCCCCTGCTCAAGCCAGCGCATGTCCAGTCCCGTCTGAAGTTTGCCAATGACCATCTGGATGATCCAGAGGAGGAATGGGAGAAGGTCATGTGGTCTGATGAGACAAAAATAGAGCTTTTTGGTCTAAACTCCACTCGCCGTGTTTGGAGGAAGAAGAAGGATGAGTACAACCCCAAGAACACCATCCCAACCGTGAAGCATGGAGGTGGAAACATCATTCTTTGGGGATGCTTTTCTGCAAAGGGGACAGGACGACTGCACCATATTGAGGGGAGGATGGATGGGGCCATGTATCGCGAGATCTTGGCCAACAACCTCCTTCCCTCAGTAAGAGCATTGAAGATGGGTCGTGGCTGGGTCTTCCAGCATGACAACGACCCGGAACACACAGCCAGGGCAACAAAGGAGTGGCTCCGTAAGAAGCATCTCAAGGTCCTGGAGTGGCCTAGCCATTCTCCAGACCTGAACCCAATAGTACATCTTTGGAGGGAGCTGAAAGTCCGTATTGCCCAGCGACAGCCCCGAAACCTGAAGGATCTGGAGAAGGTCTGTATGGAGGAGTGGGCCAAAATCCCTGCTGCAGTGTGTGCAAACCTGGTCAAGACCTACAGGAAATGTATGATCTCTGTAATTGCAAACAAAGGTTTCTGTACCAAATATTAAGTTCTGCTTTTCTGATGTATCAAATACTTATGTCATGCAATAAAATGAAAATTAATTACTTAAAAATCATACAATGTGATTTTCTGGATTTTTGTTTTAGATTCTGTCTCTCACAGTTGAAGTGTACCTATGATCAAAATTACAGACCTCTACATGCTTTGTAAGTAGGAAAACCTGCAAAATCGGCAGTGTATCAAATACTTGTTCTCCCCACTGTATAATTATCATACACACCTCTATATCTCATCATTCAAACTTCAGAGTGCGACTAATTTACACCATTATACCACTCTTATTCCATATTTATACAATGTTGTTCTCAAACGCGCTTAATTACTATTTGTATAACCTACAGGAATATTTTATTCTATCAAAGGGCCCAAATTTGGAATGTTAACCCTATCCTAGTTATTCTTTTTACTATAGTCAATTTATCATAATACTACATCACCTCTAAAGTTTCCAAATATAATGTCAGAAACATACCCTAAAAGATTGATCAAAATACAATGCATAGACATCATTTGATCACACCGGTACAGGTGACCTGTTCCTCCAACAGGATATATTCTACCCGTCCTGGTAACGTGAATTTTCTACACTCAGTTGGTCAATGAATATCCACGCACCATTTATTCTGAGTGAGATTGGGCACACCCTTTCTACATCAGACAGAAGCTTCAAACGACCTCAAATTCATTTCCTTTCCTTACAGAAAGGCTATTTACTTGCAGGATTTCTTATTATTCTCACTCACACAGATGAGCAGCCACTTGTGCCCAAATGAATCAGACAGTTGAATGACTCACAGCCGCCCAAGCAAACCATTCACCCATACGAGATGAGCAGACCTACTCTATTTAACACTTTCTCTATATTTTGAAGCCCTTGTGGCTATTTAACCCGTTCACCTTCTCAGGATGACCTAACTTTTTTACCTGATCGAACCTACCTAACTTTGGCATCACCACGACACAGGATGATGCCCCACCTACCCGAGCAGACCTCTAACAATGAATTCCTCATTAGAGCGGTAACCGTAGGTCCCAAATTTAGCTAGCCACCTGCCCGTTCAGCCCTCTGGAGCGCTAATTTTAGCTCTCCAAAGCGGTATCCACAGGATTTCTATTTATTTAGCCCCCTAGGTGATACACTTCCTCGACACACCTGGACTTCTACTACGCTTTCCTAAGCGACCTGTAAATTCTGCTCTATTTTTTCTGATACACTTCCTCGACACAGAAAAAGAAGCGGTATTACACAGGATTTCTGCCTACCAAAGCAGCCTATAAATGATACACTTCCTCGACACGTTTATAGCGGTATTCGCAGGACTTAACATGTTATTGTCTGATCGCTCAACCAGATGGACAACCGCCCGTGCCGAAATGACCCAGACAAAGCGATCAGCAGGATGAATCAAATTAATCAAATTAATCAAATCAATTGAACAGACGGTTCAGACGAACAACAGAGTGATATCGACATGTATTCTTAAATTCAAAAGCTCCTAGTCTCTAATTTTCTGGTTCTTAAATTTGGAGAGACCTACTTGGTATTTCTGCAGCTGATGCAGTGCCCCGGATCGGACCACACAAACGTTATACTATATAAGTAAGAACTTGGCTTACCTGTTAAAAGCGGCCGCTTTTGTTTGTATGGTCCGTCCAAGCCGTTTCATAACTGCAGATGTACACCGTCTCTGGCCCCTGTTGTCAACTCCTGGCTGGCTCGCCAAATATGTCGTAGAAATATTTGACTCAAAAAGTAGTCAACTTAAAAATATTTCTCAAGAGACTGGAACTTGTGAATTTAGACTTTTATTATTTGCATAACAAAGCCGAGCTTGCTCCATGGAGCAACTGCTTGCCCTGAACCGGAGCACTCCTTTTATACAGACACAAATGCATAGTCACACTGATACAACATAGTTACTCCTCCCTATGTGAATGAATAACATCTTTCAGTATCACATGTTGACTACTCACGGGGCTACTTGCGCTTCTCTAAGTGGGGCCTCTGTATCTTATTAGTGGCATGACTCAAAAAATTATGTACATACGTACGTTAAAGAACAATCACACTCTGTATTGACTATATTCACTATCCAGGCATGCATCTGGAGTACAAAGTATCAATCATGTTCATTCTGTTTTACCTTTATCATTTCATAACATATTATAAAACATATAAAATAATACTTAAACATGGTTTAAACATGTCATCCATAACCCATTCTCAACCACATACATTTAAGCATTTATCATTTACCATCCTCCCTGGCCCTTGAGATTATGTGCATGTGGCCATGTGTCAGGTCATAAGGTCATAAGCACAAACAAATGATAACACTAGTTCCATTGTTACTCCAATCTCCACACAGCCATCACGAGGAGTTGTATCTCCATCACATGTCATTGACATACCCAGACCAGCTGCAGGGAGTTTATGAAAAACACATAAATGTCTCTGCTCTGTATTAACCCTTCAACTGGTTCTCAATCCATAACCATTTAAGGCATATAGGTGTTTACTTCTACAACATATGTACTTGAAAATCATCTATAAATGCTGTCCCACTACTCTTCAATGCCTGGGCGAAGTTGCTGAATATTGGCGGGAACTGGAACACGCTGTCGTACACGTCGATCCAGAGCATCCCAAATGTGCTAAATGGTGACATGTTCGGTGAGTATGCAGGCCATGGATGAACTGGGACATTTTCTGCTTCCAGGAATAGTGTACAGATCCTTGCGACATGGGGCCGTGCATTATTATGCTGAAACATTAGGTGATGGTGGCGGATGAATGGCACGACAATGGGCCTCAGGATCTCGTCACGGTATCTCTGTGCATTCAAATTACCATCAATAAAATGCAATTGTGTTTGTTGTCCGTAGCTTATGCCTGCCCATAACATAACCCCACCGCCACCATGTGGCACTCTGTTCACAACATTGACATAAGCAAACCCACACAACATCATACACGCGGTGTGCGGTTGTGAGGCCGGTTGAAAGTCCTGCCAAATTCTCTAAATCGATGTTGGAGGCTGCTTATTGTAGAGAAATTAACATTCAATTATCTGGCAACAGCTCTGGTGGACGTTCCTGCAGTCAGCATGACAATTGCACGCTCCCTCAAAACTTGAGACATCTGTGGCATTGTGTTGTGTGACAAAACCACACATTTTAGTGGCCTTTTATTATCCCCAGCACAAGGTGCACCTGTGTAATGATACTGCTGTTTAATCAGTTTATTGATATTCCACACCTGTCAGGTGGATGGATTATCTTGGCAAAGGAGAAATGCTCACTAACAGGGATGTAAACAAATTTGTGCACAACATTATTTAGAAATAAGCTTTTTGTGCATATGGAACATTTCTGGGATCTACTATTTCAGCTCATGAAACATGGAACCAACACTTTACATGTTGCGTTTATATTTTTGTTCACTGCATTTACTTTATTTCTATTGCAACATTAGGCAAAGTGCAGAAATGTATTCTTGCCAATCACCATTATGTCCACAGACCCGGTAGTCTCCATTATGTCCACAGACCTGGTGGTGCAGCAGGAACTTCAGGAAGCTAGCAACCAAGAGGTTGTGAGTTCAAATCCCAAGTGCAGTTGAGTCCCAAGTAATCAGTACAGCAGCATACTGTCATTTAACATTAACACCTGATTGTAGCTGTAAAAATACAGCAACTAGTTGTACATTTAATGTATTTTCACCTCAAATAGACAAAAACCTTCAGGGAACCATAACAACATACTAAGAACGTCATAAAAAAATCATTGGGGACATCCCTGTAACTAGACAAAACTTGCAGGGGACCATGACTGTTTAAATTGAATTAATATCAATTATGCCTTTCAAATTAAAATATTCTAAACATTTCACACCTGGATTTTCATGTGCTCAGAGGTTGTCTCATGGTATCACGTAAACATTTTGGATCCAAAAAGCTTGTGTTCTCACGTGCTCACCTGTTGTCACGTAGTTTTATGTTATCACGTTGCTTCACGTCATTGTATTAACTTCACATTAAATCACATGAGATCACATGAGTTCACATGTGAAATTAATGGGTTTTTTCGTAATGGGATCGATCCTCAGCAACAACAGAGGAAGCAAATGTTGGTAAACTAAACAATGTAATTAAATGGAATGATAATGTAGGCCACGTGTCAAACTCATTCCAAGGAGGTGTCTGCGGGTTTTCGCTCCTCCATTGTACTTAACTGATGAATTAAGGTCACTAATTAGTCAAGAACTCCCCTCACCTGGTTGTCGAGGTGTTATTTGAAAGGAAAAAACTAAAACCTGCAAAAACCAGGCCCTCCATGGAATGAGTTTGACAGCCCTGATGTTGGCTATAAATTGGCAGTTGAATATGTGTGGTTATTAGGCCTACTGACGTTCGATACTGATAGTGGCTAATATTTAACATGATAGAAATAGGAAACAGAAAAAGTCAGGGTAGCCTATAATTAAGACGTTCGAGAGTGCAAGTTAAAAGGCCCTACAAATTAAATTCTGCATAATGGCACAGCATTTCATAAACTTCACTATGGAAAGTTGATATGCTTCAGTTTGCTACCATATGACTGGTTTCACATTTGTCTCCAGCGATAAGGTAAAATTGGTCTAAAGCAAGTGTCATATATATTTTCAATAACCTTATCCAAATGGATTACACATTTACCAAGCTCTATCAATAGCTCTTACCAAGTTGTAAATTACAGTGCATGGAGAATGGTGTTATTTCTATTGAAAAAAAATTAAGTTGATACTTTTCCCACTTGGAACCGATAGGTTTGATAGAACTTATTCAAGGTTTCCTCGCACTTAAAGGTAGTGGAATTATTAGGGAAATAAGTCAAGGTCAAAATACAGGTATCTGTAGACACACGTCTGACAACTTAATTTATTCGATCTCCACCCCATATGAATAGCATGCTATTCTCATGCTTAAGTTCAAGGTCAGAATACACGTAGAGAGAAAGGTGCATAAAAAGGGAATTAAGAAGGCTTAAGTGGGGTCCGAATTCCCCCTTAGTGATTTGATAAACATAACACCATATGCTCATTTCGTTTGTCTCACTTTGTCATTTTTTTTGTGTTCTGTAAAATTGATTACGACTCCATCTCTTCCTGCTATAACAGCCTTGCAGTCTAGCTATGAATTTATACAGTTCCTTAGAGGAGCGTTTGGTCTTTGTCCTGAAAATGTGTTAACAGCTACAGAGGAATATCAATTAGATCCATGATCCACGTCAATAAAAGAGGTGACATTGTTCACTGTGCTGCTCCCATTATCATTATTTCTCCTTCAACACAAGCCTTTGTGCCTGCTTTGCTCTTCAGATGCACCAACTTATTTTATTACCTGTTTTGTTCAACATACCGATGCTATTCTTTCACCCTCTTCCCTCTGCCTACTCCACCAAGACACCATGTGAACATTTACAGTTCTCATGCAAATGGCTCCTGACATTTCTCTCACCATTGTTCACCGGCTGCATAACTCTGCTTGGTTGCCATGGGAACTAATTATTATTTCTATCACTTTGTTGAACTTGGCAGTCATTTATTAGCTCAGAGACTTAAAGAGCTGGTGTCTCCCATGCTTTAGGAAAAAAAATAGATATATTCATAGCTGTCCTTAATTCTCGTCGCCATGATGTGTGTGTGTGTGTGCTCAGCTATATTTAAACATCAATTGTTGATTGGTCTGTCTAGTCAACAAAATTATTCTGTCTGCCTATTTGAAATATGTAGTGAACATGTGTGTTGTGTTGAAATGCCCAATCTGTGATCCACTAGCTCCACACACAGTCCTCCATTGCGAACTAACATCAGTTGAGACCTCATTGATCAGCAGTGTTATCGAACAGTAGCCCGGACAGGATCGATCTGACATTGAATGACCCTCCTGTCCCCTATTGCAGGAATTGATCAGACACACGTAAGGCCTTTTTTGTCTTAACACATTTTCAGACTGCCTTTTGTTTTTTAGCAATACCTGAGGGGTATCCAACAAAGCAGGTTTAAGGAGTTAGCAACGTAACTTTGGTCAACTCTGAGTTCAGCTCGGGATAACTGGTCATACAAAAGTGGCTCAGCTTTTAGCCAGGTACATTCCTATGTCAACAAATCCTTCAGAACTAAACTGCTCCGGGACAGGCTAACTCCACTTACCGTGAATGAAAAGACTGCGTCACAAGTTGAGGACCAATTAAATCAGATTCCCTCCCTCTTGCAAAGATTGCATCATCATCCACTTAATTTGAGGAAGACTACTGATTCAATATTTCATTAATCAAATGTTTTTTTGTGTGTAAAAATAAATAAATCACATTTCACATTTAGTAATGACAGAATGCATTTTAAACTTCATGCACAGTAACACTTTTGTATGACTTTAACTTCTCATAGGAGTGGGGAAAAAAAGGTGCTTGTGGTTCTGCATTGATAAGCACACCAAAGTCAGCATTAATGATAAGTAATAAAGGCGGCACTTCTATAAGCCTATTTCACACCATAGCCTGCTGAATTTGCAGGATAACTTTTCTTCCATTTTGATTTTAGCACAAATGAAAATGTGGCACTGACTCGCCCATGGATTGATGTTTCAGCACGGTCTCAATGAAGAGTTCGGTGTTCGACTAGCCATGCGCGACATGAACAAGCAGTTACAAGCCTGCTAGAGTTAGCGGCAGGCGTCAAGCAATATCCACCGCTGCAGTCTGGATGAAGCCGGAGCTGGAATGTGAAGCTAACTGAAGCTGGATAGCTTTAGAAAACCCTGAGTAGATCTAGCTTGCTTCGTAGGATACCCCTCTGATCTGTGGCGGTCTAGCAGTCTAAGCCCATGCCTCTGGAGCACATGTACGATGTACCGCTGCCAGCATGGGTTTGAATCCGACCCACTTATCTTTCAGCACTTTCTCAGTACATACAGTACCTTTCACCTCTGTCTCTCTCTCTATCCACTAAACATACAAAAATCATTACCTGATCTAACACCCCTTGATATAATATATAATATAATATGCCATTTAGCAGACGCTTTTATCCAAAGCGACTTACAGTCATGCGTGCATAAATTTTTTTGTGTATGGGTGGTCCCGGGGATCGAACCCACTACCTTGGCGTTACAAGCGCCGTGCTCTACCAGCTGAGCTACAGAGGACCACATAATATGCCAAACTGATGCCTGTATTGAATCAGGCCCATGCTGCCTAGAAGGCGGCTGTGAGGGACTCTATATAACACTGGGTGAGCTACAGAAGTCTTGTTTTCTCTCAGATTAAAACATTACTCCAGTGTTGACAGGAAGGCCCTATTCTGAGCTTTCTTCAAACAGCCAGCGGAGCAGGGAGGCCTGGTGTCTGGGACCTTGGTTTGCTCAGTCTTGCTGGGTGGACATCCAGTGACTAAGGCCCAATAAATCTCAAGGCAGAATCTCAGGCCTTTCAAACAACAAATATGGCAGGGGCCAAATCTCCTAATATAGAGCCGAGCTTTGATAAAGGCCCACAGCGGCTTATTTAGTTAACTGTTGCAGAGGGGGCTGCCCTGACGTAGGCTTCCTTAGTCAAACATGGACAGTGTTTTTGTGGCTGGGCTGTATGTGACTGGCGGATATGGAGCCCATCCATCCTGTCTGTCAAAATGGCAGACTCAGAAAAGGTCTAGAAGTGAGACTTAACAATGCCAGTGCGCCAGACTACTAGCAGTCTTATTTTTCAACAGGGTTCTGTTTATCTTTTGCGTTAATCAATTAGCCTCATTGGCTGAGTGTAAATGTTAGTCTAGCTAGCACCATAACTTCGTGAATACTTGTGGTTTGACTACCAGACAAGCCTTTTTGTGTTCTTGTCAAAGTAATGAAGCTATCTTCAACACCCACCCACAATGTCTGTGATCTACTACTGAGTACGTGGTTGTTGAGGCAGGACGTCTTTCGCTAGCTGAGTAAAACCTCATACACAACGTTTTTGACTTGGCGCCCCATTGCTTTACATAAAATATGACCGTTTCAGCTTTGATTGGGGTTAAAATCAAATTTGCACAAAGTATTCAAAGGCATGACAACGCAAAACACATCAAGAAGATACAATTTTTGGTCCCATGACTTTCAGTTGTTTAATTATGTGCCTATATCATTTCCTATGGATAGTATATTCCTCCCCCAGTAGGGAGCACATAAGCAGCTTTTATAATACAACCTATAGAATTGTTTTCTACATCTTCTCTGAATACCTGGTCACTTCTGTAACCCATGCTGAGAGGAAATAAGGGACTTCGCTCCAGAAGAGACCAGCTCACTACGCCATTGTTCCTCCTCTAGCCCATCTTAATTAGGTCCCTTTGATTCCATTTGAACAGAGAGCGACCCAATTTGGCGTTACTTCTAATGCACCCTCTAGAGGCTCTCAGCATTGATCCAGACCTCTGACTCGCTCCGAGTCCTCTCAGAAGCCGCGCTGCTTGATTCACAGCACAGTGTTGGTAATCTTAAAAGACAATGCGCCAAGCAAGCATACTAACTCAAAGGGAATGGGATGTTCTATTTTAATACAGGTCGCCAAGGTCTTTGAGCACCTGGCGACTAGGCTTGGCAAGCCAATTATATGCTAATTGTAACAAACAGCCAACTGACATTTGTGGAACATTTTAAGTGGAACGCTCCTGGGTTTTTTTCATTATATAGGCCTAAAGGATTGATATTCTGGTTATATATTTAGGTCACCTCATCGACTACTATAGTCATCCAAAAGAGGTCTTAGGTGTGCCTTTCAGTTACAGGGCATGAATTCCCTAAATTTTTGCCAATGAGTTAGCTGGGCTGACAGAGTTGTGTTTGTTTTTCATCAGTGTGTGTTGAGCTTGGCTATGGACTCTGAGGGCCAGGCGAGGGTGGGGCCTGATAGGCTGGGGGGGGATTGTAGGGAGCAAGGCTCCTGGGGTGTCATGAGTGTGTGGTTGTGGAGGCTGCCCTGTGAAGAATCATACTGGAAAGACATCACCACACACACACACACGTTGGCCTCTCTGTCAGCAGTCAGACACTGACGTACACACAGAGAGGCGGGCGTCTAAGCCAACAGTCTCCATCGCTTGGGGAGGCAGAAATTGGGATGTGGCTTCTGTAGCCTCGCCGCGGGAAAAGGTGCCAAGTGCTTGTCCATTATAACAGGATCTGCACTCTCTCAAGTCATTTTCCCCCCACGGTGCTCCCGCTTGAGTGCTGTGAAGATACAGCATGGGGAGACTGTTTTTAAGACATTTATTGAAATTGCCTTGAAGCATTTCGGTCAGGAGGAGCACAGGCATTGGCTAATGAATAGCTTGCCACAGACAGGAAGTGAGAGCAGCGAGCGAGAGTGAGGGAGGGTCGAGGAAGAGAGCAGTAAGAGGGAGAGAAGGAGTGAAAGACTGAAAATGGCTTATACCCATACGTCAACTAACGATTTGATGGCAATTATTCTTCAACTCCTTGCATAACCCCTTGATTCAAATGTAACTTAAATGACAGCAAACATTTCAGGAAGACTTCCCATAATCTTTTCATTGGACATTAGAAAGTACACATTTTCAAAAGTCATTAACCAGGCCAAATCCACACTGATGAGAACATGAGCCAATATTCTTAATTAGCTCTGGAAAATCACTAGCATTTAATGCTAATAGGATCTTGTTCCACATGAAAGACTTGCGTTTACGCTCATATGTGACTCCCCTTTCACCTTAACTCCCCCCCCCTCCAGCTCTCCCCTCATTCCTCCCTCATTCTTTCCATCCCTCCATATCTCCTGCATAACCTACCCATCCTCCTTATAATGAGGCTTAATTTCTTATGAATACATCAGAACAAGCTTTAATACCCAGGTCAAGTCTCTGTAGCAATCTCCATGCTAATGCCACAAATTTTAAAAGGGATAAGTACTGTAGCTGTTTAAGTGATATGCATGCAATGGGAGAGACGTTTGTTCTTTTTCAGAGCACACAGTGCATATATGATTCACTCTCATGAGTCCTGAAGCTGTCATTTTCTTTTCTTCACAAATGAGAATGTTGTGATATATATATATATATATATATACACACACAAACACACACACATACATAAGTATGTGGACAACCCTTCAAATTAGTGATTCGGCTATTTGAGCCACACCCGTTGCTGACAGGTGAATAGAATTGAGCACACAGCCATGCAATCTCCATAGACAAACATTGGCAGTAGAATGGCTTGTACTGAAGAGCTCAGTGACTTTCAATGTGGCACTGTCACAGGATGTCACCTTTCCAACAAGTCAGTTGCTCATATTTCTGCGCTTCTAGAGCTGCCCCGGTCAGTTGTAAGTGCTATTATTGTGAAGTGGAAATGTCTAGGAGCAACAACAGCACAGCCGCAAATGGGTTTCCATGGCTGAGCAGCCGCACACAAGCCTAAGATTACCATGCGCAATGCCAAGCGTCGGCTAGAGTGGTGTAAAGCTCACCGCCATTGGACTCTGGAGCAGTGGAAACACGTTCTCTGGAGTGATGAATCACGCTTCACCATCTGGCAGTCCGATGGACGAATCTGGGTTTGGCGGATGCCAGGAGAACGCTACCTACCCGAATGCATAGTGCCAACTTTAAAGTTTGGTGGAGGAGGAGTAATGGTCTGGGGCTTTCCATGGTTCGGCCTAAGCCCCTTAGTTCCAGTGGAGGGAAATATTAACGCTAAAGCATACAATGACATTCTAGACGATTCTGTGCTTCCAACTTTGTGGCAACAGTTTGGGAAGGCCCTTTCCTGTTTCAGCATGACAATGTCCCCGTGCACAAAGTGAGGTCCATACAGAAATGGTTTGTCGAGATCGGTGTGGAAGAATCTGACTGGCCTGCACAGAGCCCTGACCTCAACCCCATCAAACACCTTTGGAATGAATTGTAACGCTGACTGCGAGCCAGGCCTAATCGCCCAACATCAGTGCCCGACCTCACTAATGCTCGTGGCTGAATGGAAGCAAGTCCCCGCAGCAATGGTCCAACATCTAGTGGAAAGCCTTCCCAGAAAAGTGGAGGCTGTTATAGCAGCAAAGGGGGCGGGACATTTACATTTGACATTTTAGTAATTTAGCAGATGCTCTTATCCAGAGCGACTTACAGTTAGTGAGTGCATACATTTTTCATACTGCCCCCCGTGGGAATCGAACCCACAATCCTGGCGTTGCAAGCGCCATGCTCTACCAACTGAGCTACAGGAGGACCAACTATATATTAATGCCCATGATTTTGGAACGAGATGAGCAGCTGTACTTTTAGTCACGTAGTGTATGATGATATTAAGAGACAGAATACACACAGAGAGAGAGAGAGGAATGGAGAGAGAGGAATAGAGAGAGAGGCTGAGAGGAAGAGGATACAAAATAAGAGATAAAGAGATGGCAGATTGAAACAAGGGTTCCTACCACACGCCAACCCGTGTTTCCTCATGTTCCTTTGATTCTAGCTGGCTTGTGTTAGTTTGCTACCTGGAAACTGTTCAGTCAGAGGAAGAGGCACGCTACCAGAGACAGAAACCGTGGCAACAGGAACAGCAGCAGCAACAACAGCAGCTCATAACACAGGCCTAGTTTGTGAGAGAGAAGCCACAGATAATGAAGGCGAAGGGAGTCAGATCCCCTAGTGGTCCCAGGCCTGAATCTGGCCAGGTTGCAGGATCAGAGCTGGCTATAGTGGCTAGGGGTCTTGGCTTTACCCAGACTAGCTGTCCTATCAGGCATCATCCATTGTCCATCCACCAGGATCCATCTGGAAAGCCAGCAACAAGAGCCTCTCAGCATAGCAGAGCTTGTTAGCCAGGCCTGCCTCCATCTTGGTGTTTGTTTCTTCTTCACCAATGTGTGTTCAACCTTGTACATTCACACACACGTACAGGCACGCACACGTAGCCCAAGCTTTACACACTCATCATTTGCAACCAACACTAGATAAGAGCGTCTGCTAAATGACGTAAAGGTAAATGGTCTGCAAGAAGACAGGCCATCCCATAGGCTTCTTAGATATACCAGAGACTGTACTCTGTCCTGGCCCAATTCACCCTCTGTGTCACTCAAAACAAACAGAAGGGTCAGGAGATGGTGTTTGGACTGGTGAAGACTTTCAGGTCCAGCTATGCCAATATTAGTTGATTGGTCTGAGCCAGATGGCCTAGTACATTGTTGGAGGATTAGATAATTGGTCTGAGAGCAGTGTGGTAAAGGACAACCTTCCAGAGTCTGATTATAGTATGACCATCACTCCAAGTAGACCTGAAACAGACAGATCTGTTTTATCTTTGAAACAAGGGAGTGGACATCCATTTTAGTGAATGTTTTCATGGAAACTGAACTGCAAAATAAGTCAAGAACATGTCCTGTGTTCACAACAGCCGAATGGACCAATGCGCATAGAATACATGATGAATGGTAAACTTACCAATTGCTGTCGTGATTGAAGTGAGGCTGTTCGCTACGTCATGCAACATCCGTCAAAAAGAGGAGAAATTGAAATAAACAACAAACAATCTTGTGCCTGCTTGAAAGCCTGATAGACCACAGCCTTCAAAGCAGCCATGAAGAGAACCTATTGTTTGATGAGGCAGAGGCCATATAATGCAATGTGTTTTAAGTGAAGATGTTGAAGTACCTCTGGATGGTGACTCATGTATCTGAGCCCAGAATACCTCACTACCATGGGCCAGAAACATGATGAGAGAGAGAGAGGTCTGGGTTTGCGTCACCAACCTCTATGATTCAGTTGTGTTTGTACCAGCGTATTTCTATCAATTCCTTAGATAAGGAATCAGGTTTGTGGTCCACTGGGACTTCCAATAGATGAGAATGGACGGAGTTGAATGGCGCGCCCCTCAGGGCCTGAGAGCGAGAAGAGGACGAGAAAGAGAGAATGTAAAGCCCCAGCAGAACCAGTACCGCTCCACACTATTGACCTGCATGATGAGCACAGACCTGCAAGGTTGTTGTTTTTTCACTCAGTTTTGCCTCTCTCCAGCTCTCCCCCCCCGATGTTCTCTGTTCAGGGGAGATAAAAAGATGAAAGGAATGGAGGCAATCATGAACTTCACCAGTCTTGGATGTTTCTGTGGAAAGATACAGTTGTCTACTATGTTTTCCACATCTCTTCTTGATTTGATTTTGTTTGTCGCCAGGCCACTCAGATGTGTGCGTGATTTGAAAACAATAAAATCATTTTAAAGAAGACTCCATAAAACCATATACCGTAATCAATATTAGCTGGTGACTGCTGTACGTACATTGCATACATGCATCCTTTTTAATTCTGCCGCCATCACTTCTTCACCAATCTCTTTCATAAAAAAAAGTATACAAAAGTGCTGGAGTAGAGGTACAACAGGCACAGTCAGAGTCGGTTGGTTATTGTCCACTAAGGGTGTTGGGAGTGTGGTGAGCACACACACTAACCATAACAGCTTGTTTGGACTCCTACTTTATAAGAACCTTCACAAGGACAGCTAGCTAGCCAGGGGGAAAAAATATATATTACGCAATCATCAGTTTCTGATGGCAGTCCCAGTGGTAAGGCTAAGAGAGAGACATCGATGCATTCTGCCATCCACACAGTGCAGCCAGTGTATTTTTTTCTTTGAGCTAAAAAGTGCAGAGCTCCCGACTTTATTCGCAGGGCCTTTGCCAATCACAATGTTTCTGTGATTATTTTCCAAGGATTAGGGGTATTTTTCCGGTAGAATGTAATAGCCTCTGTATATTCTAACCTTTTAATCAGCGGGGAGAAGGAACAATCACTTCCATCACTGGGATATAGCCGCTCTCCCAGCCAAAGTGTGTTGCTTATTTATCCAGCGTCTCAGACTCCCCCAGTTTATTTTATCAGACTGAGCCAAATTCCAGTATTGGCTCAAATTCAGGAGGTACAAGGGGCTTGTCTTGCCCCCTTCTCTAAGCAAATGTGGATAGGAGAGAGGGGTAGAGGGGTATGAGGGGTTGAGGGGGGGTACATGTACAGTTTTAATAGTGAAAATGTTTCAGACACTGAGAAATAGGATCTCTTAAAGAGTTGGTGACAGACACATGCTGAAGCGGGGCCGGTAGTGAGAGATATTAATGAACAGTGGGAACTGGGAACCCTTAAGCAGCATTACAGAGCCTCGCCATGGCCTTGTGTGTTTACCTGCATGTATTTCATCAAACTCATACGCCAGAGAAGTCAATTGCGGATCAGCTCAATGTATAATCATACTCGCACATGCCCAAACACAAAACTGCAGACACGTGCACATGCATTCACCGTATAATTTGACAGTCTATTATTCTCCTTATATCAAAGGCTAGTTGTGTTGATTGATTTGCAGTAGCGACCCTCTACTGACCCCACTGGGTAAATTAAGGGTTTGGATTGTTTGGGGCTATGGATTGGCACTGAAAGGCCCTAAAGAGACTGGCACTGGTGCACTGCTTGATGCCGGATCTCTCACGTCACACACAGCCACGCATGTACAGGCACACATACACCAGTGGAGGCTCCTCAGAGGTGGAAGGTGTCGTAGAAATATTTGACAAAAAAATAGTCAGCTCAAAAATATCTCTCAAGAGACTGGAGCTTGTGAATCCAGAAATTTGACTTTATTATTGCCTAACAAAGCCGAGCCACTCCATGGAACGGCTGTCTCTCTTTGGCTTAGAGATCTCTTATATACACACACAAATGCACAGTCATGTATACATAGCTTACAAAGCTACTCCCGTTAAGATCACTGATTAACATCTTTAACTGCCACGCCACTATTATCTTTGAAAGTCCAATAACACATGTTGTTTACTCCAAAAGGCCATGGGCGCTTTTGCCTCTTTCCCTTATCTCATTATATTGGTGGCATGGCTCAGACACTTTTTAAAAATAAAATACTTACATTCATCAAAGCATGTTTACACATTGTATTGACTATATTCCTTATTTAGACATGCATCTGGACTTATAAAATGTCAATCATGTTTACAATATTTTATCTTTGACATTTCCCAACATTTTCCTTAATGATACATAAAATATTACCATAAAGGGGAGGACCATCCTCCTCAGTGAATTTTATTAAAAATAGTGAAACATTAAAAAAGTTATCCTTTTTAGATAAAACTATACCAAATAATTTTGCATTGAAGGTCTATAGTAGCCTCAGCAGCACTCTGTAGGGTAGCACCATGATGTAGCCGGAAGACAGCTAGCTTCGGTCCTCCTCTGGGTAAATTTGACTTCAATACAGAACCTAGGAGGCCCATGGTTCGGACCCACTTCCATAGACATACATAGTAATTATGACAACTTCTGGAGGACGTCCTCTAACCTATCAGAGATCTTGCAGCATGAACTGGCACGTTGTCCATCCAATCAAAGGTTCGGAGAATGAATCTAGTACTGAAAACATAAGCTACAACTAGCTAGCACTGCAGTGCAGAAAATGTGGTGAATAGTTGACTCGGAGAGAGAAAAACAATAGTTGAACAGTTAAATTTCCTTTCAAATTAAGGGGAAGCAAGAGAGCTAGTTATATTTGGTTTAATTTTTTTAAACTTTCACTTAGCTAATGAATGCAGCTATCTAGTATAGCCTACTCAAAACAGAGAGGGATGCTATGTTAGCTAGCTGGCTATGGCTATCCAACACTGGAACTCTTCCAAGTCAAGGTAAACTTTTGGTTGTATAAATTTGGCTTGGAAAGGTTTTTTCACCTGGTTATGTCAGCTGATGTGTTGTGCATTGAAGTCCACAAGCGAAGGGAAAAGGTGAGAGGAGGAGATCACGTAGAAAGTTGCGAGAAGGAATTATATACAGTACCAGTCAAAAGTTTGGAGACCTACTCATTCCAGGGTTTCTCTTTATTTTTACTATTTTCTACATTGTAGAATAATAGTGAAGACATCAAAACTATGAAATAACACACATGGAATCATTAAGTAACCAAAAAAAGTGTTAAACAAATATATTTTAGATTTGAGATTCTTCAAAGTAGCCATCCTTTGCCTTGATGACAGCTTTGCACACTCTTGGCATTCTCTCAACCAGCTTCATGAGGTAGTCACCTGGAATGCATTTCAATTAACATGTGTGCCTTGTTGAAAGTTAATGTGGAATTTATTTCCTTCTTAATGTGTTTGAGCCAATCAGTTGTGTTGTGACAAGGTAGGGGTGGTATACAGAAGATAGCCCTATTTGGTAAAAGACCAAGTCCATATTATGGCACGAACAGGTCAAATAAGCAAAGAGAAACGACAGTCCATCATTACTTTAAGACATGAAGGTCAGTCAATCTGGAAAATTTCAAGAACTTTCTTCAAGTGCAGTTGCAAAAACCATCAAGTGCTATGTATGAAACTGGCTCTCATGAGGACCGCCACAGGAAAGGAAGACCCAGAGTTACCTCTGCTGCAGAGGATAAGTTCATTAGAGTTAACTGCACCTCAGATTGCAGCCTAAATAAATGCTTCACAGAGTTCAAGTAACAGACATCTCAACATCAACTGTTCAGAGGAGACTGCGTGAATCAGGCCTTTGTGGTCGAATTGCTGCAAAGAAACCACTTCTAAAGAAAACCAATAAGAAAAAGTGACTTGCTTGGGCCAAGAAACACGAGCAATGGACGTTAGACCTGTGGAAATCTGTCCTTTGGTCTGATGAGTCCAAATTTGAGATTTTTGGTTCCAACCACCGTGTCTTTGTGAGACACAAAGTAGGTGAACGGACGATCTCCTTATGTGTGGTTCCCACCGTGAAGGGAGGAGTAGGTGTGATGGTGCTTTGCTGGTGACACTGTCAGTGATTTATTTAGAATTCAAGGCACACTTAACCAGCATGGCTACCACAGCATTCTGCAGCGATATGCCATCCCATCTGGTTTGCGCTTAGTGGGACTATCATTTGTTTTTCAACAGGACAATGACCCAACACACCTCCAGGCTGCGTAAGGGCTGTTTTACCAAGGAGAGTGATGGAGTGCTGCATCAGATGACCTGGCCTCCACAATCACACAACCTCAACCCAATTGAGATGGTTTGGGATGAGTTGGACCGCAGAGTGAAGGAAAAGCAGCCAACAAGTGATCAGCATATGTGGGAACTCCTTCAAGACTGTTGGAAAAGCATTCCTCATTAAGCTGGTTGAGAGAATGCCAAGAGTGTGCAATGCTGTCAATGCAAAGGGTGGCTACTTTGAAGAATATAAAATATTTTATTGTTTTGATGTCTTCACTATTATTATACAATGTAGAAAATAGTAAAAATAAAGAAAAACCCTTGAATGAGTAGGTGTCCAAACTTTTGACTGGTACTGTATATACACAACGAGCAAAGTGATCATGCTGTTTTTATATGGTGAACAATTTTTATGAAAGTGAACTGTGTTTGAGTGTGATCAGGGGTGTATTCATTCCACCAATTCTGTTGAAAAATGTTTCTTAAAACAGAAGCAAATGGAACGGCGATAGAAATACCTGAATTTGTCCAATAGAAATTCACATTTGCAACTGTTGGACTGATGATTACACCCTAGATCAGCTAGATGCAGGCAAGCATGTGCAAGGCGGTATTGAATGTGTCACTGTCACCTTGATCATTCAATTCTCTCAACCTGTGCACCTACATTATAAAATGTCATTCATAGGCTAGGTTGTAGCAACCTCATGATGGGTATAGGGAACATTTGAGTATAACTTTGTAGCCTAAACTTATCGATGTTCCATTGAGCTGGGTGAATGGAATATGAATGACAGTCATCCAATATGCTGTAATAGAAATAAGGCCATGCTCATAAAAATTAAAAAAACAGCACCGACCGCCACTGACAGAGGCATGATTATCTCACAACACAGGACAAACTCAGAAATTACAACTAATGCATCTATTCATTATCTTATTTCATTCAAATTGGCAATAAAAAATATATAAAAAACCCTAGAACTAACGATGGGTGATAATAAACTATTCAGTGCTCACCACCCATTTTCATATTCTTCTTTCTTTGTCTTCAGTGAGATGGAGTCACGTCGGAAGCAGCTCATTGGGCCACTGATGTTCATGTCAAGTCTCCAATTAATTTCTCCATCCCCCTAATGTGTAGTATCGACTGGTACCTCTTTGATCAGTATTATTTGAGGTTTCACTACGTTTGATCCCCCTCACCCAGATCTCATGGCTGGACCTCTTCTGCCAGCGGGTTACTTCTCAGCGCTTTGTTGCTGTGTGTGTGTGTGTGTGTGTGTGTGTTGGTGTGTCTGGTTGTCTGTGGCCTTGCTGCCCTCAGGGACTGGCTCCAAAGAGACGGAGCGCCTCATCTAGCTCTGTCTACCACTCTCACAGGCCATCAAAGTCAACCACAACACCCCATTAGTGGCCATTTGGGAGAAAACACACCTAATTAAATAAATTAATGAATGAATGAATCCAATGTGGACAAACAGACATCAAAATAACAACCATAACAACACCAGCTTAATAACCATAAATGGGTGGTGTTACAAACCCAATAACTAGCCTGCTAATATTGTTGTACTCACTAAGTCTAAGGCTCTTAGGCCTAGTTACATGGTCTGCAACCTGAGCATGTATGTGAGAAATCAGCCAAGGGAGACAGCAACCTTACCTTGGTCCAAGGTCAGCTCTGTCTCTCTTGACCTCTTGGTCAGCCAGTCCAAGCAGATTATTATTTGTTCAGATGGTGACGAAACATAACTATGTACAAAAAAGAAAAACACAAAAGGCATGCCCAAAATAAAGACTCAAAAACAAATGAAAGGCCTCATTGCCACGAAACAAAACCAGCAGGCTCCCCAAGCTGGCACTCTAACGCTCACCCTTATTGGCAGCACCTGATGTGCTTATCAAGCCTTGGCTCAAAACCTAGATCTGGTTGCTGCCATCTGGGGATGGAGTGTGGAATTGTATCCTGGATAGTGTGTTTATCAATGTCCTAACACTAACCTTGCCCCGATATCATAACAGTGGTAATAGACTTATCGGTCCCAAATAAAATGCATCTAATGTGTATTAATTGGTAAGGAATTAATGGGTTTATTAATGCAGGACATAGCTGCTTTGCCTTTAAACAAATTGTTTTCCATTTTTCATTAAGTGGTAGTCCAGATAGCCTTTTTTTTACCAACATATTCAAATATACACTGATGATTTTTCCCTAGCAAAGCACATCTAGAATTATATTGTGGTACACAGGGATCCACATGCTGTATTAGAGATATATCTTTGTGTTAAATGTATTATTTATTTTTTATTTTATTTAACCTTTATTTCATCAGGGAGTCCAATAGTGTACAGTATGTGACTAAAATGTAAAAATGTAAAATGTCTGTGCTAAACGCTTCCCTTGTAATATAAATGTTAATGTTATATTCTTTGTATCAGACACTGGAAAGCATCTGCTCGCCAACAGAGTCATACTGTATTTGGTGGAATAGCGTAGCACTGTGAAGTAGGTCTATTCTGATGAGAGGTTTGTTGCCCACACACAGTTATATCACATACAACAACAACATGCACTTTGTAAGGCGGACTAAATAGGCTACAGTGAATACAATATACAGTGAATACAGACACATTGTAAATGTATTGAATGAAGCAGATTATGGAAGATTATTTGTACTTTACTTATCAATCCAAAGGCACAATAAGTGTCATCTTAACCCAGGATATCCAATGCCTAAAAATGGTCTGTAAGTATGAGAGACAGAACAATAGCATCAAGGTTATAGCCTAGAGCTAATGTGACAGCAAGCAGACAGAAGAGGAAAGAGGATTGCCTGAATAAATAAATATGTTTTATTTCTGTAACATTTCTAAAGAGCAAAAGTTCATCTAAATGTACTCAACCTCTAAAAAGATATAGAAATGTCAAACCCAGTGAAAAAAACAAATGGGAGTAAATACCACTTAAGTCTCACAGAAAGGAAGCAGCAGGTTTCCACCACCATAGAAACAACTGTGAAAAATGCAATTCCACCGGCCTTTCTCCACTGAAGTGTCGGGGATTAGGGCACCGGAGGCACACACAGCAACCCGCTGGTCCTACACTGCTCTCTCACAGGACCTGATATACAGGACCCATTCATATGCGGCCATTCCAAACGCCTGACTTATAGCCACACTGCCATTTTGGGGACATCTGCTAGTCTTCCAGGAATCCGCTTACCCAACGACCTTTTTTCCCTTCTTCTCATCCTGCTTTCTTTTCTTCTCTTTCACTTCATTAAATCTGGATGGGATGACACGTCTCACCTTTTTCATCCTCCCCTGTGTGAAATTCTCTTTAGTTATATTGAGGAGGGGGGAAAAACGGTTGAGAACCCAAACAGTGGCGACACCTACGGCGAGCGGAACAAGGGCGACCTTGTGTTTACATTTGCGCGGAGCCACTTCCCCACTGGGATATTGATGTGGTGTTACAGGCCTGGAGCTAGCCAGGCAGAGAGAGGAAGAGAAAGGAGTCAACACGGTTCTTATAGTGCTTCGCCAAACCACTGGTCCACGGGACTCCAGGCTGCCCCCTTTTGTTCAGGTTGAGTAATGATGTTTTGGATCTGCACACCTAATAAGAGTGGATCAGAGGGAACCGGTGACTCCCGACTCGACTGGAGAGAGAGGAGATTAGCTCTGTTGACTTAGCTCTGTTGACATAGTGTAAAATGGATGCTTCCAAAGCTCACTGAACTTGAAAGTGTGGGACAATTGTCTTGAAGGAAGGAGACAGGGGGTTGTGTGTGTGTGTGTGTGTTTGTGTCTGTGTGTGTCCTTGTGTGTGTGTGTGTGTGTGTGTGTGTGTGTGTGTGTGTGTGTGTGTGTGTGTGTGTGTGTGTGTGTGTGTGTGTGTGTGTGTGTGTGTGTGTGTTTGCATGTCTTGGTCTGTGGACGTCTATGACCCAATGACTGAACTATCACTACATTCATCATCCCAGTGTTTTCCTTGTGCTTTATCAGCTTCTGTCCCTCTACTGACCCCACTGGTCAGACACAATATAGCATCGCACAGATCTATGGATCACTGCATTGATAGCCGTATCTCAACCGACCATGTAATTATTGCTATGTACATACAGATGGATTAGCTATTTACATAGAGATGGAGCCCTGCTAGCCTCGTAGCCTACAGATGGCATAGGGGCGTAGGGCTGCTATAGAGAGACCATTCTCAGACTTGTATGATTACTTAATTGTTTTTGTGATATGATACATATTTATTTGGGTTTCCTAGAAAAATAATACAGATAAAAAAGATTGTAGATACAGATTGCAGTTCTGTTTTATTTCCAGATCACAGAGCTCGTCTTGAATAGCGTATTCAGTATATGTACAGTACACGTGCACAGTCAAAGATACAGTATATCTGTTTTTTCATGGGTTAACGTGATTCAAAATATAGAAACATCACCCCATTTAAGTGTTCTGTGAACCATATAAATGGATGCACAAGCACGGTTTCTCCATATTAACTATTGATGTCTGGACTGTTGTGATGCTTCTATCTCTGCATGGCTCTGGTACTGGGAGGAATCAAAGAACTGGAATAAAAGTTACAGATGACAAAATTAAATACATGGACATTTTATTTGTTAGAAAATGCATTTGCCTGTTGTGGAGAGCATGTATCTCTGAAATGGACGTGGATGTATTTGATCCTAGTGCTTCAGCATGGTACTAAAATGCTCTTAAAAGCTGTTAACACAATACAGACCATGGAGTAAATTATGTGTGGAAATAAAAGCTTACTAAAAATACAATCGTACAAATAAAAAATAGACTTTCCATTTGGGTGTTGTATTATTGATATTGGACAAAATAGTCTAGATGAAATAGTGGCTTTGAAGGACACATTGGGTCAAAACAATTCAAATACACAAGCAGCAACCCAGAACACATAAGAGTCAGGTTACAAGAGGCATCTTTTCACTTCTCCCCTCATGTCTCTGTCTAAGAGTTATAAATAATTTCTCTCTCTTGCAATGATATAAATATATCTTCTGCATTATCCATATGGGCCAAGGGCACATAAGTTCAGCTTGTAGTGGATGAATGCAACAAATAGCTTATTTCTTTACTTTTTTTGTTGTTACCAGATTGTACTTAGTCAAAAGTATACTCACAAAATAATAAATGCAGTCATGTATCTCTTTGCAATGATGAAACTCATATTCTACTCAGCCCATTTGGATCAGGAAGGTGAGTAAACTACTCAAGGACCCCCTGTCTGAACCTTTAATTTGTAAATGGACCTAAGCTGTAGCAGCGCCACAACTACAGTTAGTACTGATTAGCCAGGATTACGTGTCATTATAGGATAACATCAAGGGTAACTCATTGAATCTCTATTCCACCAAACATGGTTTGTCTTTGACACTTCAGAGCAGTCGGAACAACAACACATGCCAGGTGGAGCTAACAGACTCATGGGTATGGACTCATGCTCAGTATTCATATTTGTAGCAGCAAGCTTTTATCATATATTTTTTTTTATCTGAGTATGTGCTCAATAGGAACATGAAAGTAAGATTGTACGTGTTTCTTTAAATTCTATGTGGCATTCTATGTGGGAGGATAAGAACATTATTAATTGACACGTTTTGTCTTAAAGGCAAGCATAAACTGTATGACCAATATATCTACTAATATCGCATTCATTATAACTGTGCATGACTGATGTCAGAGATTATCATATTTTTTATACTGTAAAAAATATATATTTAATCAACCAACTCCAAAAAACAACTATTGCAGTGGACCACTCGCAGACCCGTCCCTCCGATTGCATTAAATCAGGGAACAGCCCTGTTTGTTTTTTTAAAGGTAACGAGCTAAATTGTTCCCCCCTTCAAAAAAACAGATTGACAGGGAGGAATGAGGGGTGGTGGACGCAATATCCCCTCCCATAATTTCATTCACCCAATCCCGGCTGTAGACCACAACTCTGCCCAGAGAGACTTTATGCAAGGGTCAGGGTGTCAGGATTAAATCTAGAAAAAGGAGGGGGGCAACCCTCCCTCCCTTTCAACCCCCCGCCCCCAAAATCTCATGTCCCCCTTCCATAAAGTCCACCAGCTGTTGTCTTGTACTAAACCCTGCTGAAGAGAAAGGGATCTAAAAGGCCCAATCAGAGGATTTTACTGTGGGGTTAGTGCGCCACCATCAAGTACGGCTGAGGTAGATACTGTACAGAAGGCTGACAGAGAGTGTTCCACTGAAAACCAGATTGAAGATTCTAAAGAGCTAACACATCACCCGCCATTTTAGTCAAACAAAGACACAACAAACACTTTCAGAGTGATTAAACACTCAATGACTCTACCGTGTTTGACGTCAAACTTTGTTGAAGGGGTAGAGCTGAGATAAAGGAGAGGTGTAGGGTAGATCTAGCACACATAATGTATATGAAGTGAAAGAGTAAGTCATTTGCAGATGCAAACATTGTTGTGCAGTGACTGGAGGGCTGACGGGTTGAATGGTCGGCTGGATGGGCGATCCAAAAATATGTGACAGTTTGGGGGTGAGGGAAACAGCCGCGGGACAGACAAGTTGAGAGTTCATGAGAGGGGCGGTGTGGCCTCCTGGAGAGAGGAGGCTGTTGTATCCTTCAGTCTAAACCTATGAGCAGTCACCATCCTCCTCATCATCTTCATCATCAGCATCATCATTACTGAACTCCAGATGAACCCAAATGAATTGGTTAATTTCGCTTGGAGGTTGGAAGGTTTCTGGATTGTTGGATTGTTTGGCTTAATAACCAAAACAGAGGAGGTGAATCTGCCCTGAAATCATTCAAAAGGCACTCACACATTTGAGCTATCTTTGTTGCAGGTGCATGTTAACAATTTAATAAAATGAGAGAAAAAAATAAGAAACTCGCACACTGCTCTTGCTAGTATGGCTGCTCTTTATCAACATTTACGTATCGGCCTCAAGGCCTTCATCAAAGCTTTATTTGAACATGCAGAAATGTTACACAGCAGAACATGCAGAAACTTTGTCACAATCTGTTTTATGAATAATAGTAATAATAACAATAATAATAATAATAATAATAATTATTATTATTATTATTATTATTATTATTATTATTATTATTATTATTAATAGTAGTAGTAGTAGTAGTAGTAGTATTAGTATTAGTATTAGTATTAGTATTAGTATTGTTATTATTATTATTATTATTATTATTATTATTATTATTATTATTATTATTATTATTATTGTTATTATTATTATTATGACAGTTATACAGGTATTTTGTATAGTGATTATTTAAAGAATTACATGATCATATATTGGACATTGTACTATACTTGAGAGACATTTTATAGACATAAACTATATGCCTACACTTATTTAAATAAAACATAATTTTTACTGACTTTCCAAAATATACAGAATAAATAACAATGATTAATTGAAGAGAAGTTTATTAATATTGTTTGTGTACAACCTTTTTTACCTTTTACACTTGTGTATACAAATATTAGGTATAATAAGTATTGCATTGTAATGTAAGAGATGTTTTTGCATGATGCTTTTGGCATAAAATGAAAATATGAATAAAATATAGGCCTACTTCATACAAAAAAGATTATCAAATGTAATCCTGTAAATCGAATTGATTAAATTATATAATCATATTTCAGTGTCACAATATATTATTTTTATTCTAACTAATAAATTATGAAATACATGTTCAATTCAACTGCACACGGCTGACATGTTTGACCTAATGCCCAAGAACATGAGCAATATTTGTTATATTTTAAAATGGCAAAAAATGTAGTCAGTTAGCCCCGCTAGCAAAGCAGCATATATTTTAAAGTGAAAAATGACTTGTACGTTTTTTTGTTAGTAACTCCTTCTATTATAGAGCGGCAGTTAGAACCCACTGCTGTTGATGTAGGGACCAAAGTGGAACGAGGCAGGAGAACAACATGTGACACATATTCTTAATGTATTCCATATCACACATTTCCATGCTTTGGCTGGAATCCCAGACCTCATCACATGACCCTAACAACATAATTACATACAATTTACATCACATTCACTGTTGGCACTCATTCAAGACTTTAGAGGAAAACAAGTACACCAGACCTATCTCCCTTTTCTTCTCTAGTCATCGAACCCCTGCGACGAGAAATACCAGAGATATGATGAGATGAAATTTGAAATCCCGAAGAGCGATTAATTCATTCTCACACATGGGGGGAAGCGCAGGCAGGAATTAAAGCGGGGTCGGCTCCAATTATGGTCCATAAAACCCCAAAATATGGACCCCATGCCTGAGCCAATGGGATGGCCAGATCTGACTGGCTCCCACTGATAGAGGGAGTTCATGTGGAGTTCATCATGGTGGCTGTGGTGATGGAGATGGCGACATCGAAGACTTTCCATCTGAACTCAGAATGCGGTCACAGTGGCCTAAAAACACCCGGTCTAAATGAGTGGTGGTGATGAGGAAAAAGAGTTTAGCTATCAGAATGTTCTCTTCCTCATACAGTAAATGTTTTATTTGCTCATTTTCAGTATTATTTTTGATTTTGGGGAGGGTAAGGAAATGTAGACTATCAGAAAATACTTACTTATTTTACATTTGTCATTAAGGGATGTAACCCTCAGTTCTCTTAGATTTTTAATTAAGCTGTAATTTACTTCTGAGTTTCCCCCCTATGTTTTGCATTCTACCATACACATGAACCTATTTATCTGAAATTCCAGTGGAATCTGCATCTGACCTGCATCTGCCCTACAATGTGCATCTGCCCTGCTTTTGCATATGTGGCCATTGACTGAGACACTACTGCCATCAACAGGGCACTGAGCGTGTCCTGTGGCACAGCCCAACCCAAAATTAATCAAGACTCGAATCCACATACAGTACATGTTCCGCAGTATGTACTACTATCCTCTGAGATTGACTTAGTATCACAGGAACACTCGACCTCA
Organism: Coregonus lavaretus; assembly: GCF_964263955.1. NCBI lineage: Eukaryota > Metazoa > Chordata > Actinopteri > Salmoniformes > Salmonidae > Coregonus > Coregonus lavaretus. Next base: position 69,230,177 of record NC_139992.1, on the reverse strand, counting down.
CACGTTGCTCTAAACAGGACTCTGTACACAGAATCAGCAGTGGTGTGATGGATGTAGGACACTGCATGTGTCCTGCCACTATATGAAAATGTGCTTGTTCTCTCCTCATCTCTCGATCTCCTCTGAGAGCATTAGAGTGATAATACTTTAAAGGCCACGGCCCCGCCTCTAAACCTCTCCCCTAGGCCTGCCGTGAACCTTTCACCCGCCTCTAAACCTCTCTCCCTAGGCTTGCCATGAACATTTCACCTAACCATCATATCACAGAGAACAAGGGATTGGAATTAAATCAATAGAATAGGCCATGGTGGGGTGTTCTAATACAGTATTCCCTTCATTTAGGCTAGATTAAAGAATGTAATTTAGGGGTATTTTTGTATATTAAAGTGTAAAAATCACTTCATGTCCCTGGTGTTAGCAACACATGTATTGAGACATGTTTGTCATGTATTGTTTATGGTAGTCATGATTAAAGTGTCTGTGTGCATGTGTTCGTGAGTACGTGTGTGTATGTGTTGCATAGATATGGCTGTGAGTGTGCCTGAGTTGAATGTGTGTGCAAAGAAAAATAATGGTGTTGGTTTCAATGTGATGCGGTTTGCTAACAACGCTACCACTAAACAAACAGGTAATCTACACAAATGCCAAGGCTGACACATTGATTTACGATGAAAACAATAAAAACAAATCCCTTTCAACATAAATTACAGAATTAATACAAACATCCCAAGTAAATTACAGACTCAATTGTCTCTGGGAGGCCATGCTTATGATATGGAAATAATTTGGTGTTGATTAGGCCGCCAGTTTGTTCAATATAACGTAACGCGCTTCAGTGGCTAAACTAAATACTGCTCAATCAAGGGCCTGCGTGATATTTCAATAATGATCTATGCCGCGGAGATTGATTGAACCTTCATTGTTTTCATCATAAACTCTCTCATGATATCTCTATCAGGAGGCCTGGACACAGAGTTGACAGAGAACCAGGCTGCTATGTAGGTTAGCTCTACAAAAAGTGCTTTAAGCCGAAAGCGAAATAAATAAATAAAGTGTTTGGAGAGGTGAGTGCTCGGTCAGCTAGTCTGCATATCCCATCCAATGCCACAGTTGTCACATCTGAGGGTGGTCATTAGGCCGTTACTGATCTAATGTGTGGTGAGTGTGCCGTCTACCGTACAAACTCGGAGCCAAACACGGGACACACAGAAACGGGCTCACAGTTTATTCCAATGGATACCGTTGAGATCCAAATTTACCTCACACAATTACTCATGCCATTGTATCTTTAATTCATGTGGGAAAAAATTTATGCATATATGTTTCATGTTAAGAATTACATTTAAATGCTTTGAAAACCATCACTGGGTATTTTGGGGAAACAATCCAGAGATTTGTATGAGTGACATGTTTTGGTGCCATACAGATACATGACATAGCTCTTAGTGTTTTGCTAGAAGAAAGAATAACATTTAAAATTCACAAAATTCTAATGTCTGATACACATACATTATTTAACATATAACGTGCCTTCAGAAAGTATTCACACCCCTTGACTTTTTCCATATTTTGTTGTGTTACAGCCTGAATTTAAAATGGATTAAAGCAAGATTTTTTGTCACTGGCCTTCACACAATACCCCATAATGTCAACGTGGATTTCTTTTTTTTTTATGTTTACAAATTAATTACAAATGAAAAGCTGAAAAGAAAAGCTGAAATGTCTTGAGACAATAAGTATTCAATCCCTTTGTTCTGGCAAGCCTAAATAAATTCAGGAGTAACATTTTTCTTAACAAGTCACATAATAAGTTGCATGGACTCACTCTGTGTACAATTATAGTGTTTAACATGATTTTTGAATGACTACCTCATCTCTGTATCCCACACATACAATTATCTTTAAGGTCCCTCAGTCGAGCAGTGAATTTCAAACACAGATTCAACCGCAAAGAACAGGGAGGTTTCACCATGAGGCCAATGGTGACTTTAAAACAGTTACAGAGTTTAATGGCTAACACAGGAGAAAACTGAGGATGGATCAACAACATTGTAGTTACTTCACAATACTAACATAATTGACTGAGTGAAAATTAGGAAGCCTGCACAGAATAAAAATATCCCAAAACATGCATCCTGTTTGCAACAAGGCACGAAAGTAATACTGCAAAAAATGTGGCAAAGCAATTCACTTTTGTCCTGAATACAAAATGTTATGTTTGGGGCAAATCCAATACAACACATTACTGAGTATCATTCTCCATATTTTAAAGCATAGTGGTGGCTGCATCATGTTATGTGTATGCTTGTAATCATTAAGGACTTGCAGGTTTTTCAGGATGAAGAAGAAATGGAATGGAGCTAAGCACAGGCAAAATCCTAGAGGAAAACCTGGTTCAGTCTGCTTTCCACCAGACAGGACAATAACCTAAAACACAAGGCCAAATCTAGACTGGATTAGTTTTCCAATAAGACAGTGAATGTTCCTGAGTGGCCGAGTTACAGTTTTGACTTAAATCGACTTGAAAATCTATGGCAAGACCTGAAAATGGTTGTCTAGCAATGATCAACAATCAATTTGACAGAGCGTAAAGAATTTTTTAAAGAATAATGGGCAAATGTTGCATCCAGGTGTAGAAAGTTAATGGGTGTGAATACTTAAATAAATTAGATATTTCTATATTTAATCTACAATATATTTGCAAAAAAAATCTAAAAACATGTTTTCACTTTGTCATTATGGAGAATTGTCTGTACATTGGTGAAAAAATATATATTTAATCAATTTTGAATTCAGGCTGTAACACAACAAAATGTGGAATAAGTCAAGGGGTATGAATACTTTCTGAACGCAATGTACTGTACATGTTTTGAAAAGGCAACAAAATGGCCTAGATAATGCCCTACAGTGCTGCAAAATGACATATTGTATCTAGATACCTTATCAAATCATCATTCTTAAAGTATTTTACTTTGCTATATGGTTCATCATCTTTTACATCTTACACTACTTTGGGAAAGGACATATGTGAAGGATAGTGAATGGTTTAGAAGGTGGTGGTTTACACCTGTTGATCTTTTTCTCCTCTATAAGGTTTGTGTGGGCCTAGGGCTGTCATTGTGAAGTTATTCTAAAGTGTGAACTCCTTCACACAGGGCCAGCCACAGAACAACAGCGGGGCAAATTACCAATCTACTGCAAGGAGTGAAATGTGGTCTTGTAGACATGATGAGAAAGGGCAAAGTGACATTTTCTGTTTGAGAATGTTGACTGAAATGTAGTAGTACACCACCACAGCTAGCACGGCAACCTGGCAGGTGCATGACTGTGCCAACAGATCAGTGGTCCACTCACACTCATTCATATCTCTGTGTACTGGATTCCCGGAATAGCACAAACTGACATTTAGAGGTGTGTGTGATTTTTGTGTTTTTGAGTGTCCTTCCATTTCACAGTGGTCATGTAAAACACAGCGTGTCTCTGTGACTTAGATATGGAGCGACCTCTGCGTGACCAGCCACTCTCATCCACTCATTCGCCGACAGGTATACACACAAAGAACACGGACATGAAAAGTGAGGGAAAAAAAGAGTAGTCTCTGGACTTTTTTCCTCTCCAAATGTTTGCCTTCTCCTGGAAAATGAACTATAAAAGAGATAAAAGTTTGATGCAGGTAAATGCAAGTGCAAAGCATGTATCTGCAAAAACGTTGTCTTCTTGGTTTCTATATTGTCTTTATGTGAGTGCCGGAGTACATCGGGTCAAGAGTGGTAAAAGTGGATGCAAGTTTGAATATGTTTCTAAAATTTATAAGAGTACGGTTTTCTTTTGGTCTGTTTCCCAAGCTTCTGCAATTACTTTTGACCACCATTTGAAGTTTGTAATCGAAAGACTTCAGTAAACTAAAGAAATGTAATATTGTCAGCCTTTAAAATCAAGACCGCAATGGTTAGTCATGTGCAATTGTACAACTACTAATTTGGTGTCATTACACACATTCCACTAGAAAGTAAAGAGGTTAGGGTTATGTGTACATTCTACAGACCACAAAAATGATTTGGATTACTAAAAGAGGAATAGCTTTGCTCTGTTCCTCATGATGAATCTTGGTTCAGAAATATACGATATATTAATATGAGCTTTGAGTGCACTTGCTTTGGTAGATGTTCAAATGCATCATACATACTGAAAATATGAAATCTGATTCCTAACTGATTCCTATATGCATGCGCTTAAAACCCCATATTTTCAGAAAATTCAGCTTTGATCTCAATTCGGCTCATGGATCTCAAGGTATGATTCGGCCCTGTCTTTGAAACTATTCTTCAATAAATTAATGTACAGTCAAAGTACACAATATTTTAAAATATATGTTTTAATAACTACATAAAGGTAGAGATAAAACTATAACAATATCAGATTTCTATTTTTAATCTAAAGACTCATAATAATTAATTCAACATGGACAGTACAGTGTATATGCATCCCAGATGTTATGTAATTCAACTCATAATAACTAATTCATTGATCCTACTCTCATTTAATTTAATCAATTCCACATTTTGATGAATGCACCGCTCATTACCTGTTTGTATTTTATTTTATTAATGTACAGTACATTTTTGTTAAAATGTACAAAAATGTCTGATGTGTACAGGTATTTTATGCTTATCGTACAATATTCAATAATTTATTGTACATGTGAAACATACCAGAGTGTAGTTGAATATAACAAAATATGAAACCACACAGAATAACCATGTCACTGGGATGAAATAATTATATCAGTATCAAGAATCAGTTGTACAAAAAGTCTTAATTCCGGTTAAATTCAAAAGTAGGTTTTTCTACTTTTCTGAACACATTTCTAAACCTACAATATCTATCTGAATGATCTATATAAGGGTAACTAACTTTAACTTTACAGTTCAAATATTAATAATAAAAAATGTAATAATGACCTTGTAATTTTCCATAAATTATGGAATTAGAAACTGTTATTGTTTTGTAAATACAGCTATAGTTATAACTAAATAAAAGGGTTGTATTATTCTTCTGAAAATTAATGCAAAGTATATTTATAAATAATAAACAGGGTAGTCATAGACAAAAATATAATAGTCTGCTTCCTGATACAATAATGTTTATAAACAGTATATATAAACAAGTATTCTGTATATACTGTATAAAAATATAAATAATTATCATCATACTCAACCTTAAATATGAATGTAAGTAATTCATATGTTATAAAGTTATGACATATTAATAGGTATAACATGTTAAACAATTGTATAATAATGTAATTTAACGGTACCCACACCCACATTCTGCTTCTACATTTGGGAGTGTGTCACTTGTAGTGAAAAAGCATAATATCCTGGCAATACATGCTGTATGCCAAAGTCTGACAGGGCCCAGAACATGGTTCCACGGTCCCACCTGAGGCATGGACTCTACCCCATCTTCACCCCGTTACATAAAGACGAGACACACAGCTCTATGGGGAGGACGGACATGAGACAATGTGACTACATGGCCATAGCGAAAGAGAGAGAGAGAGAGAGAGAGAGAGAGAGAGAGAGAGAGAGAGAGAGAGAGAGAGAGAGAGAGAGAGAGAGAGAGAGAGAGAGAGAGAGAGAGCTCACCGGCCATTTCACTAACCCAGGCACATGCTGACCTACATGCTGTACAGCCTGATTGTACTTAATGGAATAGTGTTTATTTTCTCTCTACTATCCTGTATGAACAGCGTGTGTGTGTCTGTGTACGTGTGTGTGTGTGTTTGTATGTGTCTGTGTCTGTGTGTGTAGCATAGGCCAGATACGAACAGTGGTGTTCTTATTTTCTAGTTGTATAAAACCGCCCTGGTGAAACATGATAGGCTGCAATCATAAAGGTATGGCTGTAATTTATGTTCTCCCCTGATGATAATTGCTGCCTGGACTCTTCATAGTGCCCCACCAGTTCACCTACACTGGTATTCAATTATGTACAGGGAACAAACTCTCTTGTAACAGAGATGATTGGCTGCTCAGGATTTTACCTTTGACCCTGTATTTTATCAGTCTCATCCTGCAGGAAGGCAGTTTGGTTTGTGGGAGAATCCACATAACTGACTGATGACAAGGGATGCATTACCTTGAGGGGTCAGGAGAAAGTTGGAATCCCTCATTTACTTTGATCAAATCCATGTTGTACTGTTTCTTATTCAATGTAGATTAACTCAAGTAAAGTACTAAAGTAAAGTCAAATGTTTGAGGTAAAATGTATCACATTACAATTATTATGCAATTAATGTTTTAAATCATTAATGCATTAATATAGCTATACTTTGTAATAACTGTAATATGATTAATATGGTATTTGTTATGTTATAATATGTCACTAATATGTTATTGCTGTTTTATAAATGTAATGTGAATGGTATATGGTTAACTGTCCTGAGTGGACTGAGTGATGACTCAGAGTGATTATGAAGTGGCCACAGGAGAACGATGCAGGATAAAGTAAGATGGATTCCTATGCAAACTTTCAGTCTGTAAAATAGGTCAGCCAGTCATAATGGGATTGAACTTTTGACCTGAGAAAAAAAGTGTCTCTATTGTTCCAACATTGGCCTGACCGCACCCGTCCTTTTTATGAAATTGATGTATCAGATTTATTAAGTTATTTACTTGTTGTCGATAATGTTATTTTATAATGATGTTAGAGTATTGCTTGTAAAATATTTGAGGTGGAAACAGTATGGCTCCCCCGGTGAGTAGAAACAGAGTTCGGGATTCATTACAGTTCCCGAGTGGTGCAGTGGTCTAAGGCACTGCATCTCAGTGCTTGAGGCGTCACTACAGACCCCCTGGTTCGATTCCAGGCTGTATCACAACCAGCCGTGATTGGGAGTCCCATAGGGTGGCGCACAATTGGCCCAGCGTCGTCCGGGTTTGGCCAGTGTAGGCCATCATTGTAAATAAGAATTTGTTCTTAACTGACTTGCCTAGTTAAATAAAGGTAAAAAAATAAATAAAAAAATAAACAGCAAGGATGGTATTTACAGTACAATTGAGAAGCAATGCTACTGTACTAATGCAAACATTAAAAGTTCATGTCACAGAACGTTTTATTAAATAAATGTGTTCCCCTTTGTTGCATCTACATTCAGCCGTGTTAGAGAAGTATTGAATAAGATCGGCAGACCAAGAGTTGCTTCCACTTTTTTTTTTTTTTTTTTTTGCATAATGTATTTACGCTAGTTCTGACCTGATTTCTGTCCACAGCAAGCCTCCATTTGGCTTCATGGGCGAGCAGCTGCATTTATACACACAAGAAACAAGATGGCGGCTTACAGTACCTTGTGCCTCCAACACGGTTTCCTTCCTGTGTCAGAGAGTGACTGTGCCACCTCTACGAGAAATCTTTGGACACCATGTTTCAATCGCTCCCTTCATCCGTGAGACGAGGCACCCAGACCTAATGTTTTTTATATACATTTTACAGTAAGTCCTTGTTACTATAAAAACCTTATTATCAACTCTCGAAATCACCAATTTCTATGTTTTGATATGAACAAAAATGCAAAATAATCTGAATGGCGGATTTCCGTATGCCTAGCGTACATTCCCTTCTCTCCCGTTCCCTTTCGCTCTGTGTCTCACTGTCTCTTTTTGAGTGCCATTCCTAGCCTCGGTCTGCAGCGGGCTCATAATATCAGATTGCACAGCCTGCCGTGGCCAAATGTGAATTTTATACTCTAGTGAACACAGGCTTTACACTTTCATTAGCTCACATTCTCCTCAGCAGTGCAATTGCCATGTCGCAGGATGAGGGGGAGGACGTGGGAGGGCGGGGGCTGCCGGAACGAGTGGGAAAAAAATGACTTCCGGAAAGTACAGCATGCCCTAAAGGCACAGGCCCCAGAGCCACAGACCAAGTCAAAGGACTGTTGCCTGATCGGGCCACATATTGCAAACCCCAGTATGGTAAAGAAGATACCACCCATTGCCTGGAGTAAATGTCATAATTATTACCCCAATGTGTGATACTGCCACTAATTTTCATAATTTAGCTCTAAAGTAATAATTATTATTTATCTGGTGCAATTTTACACTTCTACACACATAGGTTCTTGACAAGTGCATAATATTCATTATTAGGAGTGCAAATATTTGGTTTCCATTACTACTAATTCAATTCCCTTCATTGGTATTGAAGATTTTCAATTTACAGATGAAAAGCTAAATGAATATATGATTTAGTCATTAATTGCATTGCTTAATTGAGTTATATTTGTTTTTCTCCTTAATATTATTTTCTCATACCTTATGTGTGATTAATGTTAACTGCTCACCTCCCTTTAAATAATTCCATACACTTTAAGAACAAGATTCTATACACTTTGTGGATGAAAACAAGAGTTTGAAATAGGATTACTTTCCTCTCTTTTTACACTTTGTTGTAGTTGTCTATCTCTTTGCCTCCCATCCTCAATTTGTGCTTTGTGAGCCAAAATGAACCAAACAAATTGAAAGGTGAAATGTACACGTACATAAACATCTCCAGATAGAAAAAGGGGCCAAGTGATACGAGAATTGTTTCTGTCAGTGCTCCCCGTGAGAGATCAATGCAAATGCTGGCTCTGTCTGAAGCTATTAGGTCGAGGAGTGCTACTCGGCCTACCCTCTTTGCTCCCGCTCACGACTCTGCTCTCTCCAAAACCCACGACTGGCACACAAACTCAGCTTCATACAAAGTTGTTTCATACACTTGTAAGAATTGACTTCCGATTGTTCCTATTTTGTGTCATGATATGAAGTTAGACAATTCTGTAACCTACCTACATAACAGTAGATGTCCAATGATCAGTGTTGGGGAGTAGTGAACTACATGTAGTTCAACTAGTAATGTAACTACATTTTGCAGTAGCTTGCTTGAATTGAACTACATTAAAATCTAGGTAGTGTTATGAGTAGTTATTTACTTTTTTGTCTTGTAGCGTTTTAACTGACTACTGGAACTACACTCTCCTTTTTTTTGCCAAAATACAATATGGGTGATGTAGGCAATAATTTCCATTCTTTTTCAGGAGTCACACCTCTCTAATTCTCACTTCAAACATCGTTTTTGTGTTTAATAGGAGGCAAAATTACACGTTATGTTAACATATGACCCCGAAGTGATCTGTCTTGCAATTTGAAGTCTATGACATTTCAGATTTACATGTGATAATTTTTCACGAAGTAGCTTTAGTTAAGTAAACTATATTTTTCATAAGGATAGCTTTAGTTTAGCTTAACTTCTTCCAGTGTGAATTAAGTTGTAGGTTGGTGGACCTGACCAGAGTAATGGGCCAACACTGGGGTCTCCATGGACCTGACCAGAGTAATGGGCCAACACTGGGGTCTCCATGGACCTGACCAGAGTAATGGACCAACACTTGGGTCTCCATGGACCTGACCAGAGTAATGGGCGAGGGCCTTGTCTTGTCAACACTTTGTCTTGTCATCACTTTGTCTCTTGTTCTAGTTTCTGCTCTAGTTTCTGTTGTTAAACCCTCAAGTTCAATCAGTCCTCAATCTACATCTGTTTACTGTATTTATGGAAGTATGTGGCTGGGGGGAAGAAAGAGGGAGGGAGGTAGCAACAGTATATTAGTGGCCTCAGGGGGCAAAGGAGATGCACAACTCCCGTCATCCATCTGAGAAGAAAATATTGCATTTTAGGCCACGAATTCTACTTCCTCTTTCACGTTCTCTCTCTCTCTTTTTTTAAAGGATGAAAGACGGCGGGTTCATGTAGAGTGCAGTGATTACATATTTGAATGGTGCTAAAATGGAAACCTCTCTGGGGCACTTTCTGACCTGTCATCCTCCGTCTTCCTCCAATGCATCTGATGAGTGCCGGCCCTTCTTGCCATCCTATTCGCCTCTCTTTCTTTCTCCATCTCTTCCTCCTCTTTCTATCTCTCCCCCTGTCTATTTCTCTCTCCCTCATGCCTCTCTCTCTCTATCTGCCCCCATGCTGTCTCTCTCTCTCTCCCTGCCCCTAACTTAGCCGGGCTGGCATGGCACATTGAAGCGCTGTACAGCACAGCAGAGTACCCACCCCTCCATCCCTCCTCCCCTCTCTGTTCATCCTCGGTGGCGCTGATAGGAGATCTGCTCTTTAAACTAATCATCCGTTATGTGAAACAGACCTGATTATAGGCTGACAGAGGGAATTAAGGCGGGCCGGGAGAGGTCAAAATGAGTGCTCCGCCATCCAACGACCAGGCGCAAGTGCTTATGCTGACTTTTATTTGTATTGCTCGGTTTATTTTTATATTCGAGAAAACACTCAAGCAGTTCAGATGTGCAGCTCAAGTACTATTTGGTAATCTATTTGATTTGTTTCTTTGTTTTATTTTCATCTTGCAATAGGATGTGGTCAACCATAGGAGTATGCAATTATAGTCAAATTTGTATCTGCTTCCATCCAGTACCTTTCTGTGACATAATTTCTATATTATAAAGCCTAACAATATGCTGTAGTTTAATTTGGCAGTATTAAGCCATAGCTATATACATATTTAGGGTCCTTACTAAATAATCTGAATCATGGGTTGTATTTTCTGAACATTGAAATAAAGGGAGAGGACCTTAGGGTGTCCACATCCCATTTTGTTCATTGACATAATATGCAATTTATTGGAGCATATCTAAATTAAACTGTATTTGTGAATTGCTATTTAGAGATACAGCTGGAACGCCTTATGGTTATGTTAATTGTTTAGCATTACTGTATATGTAAAGCAGAGGTCCGAAATCTCTCATGACTGATGTATAGTTAAAACACTGAAAGCTACTCTACAACTATTGCTACTGATGCCCCCCCATACCTTGCACCTTACAATTTAAAAAGGGTTTAATTTTGGTCAATTGCATAGAAACAAATCTTTACAAAATGATAATTGCATGGACAATTCAATGTATTAAAACTATGCAGGTAATAGGTCGTCGGCTACAAATTAGAGTGCAGTAATTATTTGAATGAAAGCCTCAGAGTTTCCTCCTAGAATGGAATTGACATACAGATTAGAGAGTAGCCTAGAGAAAAACTAAACAAAAACGAATCACTTACAATCACTGAGTCATACATTTTTTGCTCAATACTCTTTAACATCAACACTTTCATATAAAGGAAATTAAACAGCTGTACTCTGTAATTGTATGTGAAATAAATTAAGTAATGTTTAAAATATCATATAAAAAATTGCCAAGTTGTATTTCAGGTAAGTTATAAATATATAGTTACTGTGTATTTACATGCAAGAAGACCATAATTTGTCATTACGCAAATGAAATAGGATCTATCAAAATAGTAATTAATTCAATTAAATAAGAATGAATGTAACAAATCCACATACATTGTTCTATAGTTATTTCTGGTGTGTAGACCTTGAAAGAGCCATACTAATTTATAGATGGTTTGTTCAGGCAATGGTCGACAGTCCAAACAGGGAGTTCACTATCATGAAACCACTTTTATTAAGATCATTATTCATTTGGCTCCAAATCTGCTGACATCAAGCAGTCAATGGAGGAACAGCTCTTGTAAAAGTTTTATGGGCAACTCTAATTATTGTGGATGCAGCACAGTAAATGTTTTCTTTTTCTTTTCTTTTTTTTCTTCTTTTTTTGTAGATCAGCTTAATATTGCAGATAGATTGTAACTTCCATCAATGTAATTGTCTGCATCACTTCCAATCCCCCATGTTTATATATATATATATATATATATATATATATATATATATATATATATATATATATATATATATATATATATATATATATATATATATATATATAAATATAATATATATATATATATATATATATATATATATATATATATATATATATATATATATATATATATATATATATATATATATATATATATATATATATATCATGTCCATCTGGTTTGCTTCTATATGCCATATCTTTCTAACTGTGCTCTTTCACAAAAGCTCCCAACCTACAACCTATATACTTATTATGGACACAGTATTCTTACATGATTAGTTATCTTGTTTTTAGTTGTTGTTAGTGGTTATTAGTCCCATCCTTCAACTCCATTCAACACCACCCATCTATCTCTTAACACCATCCATATAGGATTTCTATTTGCCATATATTTTTCAACTGTACTGTGATGTTTTACAAAAGTTCTGAACCTTTCTATTCTCATTGTTTCTACAGATTGTAAATTGAAAATAAACATTTTTGCTAAAAGTATTATTATATTATTGATCGATTGACTATGACTTTTCAGATCACCCAGTAATACTATCTGCAAGGTTAGCTCCAGGTAAATATTGCAATCCTTTAGCCATTCCTGGAGCTGTGTCAAAAAAACAAATGGACAGTACCAAAACAAATGATCTAATGATTCTATCTCTTCGCAGCAAAATCTGCAGAGCTGGGAAGATTGTATCCCCCATATAAATAACATTCTATTGGTAGCAAGAATTTTGTATAATAATTTAAATTGAAAGATTCTAAGTTTTGAATCCGGTGTCGTTTTGCGTATCAGTTCATAAACACTATGCCATGGGATCGGTACGTCAAAAATCTCTTCCCAACTATTTTGCAATCTATATGGGACGGCTGTCAATCCTTTGGTCCTTAAATGAAACTGGTATACTTTTTTATTTATCACAGTTTTCTTTAACCAATTATGTTCTTTAATGCAAGGCCGACAGACAAGTTCCTTACTTTCTCCCCCTTCCACTTTCCTCTTCCATTTTTGCGGTAAGGCTGCAATTATTTGGTTGTAATTTTGGGTAGCGCAAACATTTCCATATGTTTTTGTTAGCTGCATGTGCGACATAACTCCACCAGTCCTACCGATGATATCATTTACAAAGATTATACCTTTTTAAAACATTTTGTAAAAAAAAAAGGGTTTTTGTCAATTAGTATATTTGAGTTTAACCACAATATTTGTTGCATTATTTGTTCTGTCGTTTCTGGAGGATTAAATTGACATTGCAACCAAATTTCTATGGCTTGTTTTAGAAATACTGATATTTGGGAGATTATTTCCTTTTCAAATAACTGAAAGTGAGCGGTTGTAATCTGAATAAAGGGAAAAAGGCCATTCTTGAACATTGGGTGAGACAATCTTACTAATTTGCTAAAGAACCAGTTCAGATTTAAGTATAACTTTTGTATGACTGAAGCTTTTAGTGATAGGTCTAATGCTTTAATATTTAATAATTTATGTCCTCCGAATTCATATTCATTATATAAATAGGCCCCTTTAATTTTGTCTGGCTTGCCGTTCCAAATAAAATTGAATATTTTTTTCTCATACAATTTAAAAAACTGTTCACTAGGTGTAGGCAAGACCATAAGCAAATAGGTAAACTGGGATAATACTAAAGAGTTAATCAGGGTTTCCCAGATTTTCCATAGTGTTCTATTGTTTCCAGTACTTGCCTTTTATTATCTCCAATGTATCTTCCATGTAAAAAACCTGTCTGATTAGAATGAATAATGTCTGACAATACCTTTTTAATTCTATGCGCTATACATTTTGCTAGAATTTTTGTGTAAGGGGCCTCCAATTTTTTAAATGGACTGGATCTTTATATTTTCCACTTGTATCCTGTTTCAGTAATAATTAAATCAGTCCTTCTTCTTGAGTGTCTAATAATCTACCATTTACATAGGAGTGGTTAAAACATGCTAATAACGGTCCTCTTAGCACAGTAAATGTTAACATAGAGGCTGATGTGCCATTTACAGTGGAGACAATTAAAATATGCTGCGTGTGTTACAGAATATAATTATTTAAGGTAAGAACAATATAAATAGATATGTGATGTTGTGTATGTAGTATTGTACAATGTACTGTACTCCTAAATCAACTGTGCAGTTTAAGTTGCAACTCAGGCAATATTGTTTTTATGTCTAGTGGTAGTGAAAGCATATGCTGCGCAGTTAAAAATGTTACATGATTCAAATCACCATGCTGGGAAAGTAATAGAAATACATACATTTACATACATTAGCAAACAAAAATAAACAGGCGAGACGGAGTAGAATTATATTTTTGGGATTTTGTACATCTGGCACTATGGGAAGTTCTGACCACAGTCAGACTGCAGGTTTTACTCTGGCTTGAAGCGCCTGCCGTGTGTCTCTCTGTCTAAAGCCTGGCCAAGGTAAACCCATGATGAAGGGAATTTTCCATGTGTGTATGCCCACACTGCTGATTCACAACTGCCATTACTGTACACTGTAAAATCCTCCCCTAACACACTACCTTCTAGAATCAAAGGGATTTTAAAAGTGTAGTTTTTACATATAATCCACTAGATATGTAATATGTAAGTATACCCACTACATCAAATAAATAACTTTTTTTTGTGGTACTAGAATGTAATGTAAATATAATATGAAGGAACATGTAATTAATACCAAGTTTGTAGTGAATGGGACAAATTAAAATGTATGCAAAGCTGAATAAGTTCCCTCCATTACTGCGTGACCTCTACATGCACTGTAACCAAAATGGCCTCCTTAATGCGAACCTCTACGGACTAACCTGTATGAGTCTCGTCATCCAATAGCAATCTAAATACAATGTAAAATCAGCATTAAAAAAATGCAAAATGGGGATTTTTGTTTCATACAATTTAAAACCAATACAGTAAAATTATTACACAGTAGCAAATCATATTTTTGAATTGAAATCAGCGGTGAAATCATAAAAAGTTGCCATGTCATGTGGGTGCTATGCTAGCATAAACAACTTTGTACATCTATGTACATAGAGCTCTGGCTTTTGGGGTTAAGGGGAGTCCCCACGGGTGGAATAGCTGCACATGAAAGAGTTGAGTTGTAGGTCACATCCTGTCGTTCCCTATCTATCAGTTTGTTTCCGCTCCGGTGGCCCTGAATGATGTGTTGTTTCAGGAGGACGAGAAGAGGGGGGACGTACGTTAGCCTTGTCGCTGTGTGCTGTGGTAGAGGAAAATGGCGATGGATGGGGCTGAGAGGCATAGTCAGGTGCCGCAGCACACTGGACCCCTGAAAGCTGACCCTGTGGAACTGTGGGCGTCCAAGCAGAAGAGATGTTCCCCAGTTATGTGACAGCTGAAGCAGTGAGGTGTTAAACTTCTTACATCTTTGAAATGTGTTAAATCAGTCCAGAAACAAGAGCTGATTGTTTTGATTGTTTGCTGGCTGTTGTGAGAAACTGAAGGTCATGTTGATTGTGACTCAAAGCTCTAACTTGGCATTTTGGTGTCTGAGCTATACTGAACAAAAACATAAATGCAACATGCAACAATTTCAAAGATTTGACTGAGTTACAGTTCATATAAGGAAATCAGCCAATTTAAATAAATTCATTAGGCCCTAATCTATGGATTTCACATGACTGGGCAGGGGTGCAGCCATGGGTGGGCCTGGGAGGGCATTGGCCCACCCACTTGGCAGCCAGGCCCACCCACTGGGGAGCCAAAACCTAACGCTATCCCTAGCCCTAACCCTAAACCTAACCTAACCTAACCTAACCCTAACACTATCCCTATCCCTAAACCTTACCCTAACCCTTTCCTTAACCCTAACCCTAACTTTAACCCCCAAAACCCTAACCCTAACCCTAAACCTAACCCTTAAGCTTAAAATAACATTTAACAAATGGAAAAAGTCCTGACTTTTCAAAAAAGTTCTTGTTTTCCTACATTGTCAGAACATTTGGTGAATTGTTAGGACATTGGGGTCCTGATAAGGTAGGAAAACAAGTACACACACACACTCACTTATGCACATACAACCTTAGTGTCCTTACAGGGTCATTAGCCCACATACACACAAAAACATGTTAACATATTAAACCCCTCTCACCTCCACGCACAGAAACACTCATACGTTCTGTATCTGCATCCTTAAAGGAGATGTAAATGGGATGTTATAGACGGGTCCAGACACCTTTTGCGTGATTTCACGTTTTTCACGAGTCGCACAAAATGAAATATAACGTTGCAGATCATGTTCGGAATGACACAATTTCATGTCTACAACATCTAAAGACCTGCCTCACTATACTGAGAGCTTTGCCGTTTCTAAAAGGACATATTTGCGTGTTTTTGGAGGCTTTGTACATGCATTTACAAGGCCCACATACTAAACAATGAGGATGAGAAAGTGATTCTTCTGTTTGCGATAGTTTTCTCAAAAACAAGTGAAATCTTAAAAAACTTATCTGGACCTTTCTATAACATGCATCAAAAATAGAGATTTGGTTGTAAAAAATAAAACGTATCCTTTAAAGTATCCTTATAACATGTTATTACCATATTATGATATTATCTAGCTATGATATTATCTTGCCAACTATGGCTTCCGTGAATGTCTTTTTTCTTCTTTTATTTTTCTACAATAAATTACTTTCCTGGTACAGTGGGGAAAAAAAGTATTTAGTCAGCCACCAATTGTGCAAGTTCTCCCACTTAAAAAGATGAGAGAGGCCTATAATTTTCATCATAGGTACACGTCAACTATGACAGACAAATTGAGAAAAGAATTCCAGAAAATCACATTGTAGGATTTTTTATGAATTTATATGCAAATTATGGTGGAAAATAAGTATTTGGTCACCTACAAACAAGCAAGATTTCTGGCTCTCACAGACCTGTAACTTCTTCTTTAAGAGGCTCCTCTGTCCTCCACTCGTTACCTGTATTAATGGCACCTGTTTGAACTTGTTATCAGTATAAAAGACACCTGTCCACAACCTCAAACAGTCACACTCCAAACTCCACTATGGCCAAGACCAAAGAGCTGTCAAATGACACCAGAAACAAAATTGTAGACCTGCACCAGGCTGGGAAGACTGAATCTGCAATAGGTAAGCAGCTTGGTTTGAATAAATCAACTGTGGGAGCAATTATTAGGAAATGGAAGACATACAAGACCACTGATAATCTCCCTCGATCTGGGGCTCCACGCAAGATCTCACCCCGTGGGGTCAAAATGATCACAAGAACGGTGAGCAAAAATCCCAGAACCACACGGGGGGACCTAGTGAATGACCTGCAGAGAGCTGGGACCAAAGTAACAAAGCCTACCATCAGTAACACACTACGCCGCCAGGGACTCAAATCCTGCAGTGCCAGACGTGTCCCCCTGCTTAAGTGAGTACATGTCCAGGCCCGTCTGAAGTTTGCTAGAGTGCATTTGGATGATCCAGAAGAGGATTGGGAGAATGTCATATGGTCAGATGAAACCAAAATAGAACTTTTTGGTAAAAATTCAACTCGTCGTGTTTGGAGGACAAAGAACACCATACCTACTGTGAAGCATGGGGGTGGAAACATCATGCTTTGGGGCTGTTTTTCTGCAAAGGGACCAGGACGACTGATCCGTGTAAAGGAAAGAATGAATGGGGCCATGTATCGTGAGATTTTGAGTGAAAACCTCCTTCCATCAGCAAGGGCATTGAAGATTAAACGTGGCTGGGTCTTTCAGCATGACAATGATCCCAAACACACCGCCCGGGCAACGAAGGAGTGGCTTCGTAAGAAGCATTTCAAGGTCCTGGAGTGGCCTAGCCAGTCTCCAGATCTCAACCCCATAGAAAATCTTTGGAGGGAGTTGAAAGTCCGTGTTGCCCAGCGACAGCCCCAAAACATCACTGCTCTAGAGGAGATCTGCATGGAAGAATGGGCCAAAATACCAGCAACAGTGTGTGAAAACCTTGTGAAGACTTACAGAAAACGTTTGACCTGTGTCATTGCCAACAAAGGGTATATAACAAAGTATTGAGAAACTTTTGTTATTGACCAAATACTTATTTTCCACCATAATTTGCAAATAAATTCATTAAAAATCCTACAATGTGATTTTCTGGATTTTTTTTTCTCATTTTGTCTGTCATAGTTGATGTGTACCTATGATGACAATTACAGGCCTCTCTCATCTTTTTAAGTGGGAGAACTTGCACAATTGGTGGCTGACTAAATACTTTTTTCCCCCACTGTAAATATACATATTGACATCCGTTTACATTTCGCACATTTCTGTGGTGAACTCATATGCCAAACTCAAACAATACCGATGGGCATCGCTCCATAGCATCTGAGGCCCTGGCTCCACCACTGACCCCGGTCAAAATACACACAAACAATCCTACATACACACACACACACACACACACAGAGAGAGAGACACACACACACACACACACACACACATCTGCATGACTACAGCACAAGGTGAATTAACTTATCAAATATAATCGATGAAGTAAGGGGTTGGATTTACCTTCCCCAAAAAGTAGTTTTGGGAGAGCATTATGTTTGTGGTAAATAACCCAAAGTCAGATTTGATTTAGCCAGATTTGATTAAAGAAAAATAATGGTATATACAACTAACACATGATCTACCTTACTCCAGCACTGTAATCAAATTAGCTACATTAATGTGATTTAAAGCTGCAGTATGTAACTTCTTGGGCGACCCGAGCAAATGTACATAGTGTGAGTTATAGATCTGTCATACTCATTGAAAACAAGTCTAAAGAAGTGGTAGATCTGTTCTATGGGTGCTATTTCTATGAATCACATACTTAAGTTAGTTTTTTCATCTTTTACTTTCGGTTTTGTACACCAGCTTCAAACAGCTGAAAATACAATATTTTTGGTTATGGAAAATATATTTCAGAGCGGTTTAGATGGCACAATGATTCTCTACACTATACTTGCTTGTTTTGTAACACAAACTGAAATTAGGCTAACTATTAGAATTTTAGCAACCAGGAAATGGCTGAGTGATTTCTGCATAGTGTATCTTTAATCAAATAGAAATTGACAATGGAATTAATCATGAGACTTACTGTTTAGAAAATACCCCCCTTCAATTTCCAGCTAAAGTGCTATCATGTTATTTTTGCCCCAATAGGAATTAATCAACATTTCAGATAAAGTTATTGTAGGTAGTACCTGACGCCAGTCTGGTTGAAACCAAGTTACCTTCTGAGAAGCAAGAGGTGCTGGTGTCATCAAACACAGAGCACCAAAGGGTTCGGATTGAGGATTCCAATAGAGGGTCCCAATTGGCTACAATCTAGCCTATAAGCTTCTAAAGGTTAGGATCAAGAGGTCAGAGGTGAAAGGAAATAGGGAAGCCTTAAACATGCTCTAATCACTCCACCAGTCGGTCTGTTGGAAGAGATACGACACCAGGCCTCTGAGTTTCACTGAGTTTCCAGCCACAGACATCACAATTTCCAGACTAGGCTGGGGAGAGGTCCAGGAAAGTGCCCAATGTTTAGAAGACTTGGTGTGTTTATGGTTTACAGACAGTTTAATACGTTTGGCTACACATCGCCTCTGCTCAGAAATGGTGCTATGGTGCTATTTCAATGCGCCCAGTGACGCCATTGTCATTATTTCAATTTTTGGTTCATTATTTCAGATGTGTTTCATTACATCTGATTTTCAGCGAATGTAATGTCGTTAGCCAAGCCTCACTGAGCTGCCCGTAAATAAGTAATATGATTATATGGAAACAATGTTACTGTAATTTTAACATGAGAATTGACACCCCCTCTAACCCTAAATGCCCCCAGCCCCTATCCCGCCAAAACATAAATGTATATATTCTGGAATGTTAAATCAGCTCAATTCTTACACATTTAAAATGCAATTTTGGTGTGATATTAAAGTATATCCATTCTTTAACGCGGTGAAACTTGCAGCATGTGCAGACCGTTGTGTGAACACTGGTTGACGGCTATCCTGAGAGAAATTGGAAGTGATTTGGAAAAGGAAGACCGTGCGAGTGTAGAGTTCTGAGAGCCATGGCTACAATCTAGGAGGGCCGGATGATATTTCCTCATTTCCACTCAGGGCACTCAGTAAAGAAGGCAGTAGAAATCCAAATAACCAATTTATGTGCTGACTGATGCATGGCTGTAAGATCATGGCCCAGATTGTTTTAGATATCAATCTAGCTCCCCCCTTTAAAAAGGCCCTTAAATTGATCAGCGCTGTTGTATCACTTTGCGACGGCAGCGATCAGCGAGAGAGATAACTTCAGCTGGGTCATTACTGCTGCAGAGAAGAAGGCTGAAGAAATGCTTTTGATTTAACTATAGGCAAGGCTGAGGCAAGGCTATCCCTAGTGCACCACAAATTATTTCAATGTTGATCTTTATTGCTGCCTATTTATGTGTGTGTTTATCTAGCAAGCAGGGGTACAGCGGGCCCACAGCCATTATTAATATGGTTGGAATTGATTAAAGCATGGAGTTGTCATATTCAACGCACTGAGAGAGAGAGGGGAGAATAGCAAGGCTTTATCCCCGCAGAAGAGGGGGAATAGAGATGAGCATAACCACTGAATAGAATACGAGGAATTAACCCTATCATTACACTATTGCTCAGTGGTTTGTGAAAGTCTGAATGTATACAATTAATACATTGTAGAGAAATAAATCATAACTAATAGCAACAGCAATAAGGCATTGGAGATTTAACACAGGCTCTGCTACCTCACATTTAAAGTACAGTAATAGCAGGAAGCAATTACAATATCTAGCACAAGGCCTTTCTGGAGTGAACAGAACCCATCAACCCCAGTTTTCTGATGGTGTGTCATCAAAGAGGTTGCCCAGGGTAACCGTGTTATGCCCGTACACAGGAGCGATGTCAAGAGCTTTTCATCATCGTAGTCATCATCATGGTCATCATCATTATCATCATCATCATCCTCACACACACCCTCCTCTTTCAAGATGCACCCATAACATGACACTTTCAGATCTTGTTTGATATAGAGCCATTTACAGTACCAGACCCTAATCTCACCATCCTTCCATCACTTTGTTCCTCCCCCCTATCTATTCCGTTCATTTCATTCTCCCTGAAAAGAGAGGGGACCCGGTCCGGGTGGAAAATTATAAGTTCAGGATGCGCCTGCAAATGAGCTCTTCAGTGTGTTTGATTGTGCTGATGGAATTACCTTCCTGCACTATGTGATTTGGAACAATGCTTGATAGATCTAATTATGGACTCATTTAGCAGCTAAAGGCTTGGTTTGCTCTGCACCGGAGCAGATTAGAGAAAGAGAGTGTGTGTGTGTGTGTGCGTGAGTGTGTGTGTGTGTGTGTGTGTGTGTGTGTGTGTGTGTGTGTGTGTGTGCGCATGCGTGTGTGTGTGTGCTATCCATTTACAATCCATTCTGTTCCACCACACACTTCCAATCTTGGATGTACAGTATAAGGATCCAGGTGGCAGCTGAAAAAAAACACTCATGTGAAACACATTGAAAATAAAAGAAAAAATAAAGCATACTGTATGTTGATGATAACTAAGCAAGAGAAAGGTGGTGTGTGTAAAGTCACTATAATGATTGTTCTAATTTCTGTTTATTGCGCTGTGGTGTTTGTGTATGCGTATGGTGGTTGGTTGCTATGGAGACCTGATGTCTACCAGACGACACTAGTCACCCGTCCAGCCTGTTTCGGGTTTCCACGGTGACCTATCACTTCATTAGCATGGTGGAGCGAATAAACAGAGAGAGAGAGAAAGAAAGAAAGAAAGGAAGAGAAAGAAAGAAAGAAAGAAAGAAAGAAAGAAAGAAAGAAAGAAAGAAAGAAAGAAAGAAAGAAAGAAAGAAAGAAAGAAAGAAAGAAAGAAAGAAAGAAAGAAAGAAAGAAAGAAAGAAAGAAAGAAAGAAAGAAAGAAAGAAAGAAAGAAAGAAAGAAAGAAAGAAAGAAAGTGAAGAGAGAGGGGGAGGGAGAGAGAGAAGGAAAGAGAGAGAAGTTAGACAGAGAAAGAGAATGAAGAGAGAGAGGGCGCGAGGGAGAGAGAGAGAGAGCGAGAGAGAGCGAGAGAGAGAGAGAGAGAAGCAGAAAAACAGTGAGCGGGAGATAGAGAGATTTACCTTTCCCTCTCCACGCTAATCACAATGTTTTCCTGCCAGGTAAGTACCTGATCTGATTGGAGTGATTTGATAGGAAGAAATTAAAGGCCATATGAGGATAGTTTATCCATTCTGGGAAACCAAGGGCCAATCAGAATCAGTCACTAGGTTCCCATGGTTAGGAAATTACATTAGGAAATGTTATCAACCATGTTTAGATTTTTTTCTAATCAATCGATTTAGATCTGCTTTTTTAGATATCTGGTCAGGAATGTACACATTAACTCATTTACACTGCTCTGAGGAACAAAGACAGAATGATTGTATGGTTGAGCGGTCATACATACAGTGAGCAGCTTGTAACATTATAAGGCTGATGGTGCATGGTGCTGACCATTCTGTAGCCATCCCCATGTGTGGGATTGTACTTGAACTACAGATAGACAATTTGCTGAGCCTGCATGGTTAGAGATCTGTGTCACATGGGCTGTGTTTACAGAGGCAGCCCAATTCTGATATTTTTTCCACTAATTGATCTTTTGACCAATCACATCAGATCTTTCACATCATCTCTTTCAGAGCTGATCTGAAAATACCAATTAGTGAAATAAATATCAGAATTTGGCGTCCTGTGTAAACACAGCCATGGTAATACACATACATTAGAGAAATGCACATACTGTATGCATTCACTTCCAGAGAGTGAAGCTCAAAGGCAATCATGCATACTAACGCACGCATTATGCACATATGTGTACGCACACACACATGCACACGCCCGTACACACACACACACCTGAAACACCAAACACAAATTCACACATACAATTGACCATTAATGCTCTTTGTCCATGGATGCTTGTGTTCAAATGAGCCTGTAATGAAAAGAGTGGGTCCAGGCAAGGCGATAAGGAGAAACAGGTGCAGCATGATGGGTCTAAATGAGCCCCCTGGGTGAGCCTGTACATGACCTCCCATGACACCATCTCACTCTGCAATCCTGCTCTCTAGCTATGCATGGGGAAATTATGATATAAGCATGTCCCTGTGTATTAACATGTATTTCCATAATTGCTTGTAGGGAGCTATTAGTCTGTGGCTGATATATTTTACGTGGTAATATAGAAAATATAATGCAGTTTGTTTCTTCTGTGAATTGATGTTGAATGCTCAGTGATTCTTAAAATAGTCAATTTTCAAAGAATTTGCGCATGCTAACAAGATGAAATGTAGGTTACAGCACATATTATGGAAAGACGGATGTACAATCTTAGAAAAAAGGGTTCCAAAAGGGTTCTTCGGCTGTCCCCATAAGATAACCCTTTTTGGTTCCAGGTATAACTTTTTCTAAGAGTGTATATATGGATGTAAAGTCCGGTCCACAATTACTTGCACCCTTGATAAAGATGAGCAAAAAAGACTGTATAAAATAAATTACACAAATACTGAGCTATATTGTATGCTATTTTTTTTTTACAATATTATATTTTATACTAATACAGAGAAAGAGATGTTGTTGAACTTCTTTGGTCCCAGAGATTACCACAGTGAAAAAGCTGAAATTCACTACTTACAGTACATTCATCTGCTTGCTCTGCTGTCATATTTAGCCTCACATTGAAAAGTTTTACCATTTTCTTTTCGGGACAACCAGGGATACAAGTAGAATACAAACCAATTTGACATAAACAGTTGCTTTCATGAGTTTTATTGACAAATGTGAATAAAAAATAAGGTCTTCCAAACAAAAATATAAACGCAACATAAAACAATTTCAAAGATTTTACTGAGTTAAAGTTCATACAAGGAAATCAGTCAATTGAAATAAATAAATTAGGCCCGAATCTATAGATTTCACATGACTGGGAATACAGATATGCATCTGTTGGTCAGAGATACCTTAAAAAAAGATAGGGGTGTGGATCAGAAAACCAGTCAGTATCTGGTGTGACCAAAATTTGCCTCATGCAGCACGACACATCTCCTTCACATAGAGTTGATCAGGCTGTTGATTGTGGCCTGTGGGAGGTTGACCCACTCCTCTTCAATGGCTGTGCGAAGTTGCTGGATATTGTCAGGAACTGGAACACGCTGTCATACACATTGATCCAGAGCATCCCAAACTTGCTCAATGGTGACATGTCTGGTGAGTATGTAGGCGATGGAAGAACAGGGACATTATCAGCTTCCAGGAATTGTGTACAGATCCTAGCGACATGGGGCCGTGCATTATCATGCTCAAACATGAGGTGATGGCGGTGGATGAATGGCATGACAATGGGCCTCAGGATCTCATCACGGTATCGCTGTGCATTCCAATTGCCATTGATAAAATGCAATTATGTTCGTTGTCCGTAGCTTATGCCTGCCCATACCATAACCTCGATGCCACCATGGGGCACTCTGTTCACAATGTTGACATCAGCAAACCGCTCACCCACACGACACCATACACGCTGTCTGCCATCTGCCCGGTAGAGTTGAAACTGGGATTCAACCGTGAAGAGCACACTTCTCCAGCGTGCCAGTGGCTATCGAAGGTGAGCATTTGCCCACTGAAGCATTTGCCCATTTTTCCCTCACTGTATGTTATCACATGTTGCTTCACATGTTGTCACATTGCTTCACATGTTGCCACATGTTATCACTTTAACTTCACAAAAATCACATGAAATTCATGTGGTTTTTCTGTAAGGGGAGTCAAACTGCCTGCCTACCAACCGTGTGCTTGCGTCTGTGTGTGTGTGCGCGTGTGTGTTTGTATGTTTGTGTGTGTGTGTGTGTGTGCATGCATGTGTGTATGTATGCGCATATCCGTGTGTGTGTGCTGTGTGTGTATGTGCATGCATGTGTGTGTGTGTGTGTGTTTGTGTGGGCATGTGCATGAACGTATGTGAGGGGTGGGCCGGGTGTTGTGAACTGAGAATAGCTGCCTGAACATGAAGACAAATGGGGTGCAATAGGAACAGACTGGTAGGCTCAGTGACTGCTGGGTCCGCTCGATAAGGAGAGAGATGAGGAGATGCTGTTCAATAACGCAGCAAGCCCCTGCCAGAGACGGTTAGAGAGGGAGGGAGGGAGGGAGGGAGGGAGGGAGGGAGGGAGGGAGGGAGGGAGGGAGGGAGGGAGGGAGAATGGGGGGTGGGTAGGTGGGTGCAGGAAAATAAAGAGAGCGATAGAGAGCAACGTATAGAGTGAAGAGAGAGTAAGAGAGAGAGATGGAAAGTGAGAGAAGAAAGAAGAAGAGAGAAAGGTAGAGAGAGAGAGAGGGGCAAAGCTTTTCCCAGTCTTCATACCACCAGCCTTCCTCAATAACAGGCTTCCTGTTGCCACGCAGGCCCATGACAGATTAGGTTTCAATTATTTAATTTATCGTCTATATGATAACCAGGGGGAAAGATATGGATGTGGTCATCACAACCTAAAGCAGAATGACAGGCTCAAACATCCGGCTACCGGCTAGCTCGATATTTCCTCCCCTAGCTGTCAGGAAGCGCCTGTTTTGTGCTTGTTTGGCCCTTTAAAATCGTTTATAAAATTTTGATGTAAGTATAAAGCTGTATTGTTTTTTCATGACGAGATGTCAGAAGGAGAAAGTGAGAAAGTGTTGGGGGAAATAAAGGCTTCCTAGTGTGGAGTTAGCTAGCTAGATGGCCTAGCGCTGAGGGCCCCAGTAAAGATCTCTATTTGGCCCTGGATAGCCAGGTGTAATTAGGGTTCAGTCCCAGCCTGTCAGTCAAACTGCCGTTTATAGCCACTAAAAGGGCCATCTCCGGGGCTGAGAGAGCCTGGCTGTGTCTGGGCTGTCAGAGCCCTCAGCTTTATGATGCTGGGCCCTGTCAGAGAAGCAACAAGATCTAATGGTCTCACTTCAGTATTTGACGTTTTTGTCCAGGGGGGGGGAAATGTCTATGGGTGATATGAAAGTAGGCCTGCTATGTTGCAACTGCGTCTGTTGAAACTCAAATTTAACTCAAAACTCAACTCGACGATTAACTTGGTAGTGAGTGTTGCAACCGAGGACAGACCATTTTTACGCGGTACGCGCTTCAGCACTTGGCGGTCCCATTCTGTGAGCTTGTGTGCCCTACCACTTCGCGGCTGAGCCATTGTTGCTCCTAGACGTTTCCACTTCACAATAACAGTACTTACAGCTCTAGCAGAGCAGAAATGTGACGAACTGACTTAATGGGAAGATGGCATCCTATGACGGTGCCACGTTGAAAGTCACTGAGGTCTTCAGTAAGGACCATTCTACTGCCAATGTTTGTCTATGGAGATTACATGGCTGTGTGTTCGATTTTATACACCTGTCAGCAACGGGTGTGGCTGAAAAAGCCGAATCCACTCATTTGAAGGGGTGTCCACATACTTAGTTTCGTGCCTAAAAAAACAAGAAAAAAATAGAAAAAAAAAGTTTCCTTATCTTTCTTATATCTCTCAGAAATAGGACAGACACTTCAGAACAAAGTTCCTTTAGATTTTTTGGGGGACTATCTGTTATTTGATGTAGTGAATCTGTTATTCAATGTGTTTCTGTTGGCTAATAACTGTAATGCCAAATTCAATGTTTCATCCAATATTATATTTTTTATATTTTTTTGATACCTTAAGCGGTCTTAAAATTAAAAATCAAGGTGCTAAATAATCCTTGATATGACCATCTTAAAACAATCACATTAGCTTAGAACGCAGTATCAAACGTCAAAATATGAAGTTAAAATTCTGCCGCTGGCGGCTGCTACTGTCGACCTATTGAAATTGCATACATGCACAAGGCATCTCCCAACGTCCTGGAGACCTGGACAAATGTCTAACAATGCAGTGGATCTGTTGTGGCCTGGCTACAGGTAAGACCAGGCCAGGCTGAGGCACTCGGGAGACTGCGGAGAGGGAGGGAGATCGGCTCTCCAAATAAACACGTCTAAGGATATTGAGACATTTGTGAGGCGTAGAGATGCTCCTAGAATAGTCAAATCAAACTTTTATTGATTGGTTAGGGAAACGTATGCGTTTGATGGTCGACAGGAACAATCATGCCACTTGTACTTTTAATGGGAGACATTCACAAGCGATCACGCACACACACACACACACACACACACACACACACACACACACACACACACACACACACACACACATACACACACACACACACACACACACAAACACACACACAGCTCCCACGTACAGAGCCCCTAGCTCACTGCCCATCCATCAGATATGGTTTCACCATAATGACCAGTATGAGACATTCTCATCTCTAGCCTCCCCCTCTCAACGAGCTTTAAAAACACAACAGCCACAATGATCCACTGTCACCCTCAGCTCGACCTTCACACTGCATCCGCCAGGTAGAATGACACCAGGTCTGTAGAGAAAAACCTAGAGCCAGACAGAACAATGTAACAGAAGGGATAGAGAAATAGAGAAATAGATACAGATAGGATCGATAGAGAGATACTGTAAATCAGAGAGAAAATTGCGGGTGAAATTCCCTCGAATGAAGGGCTTAGCGATGCTGAAGTGGTCAGTATTGTTGTCCTCAGATTCCTACAGTGACAAATGGGGCCAAGGGTGCCCCAAATGGCACCCTGTTCCCTGTAAAGTGCATTAATTGTGACCAGTGCCCTGTGGGTCATGTTCAAAAGTAGTGCCCTACATAGGCAATAGGGTGCCATTTGGAACGAATATCAGAATTATTTTTACAGGATTTTGGTCAACTAAAGCAGAACTACCCGTAACTTTCTGACAGGAAGATCAAAAGATCTCCTAACACAGTAAATCTAAATAAGAAAATGAAGAAGTAAGTTCTATGCAACATTTTTAAGTGCAGACCCATCACTCTTCTTCACCTATCTGGGAGATCAAATGGAAAATGAGAGGGAAGGAATACATATACACCATTGTCTGGAATCCTCACCGTATTTCATATCAAAGCAACCTCATAGGAACAATAACATTTTCTTTCCCCTGGGTGGGCTGTGAGGTTAGATCAACATGCCTGAGGCACCTGTAGGTTGTGTGAATGGAGGAAATCTGGGCAGTTTCTTCAGTGACAGGGGCTTAAGGAGTCATTGAGGTGTAAACTCAGGTAGCATCTGCTCTGTGTGTACAGAAAATAGCTCATAAAGTGGCTCTTTTGTCAACTATCCCAGCGCTCGCTTCAATGAAAGGAGGCTAGCTGCTGCGCAAATGAGTAATGTAATTCAATATGTATTCTGCTGCCTCTCCTCTCTTCTCCTCATGTCTGGCCGGTGACAGTGAACACATCTGCAGGTTCCATATCCCCATAGCCGGCCCTAATTTGTTAGTCATTACTGGCTTGGCTTTCATCTGCTGGTTTGGGGGATTTTTCTGGCAGCGGCCACCTCGTTCTTAATGGACTGTTCACAGGCTCGTCCCCAGACGCCGCCCCTATCCTCTAACCATGTCCAGCATGCAACTGTCTCTCTGTCCACACTGATGTCACACTACGATAATTATCAGGCAGGGAGAAAATAAATTAAGCATTCCATGGATCCCCCCCAAATGCATTGGATATCAGAGAGAGAGGGAGAGGAGGAGGAGAGAGAGAGAGAAGCAGAGAGAGAGAAGCAGAGAGGGAGAGAAGCAGAGAGGGAGAGAGAGAGGGGAGGGGAGAGGGTGCGGGAGGGGGAGGGGGAGAGGGGGAGATGAAGATTATAGGGAGAGAAGCAGAGAGGGAGAAGCAGAGGGAGAAAAGCAGGCAGAGAGAAAGAGAGGGATGGGAGAGGGGAGAGAGGGAAGGACAGAGAAAGGGGGGAGAGAGGGGGAGAGGAGACCGAGGGAGAGGGAAAGAAGCAGAGAGAGACGCCGAGACACAGAGAGAGAGAAGCAGAAAGAGAGAGAGAGAAGCAGAGAGAGAGAAGCAGACAGAGAGAGAGAGAGCGAGAGAGAGAGCCAGATAGAGAGAGGGAGAGAGGGAGAGGGAGAGGGAGAGGGAGAGGGAGAGAGAGAGAGAGAGAGAGAGAGAGAGAGAGAGAGAGAGAGAGAGAGAGAGAGAGAGAGAGAGAGAGAGAGAGAGAGAGAGAGAGAGAGAGAGAGAGAGAGAGACAGAGACAGAGACAGGGAGATGGGGGAGAGGGAGAGAGAGTGAGAGCGAGAGGGAGGGAGCGACACAGAGAGAAGAAGAGAGGGGAGTAGAGGAATAGAGAAAGCACACCAGTGCGATAGATCTAAGATATTAAGGGCGAGGGGACATGGTGTCAACAGCACAACAGCATCTACTATGAATAAATCTCAATATGTTTCTGGAGAGGTGTGATAAGTAGATCTGTCTGTAACATTATGAGTTGTGAGGGCCACCTCATTTCTGGTTGCTGTTTGGTTAGAAAAGTGGCCCATGATTGGGACTGATGCATAGTTTTGGAATACTGAGGTATTATAACTACTGTCTCAATGCCCTTTAGAAAGCAATATAGAGCCAGTGAAGTCGAATATAATTGTTTTATGTGTATGGCAAAGATTAATATGAAGGGTTTGATTGAAAAATAATTGCCTTTAGAAGTTTGGGGGATTTGAGGGATAAAAAAACAACAATTTATATAAATTATATACACTGAGTGGACAAAACATTATGCTCTTTCCATGACATAGACTGACCAGGTGAATCCAGGTGAAAACTAGGATCTCTTATTGATGTCACTTGTTAAATCCACTTCAATCAGTGTAGATGAAGGGGAGGAGACAGGTTAAATAAGGATTTTTAAGCCTTGAGACATGGATTCTGTATGTGTACCATTCACAGGGTGAATGGGCTACACAAAACATTTAAGTGCCTTTGAACGGGGTATGGTAGTAGGTGCCAGGCGATGATATAGTCTGTTTTGAGGGCAAAGGGGGATATTAGGAAGGTGTTCCTAAAGTTTGGTATACAGTGTATATTCCATACATACAGTCTGGTCCAAAATGATTTGCACCCTTGATAAAGATGAGCAAGAAAGTCTGTATGAAATAAATAACACAAATACTGAACTATATTGTGTGCTCAAATGTTTTTGAAAATTACATTATTTTATACTAATACATTTGCTCAGAGAAAGAGATTTTGTTTAACAAGTAATACAAAATGGACCTTAGACCATTCCTCCATACTTAATTTTTCCAGATCCTTGATATCCTTTGTCTATGCTTATGGACTTCCCTCTTCAGTTCAAACCACAGGTTTTCAATGGGGTTCAAGTCCGGACACTGAGATGGCCATTGCAATATGGGGATTTTTTTGGGAAAACAACAATTTCTTTGTGGATTTTTATGTGCCCTTGGGTTTATTTTCTTGCTGGAAGATCCACTTCTTTTCATGGGAGGGGCAACCAGGATTTAGGCTAAACTGTCCTGGTACTTGGTAAAGTTCATGATGTAATTTCCCTTAACAAGGGCCCCAGGACCAGTGGAAGTGAAATGGCCCCATAAAATCAAAGATCCACCACCATATTTTACAGTAGGTATGAGGTGCACTATATATGCAAAAGAATGTGGACACCCCTTCAAAATAGTGGATTTCAGCAACACTCATTGCTGACAGGTGTATAAAATCGAGCACACAGCCAAGCAATCACCATAGACAAACATTGGCAGTAGAATGGCCCGTACTGAAGAGCTCAGTGACTTTCAACATCCTTTCCAAAAAGTCAGTTCATCAAATTTCTGCCCTACTAAAGCTGCCCCTGTCAACTGTAAGTGTTGTTATTGTGAGGTGGAAACGTCTAGGAGCCACGAAGTGGTAGGCCACACAAGCTCACAGAATGGGACTGCCGAGTGCTGAAGCACGTAGTGCGTAATACTCGTCTGTCCTCGGTTGCAACACTCACTGCCAAGTTCCAAACTGCCTCTGGAAGCAACGTCAGCGCAATAACTATTCGTCGGGAGCTTCATGAAATGGGTTTCCATGGCTGAGCAGCAGCACACAAGCCTAAGATCGCAATGTGCAACGCCAAGCGTCGGCTGGAGTGGTGTAAAGCTTGCTGCCATTGGACTTTGGAGCAGTGGAAACGCGTTCTCTGTAGTCCGACGGACGAATCTGGGTTTGGCGGATGCCAGGAGAAAGCTACCTGCCCGAATGCATAGTGACAACTGTAAAGTTTGGTGGAGGAGGAATAATGGTCTGGGGCTGTTTTTCATGATTCGTGCTAGGCCCCTTAGTTCCAGTGAAGGGAAATCTTAACAGTACAGCATACAATAACATTCTAGACAATTCTGTAATTCCAACTTTGTGGCAACAGTTTGGGGAAGGGCCTTTCCTGTTTCAGCATGACAATGCCCCTGTGCACAAAGCGAGGTCCATACAGAAATGGTTTGTGTGGAAGAACTTGACTGGCCTGCACAGAGCCCTGACGTCAACTCCGTCGAACACCTTTGGATGAATTGGAACGCCGACTGCGAGCCAGGCCTAATCGCTCCAAGATCAGTGCCCTACCTGACTAATGCTCTTGTGGCTGAATGGAAGCAAGTCCCCGCAGCAATATTCCAACATCCCAAAAGAGTAGAGGCTGTTTTAGCAGCAAAGGGGGGACCAACTCCATATTAATGCCCAATTGTCCACATACTTTTGACCATGTACACTGAACAAAATAAAGTGTTGGTGCCATGTATCATGAGCTGAAATCAAAGATCACAGAAATGTTTAATATGCACAGAAAGCTTATTTCTCTCAAATTGTGTGCACATTTTTTTTTGCATCCCCGTTATTGAGCATTTCTCTTGGGGACAATAAAAGGCCACTATAAAATGTACAGTTTGTCACACAACACAACTCAAGTTTTGGGGTAGCGTGCAATTGGCATGCTGACTGCAGGAATGTCCACCAGAGCTGTTGCCAGAGAATGTAATGTTATTTTCTCTAACATAAGCCACTTCCAACATCGTTTTAGACAATTTGGCAGTACGTCCAACTGGGCTCACAACCGCAGACCACATGTAACCATGCCAGCCTCTACATCCAGCTTCTTCACCTGCAGGATCGTCTGACATAAGCCACCCGGACAGCTGAGGAAACTGTGGGTTTGCACAACCGAAGAATATCTGCACAAAATGTCAGAAACCGTCTCAGGGAAGCTCATCTGCGTGCTCGTTGTCCTCACCAGGATCTGACTGCAGTTCGGCGTCGTAACCAACTTCAGTGGGCAAATGCTCACCTTCGATAGCCACTGGCACGCTGGAGAAGTGTGCTCTTCACGGATTAATCCCAGGTTCAACTCTACCGGGCAGATGGCAGACAGCGTGTATGGTGTCGTGTGGGTGAGCGGTTTGCTGATGTCAACATTGTGAACAGAGTGCCCCATGGTGGCATCGAGGTTATGGTATGGGCAGGCATAAGCTACGGACAACGAACATAATTGCATTTTATCAATGGCAATTGGAATGCACAGCGATACCGTGATGAGATCCTGAGGCCCATTGTCATGCCATTCATCCACCGCCATCACCTCGTGTTTGAGCATGATAATGCACAGCCCCATGTCGCTAGGATCTGTACACAATTCCTGGAAGCTGATAATGTCCCTGTTCTTCCATGGCCTACATACTCACCAGACATGTCACCATTGAGCATGTTTGGGATGCTCTGGATCAACGTGTATGACAGCGTGTTCCAGTTCCCGACAATATCCAGCAACTTCGCACAGCCATTGAAGAGGAGTGGGTCAACCTCCCACAGGCCACAATCAACAGCCTGATCAACTCTATGTGAAGGAGATGTGTCGTGCTGCATGAGGCAAATTTTGGTCACACCAGATACTGACTGGTTTTCTGATCCACACCCCTATCTTTTTTTAAGGTATCTCTGACCAACAGATGCATATCTGTATTCCCAGTCATGTGAAATCTATAGATTCGGGCCTAATTTATTTATTTCAATTGACTGATTTCCTTATATGAACTTTAACTCAGTAAAATCTTCGAAATTGTTGCATGTTGCGTTTATATTTTTGTTTGGAAGACCTTCTTTTTTATTCACATTTGTCAATAAAACTCATGAAAGCAACTGTTTATGTCAAATTGGTTTGTATTCTACTTGTATCCCTGGTTGTCCCGAAAAGAAAATGGTAAAACTTTTCAATGTGAGGCTAAATATGACAGCAGAGCAAGCAGATGAATGTACAGTGAGGGAAAAAGCTATTTGATCCCCTGCTGATTTTGTAAGTTTTCCCACTGACAAAGACATGATCAGTCTACAATTTTAATGGTAGGTTTATTTGAACAGTGAGAGACAAAATAACAACAAAAAATCCAGAAAAACCCATGTCAAAAATGTTATAAATTGATTTGCATTTTAATGAGGGAAATAAGTATTTGACCCCTCTGCAAAACATGACTTAGTACTTGGTGGCAAAACCCTTGTTGGCAATCACAGAGGTCAGACGTTTCTTGTAGTTGGCCACCAGGTTTGCACACATTTCAGGAGGGATTTTGTCCCACTCCTCTTTGCAGATCTTCTCCAAGTCATTATGGTTTCGAGCCTGACGTTTGGCAACTCGAACCTTCAGCTCCCTCCACAGATTTTCTATGAGATTAGGGTCTGGAGACTGGCTAGGCCACTCCAGGACCTTAATGTGCTTTTTCTTGAGCCACTCCTTTGTTGCCTTGGCTGTGTGTTTTGGGTCATTGTCATGCTGGAATACCCATTGACGACCCATTTTCAATGCCCTGGCTGAGGGAAGGAGGTTCTCACCCAAGCTTTGACGGTACATGGCCCCGTCCATCGTCCCTTTGATGCGGTGAAGTTGTCCTGTCCCCTTAGCAGAAAAACACCCCCAAAGCATGATGTTTCCACCTCCATGTTTGACGGTGGGGATGTTGTTCTTGGGGTCATAGGCAGCATTCCTCCTCCTCCAAACACGGCGAGTTGAGTTGATGCCAAAGAGCTCCATTTTGGTCTCATCTGACCACAACACTTTCACCCAGTTCTCCTCTGAATCATTCAGATGTTCATTGGCAGACACCTGGGAGCCAGAAATCTTTCTGATTGAGAGGGGGTCAAATACTTATTTCCCTCATTAATATGCAAATCAATTTATAACATATTTGACATGCGTTTTTCTGGATTTTTTTGTTGTTATTCTGTCTCTCACTGTTCAAATAAACCTACCATTAAAATTATAGACTGATCATTTCTTTGTCAGTGGGCAAACGTACAAAATCAGCAGGGGATCAAAAAAAAATTCCCTCACTGTAAAACTACACGTGACAACATGCAAGCACATGTGAGAATATGCTCTCGTGTGATATAAATGTGACAACATAGGTATGCAAAATTTCAACATGTGATCCCATGAAACTACACATTTGAACATGTGAAAACCCAGGTGTCAAATATAATTTAGAAAATTTTACATTGAAAGACAATTTACATTAATTCAATGTAAACAGTCATGGTCCCCTGCAGGTTTGGTCTAGTTCCAAGTTTGTTCCAGTGACGTTTTTAGAACATTGTGTCATGGTCCCTGGAGGTTTTTGTCTAGTGAAAATACATTAAATCTACAACTAGTTACTGTATTTTTACAGCTAAATACAGGTGTTTATGTTGAAGAACAGTATGCTGATTATTTGGGACTCAACCTCACTTGGGACCTTTAATATAATATTAATATGCCATTTAGTAGACGCTTTTATCCAAAGCGACTTACAGTCATGCGTGCATACATTTTTTGCGTGTATGCACGCATACATGCGTGCATACACCTCTTGGATGCTAGCTACCTGAAGTTCCGGCTGCGCCACCAGGTCTGTGGACATGATGGACAATGGCAAGAATACATTTCTGCACTTTGCCTGAAGTTAATGTAAAAATAAAGTAAACATATACAACAACATGACAGTATTTCTGTAATTCTATAAAATGACAGTATGCTGCTGTATTCTGATTTCAATTAGTGTAAAGAATATTGTATGCTTTTGTACTGTGACAATACTACAAAATGGGATTTGTACTCATAACGTCTTGGTCCCTAGCAATCTGGAATGTCCTGCTACAGTTTAGCTACAGTTGAATTCGGAAGTTTACATACACCTTAGCCAAATACATTTAAACTCAGTTTTTCACAATTCCTGACATTTAATCCTAGTAAAAATTCCCTGTCTTAGGTCAGTTAGGATCACCACTTTATTTTAAGAATGTGAAATGTCAGAATAATAGCAGAGAGAAGGATTTATTTCAGCTTTTATTTATTTCATCACATTCCCAGTGGGTCAGAAGTTTACATACACTCAATTAGTATTTGGTATCATTGCCTTTAAATTGTTTAACTTGGGTCTAACGTTTCGGGTTGCCTTCCACAAGCTTCCCACAATAAGTTGGGTGAATTTTGGCCCATTCCTCCTGACAGAGCTCGTGTAACTGAATCAGGTTTGTAGGCCTCCTTGCTCGCACAAGCTTTTTCAGTTCTGCCCACAAATGTTCTATAGGATTAAGGTTAGGGCTTTGTGATGGCCACTCCAATTCCTTGACTTTGTTGTCCTTAAGCCATTTTGCCACAACTTTGGAAGTATGCTTGGGGTCATTGTCCATTTGGAAGACCCATTTGCGACCAAGTTTTAACTTCCTGACTGATGTCTTGAGATGTTGCTTCAATATATCCACATAATCTTCCTTCCTCATGATGCCATCTATT
Source organism: Coregonus lavaretus (assembly GCF_964263955.1). NCBI lineage: Eukaryota > Metazoa > Chordata > Actinopteri > Salmoniformes > Salmonidae > Coregonus > Coregonus lavaretus. The sequence continues at coordinate 69,194,626 of NC_139992.1, read as the reverse complement.
TTGTGAAGTGCACCAGTCCCTCCTGTAGCAAAGCACACCCACAGCATGATGCTGCCACTCCCGTGCTTCACGGTTGGGATGGTGTTCTTGCAAGCAACCCCCTTTTTCCTCCAAACATAATGATGGTCATTATGGCCAAACAGTTCTATTTTTGTTTCATCAGACCAGAGGACATTTCTCCAAAAAGTACAATCTTTGTCCCCATGTGCAGTTGCAAACCGTAGTCTGGCTTTTTTATGGCGTTTTGGAGCATTGGCTTCTTCCTTGCTGATCGGCCTTTAAGGTTATGTCGATATAGGACTCGTTTTACTGTGGATTTAGATACTTTTGTACCTGTTTCCTCCAGCATCTTCACAAGGTCCTTTGCTGTTGTTCTGGGATTGATTTGCACTTTTCGCACCAAAGTACGTTCATCTCTAGGAGACAGAACGCGTCTCCTTCCTGAGCGGTATGACGGCTGCTTGGTCCCATGGTGTTTATACTTTCGTACTATTGTTTGTAAAGATGAATATGGTACCTTCATGCGTTCGGAAATTGCTCCCAAGGATGAAACAGACTTGTGGTGGTCTAAAAATGTTCTGAGGTCTTGGCTGATTTCTTTTGATTTTCCCATGATGTCAAGCAAAGAGGCACTGAGTTTGAAGGTAGGCCGTGAAATACACCCACAGGTACACCTCCAATTGACTCAAATGATGTCAATTAGCCTATCAGAAGCTTCTAAAGCCATGACATCATTTTCTGGAATTTTCAAAGCTGTTTAAAGGCACAGTCAAAATAGTGTATGTAAACTTCTAACCCACTGGAATTGTGATATAGTGAATTATAAGTGAAATAATCTGTCAGCAAACAATTGTTGGAAAAATTACTTCTGTCATGCACAAAGTAGATGTCCTAACCGACTTGGCAAAACTATAGTTTGTTAACAAGAAATGTGTGGAGTGGTTGAAAAACGAGTTTAAATGACTCCAATCTAAGTGTATGTAAACTTCCGACTTCAACTGTATACAACCAGATCTGTGAGTGTGAAAGAGATATGACCACAGACTTATTGTCAAGAATACATCTCTGCATTTTGCTAAAAGCTGCCCAGAATCAAGTAAATAATTGTCCAATTACCACTACCAACGTAAAACTAACAGTGCTCAAGGACACTTGATGGAGAGTACGCATTAATTCTTTGGAGATTTGAACTTGCAACCTCTTGGTTGGGAGTGCATCGATGTTTCTGCAGTACGACCAGATTCATACTTACTCATACTATTTTCTCAAACATAATTGTATGGTTAGGATACAGTGATGTTACCTGGGGTACAAAAAGGTCAATGGTACACTTCACAGGTACACATATTAACTCACATGGTAGCTTGTAGTTATAATGGGACTTTTTTCAACCCAATATTTTTTATATAAGATAAGATCATCACTGTGCTTTGATAGGTGGGGGCAATGTACTGGTGGAGCTCATTAGCATATTAGGAGGGGGGGGGGGGTCAAATATATGTGTATTTGTGCCAACCGTCAGTAGAAGCTTTGTAGCAGTTTAAGTGTTTGATGGTTATGATGATGCAAGCAGAGTACCACTTTTGACACTGTTTTGCAAAATTTGTAATAGAATGTGTCAGTAATGAGCTGCGCTGTGAGTAGGCTTTTGTGCTTTTTCCTGTAATTTAATGACAATTTGTTACTAGATGTTGCATTCAGTATGTAATTTCTTAACTGGAAACTACTTGTCAGTAAGTTGTAAAAGTCATAATAACTTACTGCCAAAAAGTTATTTATTTTAAGGTTAAAAGTAGGCCTGTTGTAAAATAAAGAGCATTAGCCTATTGCTGTTGGGTATGCTTATGGTAGGCAATAAGCTTTGTTGATAGTAGCTGCAATATAAACCTGTTTAAAACTTTTTGGGAGGTTTCATTCTGTTGAGCCATTTTCATTTGTCCAAATTAAGTTCAAGCTGTAATGTTTTCCGTAATATAATAGAATTACTGGCAGGGCTATTATGCTACTCGCACTCAAACCATAAAAGGTAATTTAAAGCTGCAATTGAATAACCTGTTTGTATTTTCCCTATAAACAATGACTTGACATACTTTTGATATTACCCTAGTAAATTTGAAAATGTTTGTGAAGGTTTGGTGTGGTATGGCTATTATTAGCTTAGCTACTGCAGGCCTATGAAGGCAGTGTGCACCGGCACTCCAACTGACTTGAGGTGAGGAAGAATGTTTTAGGCCTACCAGAGTTACTCCTTTAATTTAACAATATAATGCTTATTTTATTTTTAAAAGTAAGCTGATCAAAAATATACGATCCTTCTGTATGCCTATATTTGTATAGCAGTAGTAGCCTATCTGACAAGTCGATGTTGGGAACATGGCAATGGCATATCTCTATCTTTCTCTCGGTCTCTCTAGGGCTAGGCCTAAGCTTGTCTCCATTAATTTATATTTTTTAAATGCGAATATCATACAGTGGATGCCTAGGCCTATAGGCCTACATCCATGCAACGCCCAGATGCATTTAACGCTCAAATCTCTGACAGCTGAACCGTGAGGTAGACAATTATTGTTTTAGGAAGGTAAAAACCAATAGTCTTTAAAGTTTTGAATATGCTACACATTGAAACAAAACAAGTCATTTTTCTTTAATTTGTTATAGGCAGTTTTTAAGGACACAGAACTGTGGATCATTTGGCCAATATCACTTGTTTATTGATGGTGCTGGCGCTTTCTACTCTTGGATTTGAACGGATCTCTCGTATCCGAACCAGCACAGGTCTGTTTTGGTCTGTTTTCCACTGTCCTTTCCGGAATGAGTTGGACTGTCCTCGGGTCCATGTGGAACGGGTCTCCGTTAAAAAAATTATAATCTATGCATATCGGTTTGTGTGGGAAATCCAAGGATACATTTCAGAACGGGTCCAACTTTTTGGATCCGTGAAGACCTCTAATTTGCACAACTGGATTGTACAATATCTGCACATTATTATCTGTCAAGTTGGTGGTTGATCATTGCTAAACATACATTTTTAAGACTTACCATAGATTTTCAAGTTGATTTAAGTCAAAATTGTAACTAGGTCACTCAGGAGCATTCAATGTCATCTTGGTAAGAAACTCCAGTGTATATTTGGCCTTGTGTTTTAGGTTATTGTCCTGCTGAAAGGTGAATTTGTCTCCCAGTGTATGTTGTAAAGCAGACTGAACCAGGTTTTACTCTAGTATTTTAGCCTGTGCTTAGCTCTATTCCGTTTAATTTATCCTAAAAAAACTCCCTAGTCCTTGCCGATGATAAGCATTCCCATAACATGATGCAGCCACCACCATGCTTGAAAATGTGAAGAGTGGTACTCAGTGATGTGTTGTGTTGGATTTGCCCCAAACATAACGCTTTGTATTCAGGACATAAAGTTAATTTCTTTGCCACATTTTTGGGGGGCAGTTTTACTTTAGTGCCTTGTTGCAAACAGGATGCATGTTTTGGAATATTTGTATTCTGTACAAGCATCCTTCTTTTCACTCTGTTATTTAGGTTAGTATTGTGGAGTAACTACAATGTTGTTGATCCATCCTTAGTTTTCTCCTATCACAGCCATTAAACTCTGTAACTGTTTTAAAATCACCATAGCCCACATGGTGAAATCCCTGAGCGGTTTCCTTCCTCTCCATCAACTAAGTTAGGAAGGATGCACATATCGTTGAAGTGACTGAGTGTATTGATACACCATCCAAAGTGTAATTAATAACTTCACCATGCTCAAAGGGATATTCAATGTCTGCTTCTTTTTTTTACCCATCTACCAACAGGTCCCCTTCTTTGTGTCACATGATCTGTCACATGATCTCAGTATATATACACCTGTTCTGAAAGGCCCCAGAGTCTGCAACACCACTAAACAAGGGGCACCACCAAGCAAGCGGCACCATGAAGACCAAGAAGCTCTCCAAACAGTTTAGTTCCTCCCTGTGTGGAGGTATTCTGTATTGTTATCTTTACTTATTTCAGTAAAGTATGTTTCTTAGAGCTCTGTGTCCTGCACCTGACTTCGATCCACCGCATTACACTGACACCCGTGACAGAACCACGCACCATTTATGGAGTCAGCAGGTACAGCCAGTCAGTCCGAACCGATGGAGGAACGATTTCAACGACAGGAGACTATAATCCAGGCTCTCGGCACCGCGATGGAGAGGGTGATGAATACTATGGACGGTTGGGAGAGAGGTGGCCTTCCTACACCTCCTTCAACCACTCTACCACCCATACCACAGTCCACCCCTTCGCCACCTGGGCCCAGTGGGATTCGGCTCTCGCTCCCGAGGGTATATGACGGTACACCAGCCGGGTGTCAGGGTTTCCTTCTCCAGGTAGAGCTCTACCTGGCAACCATTCACCCGGCGCCCTCGGGATACGAGAGCGTGTCCGCCCTCATCTCCTGTCTGTGGGCCAACGCCGAGTGGGGAGGAATTGATGCTCAACCTGGACCAACTGGTGGAGATGTCCATCAGGCTGGATAACCTGTTGGAGACCCGCGGACGTTCTGATCAGGGCCCATTCATTCCATCCCCCAGCACCTCCGACTCTACCCCCATGGAGCTCGGAGGTGCTGTGCTTAGGGAGACCAGGAGAGGGGCCGTTCCCTGCACCAACTGTGGCCGCAGAGGACACACTGCGGGTCGGTGCTGGGGAGGGTCCCCAGGGAGTCGAGGCAGTAAGCAGAGCACTGGTCGACCATCTCAGGTGAGTAAGTACCCGACTCACCCAGAGCTCCCTGTTGGTAAGTTGTGTATAGAGGTTGTTTTTCCGGAGTTTTCTCCTCATTCCCAGCATAAGGTGCTAGTAGATTCAGGCGTTGCTGGGAATTTTATTGATCGTGAATGTTCACATAGTTTATGGATTCCTACTGTTCGTGTTGATGTGCCCTTCCCTGTCCACGGATTAGATAGTCGCCCGCTAGGGTCAGGCCTAATCAGGGATGTTACTGCACCACTCTTAATGAGGACGTAGGGGGGTCATGAGGAGAGGATTAGTCTCTATCTGATTGATTCTCCTGCATATCCTGTGGTGTTGGGACTTCCCTGGTTAACCACTCATGACCCCACTATTTCCTGGCAACAGAGGGCTCTCAAGGGATGGTCCAGTCAGTGCTCAGGGAGGTATGTTGGGGTTTCCTTGGGGGCTAATACAGTGGAGAGTCCAAACCAGGTCTCCACAGTGCACATTCCTTCCGAGTATGCCAATTTGGCTCTCCCCTTTTAGTAAAAAGAGGACGACTAAATTACCACCCCATCGTCTGGGGGATTGTGCGATAAATCTCCAGGTAGGCGCTGCACTTCCCCGGAGTCACGTGTATCCTCTGTCACAGGCGGAGAAGGCGGCTATGGAAACATATGTCTCCGAATCTCTGAGACAGGGATACATTCGGCCTTCCACTTCACCTGTTTCCTCAAGTTTATTTTTCGTGAAGAAGAAGGATGGTGGGTTACGCCTGTGCATTGATTACCGTGGGCTTAATCAGATCACTGTCAAGTACAGCTATCCCTTACCTCTGATAACTTGTATGACGGAATCACTGCACGAGGCGCGCTTCTTCACGAAATTGGATCTCAGGAGTGCGTACAATCTGGTGCGTATTCGGGAGGGAGATGAGTGGAAGACGGCATTCACCACCACCTCAGGACACTATGAGTACCTCGTCATGCCATACGGGTTGATGAATGCTCCATCAGTCTTCCAAGCCTTTGTCAATGAGATTTTCAGGGATCTGCACAGACAGGGTGTTGTGGTGTACATTGATGACGTTCTCATATACTCCGCTACACGGGCCGAGCATGTGTCCCTGGTGTGTAAAGTACTTGGACGACTGTTGAAGCATGACCTGTATGCCAAGGTGGAGAAATGCCTGTTCTTTCAGGAGTCCATCTCCTTCCTAGGGTACCACATGTCCGCGTCTGGGGTGAGGCTGGAGAGTGACCGCATTTCGGCCGTGCGTAATTGGCCGACTCCAACCACGGTGAAGGAGGTGCAGCAATTTTGGGGGTTTGCCAATTACTACCAGAGGTTTATCCTGGACTTTGGTCAGGTAGCGGCCCCATTACCTCGTTGCTGAAGGGGGGACCGGTGCGTCTGCGGTGGTCAGCTGAGGCGGACAGGGCGTTCAATCATCTGAAGAACCTGTTTACCTCGGCTCCAGTGCTGGCTCATCCGGATCCCTCCTTAGCTTTCACGGTAGAGGTGGACGCGTCGGAAGCTGGGATAGGTGCTGTACTTTCCCAGCGCTCGGGCACACCACCCAAGCTCCGCCCCTGTGCGTTCTTTTCGAAGAAGCTCAGTCCGGCGGAGCGCAACTATGATGTGGGGGACCGGGAGCTGTTGGCTGTGGTCCAATCCCTGAAAGCGTGGAGACATTGGCTTGAGGGGGCTAACCATCCTTTTCTAATTTTGACTGACCACCGTAATCTGGAGTACCTCCGGGCGGCGAAGAGATTAAACCCTCGCCAGGCCAGGTGGTCAATGTTTCTCACCTGTTTTTGTTTCACCCTTTCGTATAGGCCAGGTTCCCAGAATGCTAAGGCAGATGCTCTGTCCCGACTGTATGACACGGAGGAGGGTACCGTGGAGCCCACTTCCATACTTCTGGCGTCATGTCTGGTGGCACCGGTGGTGTGGGAGGTGGACGCGGACATCGAGCGGGCGTTGCGTAACGAACCCACTCCTCCCCAGTGTCCAGAGGGTCGTGTGTACGTCCCGCTGGAGGTCCGCGATCGTTTGATCTATTGGGCTCACACGTCACCCTCCTCTGGTCATCCTGGCATCGGTCGGACAGTGCATTGTCTTAGTGGGAAGTACTGGTGGCCCACCTTAGCTAAGGACGTGAGGGTTTATGTTTCCTCCTGCTCGGTGTGCGCTCAGTGTAAGGCTCCTAGACACCTGCCCAGATGGAAATTGCAACCCCTACCCGTTCCACAACAACCGTGGTCCCACCTATCGGTGGATTTTGTGATGGATCTTCCCCCGAAACTCTCAACCCGAAACCTGCCCCTTCGCCTGCCCTGCCGGAAGCTGGGTCGGCAGTTTGTGGGGCCATTCAAAGTCCTGAGGAGATTATACGAGGTATGTTATAGGTTACAGCTTCCTCCTGAGTATCGTATTAACCCCTCGTTCCATGTGTCTCTCCTCAGGCCGGTGGTAGCTGGTCCACTCCAGGAGTCTGAGATATGGGAGGTTCCTCCGCCCCCACTGGACATCGAGGGGGCACCAGCGTACTCGGTCCGTTCCATCTTAGATTCGAGGCGTCGGGTGGGAGGCCTGCAGTATCTCGTGGAGTGGGAGGGGTGCGGTCCGGTGGAACGGTGCTGGGTCCCTAGGACATCCTCGATCCCTCCATGGATTTCCACAGTAGTCATCCGACTCGCCCCGCACCACGTCCTCCTGGCCGTCCCCGAGGCCGGTGTCGACACACGGCTGGAGCCGCGTGTCAGGGGGGGGGGTACTGTCACGGATTCTGCCGAGGCTGCCCCTCCTCCTTGCTCGGGCAGGCTTCGGCGTTCGTCGTCACCGGAATACTAGCTGCTGCCGATCTATGTTCTATGTTTCTATGTTGCACCTGTTGTCTATTGTTACTCACCTGTTGCCCATTATGTGATTACTCCTTCCCTATTTAACCCAGTGGCTCCCAATGTGTTTTGTGCGTGGTTGTTTTTCGTTTCGTGTGTCGTTGGTGAGCGGTTTAGTTCCTCCCTGTGTGGAGGTATTCTGTATTGTTATCTTTACTTATTTCAGTAAAGTACGTTTCTTAGAGTTCTGTGGCCTGCGCTTGACTTCGATCCACCGCATTACACTGACACTCGTGACAAGAAGGTACTCTGGTAAGATTGAGCTTTTTGGCCATCAAGGTAAATGTCTGGCGCAAACCCAACACCTCTCATTACCCCGAGAACACCATGTTTTTTATCGGCAGGGACTGGGAAACTGGTCAGAATTGAAGAAATGATGGATGGCGCTAAATACAGGGAAATTCTTGAGGGAAACCTGTTTCAGTCTTCCAGAGATTTGAGACTGGGACGGCGGTTCACCTTCCAGCAGGACAATGACCCTAAGCATACTGCTAAAGCAACACTCGAGTGGTTTAAGTGGAAACATTTAAATGTCTTGGAATGGCCTAGTCAAAGCCCAGACCTCAATCCAATTGAGAATCTGTGGTATGGCTTTACACCAGCAGAACCCATCCAACTTGAAGGAGCTGGAGCAGTTTTGCCTTGAAGAATGGGCAAAAATCCCATTGGCTAGATGTGCCAAGCTTAAAGAGACATACCACAAGAGACTTGCAGCTGTAATTGCTGCAAAAGGTGGCTCTGCAAAGTATTGACTTTGGGGGGGTGAATAGTTATGCACGCTCAAGTTTTCTGTTTTTCTGTCTTATTTCTTGTTGGTTTCACAATATAAAATATTTTGCCTCTTCAAAGTGGTAGGCATGTTGTGTAAATCACATGATACAAACCCCAAAAAATCAATTTTAATTCCAGGTTGTAAGGCAACAAAATAGGAAAAATTGCAAGGGGGGTGAATACTTTCGCAAGCCACTGCATGTGTGGAGTACAGAGGTGAGGTAGAGTGAGTCCATGCATCTTATTATGTGACTTGTTAAGCAAATGTTTACTCCTGAACCTATTTAGGCATGCCATAACAAAGGCGTTGAATACTTATTGACTCAAGACATTTAAGCTTTTCATTTTTTATTAATTTGTAAACATTTCGAAAAACATAATTCCACTTTGACATTATGGTGTATTGTGTGTGGGCCAGTGAAACAACATCTCAATTTAATCCATTTTTAATTCATATCAAAATGTGGGAAAAGTCAAGGAGTGTGAATACTTTCTGAAGGCACTGTATGTGCCATATATATTTATGACAGGGGGGGTTGAGAGACAATAGACATTGTGTAGAGCACTTAGGCCTATATGTCTACATGATATAGTGTAAAGGTAATAACACAATAAGAACACCTCGAACATCAAGAATCAGCCTAGGCTGCATACCTCCGCACCCTTGCTTTGTCACTTTCTCTTCTGAAAATATCCTTTGTATTTTGGCACTGCACCAGAACCCGTCAATGGAAATACAGTAGCCACAAGTATCTCAGCCAGCCGAGCCACGGCATGTTCACCCCGCTACCATCTAGAAGGCGGAGACAGGTGCATCAAAGCTGGGACCGAGAGACTGAAAAACAGCTTCTATCTCAAGGCCATCAGACTGATAAATAGTCACCACTAGCCGGCATCCGCCCAGTACCCTGCCCTGAACTTTAGTCACTGTTACTATCACCTGGTACTATAGCCTGCACTTTAGAGACTGCTGCCTTATGTACAGTGCCTTGAAAAAGTATTTGCCCTCTTTTGCATGTTTTTGATACTGAATGTTATCAGATCTTCAACCAAAACTCAATATTAGAGAAAGGGAACCTGAGTGAACAAATATCACAACAATTCATACTTATTTCATAAACTAAGTTATGCAACACCCAATGCCCCTGTGTGAAAAAGTAATTGCACCCTTACACTCAATAACTGGTTGTGCCACCTTTAGATGCAATTACTCCAACCAAACGCTTCCTGTAGTTGTTGATCAGTCTCTCATGTCACTATGGAGGAATTTTGGCCTACTCTTCCATGTAGAACTGCTTTAACTCAGCGACATTTCTGGGTTTTCAAGCATGAACTGCTCATTTCAAGTCCTGCCACAACATCTCAAATTGGATTAGGTCTGGACTTTGACTAGGCCATTCCAAAACTTCAAATATGTTGCTTTTTAGCCATTTTCATGTAGACTTGATTGTGTGTTATGGATCATTGTCTTGCTGCATGACCCAGCTGGGCTTCAGCTTCAGCTCACAGACGGATGGCATGACATTCTCCTGTAGAATGATCTGATACAGAGCAGAATTCATGGTTTCTTCTATAAAGGCAGTCGTCCAGGTCCTGAGGCAGCAAAGCGTCCCCAAACCATCACACTACCAGCACCATGCTTGACTGTTGGTATAAGGTTCTTACAGTTTTGGAACACTTCACATGTGACATTTCACATGTGAAAATGCTCTGAAACACTTCACATGTGATCACATGTTTTCAAATGTGCAATTCCTTGTGTTATCGCTGTTCAGCTAAGTTATGACCCCACCTGGGATTTGAACTCACAACCTCCAGATATGAGGTACACAGATCTTTCTGCTGCAGCACAAAGTATGTAGTATTACTCTAATATTCATTACTTATAATACATCTCTGCACTTATCAAATGAGTGCGATCTGCACTGTTATTCTAGTTATCATTTAGTCTGACTATTCTCTCATCATTTATTTAATTTACTTATTTAAGTCATTTGAATGTTTTCTGTACAGTTGTCTGATGTTGGTGGGGCATTTTATTCGGTTTTAACGTTACTCCTGAATCACTATGATAAATATATAGTCCAAAGTGTAGGAACACAGGTAAAGTCAGTTGCAGACACAGAAATGGTGGCGTAGCAGGAAGATTGGAATGCCGTGAACTAAGAGGTTGTGAGATCAAATCCCAGGTAAGGAAATGTGGAGTAATAATTACTGTAAACTTCATGTGAAATATAATCACATGTGACGTCTTCCAAAAACACATGATTTCACAAAAGGTCTGTAACGGTCTCAGAGTGCAGACACCATTGCTGGAGGGAATGGTTTTTGTATAATAACAAATGTTCTAGCTGCCACTACAGAACGGCATCTCCCTGAAATGAACTGCTCTTACAGGCTACACTGAACCTCAATACTTTGGCTGAGGCATGTTTCCTCTTGTTTGTCCACTCATTTTGAGTTTACTCACTGCTCTGCTTAATGCTATCTGGCTTACAACTGCCTGGTCAGTGCCCTGGGAGTTCAGATCTATCTAGTACAAAGATGGATGTGCAACCAGACAGAGACATACAGATTCACATGTAAGAAGTATGCAAGCACATGCACATAATGCAAATACATATGCAAATACACCCCCCCCCCCCCCCCCCCCCCCCCCCACACACAGAGCGGCTTGTGTCAAAACCTCTGCAAAGACGCTCTAATAGCAAAGTAAATCGTCTGAGAAAAATCAATTTAGAACATTTCTTGAATTCTTGCAGGCCTGTTTCATTGTCATTAAGAGATCACATAGAGGGGGGAGGATGAAATGAATGTCTCCTGTTGCTTAGGGGGGCAAGTGCACAGCTAGCACTACTGCCTCCAAGGGCATATTCATTTTACTCTCTTTCCCTGTGTCTTGTGGTAATGCTCCCTCTTTTTCACTCTATTAATAGTAACCCTTAAATGATGAAGGGATGTTAAGAAACTCATCTACATAAAGAATATGGGTAGAAGCAATGGCGCGATTCCGTGCCAGCATGACCCGAAAATATTTTTGGTGGGCTCTCTGCTACATTTAAACTTACGATACATTTTATGAGCACCACCAACATAGTGAATGGGAAAATGGATTCAAAGGGAGCTCCCTCTGCTGGTGAATGTGAATGTGCAATCCTACAGGAGGGCTGTGATTGGTTAACCCTCAAGCTACCGACTAGGGTCATTTTGACCCCAGAGGCCAAATTTGGTAACACTTTACAATAAGGTTCCATTTTGAAAGGGTTTATAATTATGTTATTAACGATTATTTAATCATTTGTAAATGCATTATGAACCATTAATAAATGGGTTATAACGAATTGGTCAAAACTGTGCGCTAGCCAGTCAGGGGTTGCCAAATAGTAAGCCACTATTTACCTCCAGCTATTAACCATTTATAAATGCACTTACAAATGCTTATAATATTGAAACATTATGTATGATCATGCAACCTTATTTTCAATGGATGCACAGTTAAGCAATAGTTATTTTGTCACTTTTGTGTGTGATGCATTGTTGCTCTGTGCCAGGAACAGAAATGGTTGGTTTTCAGACCAATGGTCAACTCCCATGATGTCTTGCCCCACGTTTGAAACACTGATGATGTATTGGTACACTTATTTATTCCAGGAATTAAGGACTAATCTGAAGAGCTCAAGCCATATTATTGGTGTGGTTCGCTGGTTTATGAGAAATTACCCAGACTTTGTGAGATATGCCCATCTGTGAAACGCGCTTGAAATAAAGACGACCTGCCACGTGCCCAGAATTTTGTGTTGACACTGACGTTATGTGACAGGGCGTCGTGAAGTATCAGGATAGACGTGGCTAGGAGAAGTGTGCAAAGGCAGGGAAGATGGTGGAAGCGGAGGTTCTGTTTAAAACTGATGGCTCGTCAAGTGGAGATGAGAGTGAGAAGGAATGGATTACAGTAACCAGGTTTCCATCCAACCTTTTTATGGGAGTAAAGTACATGTCGGATAAAAAATGTAATGACAGGCCTGATAAACTTTCCAAATGTCGACAACACAATATACGCTAGACAAGGTGGGATCTTATAATGCAAAAAAAAGTCTGTGGAAACTATTTTATGCACAAATATTGATATAATAAGCATCATATCAAAATAAACTTGGAGTCGCGCGATGATATGGTGTGTGGTCCTCCTACTACGACTCATTGGATAAGAATGCAGTTTATTAGGTTAAAGATGAAATCAATTATGAAAGTGCTAGGTGATGAGCTTGATGCTCCTTTCCAATAGATATCGAGGGGCTTATTCTGGTGACATGATAATCAATGCTTGGCTGTCGTTTGACAACTAAAAATAATCTCGCTCTTTTGTCCATAATAATAATCTCATCATGTAGGCTATGTGTGACCAACCGACTCGATTCGGTCTTATGTAGCAAAATTTGATTTTTTTTTTACATTGGATAAAAGTAGAGACTCAGAGCTAGAAAATGGTATATCATACACCACAGTTGAGGAACACTGGGAAAGTAATTCTGCTTTGAAAGTCGATAAACTTGTAACCTCACTTTTGATAAAAATGGCCCTTGAATGTTTTGGTACCTACTGGAGAGCTCTTCTCTGTCTACACCCATTCAGCATTGTTCACACCCTTTGAAGCTTTAGCCCCACCCATCTCTTTAAGGATTCACATGTGAGGCTTTGTACTAAACAACCAAAGATTTCAAGACTAAAGGCTGGTTTATACTACGGGTGTGTTCGTTAATTTAATCTGGAGTGCCAGAGTGTGATCTGGGCGTTCGTAAACTCAGAGCGTTGTCAGATTGGCCATTCGTAAATTCAGAGCGTTTCGCTCTCAGAGCATTCAGAGCGCACACTGGACACTCTGGTCGAAAAGTAGGGTTGATCCGAGCATTCTGACCTAACAACAGCAGTCAAGCACCCAAGCTAACTGGCAAACATTGGCTAGCTTGCTAACTACTTCCAGACACAAATGAGAGAACATCTCACTCTGACTATTTTACTCGCCCTAGCAGAGCTGGTTAGGCTGTTTTTATGTTATCCAGAGTGTTGGTGACTGCAACTGTCCTGCTGGACAATTTAATTACACTTTTTTGCCAACGTTTACTGACACAGGCCATACTCAACGGGTGTTGAGCGTAAGTCAATTTGTCAGTTATTCTTTGCTCTGGCGCACTCAATGAGAGTGCTCTGAAATCGGAGTAGATAGCCAGAGCGAATTTACCAGCTACATCTATCGACTGTTGTCACAGTGACATCATAAACATTATATTGAAATAGCTACTTGCATAGTGGAGTCTTTTGTTTAGACAAGTAGCGAGCTAAACAATGAACCATAATCCCAACTCATAATGTTACTACCCTGCATGAATCTGCAGGTAGCTAACCAACCAGGGTCAATGTTAGCTAGCTAACATTAGCCTATAACTAGCAAAGCAAATGGCTCTGAGATACGAAAAATATTACTACACAAATCATACACGTAACATTAGCTAACTAGCCAGCTAACATTAGCTAGCTAGCTAACAGTACATTTTAACTTGAAATAAAAACAGCTTTAAAACAAAATTAGAAACGTGTAATATCTGAAAATGTAGCTAGCTAGACTCTCTTACCCGTATACAGTTGAAGTCAGAAGTTTACATACACCTTAGCCAAATACATTTAAACTCAGTTTTTCACAATTCCTGAAAATGTAATCCTAGCAAAGAGGCACTGAGTTTGAAGGTAGGCCTTGAAATACATCCACAGGTACACCTCCAATTGACTCAAATGATGTCAATTAGCCTATCAGAAGCTTCTAAAGCAATTACATCATTTTCTGGAATTTTCCAAGCTGTTTAAAGACACAGTCAACTTAGTGTATGTAAACTTCTGATCCACTGGAATTGTGATACAGTGAATAATAAGTGAAATAATATGTCTGTAAACAATTGTTGGAAAAATTACTTGTGTCATGCACAAAGTAGATACCCTAACCGACTTGCCAAAACTATAGTTTGTTAACAAGAAATTTGTGGAGTGGTTGAAAAACGAGTTTTAATGACTCCAACCTAAGTGTATGTAAGCTTCCAACTTCAACTGAACATGGATGGACACTTCTCCCTCTCTGTCACAGATGCCATGGTTGCCCTTAGTTTGAAGATGTAATCCGGAGACAGGTGTTTTATACAACAGCCTTCTGTGTGTTCTCTTTTCGACTCCGTCTGTATATTTACAATCAAACAGCAGAATTTTCTCAATCTCCTTAGCTATCATACTCTAATTTCCTCCAGAAAGTGATGAGCAACACCTATGCAGTTCTACTACATGATATCTTTCAAAAAAGCTGTGTTAGAAAGGATTACCTACACATACTGACCAGCTCATATTATAGACATCTCTTCATTCAAAGACTCAATCATGGACACTCTTACCTGTTTTCATTTTGTCATTGTGGGGTATTGTGTGTAGATTGATTTAATCAATTTTAGAATAAGGCTGTAATGTAACAAAATGTGGAAAAAGTCAAGGGGTCTGAATACTTTCTGAATGCACTGTATCATTTTAGCAAGGAATCCTATTGATGACTGTTCCGCCCTCACAGGCCCCTAAGGCTGTTTAGAGATGTGATTTGGACTGTGACGGAAGTATCCGGATGGGTTCTTATAGCTAGATAGCATAAGGTAAAACCTAAATTTTGCTAGACGATTTAGCACAAGATAATCTTTGGCACTATATAGCTAGATAGCTAGCTAAATAACTAGCTAAGTAGATACATTTGTTGCCAGTTAGCTAGCTAATATGACGGAGTTTCCATGCAATTTGTTTAGCTTTTTGGGGATTAGCATGCTATCTAGCTAGTTATCTAACCTTAGCAAAATCAAGTACATTCTCTAGCTAGGTAGCTGGTAAGTTAGCTAGCTAGCTAGCATCCTTTGTCAGCACACTAACGTGAATGGTTCCAATTTTATGACAAACTTACTAGCTAGCTAACTAGCTAGTTTATTAGCAAACAATGTGATAACTAGCTAACCCCTTTCATCTGTGGTAGCCATCAGTGTTAGCAAGTAATGTCAAGCACTTGCATTAGGTATTATTATT
This sequence comes from Coregonus lavaretus, assembly GCF_964263955.1. NCBI lineage: Eukaryota > Metazoa > Chordata > Actinopteri > Salmoniformes > Salmonidae > Coregonus > Coregonus lavaretus. The sequence continues at coordinate 69,179,141 of NC_139992.1, read as the reverse complement.
ATAATTAGCTAGCAGTGGTTAACATAACTAGCTAAGCCTAAATTGTAGAAATCATGATAATGATTCCCATAAATCTAATCACATTTAATTTGTCACATGCTTCGTAAACAACAGGTCTAGACTAAAAGTGAATGCTTACTAAAGGGCCCATCCCAAAAATGCAGAGAGAACGAAAATAGGTAAATAACATAAAATTAAAAAACGTAATGATAAAAGTAATAATAAATACACAATGAGTAACGATAAATTGGCTTAAGGTCTCAGACTCCAGGTTGGGAAAATGTTTAACAAGCTGTTATAAATATTTTTAACTCATTAATAAATGGACAAAATATTTCCTATGTCTTTATAGGTATCTTTTCAGTAGTTATAAATGTTGATAACACATTTGTTAATGGTCAGTTAATGACAAAGCAAAAACAGGTTTTTATACATTTTTGCACATTTCTTACAAATGAAAAACAGAAATACCATATTGACATAAGTATTCAGACCCTTTGCTATGAGACTTGAAATTGAGCTCAGGTGCATCCTGTTTCCATTGATCATTCTTGAGATGTTTTTACAACTTGTTTGGAGTCCACCTGTGGTAAGTTCAATTGATTTGGAAAGGCACACACCTGTCTACACTGCTCAAAAAAAGAAAGGGAACACTTAAACAACACAATGTAACTCCAAGTCAATCACACTTCTGTGAAATCAAACTGTCCACTTAGGAAGTAACACTGATTGACAATAAATGTCACATGCTGTTGTGCAAATGGAATAGACAACAGGTGGAAATTATAGGCAATTAGCAAGACACCCCCAATAAAGGACTGGTTTTGCAGGTGGTGATGACAGACCACTTCTCAGTTCCTATGCTTCCTGGCTGATGTTTTGGTCACTTTTGAATGCTGGTGGTGCTTTCACTCTAGTGGTAGCATGAGACGGAGTCTACAACTCACACAAGTGGCTCAGGTAGTGCAGCTCATCCAGGATGGCACATCAATGCGAGCTGTGGCAAGAAGGTTTGCTGTGTCTGTCAGCGTAGTGTCCAGAGCATGGAGGCGCTACCAGGAGACAGGCCAGTTCTCTAGCTGCGTTGCACCACAGACTGTCCAGGAGTTGGCGGATGCTTTAGTCCAGGTCTGGAAGGACATCCCTCAGGAGACCATCCGCCACCTCATCAGGAGCATGCCCAGGCGTTGTAAGGAGGTCATACAGGCACGTGGAGGCCACACACACTACTGAGTCTTATTTTGACTTGTTTTAAGGACATTACATCAAAGTTGGATCAGCCTGTAGTGTGGTTTTCCACTTTAATTTTGAGGGTGACTCCAAATCCAGACCTCCATGGGTTGATAGATTTGATTTCCATTGATAATTTTTGTGTGATTTTGTTGTCAGCACATTCAACTATGTAAAGAAAAAAGTAGTTAATAAGATTATTTCATTCATTCAGATCTAGGATGTGTTATTTTAGTGTTCCCTTTATTTTTTTGAGCAGTGTATATAAGGTCCCACAGTTGACAGTGCATGTCAGAGCAAAAATCAAGCCATGAGGCCAAAGGAATTGTCCGTAGAGCTCCGAGACAGGATTGTGTCGAGGCACAGATCTGGGGAAGGGTATCAAAAAATGTCTGCAGCATTGAAGGTCCCCAAGAACACAGTGGCCTCCATCATTCTTAAATGGAAGAAGTATGAAACCACCAAGACTTCCTGGAGCTGGCCGCCCGGCCAAACTGAGCAATCGGGGGAGAAGGGCCTTGGTCAGGGAGATGACCCAGAACCCGATGGTCACTCTGACAGAGCTCCAGAGTTCCTCTGTGGAGATGTGAGAAACTTCCAGAAGGACAACCACCTCTGCAGCACTCCACCATTCAGGCCTTTATGGTAGGGTGGCCAGACGGAAGCCACTCCTCAGTAAAAGGCACATGACAGCCCGCTTGTAGTTTGCCAAAAGGCACCTAAAGGACTCTCAGACCATGAGAAACAAAATTCTCTGGTCTTATGAAACCAAGATTGAACTCTTTGGCCTGAATGCCAAGCATCAAGTCTGGAGGAAACCTGGCACCATCCCTACGGTGAAGCATGGTGGTGGCAGCATCATGCTGTGGGGATGTTTTTCAGCAGCAGGGACTGGGAGACTAGTCAGGATTGAGGGAAAGATGAACAGAGCAAAGTACAGAGAGATCCTTGATGAAATCCTGCTCCAGAGTGCTCAAGACCTCAGACTGGGGCGAAGGTTCACCTTCCAACAGGACAATGACCCTAAGCACACAGCCAAGACAACGCAGGAGTGGCTTCGGGACATGTCTCAGAATGTCCTTGAGTGGCCCAGCCAGAGCCCGGACTTGAACTCGATCGAAGATCTCTGGAGAGACATGAAAATAGCTGTGCAGCGACGCTCCTCGTCCAACCTGACAGAGCTTGAGAGGATCTGCAGAGAAGAATGGGAGAAATTCCCCAAATACAGGTGTGCCAAGCTTGTAGCGTCATACCCAAGAAGACTCAAGGCTGTAATCGCTGCCAAAGGTGCTTCAACAAAGTACTGAGTAAAGGGTCTGAATACTTTTGTAAATGTAATATTTCCATTTTTTTTTATTATACATTTGCAAAAAAATAACAAACCTGTTTTTTCTTTGTCACTATGGGGTATTGTGTGTAGATTGATGAGGGGAAAAAACGATTTAATCAATTTTAGAATAAGGCTGTAATGTAACAAAATGTGGAAAAAGTCAAGGGTCTGAATACTTTCTGAATGCACTGTATCATTTTAGCAGTTATAAATGTGGGTAAATCATTTATAGATGATTTGAGAGTTCACTCATACTTATAGGCAGTAGTTGGATAATCTTTGCTACATTCATGAGAGAAGATTCAACACTTTGTTAAACATGTTCATTCAATGAATGGTGGGTATGAAGACCAAAACATTAAATGTTGTGAGAGGATACCTCCTCCACTGTTTCACCAACCAAAGGTATTACGGTTACCATTTCACCCCAGAGTGTTCACCATACTATCACAGAGAAGTAGAAAGTGTGTTGATATAATCTGGTAAGAGGTAATATGTTAGGAACAGGCGTTATGGGCAGGCCTCAGGGGGCCTGTCCTGCCCTACCGTACCTCCTTGCCCGTCCAAATAAAATATAGAAATATTGATAATTTCTTTGACCGAGACGCGTGCCGACAGAAAGACGCATCAATCTCAGATAAAGCTTCTGATCGAGCAAAACAGCACCCCTCTATCTCAGTATGTGTAGATCATGTATCTGATACTGTCTGGACAAAAAGAGTATGGCATGTCATTCTATTTCTGGCCAGACAGGATCAGATACATGTGCTACATATAGGAAGACAGAGGGGCACTGTTTGGCTCAATCAGATGCTTTCTACGGTGTTTCGCTCGCTCACTAGTTTCAGAAGAGAGGAAGAGGCAAAGTGAGAGGGCTCACTCTCGCCAAAATCTGTCCAGAATATGCCTAATGCGTTTTTATGGGCATATTATGCAGACCTAAGCTTGTAGCCTTCCGTCCTGCCTTTGGGACAACGACTCCCATTGTTATGGCGGAGATGAGCAATTTTGTCATTATATACAGATCCCTGGTTTCAGCCTCTTGCGAATTGGAAAGGAAAGTTAGTGATTGCACAGTGCACAGTGTGGCAATAGGCCCAGCTGATTGAGTTTTGTGGCTGTCAGCGAAAAGCATCTAAAATATGTGTGAAGATAATTTGTCTTGAGTATAATTAAAAATGTTGCAACAAGAAGAAGGGGAGGGGTGTGTGGCGAAAATATGGCACGTCTCTCTCCAGAATACATGCACTCAGCTCTCCAGAATGCACTCAGCTGTCTCCCGCCAATTCTTGCTCATTCATTGTGTGAATTGCTTGTCCTTTGGTTGTATATTTTTTAACAATTCCCCATTACATACACTATGTATACAAAAGTATGGGACACCCCTTCAAATTAGTTTATTCGGCTATTTCAGCCACATCCGTTGCTGACAGGTGTATAAAATCGAGCACACTGCCATGCAATCTCCATAGACAAACGTTGGCAGTAGAATGGCCTTACTGAAGAGCTCAATTACTTTCAACATGGCACCGTCACAGGATGTCACCTTTCCAACAAGTCAGTTCGTCAAATTTCTGCCCTGCTAGAGCTGCCCCGGTCAACTGTAAGTGCTGTTATTGTGAAGTGGAAGAGCAACAACGGCTCAGCCACGAAGTGGTAGGCCACACAAGCTTAAGAATGGAACCGCCGAGTGCTGAAGCACGTAGCGCGTAAAAATTGTTTGTCCAAACAGCCTCTGGATGCAACGTCAGCACAATAACTGTTCGTCGGGAGCTTCATGAAATGGGTTTCCATGGCCGAGCAGCAACACACAAGCTCTGGAGCAGTCGAAACGCGTTCTCTGGCAGTCCGACGAACAAAACTGGGTTTAGCGGATGCCAGGAGAACGCTATCTGCCCCAATGCATAGTGCCAACTGTAAACTTTGGAGGAGGAGGAATAATGGTCTAGGGCTGTTTTTCATGGTTCGGGCTAGGCAAGATCGGTGTGGAAGAACTTGAGATGTTCGACGAGCAGGTGTCCACATACTTTTGGTCATGTAGCTTAGTGGTTAAGAGCGTTGTGCCAGCGTTGTGCTTAGTGGTTAAGAGCGTTGTGCCAGGTGTCCACATACTTTTGGCAGGTAGCTTAGTGGTTAAGAGCGTTGTGCCAGTAACCGAAAGGTCGCTGGTTCTAATCCCCGAGCCGACTAGGTGAAAAATCTGTCGATGTGCCCTTGAGCAAGGCACTTAACCCTAATTGCTCCTGTAAGCCGCTCTGGATAAGAGCGTCTACTAAATGACTAAAATGTAAATGTAAATGTAATGTATTGTATTGTATGACTTTGAATATATACAGCAACACCTCCCCCATTGGCATTCCTGTCTCTGCTGTAGATGTTATAACCATGTATTGCTACCATTGTGTCATCAGAGGAATTATCTAATTGAGTTCCAGAGATAGCAAGTATATGAACGTTGTCTGATGTTATCAAGTCCAATGGTCTATGTTCTCAATCAATCAAAAGGAAATGTATGTTCATTCACTTCTGCCGCTGACCAGACAGTTGACCATATGTGTTATGAAGATTCAACAGCTTCAGATAAAGACTCCCTTGGCTCTGTGTTCTGCTATGGTAACACAAAACTTCCACAGAGTACTGATTGCAACAGCATTACAAGGTATTGTGTATGTGCTAGTTTCCCTGTATAGCTTAAGAATAGTTCCACTTTTTGAAAGTGCCACAAAGACTTGCTGTCACTCTCATTCAAAACCGTGCTATCGTGTTTGACACAGAACAGCTGACGCATTCTAAGCAGCCATTTACTTTCTTTTTTTCATTTGACATTTTTATTTTCATTTTGGAACTATAAAGGAAAGAAATGCAGCAACATAAACAAACAAGGTTGAGCAACCAACCTCCTATCCATCCACATCCACCGCCATCAAACTCATTAACTCGATATGATTTAGTACAAACCAAAAGTATGTACATACACCACCACTGACTGAAGGAGCGAGCCCCCACTCCCTACTTCCTCTGTTTCATAACCAATGCTTAATTTAGATCTGTCTCTCTCGTTTCGCTCTGGTAATTAGCCCGTAAAATACGTCAGGCTCACATGAGTGGCCAGATATTGGAAACGTCCCAAATGGCACCCGATTCCCTACTTTTGGGCTCTGGTCAAATGGCAACCCTATCCCCTTTATACTAGTGCACTACAAAGAGAATAGAGTGCCATTTGGGACGCAGATTTGTTAAGAACGACCAGTCGTTGAGCAGAACTCCTGTGAAACCATCTGTTCCTGGGTGTACAGTCACTCTGCCATTGCTCAAACACTGCCCTAAAGTACCACAGAGATCTACTGAGGGAGAACCACCCCAGCTTTAAATCAGTCAAAGCTCTGAGGAACACAAACTATGCTAATTATGTAACATTGTGTTAGGCCTTGACTGATGCTTTTTTCAGTAACATACAAATACTTGTAGCCCTTTCCTGCAGTCAAATTACCTAGTGGCCTCATGGGTGGAATGTTATTAATATTTTTTGTAATTTCATAATTAATAAACAATATTTCTAAACATCCGGTGTTTCTATGACAAACAGTTTTGTTATATTTCAGTCTTCTGTGATGTTTACTGAATAAAAGATCCCAGAGATTTTGTGCACAAATTTGTTGACATCCCTGTTAGTGAGCATTTCTCCTTTGCCAAGATGATCCATCCACCTGACAGATGCAGCATATCAAGAAGCTGATTAAACAGCATGATCATTACACAGGTACACCTTGTGCTGCGGACAATAAAATGCCACTCTAAAATGTGCAATTTTGTTACACAACACAATACTACAGATGTCTCAAGTTTTGAAAGAGCGTGCAATTGGCATGCTGACTGCAGGAATGTCAACGAGAGCTGTTGCCAGAGAATTGAATGTTCATTTCTCTACCATTTTTTGTTTTAGAGAATTTGTCAGTCTCCAACCGGCCTCAAAACCGCAGATCACGTGTAACCACGTCAGCCCAGGACCTCCACGTCCGGCTTCTTCACATGCGGGATCATCTGAGACCAGCCACCCGGACAGCTGATGAAACTGTGGGTTTGCAAAAACTGTGGTTTTGTACAACCGAAGAATTTCTACACAAACTGTCAGAAACCATCTCAGGGAATCTCATTTGCATGCTCATCGTCCACAACAGGGTCTTGACCTGACTGCAGTTCTGTGGGCAAATGCTCACCTTCGGTGGCCACTGACATGCTGGAGAAGTGTGCTCTTCACGTATGAATCCTGGTTTCAACTGTACCAGGCAGATGGCAGACAGTGTGTGTATGGTGTCGTGTGGGGGAGTGGTTTGCTGATGTTAACATTGTGAACACATTGTGCCCCATGGTGGCAGTGGGGTTATGGTATGGGCAGGCATAAGCTACGGACAACAAACACAATTGCATTTTATCGTAGGCAATTTGAATGCACAGATATACCGTGAAGAGATCCTGAGGCCCATTGTCGTGTCATTCATCTGCCGCCATCACCTCATGTTTTAGCATGACACTGCAATGATCCATGTCGCAAGGATCTGTACACAATTCCTGGAAGCTGAAAATGTCCCAGTTGCATACTCACCCGACATGTCACCCATTGAGCATGTTTGAGATGCTCTGGATTGACATGTAAAATCAGAACAATCAGAATAATTCAAATGTAAAAAGTAATTTTCTTCACAAAAGTAGTGCACTTCGACTTAACTAGTATTAGCGGACCGATATAAATATTTGAAGCATGGGCAAAAATAGTTTTTCAGCATCTATGCTTTGGCAAGAAAAAGGTAGTTTTATAATAAAGAACAGTATCTTGCAGGATTCAATAGTTGCCCTGTCCCTTTCTCTACAATTGTCATTCTAATTTAATCCAGAAAGAACAAAACCATGTCCTCAAACAATTACGTCAAAAGGTGCAACGTTATGGGAAAAGGCACTAAACATCCACATCAAATAAAATATTTTTATTGATCAAATAAAATGTAAAACAACCACTTTTTGTGCAGTATTAATTTACCATCCTTACAAACCACTTAATGTAAATGTACATTACTGTACTGTACATAGTCTGGTGATCTAGGTGTGTACCTGTAGACTTTCCATCACCATGAAGAAAAACAATGCACAATATAGTAATTGAGTCCATTGAGACATCAAGTGGTTTGTGATGATGTGATGTGATGATGTGGCTCAGTTGGTAGAGCATGGTGCTTGCAATGCTAGGGTTGTGGGTTAGATTCCCACGGGGGACCAGTATGAAAATGTATGGACTCACTACTGTAAGTTGCTATGGATAAGAGCATCTACTAAAATGAAAAAGGAATGAATAGACCATTTCAGTTTTCACATAGAAATAAGTTACATTTGCAAAGTATTTCAAGAAACTGGAAAACATGTATCAAGTAAGTGTTTTTATATTACACAAGTATTATCAGATTAACTGTTTTGTACAGATAATTATCAGACTCAAGTTATAAATGCTGGTAAACACTCAAATACATTTAGTTAAAAAAAATTCACAAAAGTAGTGCACTGGGCATTTACTAGGCCTTTACTAGTCCTGTATTAGCGGACTGTGGTGGACATCTTCATTGGGGCAATTTTTTACTTCTGCATCCCCCCCCAAACAAAAAAACTGCAGCACCCCCAAACTACTTCCCGTGGCTATGTGTCTAGCTTCCACTGACGGATTTGGATGGGGTTTATTTTATTATGCTACTTAGATTGACAAACCGGCGAGTCAATAGACTCTAGGGGGTTTTAAACAGCTGAAGCAAGTCACACAATTGATCTTCATGGAAAAATATATTTCTGGTTTAAACCTAGACATTTTGTGAACAGATGCCCATCCGACAGGCTTCTCAGTGAATACATAACATGTTCAGGAAGAGGGAAACAAATGCTGTATTGATCAGATTAAACTCCAGTTTCCTCCAGTACTATACCCTGATTATGATGTAATGTTGTAGCTGGCGGTGTGTTGAGTTGTTGCAGTGTTGAGTAAATGTGAACTTGCAGGGTGAGAGGAGGGAAGAGATGGTTTGGGGGTAAATACCAGGGACGGCGCCAGAACTAATCTGTTGGACGGGGATTTGATTTCTATAGGCGGGCCCGATTTCTTTCACAGGACCTCCAAGCGCTTGAACAAATTTAGTTAATGGGTGTTATAATAAAGTCCATAGGCAGCTCGTGAGTTTCAAGTTTGGGGAAGCTTACAATTTATCCTACAATTTCTACCTATCTGCATGCAAATTATGATTATTTATATATGCAAATTTTCGTGGAACAGTTTAATTTCAATAATAACGTTTTCGTTTCTCAAAATTATTGTCACGTTGTAATCATTAAAATCTTAATTAAAATTATACAAATCTCAAAGTTAAAATTAATCTAATGCAAGAGCACCAGCCTTTGCCATTTGGACACATTGATACACCGTGATCAAATGGCGGCTAAAGAAATGAGCGCATGGAACTCAGATATACCCTATAGGCCAATGCAGCAGTAGGCCTGTAACTTCTATCATTAACTAAGTGAAATACATAGGCCTAAAATGCAGGTTCTTTCAATTGCATTAATCTCTCTACTCCACCTGTCTGCCTCCGTTTCTATCTGTCTTAACTTGAGCTATTTCTAGTGAAGTGCAACATTGTATCAACTCTGGAGGTTGGCATGCTCAGGCACGCACGCTGCCTCAACGTTATCAGGACAGAGAAACCACACACATGCTCATTGCTCACATGGAGCACTCCAAAACAAAAGACAATAAAAAAAAATGTACACAACTACTAAATTAAGGTTAGGAAATAAACCAAAACCTGTTTCTCACAAGTGTAGCATGTTGTGAACTCTGCAAACAACGTTTCCACTCCGACAATGAGAATTGTAAGTAACTGTAATGAATGCATTAAAATAAATTAATGTCACCAAATGATGGGGATTAACGGTATATTTGCTAGGCCTACTGGTTACATATGTAATGGGGAATTGATTAAAATAAACAATCAAAGGGCAAACAATTCACACAATGAAACAATAAATGTGCAAGAATTGGCAGGAGACAACGGAGCACATTCTGGAGAGAGACGGCCAAATCTTCGCCACACACCACTCAACATTCTTGTCTCAACATTTTAAATTATACTGAAAACATTATCTTCACACATTTTAGATGCTTTTCACTGACATCCGCAACTCAATAATCAGGTAGGCCTAGTGCCTTATGCGCTGCCCAAATTGCTGGCTTCCCAAATAGGCATAGGCCTATGCACTTGTGATTTGAAACAATCCACAGCTACTTTAAAAAAAGAAGCTAATGATCCTCTGTGGCTAAGTCAAGCTCTCTGCTAAAGTATTTTGAATGATTTTATTTAGACAGGAAAACAAAACATAAATGTACGTTAGGGGAAGCCAGCATCCGAACAGTGCACTGTGCACCTGCCAAATGTCCTTTCTAATTCGCAAGTGGCTGAAACCAGAGATCTGTATATAATGACAAAATACTAATGTCTCCACCCTAACAATGCGACTCATTGTCCCAAAGGTGGGAATGCAGGCGACAAGCTTAAGTCTGCAAATTATGCACATAGAAACGCATTGGGCTTATTCAGCACCGACTTTAGCGAGAGTGAGCCCTCTCGCTTCGCCTCTTCCTCTCTGTGAAACTAGCGAGCGAAACAGCACCCCTCTGTCTTACTATATGTAGCCCATATATGTGATGATGTCTGGCCAGAAATACATGGTCTACACATACGGAGAGAGAGAGGGGCGTAGTTTCGCTCGCTCGGATGCCTTATCTGAGATTGATGCGTATTTCTGTTGGCGCGCATCTCGTTCAAATAAATTATCAATATTTCAATATTTCATTTGGACGGGAAGGAGGTATGGTAGGGTGGGCAAGGCCCCTAGAGCCCACCCATAATGCCGGCCCTGGTAAATACATGTATAGATGACTTACGTGTGCACTATTGCTATGGGTCTTCATGAATATGTATTTGTACTTGTCTGTGGGTGCTTGTGTGGGTGTAAGTAAATGCATGCATACGAGTGTGCATTCCTGTGTGAATATACTGTATGTGTGTCTTCACTGTGTGTGTGTATGTGTGTGTGTTGTCTGCCTGCGTGCATGTGTGTTTGTGCTGCGTGCATGCGTACGTGTGTGCATACATTAATGCGTGTGTGTGTGTATGTGTACTCCATAACTGTGTTACTATGATTATGATGGATGTTAGATGCACTGTGGCCTGTAGACCCTCACATGCTGATCACAAAGAAGTTAGCCCACCTAGCGCTAACAAGTCCCTGGCTAATTACTAGCTCCCTACGGGAACATACTGCAAAGAGAGCTGAGGGCAGAGAGGCGGAGAGGCTAGCCACATCAATCTGCAGAGGGAGGTAGAGTAGTGAGGGGAGGGTAAGTTGTGTTTGAAGGTGACAGACAAACTGTACTGTAGTCTACTCCCCAAAGTGTCTCAAGGTCAATGCAACCCCTGAGGACTCGCTCTCTGAGAGAGTAGAGGAGAAAAGAACGGAATGACAATCACAAAATGGATCAACCCACACCTCCATTTTTACTCTAACAAAGACAAAAGGGTGTAGTTCTCTAGATCGTTTGTTGGAAAATAATTTGAGTTCAGTTTTAAGGGTACAATTTGGGCCTCACAATTATCCCAAACAAGGGCAATGATCATTTGGCAATTTTGGGAAAGTACAAACAGATTTTGGTCTGGCATTGTGGCTCACCGGCTCTGAAGTAGGCCCTCCTGTAGCTCAGTTGGTAGAGCATGTCGCTTGCAACGCAAGGATTGTGGGTTCGTTTCCCACGGGGGGCCAGAATGAAAAGTGTATGCACTCACTAATTGTAAGTCGCTCTGGATAAGAGCGTCTGCTAAATGACTAAAATGTCAATTGGATCACTAAAATGTGTCATTGTGTGTGCTGTACACAGATTGTGTTTTCTATGGAGTAATTGTTTTCTATGGAGATTGATACCTGGGGTGGTTACACTGTATGTCTCTGCTCAGGCTGTTGCAGTACAATTGTGGGTGTTTGTGGGTGTACATGTGTGAGAGAGTATTTCAGATTGTAAATCAATGTGAGAATGTGTGCTTGCGTGTGTCTGTGTGTGTGTTTGTGCGTGTTTGTGTGTGTGTGTGTCTGTCATGTCTGTCTGTGTGTGTGTGTGTGTGTGTGTGTGTGTGTGTGTGTGTGTGTGTGTGTGAAACCACTGTGTCAGGCTTGTTTGCATGATGAACTTCTCACACAAACATGTACTGGCTGTTATTGATTACATTCATATTCAGTTTCTCTTTTAATTTGTCATGTATCCTGAGCTCCAATCAAATAAAGAGCAGTGAAAGGCAAGGACTTTTAAACTACTCTCACTCCACATCTATTCAACTTGATCCCATTTACATGAAATCCATGTTATGAAACGATCTATTGAAAATAGCCTTGACGCATTTAATTAAAAGACGAGGATAGTACAATACAGAATCTATGAACATGAGTAATATATAGTGCCACTAACGCTCTTGGCCCACACACACAAACACACACACACACATGCACACATATGTGTGTCACACACACACACACACACACACACCACACACACACACACACACACACGAGCACACACACCACACACACACACACACACACACACACACACACCTTGTACAATCAACAACTCGCTCACCAGTGACACGCGCAATACGGAAGTGGTCCGACGAAGAAGATGCTAATCTACAGGACAGTTAATCTCACCTCCAAAACTCACTCAAACCACCAAAACACTTCATACGTGTCTCAAAATAAGCTTGTTCGACCATAACACTGGCAACAATTCTCACTCAGAAAGCATACATTGTCACTCATAACACACTGACCTAAAAAACACTAACAACAGGGAGCATTACATAAATGATTAACTTTTCTCTTTGAAGTTTGAATGTTTTTTTACATAAATCAGTATTTCATTATAGAATAAGAATAACACCTTTTCACTTTATTGACTGTACTAAAGTACATTTGAAGTCGGAAGTTTACATACACTTAGGTTGGAGTCATTAAAACTCGTTTTTCAACCACTACACAAATTTCTTGTTACAGTTTTTCTCAGTCGCTTTGGTGCATTTTTCACATCATCCCTAACATGTGCAAAATAATAAGTGCATTTCTCAGAACAATTTGTACAAACTGCAATATACAATAGATATGTTTCTAAAGCTAGTCAGTCACTAAAAATCCTTAGTACATCTCTCAAAAGTAAATATTCATGCCAATGATCATGTCAGTGTCATCAGAATGATAAGTTATTGAGTCATTGTTCACGAACAAGGTTGTCAAAATGTTTAGGCATGTTGTCAATGGAACTGTGTACTTTGACAGTATTACCTGATGTAAACTTAGGCTACAGTTTGGATGACAGTTACTGTATTGAAAATGCACAAGGCTGCACTTCTATGGCATATATCAATTTCAACAGTACTATTTACATATTACTGTATGTGGGTTATTGATTGAAAGAGACTGGACAACCCAAGGGGCACAAAGGAAAAACATTTTTTTTTGAAAGAAACACAGGAAACCACCCCTAAGGCACAACTTTGCCCACAGCACTGTTCTAGTGCTGTCTCTACACATCCAGACGTTCCTGTCTGTCAGCCCACATATTCTCATCCACATCACACCGGATATTTTCCCTTCCAATGCAACGTGGAAAGAATCTTTTGGAATGCCTTATCCATCCTCTGCAGGCGTCTACTGTGGTGTCCTCACATGCTGCATCCATTGCAGCCAGCAGGGTCATCTGTGTGTGTGGCTGACGATCGTACACCTTCCACCTCCATGCTGAAAATAACTCCTCAATTGGGTTAAGGAATGGTGAATAAGGTGGGAGGAATTCTATGAGCATCCTCGGGTGGGTCACAAACCATTGCCTTATGATGTTTGATCGATGGAAACTCACATTATCACAAATGACCACATACTTTGGCAAATCCTCTCTAAACAGACCCCTCTCATCATCAGGGATGAGAGCCCTGTAGAGAGTCTCTAAAAAGTTGAGTAGATGCTGGGTGTTGTATGGCCCTAAAAGGGGGATATGGGTTAGGACACCATGCTCCGAAATAGCAGCACACATGGTGATATTTCCTCCCCGTTGGCCTGGCAAATCCACAGTAGCTCTGTGACCGATGATATTCCGACCCCGCCTTCTGCATTTGGTCAGGTTGAAGCCAGCCTCATCCACGTATACAAAGTTGTGAGAGGGTTCACTTGATTCCAACTCCATTATACGCTATATCCCAGAACACACAGTTGAATTTGTTTTGGTAAGGAAGAGTGACATAACATGTACATATATTGCATGTTCCTTCCACAGCAATGGAAATGTGTGCAGTTTATGCTTACTGTACTATGTAACACTATAAAATGTTGCTGTAAAGTAGTTACATAGATATATGTTTTACCTGTACATACTGGTACCGTAGCTCCTTAACTCTGTCCTCATTCCTTTGGAATGGTACACGGTACAGCTGTTTCATACTCATCTGGTTTCTATGCAGCACCCTGTCGATGGTTGAGATGCTAACCGTATGGATGTTTTCAAAGACATCGTTGTCTTCTATAATGGTCCTTTGTATTTCCCTGAGTCTCATGGCATTGTTTGCTCGGACCATGGTGCAAATAGCCTCCTCCTGTTGAGGTGTGAAAAGGCGTCCTCTGCCACCGGTTTGAGGTAATCTTGCAGTCCTATGTGTGGAAAAATGCAGTGATGCATCGCACACTTTCACATAGACAAAAACTATGCGAACACACATTTTACTGTAAAACATACAGGTGGGTGCATGTAAGGTGCAGTATGTATCTGTATAGAGTATATTTCTGTATGCTGTGAAATACAAGTGGACTACTGTAATATGAAGCATTGTAGGAAGTATACAGTATACTGCTTATATACAGTAACAGTGCACTGTACATTGGTGGACATACCTGTTCTCTCTTCGAAACGTTTGTACTATTGAGGACACGGTTGATCTCCCAATATTCGGCTGCACCCTTCGACCCGCCTCAGCCATTGTAAGGCCATGATTGACAACATGGTCTACAATAGTGGCCCTTATGTCATCAGATATGCGCCTATGTCCTCTTCTGCCTCTTCCTCTGTTTTGCCTTCCACCACGCATCCTTGCTCCTCTTCTTCCTCCTCTTGGCTGTTGACCCTGTTCGTTTCCTGGTCCATCCATTATTGGAAAATTGCAACTCTGTGTTGTGGTCTGTCTATATATGCTTGCCAATTGATTCTTCATGAGATGCACCTTTGAGCAATTTAGACAACTGGTTGATTGTTGGTTGAACTAACACTTTACATTCCTTCATGAGTGAGGGTTAATTTCACCTGCACGATTCAGCAATTTACGTTTTTGTACAAAAGGTCTAATAGAAATGTGTAAAACTATGCTTGACAGTTTATGACAAATAGTTCAACAATTTTGCATGTAATGGCTTATGCAAGGAACTAATGCCTAGATGTTTTGAGGGGTAAGACTATTCAACAGAGACCCATCTACTATATTTTGATCAACATGACATGAGCAATTGAAAATGTGGAAAAAAGCTGACACTTGTACATTATCAATTGCAATATGTACAAAAGCAATTGCAATTTGTTCAAATGAATAAGAAATTGCTTTAATGATGTGCACAAGTGACTAGATGATTTGGAATTTGTACAAGTAGTATCAAGAATTGCACTTTTGATCTAAGAAATGCACCAAAGCGACTGAGAAAAACTGTAATTTCACCTGCACGATTCAGCAATTTACGTTTTTGTACAAAAGGTCTAATAGAAATGTGTAAAACTATGCTTGACAGTTTATGACAAATAGTTCAACAATTTTGCATGTAATGGCTTATGCAAGGAACTAATGCCTAGATGTTTTGAGGGGTAAGACTATTCAACAGAGACCCATCTACTATATTTTGATCAACATGACATGAGCAATTGAAAATGTGGAAAAAAGCTGACACTTGTACATTATCAATTGCAATATGTACAAAAGCAATTGCAATTTGTTCAAATGAATAAGAAATTGCTTTAATGATGTGCACAAGTGACTAGATGATTTGGAATTTGTACAAGTAGTATCAAGAATTGCACTTTTGATCTAAGAAATGCACCAAAGCGACTGAGAAAAACTGTAACAAACTATAGTTTTGGCAAGTTGGTTAGGACATCTACTTTGTGCATGACACAAGTAATTTTTCCAACAATTATTTACAGACAGATAATTCACTGTATCGCAATTCCAGTGATTCCTAAGTTGACTGTGCCTTTAAACAGCTTGGAAAATTCCAGAAAATGATGTCATGGCTTTAGAAGCTTCTGATAGGCTAATTGACATCATTTGAGTCAATTGGAGGTGTACCTGTGGATGTATTTCAAGGCATACTTTCAAACTCAGTGCCTCTTTGCTTGACATCATGGGAAAATCAAAAGAAATCAGCCAAGACCTCAGAAAAAAATGTGTAGACCTCCACAAGTCTGGTTCATCCTTGGGAGCAATTTCCAAATGCCTGAAGGTACCACGTTCATCTGTACAAACAATAGTACACAAGTATAAACACCATGGGACCACGCAGCCATCATACCGCTCAGGAAGGAGATGTATTCTGTCTCCTAGAGATTAACGTACTTTCGTGCGAAAAGTGCAAATCAATCCCAAAACAACAACAAAGGACCTTGTGAAGATGCTGGAGGAAACAGGTAGGAAAGTATCTATATCCACAGTAAAATGAGTCATATTGACATAACCTGAAAGGCTGCTCAGCAAGGAAGAAGCCACTGCTCCAAAACCGCCATAAAAAAGCCAGACTACGGTTTGCAACTGCACATGGGGACAAAGATTGTACTTTTTGGAGAGATTTCCTCTGGTCTGATGAAATAAAAATAGAGCTGTTTGGCCATAATGACCATCGGTAAGAATGGAGGAAAAAGGGGGTTGCTTGCAAGCCGATGAACACCATCCCAACCGTGAATCACGGGGGTGGCAGCATCATGCTGTGGGAGTGCTTTGCTGCAGGAGGGACTGGTGCACTTCACAAAATAGATGGCATCATGAGGAAGGAAAATTATGTGGATATAGTGAAGCAACATCTCAAGACATCAGTCAGGAAGTTAAAACTTGGTCGCAAATGGGTCTTCCAAATGGACAATGACCCCAAGCATACTTCCAAAGTTGTGGCAAAATGGCTTAAGGACTACTAAGTCAAGGTATTGGAGTGGCCATCACAAAGCCCTGACCTCAATCCTATAGAAAATGTGTGGGCAGAACTGAAAAAACGTGTGCAAGCAAAGAGGCCTACAAACCTGATTCAGTTACACCAGCTCTGTCAGGAGGAATGGCCCAAAATTCACCAACTTATTGTGGGAAGCTTGTGGAAGGCTACCCGAAACGTTTGACCCAAGTAAAAAAATGTAAAGGCAATGCTACCAAATACTAATTGAGTGTATGTAAAGTTCTGACCCACTGGGAATGTGATGAAAGAAATAAAAGCTGAAATAAATCATTCTCTCTACTATTATTCTGACATTTCACATTCTTAAAATAAAGTGGTGATCCTAACTGACCTAAGACATGGAATTTTACTAGGAATAAATGTCGACTTCAACTGTATATTTAACAAGAATGATTCAGAAATGCAGCAATTTGCTTCAATAGCCTTTATTTTTTCTATATCTTTGCATATAGTCATTTACTTGTGAAAAATAAAAAATTGAAACAAAAAACAAATTCCTGAAATTCCAATTAAAATTCCAAAAAAAACATCAACAAGATGTATAGTATAATCACTCATACTGTACAGTACTGTGAGGGTTCTAGTTCTCCCTCTCTCCTGCATTTGGCCACAAGTTCTCATCAACATCACATCTTATTTCTTCTCTGGCGATGCATCTTGGAAAGTATCTTCTGGAATGTCTTATCCAACCCTGGCAGTCTTCAGGAGAAGGGTATCCACACCCCACATTCATGGCATCCAGTAAAGACATCTGGTCATGTGGATGGTGGTCATAAACCTTCCACCTCCATGCAGAGAAAAACTCCTCTATGGGGTTTAGGAAGGGGGAGTACAGAGGCAGGAATAGTACTGACATCCTGGGATGTGCAGCAAACCAGTCTGTGACTTCAGTAGAGTGGTGGAATGCCACATTATCCCACACAACAACGAAGGTAGGGGAGTTTCTTGCCCCTCTCTCCTCCGCTGGCACAAGTCAATTATGCAGGTCATCGAGAAAATAAATGAGCCTCTCTGTATTGTAGGGGCCAATGAGTGGTTTGTGTAACAGCAAACCATCATTGGACAGTGCTGCACACATTGTGATGTTAGCTCCTCTCTGGCCTGGGACATCCACGGTTGCTTTCTGTCCAATCACATTTCTTCCCCTGCGGTGTGTTTTTGCCAGGTTCAATCCAGCTTCATCCACTAAGATGAATGTATGTGCTGTTTGCCTGGCTTCCATCTCCATTACTCTCTAAAATACAGTAAATTATGCATAGCTGTGTATGTACCCTGTTTGGTTGTTGAACAGACATCTTACCTGGACATATTGATACCTGAGTTCTTTCACACGTTCACCGTTTCTCTCAAAGGGTACAGTGTACAACTGCTTCATCCTTATGTTATGTTTCTCTAGGACTCTGGCAATTGTGGTTTTGCTGACCTTATTCACATTCCCAAAAGTGATATTGCACTCTGTCCTGAATTTCCCGCTGTCATGCCCAGACTCTGAGGACTTGTATTTGTTGAGTCAGGGTGTGTATTTTCCGTGTTGTGTGTTGCTATGTTGATTTCTATGTTTTAGATCTAGCATGTGCAGATCTATGTTGGCCGGGGTGGTTCCCAAACAGAGGCAGCTGTAGCTCGTTGTCTCTGATTGGGGGCAATACTTAGGTAGCCTGTTGGCACTAGTGGGTTGTGGGATCTTGTTCCGTGTAAGGTACGTTGTTTGTATGCTACCTTGGACTTCACGTTTCGATTGTTGTTTTGTCGTGTGTTTAGTCGTTAATAAATTTGAATGCATATCACGCTGCGCCTTGGTCCTTCTCGTTCATGAACGATCGTGACACCCGCAGTTTTATTGCATTGTTGGCAATTACCATGTCAACAATGGCAATTTCCTGCGCATCTGATAATATTCTGTCTAATCCCTCCTGTGGGAGGCAACCTTTGGATCCTACTGAAAAACACAAAACAATCAATATATTTCAATGTCAGTACATGTAAAAATATGAACATACTGTATTGTACTGTAATATGTAGTTCAATTATCATTCATGGATGCACATCTCACCTGTTGTTTTGCCGGAAAATTCGTACTATTGATGCAACTGTTGAATACTGCAGATTTGATTGCACCCTTAAACCAGCCTCTCTCAAAGAGAGACCATGGTTTACAACATGGTCAATAATTGTGGCCCTTATCTCATCAGAGTCCACCGCTCTTGGTCTTCCTCTCCTTTGTCCTCCACGCATTCTCCCTCTCCCTGCCACTCTTCTTTCCCCACCAACCTGGCTTCCTCTTTTGTCTGTTTGGTAACGAGACTAAAAACAGGACACTTGGGTAGGCTTTCAGCTGAAATTGCAATCAGTTGTGTTTGGAAGGATTAAATATTCTGCTGATATGTTCTATATGTTTCAATCTGGTTACTGCAGAAATGCACGACATTTGACATTATTCTATTTTGAAGGTATTTTTAACAGTTTTGGAAACAGTGTGTTAGCATTTGAAAATGTGCTGCAAATATAGTTTTGCAGGTGGTGGAGTATGAATGAGAAAAGAGGTCACATTCTCTGAAATCCATGGTCATTGAATGCATTTTGAGTGAAAGCAATGAAAAATGATTCACAGTTTGGTCCACATACACTTCTATTTCGCTGACGGTGTGAAGAGTTTTGACCAACGCATGTTAGTAATTGAAGAAAACGGTAATAAGTGCATCGACAACGTCGTATCCACAGTGACTGTACGTACATACCCCAACCAGAAGTAATTGATTACAGGCAACCTCCGCACTGAGCTAAAGGCTAGAGCTGCCGCTTTCAAGGAGTGGGACATTAATCCGTACGCTTATAAAAAAATCCCGCTATGACCTCCAACAAGCCATCAAACAAGCAAAGCGTCAATACAGGACCAAGATCAAATCCTACTACACCGGCTCTGATGCTCGATGGATGTGGCAGGGCTTGCAAACTATCATGGATTACAAAGGGAAACCCAGCTACGAGCTGCCCGGCACCTCAAGCCTACCAGATGAGCTAAATGCCTTCTATGCTCACTTCGAGGCAAGCAACACTGAACCATGCATGAGAGCACCAGCTGTTCTGGACGACTGTGTGATCTCGCTCTCCATAGCCGATCTGAGTATGTTCTTTAATAAAAAGGTTAACATTCACAAGCCCGCAGGCCAGACAGAATACAAGGACGCATACACAGAGCATGCGTTGACCAGCTGGCAAGTGGTAACATCTCATTCCAAAACCATGGGCAGTAATATGGAGTTGGTTCCACTTTTGCTGTTATAACAGCCTCCACTCTTCTGAAAGGCTTTCCAGTAGATGTTGGAACATTGCTGAGATGAATTGCTTCCATTCAGCCACAAGAGCATTATTGAGGTCGGCCACTGATGTTGGGCGATTAGGCCTGGCTCGCAGTCGGCGTTCCAATTCATCCCAAAAGTGTTCAATGGGGTTGAGATCAGGGCTCTGTGCAGGCCAGTCAAGTTCTTCCACACCGAACTCAACAAACAATTTCTGTATGGACCTCGCTTTGTGCATGAGGGCAATGCCATGCTGAAACAGGAAAGGGCCTTCCCCAAACTGTTGCCACAAAG
Source organism: Coregonus lavaretus (assembly GCF_964263955.1). Taxonomy (NCBI): domain Eukaryota; kingdom Metazoa; phylum Chordata; class Actinopteri; order Salmoniformes; family Salmonidae; genus Coregonus; species Coregonus lavaretus. Next base: position 69,158,666 of record NC_139992.1, on the reverse strand, counting down.
TTGAAAGCACAGAATAATCTAGAATGTCATTGTATGCTGTAGCTTTAAGATGTCCCTTCACTTGAACTGAGGGGCCTAGCCCAAAACATTAAAAACAGCCCCAGACCATTATTCCTCCTCCACCAAACTTTACAGTTGGCACTATGTATTGGGGCAGGTAGCGTTCTCCTGGCATCCGCCAAACCCAGATTTGTCTGTCAGACTGCCAGATGGTGAAGCGTGATTCATCACTCCAGAGAACGCTTTTCCACTGCTTCAGAGTTCAATGGCGGCAAGCTTTACACCACTCCAGCTGATGCTTGGCATTGTGCAAGGTGATTTTAGGCTTGTGTGCAGCTGCTCGGCCATGGAAACCCATTTCATAAAGCTCCCGACGAACAGTTCTTGTGCTGACGTTGCATCCAGAGGCAGGTTGGAAATCGGAAGTGAGTGTTGCAACCAAGGACAGATGATTTTTATGCACTATGTGCTTCAGCGCTCGCCGGTCCCATTCTGTGAACTTGTGTGGTTACCACTTCGTGGCTGAGCCATTGTTGCTCCTAGACATTTGCACTTCCCAATAACAGCACTTACAGTTGCCTGGGTAAGCTCAAGCAGGGCAGAAATTTGACAAACTGGCATGTTGGAAAGGTGCTATGATGGTGCCACGTTGAAAGTCACTGAGCTCTTCAGTAAGGCCATTCTACTGCCAATGTTTGTCTATGGAGATTGAATGGCTTTGTGCTCCATTTTATACACCTGTCAGCAACGGGTCTGGCTGAAATAGACGAATAAACTAATTTGAAGGGGTGTCCACATACTTTTGTATATAGTGTATCTCTGACCCGGTCTGCAATACCAACTTGTTTCAAGCAGACCACCATTGTCCCCATGCCCAGGTACGCCAAGTTAATGTGCCTAAATGACTATCGCCCTATAGCACTCACATCTATAGCCATGAAATGCTTTGAAAGACTGGTCATGGCTCACATCAACACCATCATCCCAGACACTCTGGAGCCACTCCAATTCGCATACTGCCCCAACTTATCCACAGATGACGCAATCTCTATTGCTCTCTACACTGCCCTCACCCACCTGGACAAAAGGAAAGAATAGGTGTTCATTGACTACAGCTCAGCATTCAACACCATAGTCCCCTCCATGCTCATCACCAAGCTCAATTACCTTAACTTTGCATTGTTGGAAAAAGGACCCGTAAGTAAGTTACTATACACCTGTTGTTTACCAAGCATGTAACAAATAACATTTTATTTTATTTTATTTTGATCACAACAAATCAGAAAATGTGTATTTGACATATGTATTATTTCGATTTGAGTTATGAGTTAACGTCCTGTGACTTGCCTGAGAGCCTACAGCGAGGCTTTATATCATTAGTAAAACACAACAAATCAAGTCCTGTAGTTATGTCTCCCTAGGGAATGCTTGACATCCATTTCTGTCCGTCTGTCTAGTTAGTGTTGCTCATTGTAAAAATAACCCAAACCCCTCTTCTCCCTAAAGGACACATCAGCCTCTGTGTTGTGGAGGAACATAGAGAAGATCATGGAAAACATCCGATAAAGCCTCTGTGGAAAGGACAAAAAAAAGGGCTTGTTTGCATGGGTTCTTCAATTTGAGTCACTTAATAACGTTTCGATTTTTCATATATTTGTCCATTCAGGAGATGAAAGGTTTCCATGGTGACCTTCTCTATTTAATGGTGGCATAATGAGATTATCTTTCTGACATTTGTGGTATTGGACCCAGCCAGCCCATACATCCACATATACCGCCTTATCTAATGTTTAATTAATGACGTATGATGATGTATGGAAAGAGGACTGAGGACACCAAAGCATATTTAGAATGCCTGAAAGTCTGAAGAGTAAACATAAATATCAATGGGATGAAAACCTTATGAGGGATTGGTACAGTTGAAGTCGGAAGTTTACATACACCTTAGCCAAATACATTTAAACTCAGTTTTTCACAATTCCTGACATTTAATCCTAGTAAAAATTCCCTGTCTTAGGTCAGTTAGGATCACCACTTTATTTTAAGAATGTGAAATGTCAGAATAATAGTAGAGAGAATGATTTATTTCAGCTTTTATTTCTTTCATCACATTCCCAGTGGGTCAGAAGTTTACATACACTCAATTAGTATTTGGTAGCATTGCCTTTAAATTCGGGCCAAACATTTCGGGTAGCCTTCCACAAGCTTCCCACAGATAAGTTTGGTGAATTTTGGCCCATTCCTCCTGTCAGAGCTGGTGTAACTGAGTGAGGTTTGTGGGCCTCCTTGCTCACACACACTTTTTTAGTTCTGCCCACAAATGTTCTATAGGATTGAGGTCATGGCTTTGTGATAGCCACTCCAATACCTTGACTTTGTTGTCCTTAAGCCATTTTGCCACAACTTTGGAAGTATGCTTGGGGTCATTGTCCATTTGGAAGACCCATTTGCGACCAAGCTTTAACTTTCTGACTGATGTCTTGAGATGTTGCTTCAAAATATCCACATAATTTTCTTCCTCATGATGCCATCTATTTTGTGAAGTGCACAAGTCCCTCCTGCAGCAAAGCACCCCCACAGCATGATGCTGCCACCCCCGTTCTTCACGGTTGGGATGGTGTTCTTCGTCTTGCAAGCAACCCCCTTTTTCCTCCAAACATAACGATGGTCATTATGGCCAAACAGTTCTATTTTTGTTTCATCAGACCAGAGGACATTTCTCCAAAAAGTACAATCTTTGTCTCCATGTTCAGTTGCAAACCGTAGTCTGGCTTTTTTATGGCGGTTTTGGAGCAGTGGCTTCTTCCTTGCTGAGTGGCCTTTCAGGTTATGTCGATATAGGACTCGTTTTACTGTGAATATAGATACTTTTGTACCTGTTTCCTCCAGCATCTTCACAAGGTCCTTTGCTGTTGTTCTGGGATTGATTTGCACTTTTCGCACCAAAGTACCTTCATCTCTGGGATACAGAACGCGTCTCCTTCCTGAGCGGTATGACGGCTGTGTGATCCCATGGTGTTTATACTTGCGTACTATTGTTTGTACAGAGGAATGTGGTACCTTCAGGCGTTTGGAAATTGCTCCCAAGGATGAACCAGACTTATGGAGGTCTACAATATTTGTCTGAGGTCTTGTCTGATTTCTTTTGATTTTCCCATGATGTCAAGCAAAGAGGCACTGAGTTTGAAGGTAGGCCTTGAAATACATCCACAGGTACATCTCCAATTGACTCAAATGATGTCAATTAGCCTATCAGAAGCTTCTAAAGCCATGACATCATTTTCTGGAATTTCCCAAGCTTGTTTATAGGCACAGTCAACTTAATGTATGTAAACTTCTGACCCACTGGAATTGTGATACAGTGAATTATATGTGGAATAATCTGTCTGTAAACAATTGTTGGAAAAATTACTTGTGTCATGCACAAAGTAGATGTCCTAACCGACTTGCCAAAACTATAGTTTGTTAACAAGAAATTTGTGGAGTGGTTGAAAAACGAGTTTTAATGACCAACCTAAGTGTATGTAAACTATCGACTTAAACTGTATACAGTGCCTTCAAAAAGTATTCACACTCCTTGACTTTTTCCACATTTTGTTGCGTTACAACCTGAATTGAAAATTTATTAAATTGAGATGTTTTGTCATGGGCCTACGCACAATACCCCCAAATGTTCAAGTGGAATAATATTTTTCAAAATGTTAACAAATTAATTTATTATGTAATTATGGCAGTAAAAATGTTCTTAACAAGTCATATAATAAGTTGCACAGACTTACTCTGTGTGCAATAATAATGTTTAACATGATTTTTGAATGACTACCTCATCTCTGTACCCCACATCTCTGTCCCTCAGTCGAGCAGTGAATTTCAAACACAGATTCAACCACAGAGACCAGGTAGGTTTTCCAATGCCTCGCAAAGAAGGGCACCTATTGGTGGATGGGTAAAAAAACAAAAAACAGACATTGAATATCCCTTTGTACATGGTGAAGTTATTAATGACACTTTGGATAGTGTATCAATACACCCAGTCAATACAAAGACGTAGGTGTCCTTCCTAACTCAGTTGCCGGAGAGGATGGAAACCGCTCAGGGATTTCACCATGAGGCCAATGGTGTCTTTAAAACAGTTACAGAGTTGAACGCCTGTGATAGGAGAAAACTAAGTATGGATCAACAACATTGTAGTTACTCCAAAATACAAACCTAATTGACAGAGTGAAAAGAAGGAAACATGTACAGAAAACAAATATTCTAAAACATGCATCCTGTTTGCAACAAGGCACTAAAGTAATACTGCAAAAAATGTGGCAAAGCAATTCACTTTTTGTCCTGAATACATAGTGTTAGGTTTGGGGGAAATCCAACACAACACATTACTGAGTACCACTCTCCATATTTTCAAGCTTGGTGGTGGCTGCATCCTTTTATGGACTGGGGAGTTTTTCAGGATAAAAAAAGAAACAGAATGGAGCTAAGCACAGGCAAAATCCTAGAGGAAAACCTGGTTCAGTCTGATTTCTACCAGACACTGGGAGATAAATTCACCTTTCAGCAGAACATTAACTTAAAACAGAAGGCCAAATCTATGCTGGAGTTGCTTACCAAGAAGATAGTGAACGTTCCTGAGTGGCCGAGTTACGGTTTTGAAAATGGACCTGAAAATGGTTGTCTAGCAATGATCAACAACCTATTTGATGGAGTTGCAAGAATTTTGAAAAGACAATGGACAAATGTTGCACAATTCAGGTGTGGCAAGCTCTTAGAGACTTACCCAGAAAGACTCACAGCTGTAATCGCTGCCAAAGGTGCTTCTACAAAGTATTGACTCAGGGGTGTGAATACTTATGTAAATTAGAACATTCTGTATTTCATTTTGAAAAATGTTGCTTCTTTTCACATTTTTACTTTCTCATTATGGGGTAGTGTGTGTAGATGAATGAGAAAAGTAAAACAATTCAGGTTTTATGACAACAAAAATTTAATACTTTCTGAAGGCACTGTAACTGAGAGACACACCCATAAGTCTGTTGTATGTCTACCATTGTCTGTGTCTGTTCAATGTCAATCTATGACTGGAGTATGTACGCTTATGTTCATCAAGATCTATCTTTGTCTTCTTTTCTATGTCCATTCTTCATGTGTCGGTTGCTTGAGACACACACACTCACACACAGAAAAGGTATTTGCTATCAAAGCCTTAAATCCAGGCCCGGCTCTTATTTGTATTAATGAGTGGAATACAGGATGGGGCTAACAATCATTGGTGATGCTAATGTTCATTGATTTATGCATGGCAGCAGCGTTGGGGGTGAACGTGGACGTTACACTGATGCAACGCATGGATTAATTACCTGCTGCCTCTCTGACAACCTGTCAGACAACATGTCAGCCTACAACAACACACAGTCCATTTGGGGGGGTAATCACATAGGGCTGGTTAGCAGTCAGTCATACATGGAGACACACGTCCACTAACATACAGGTACATATTCTGGAGGTTTTCTGCTTATGAGAAAATGAAATGTTAGAGGATAAAAGAAGAAGATAATGGGAGAATGCAATGCAGAGTAGATGGATAGGAAAAGAGGAGGAAGAGGGGGGAAAAAAGAGAAAACTGCCATAGCCAATGTGGATTGTCATCGACATGCTATAGCTCCATTATGTACCGTATGATGTTGTGCTATAACATGGTCTGGTCGTGTCATGGCTTATTTACGAGCTGTCATGGGGTCTGAGATAAACAGATTTAGTACCGCCACAGATTTAGTCTGTGGGCATGTCAAGGATAGCTCCGTGTCTCCCCTTACAGCACAACCCCTAATGGCTGATGCCTCTCACGACACAATTACAAATGATGCATCACGACGCTGGTTAACTAATGCTTTCACGCCTCTCCTATCCTCTCCGGATGTTTACTGTGACGTCACAGTAGGCTGGAGTAGCAGTGTGTGACACAGAGACAATCTGCAGAGTCACGTTGGAGTGCCATACGAGGGGACCGTGCCCCAACGGGGAGCGACCGATGGAGTAGACAGTGTGACAGTCACATGGTCTTTGGTCGCATCCCTTGGTCGCGTCCCTGGGCTGATAGTTTTGCGGTTGGCGAGAGGTCGTCCCGGTGAGGGCTTGTGGGAAATCTATGGGCTATGATGTGAAAGAGCACAAGAGGCTAGGGTGCCACTGTAGGTAAAAGTGTCAGATAGAGAACAAGAACACATATGCTGGATTTCAATATTTATCTTTACCTCCTCTGTTTCTCTCTCCATCTCACTCTCTCTATCTTTCTCTAAAGGTTGGGCAACATCTAGCTTCTGGCCGCAGATCTTTACCAGTCATTTCCCTTCCCTTCATATCTGTCTTATCTATTCAACTAATTTCCAATTCAAATGATGTACTATCAACAAGACAACGATTGCGTTGTTTGGACAAAGCTCTTATCTATATCATTCCTACTGCAAATAACAACAAGCTTCAACAATAATAGTGCATTAGCGATGTGTCTCTACGTACTGTTCTAGCCCGGCAAGCTTTACAGAGAACCCATGACAATGATGTCAAGAGCACTTTAGACACAGAGTAGAAAAAAGCATGGAGTTGAAGTACTCACTAGTTAAATAAGGCATGAAGTTAACCAGGCGTGTGAGCGTCCAATGATGTCTTACACACGCTTCCTCAAATCACATGATCCAGCTAGAGTTTCCAATGGTTTCTAAGCCAAGCATAGTAGACACAAAAACGTGACCTCAAACATTTCACATTCATGCTCTGATTCAGAGGTCTACTGTATGTCAATTAAAGTGTTGTTTTTAATCAAAACATGGTTTTGTGTACATTCTTCTTATTAGGCATAGCCATTGGAATGACCTTGCCATACAAGAAACCAGCTGTTCAAAGTTCTGTTGTGACTCACAATATTCAAAAGGTTTGAATACTGCCTGACTTTTATTAAAATGACATATCATGGACACAATCAATTGTCTGCTTCTGTAGGTATGAATAAAATAATAGCAAATGATAATTCATTTAGTTTGTGGGCCTTACATGAGCTTCCCCCTCCTGTTTGAAGTGCAGTAATGTGTCTCCATGTCTGTGTCTCTGTGTCTGTAGATCGGAGCACAAGCCTTCTCTTCAGGCCTTTGATGGTACTGGTGAAAAAGGAGATTTTGATCTTATAAACCTGATGATCAAACATACTGCCTACACTCACTTAAATAAGTAGATGCAGCCCACACACACACACATTCACACATACACACACACACACACACACACACACACACACACACACACACACACACACACACACACACACACACACACACACACACACACGCACACACACACACACACACATGATTGCCTGGGGTAAAAGAGATGGGATAGAGGGGAAGAAAAAAAAGTGTGTCAGTAAAATTTAGAAGCAATGAATAATGAGGTGATTATTTATATTATTTCACAAAGGAATTGATGGAATAGAATCTACAAAGCTTACACACGCACGCATGCACACACAAACACAGTTGAAGAGATTTCTAAAGCATACTTACTCTCCCCATCTCCTATGTTGTGAAGTAGACCATTAATGCTTGATAGTGAGAGCTAGTGAGAGCAGGAAGTCAAGCTTTCACCAGAAGTGCCGCAGACCAAGAAAAGACAGAAGGAGGTAGAGAGAGAGGAACAATAATAACTGCAATAGCAACTGGACCAAAGGGTCATGTCTAATACACACACCTGCGTGCACACACACACACATACACACACACACTCACACACATACACTGTGATGGTTTAGCTCTACCTGTTTCAGACATTGTTGTAGTTCTGCTGTCTTAGATTATGATGTTAGCTCTGTGATGGTAGTTCTGCCTGTCTTGACTATGATGTTAGCTCTGTGATGGTAGTATGGCGATGCAAACACTATGCTCTACCAACAGCTACAGAGGACCAGGTTGTTTCAGGTTGTAATGATTATACTGCCTGTTTCAGTGTTTCAGGTTGTAACGGTAACTCTGCCTGTTTCAGTTTTTCAGGTTGTAATAGAAACTATGAATGCTTCAGTGTTTTAGGTTATCATGTTAGCTCTGCCTGTTTCAGTGTTTCAGGTTGGGATGTTATCTCTGTTTGTTTCAGTGTTTCAGGTTGTAATGGTAACTCTGCCTGTTTCAGTGTTTCAGGTTGTAATGGTAACTTTGCCTGTTTCAGTGTTTCAGGTTGTGACGTTAGCTCTGCCTGTTTCAGTGTTTCAGGTTGTCATGTTAACTCTGCCTGTGGTCCCGTGTAGCTCAGTTGGTAGAGCATGGCGCTTGCAATGCCAGGGTTGTGGGTTCGACTCTCACGGGGGTCTAATACGAGGAAATGTATGTACTCACTACTGTAAGTCGCTCTGGATAAGAGCTTCTACTAAATGACAAAAAATGGAAATGTCAAAATGCAGTAGCCTGTGGAGATTAGACAAATTAAGGCAGCATTTAAAGCATGTGGACCTAATTAAGCCCTGGTAATGAAATCAGGCCTGACACAAATATTCTCTTTATCACACACACTCTATCTTATTATCTTGCTTTCTTTCTCTGTCCTGTCTCTCTCTTTCTTTCTTTCTTTCTTTCTTTCTTTCTTTCTTTCTTTCTTTCTTTCTTTCTTTCTTTCTTTCTTTCTTTCTTTCTTTCTTTCTTTCTTTCTTTCTTTCTCTCTCTTTCATTGTCACTCTCCTTACCATTGTTATATTTCTCTCATTCTTTCTCCCTCCACATCTCTCTCATTTCTGGAGTTAGTGTGCTCCCTAGTGTTCTCTCTTTCTTTTTTTTATCCTGAGGGAGAACGGGAAAGGGGGGAGGGGGCTATGGTAGACACAAACACACACACACACACATTTTCCCTTACGAAAAATGTATCAACCGCTTAAGAAATTTACATTAATTATAATCCACATAATAATTCACATTTCCTGTTTCTGCAGGATTATTTTCATGCTGTAGAGAGTGGCTCAAATTAAGATCCTACATCTATACATTGATGAATATGCACAGCCACTGATGATCAGAGTGGGAGGTCTGAAATGTTTCCTCATAGATATACTGTATCTGTGTGTATACACAAATACAAATGGATGGGAGGTACATAATTATAGGAAATTATACAATGCAGAGATATGAAAAGCGGTCAAATTTCAATTCAGCACTGTATAAACACATACAGAGTAATGAATGCATGTGTCACATGAGTGTAAACAGGCTGATTTTGTACGTTTGCCCACTGACAAATAAATTATCAGTCTATCATTTTAATGGTAGGTTTATTTGAACAGTGAGAGACAGAATAACAACAAAAAAATCCAGAAAAACGCATGTCAGAAATTTTATAAATTGATTTGCATTTTAATGAGGGAAATAAGTATTTGACCCCCTCTCAATCAGAAAGATTTCTGGCTTCCAGATGTCTTTTATACAGGTAACAAGCTGAGATTAGGAGCACACTCTTAAAGGGAGTGCTCCTAATCTCAGCTTGTTACCTGTATAAAAGGCACCTGTCCACAGAAGCAATCAATCAATCAGATTCCAAACTCTCCACCATGGCCAAAACCAAAGAGCTCTCCAAGGATGTCAGGGACAAGATTGTAGACCTACACAAGGCTGGAATGGGCTACAAGACCATTGCCAAGCAGCTTGGTGAGAGGGTGACAACAGTTGGTGCGATTATTCGCAAATGGAAGAACCACAAAAGAACTGTCAATCTCCCTCGGCCTGGGGCTCCATGCAAGATCTCACCTCGTGGAGTTGCAATGATCATGAGAACAGTGAGGAATCAGCCCAGAACTACACGGGAGGATCTTGTCAATGATCTCAAGGCAGCTGGGACCATAGTCACCAAGAAAACAATTGGTAACACACTACGCCGTGAAGGACTGAAATCCTGCAGCGCCCACAAGGTCCCCCTGCTCAAGAAAGCACATATAAATGCCCGTCTGAAGTTTGCCAATGAACATCTGAATGATTCAGAGGAGAACTGGGTGAAAGTGTTATGGTCAGATGAGACCAAAATCGAACTCTTTGGCATCAACACAACTCGCCGTGTTTGGAGGAGGAGGAATGCTGCCTATGACCCCAAGAACACCATCCCCACCGTCAAACATGGAGGTGGAAACATTATGCTTTGGGGGTGTTTTTCTGCTAAAGGGACAGGACAACTTCACTGTGATGGACGATGGACGGGGCCATGTACCGTCAAACCTTCCCTCAGCCAGGGCATTGAAAATGGGTCGTGGATGGGTATTCCAGCATGATAATGACCCAAAACACACGGCCAAGGCAACAAAGGAGTGGCTCAAGAAGAAGCACATTAAGGACCTGGAGTGGCCTAGCCAGTCTCCAGACCTTAATCCCATAGAAAATATGTGGAGGGAGCTGAAGGTTCGAGTTGCCAAACGTCAGCCTCGAAACCTTAATGACTTGGAGAAGATCTGCAAAGAGGAGTGGAACAAAATCCCTCCTGAGATGTGTGCAAACCTGGTGGCCAACTACAAGAAACGTCTGACCTCTGTGATTGCCAACAAGGATTTTGCTACCAAGTACTAAGTCATGTTTTGCAGAGGGGTCAAATACTTATTTCCCTCATTAAAATGCAAATCAATTAATAACATTTTTGACATGCATTTTTCAGGATTTTTTTATTTATTCTGTCTCTCACTGTTCAAATAAACCTACCATTAAAATTATAGACTGATCATGTCTTTGTCAGTGGACAAACGTACAAAATCAGCAGGGGATCAAATACTTTTTTCCCTCACTGTACATATGCATACACTCAGACACACAACACTCAACATCAGCTGTGTTAAATGAGTGTGTGTCGTATTGCTCTCATCTACCCTTCAGATTCACAGCTGCACTTGTGTTGAAAATAATTCTGTCATCAAGGCTTTTTATTGGACAGCTGCTGAAACTAGGTCCTATGTGGTCCTATCTATTGGCTTTTTATTATACACCGTGTTTTTTTAGGTCTAACACTTGCAGGGCTTATAAGGGATAAGGGAAATGCAGTGTAGCATATCAGTTGCTGAAGCCCGATGAAAATGCATGTAATGTGCTCCATAACCCTATTGTTAATGTAAAATGATAGGCCCTGCCAGCAGCTACTCCAGAGCAGCCTACATATCTCTACAACTTTTATGAAGTGACAGTCATTTGGATGCCTGCTCTGCTCTGCTCTCCCCAGGACTCATCCATTCTAATTAAATGTTGACCTTTCCATAAATTCACACCTATTTCCCAGACAGAGACATGGCGGAAAGTACTCTTTAATAAATTCAATTGAAAGTTTGAAGGTTGTAATTGAAAGAGTGCCGGGAGCAGAGTAGAGAAATTATAGGATATTCATTTTTACACTGATACCCTGAGAGAAACCGTGACATGAGAGTGTAAGGACACCTTGTGAGACGCGATTCAGAGACAACTTGCTTTCTTCCCGCCCCTCGGCATTGAGAATAATACACGCACACACTCACACACAGAAGAGCGAGGAGATAGAGAGAGGGAAGATGGAGAGAGAGAGGGGAAGAGAGAAGGAAGAGGGTAGAAGGAAGGGGCCTCTTGTCTCCTAGAAAGAGGTTATAGGGGTACATTTGATTAGTAATTACCTGTAGGTTAGTCAGTCGTATTTTGATGTTGATTGGCTTCCTAGAGTCTCTGCTGGGGAGAAAGTCTTGTGGGTATTTGACCCCTGGCGACCTCTAGGGAGCCCTACTGACCCTTGATGGGCCCCATGTACATCAGTCATGCAATCTATCCTTGTCAGGCAGCAGATGCCATTTCCTGTTGCCCCCACTACCACAACCATCGGCCTGGACCAACCACCACACACAGACACAGACACACACTCACAAACACACACATATGTAGGCATACATGCACGCACAAGCACACATGCGCACACACTAACACACACGGTCAACTCTTAATAGAACAGCTGTTTTAAAGGCAAATCTAATTGCCAGAACCAGCCGGTATCCATAATGCAATAGTAACTGAATCATGGAAATCCTTACTGATGGGGAGCTAATGCTATCACCCAGACCCTTGAGATGGCCAAAGTGTGGATTAAAAAGGAATATTCCATTACGTGGTGTTAGTAATTGGTTAACGTGTGAAGAGAAAGACTGAGAGGAGAGAGAGAAGAGAGGATTGAAAGTGCTGGTGGCTTTTAACCCTTAGTATTCCAAAATTGATCCTTAGAAGTTATCTCATATCTTTACTCCTGCCTGCAGATGATATCAATGTTAAGAAATTCTCAACATTTTAGGGCAAAATTCACTAATATGAAAAATAGTTGCACTACATCCAGTTGTACATGTTAGTTGTGTTGTTCTATGCTGACCGTCCTTCAGTTGGAGGATGTCAATAGCAGCAGCAGCTGCTAGCAGTCCTTCAGCCAGGACAGATATACAACACAAAACTGAAGAGAAATTTCCCTGTGTTTGTTATTGTCCTGCCACTAAAAGAGAAACTAGAACAAAATAATGACAGCATTTTAGCAATATATCAAAGAGAGAAATAGCGCCATTTCTCCCTTACTCAACCGTCAGTGACCTGTGGATGAGAGTGCCTGGTAATTACCGCTTGCAATGTAGAGGTTAACAGAAAGACTGATGTTCCTGTGATGACTAATACATAGGGGAAACTGTACTCTCTGCAGCACACACATGCATGTACACACACATACACATACACGCACAAAAACATATGCACGAACACGTGCACACACACACATTTGAATCTTTACACATCTGACCTTGATATGAAACATCAAAAACACCTGCAGAGTGCACAGCCAGTGAATGTTAAATAATTCTCATTGTCACTTAGTTGACTGTGACTCTTTGCATTGTAAATTTTGCACAAGTCAATAGCTAAAGATGAGCAAGTGGAGGGGGCAGAGGCGGGAACATGTATATGATAAATGTATCCAAAACGCAGTCCCTGTTGACAGGCAGAGAGAGGCAGGCAGAGGCGTGTAACTAACGGCAGCCTGCATATGCTCCTAATTGCGATGTCTGTTAGTGTTTCCCCCGCCCCTCAACCTCCGCTCCATTCATCACAACAGAACAGAACAGAACTGAGAGAACAGAATGGAGAGAGAGAGAGAGAGAGCGAGAGAGAGGAGAGAAAGAGAAGAGAGAGTGTGTGTAATGGAGGGAACACAGCAGAGTCGGTTAACAGAGCTGCGCTCGTGTATTAACTAGGATAGAAAGCCACTGATGAGGCCTACAGAGAGAGAGAGACTGTGGAACAGATCCATCCTGATCACCAGGCTGGTTGTCTGGAAGAAGAGCTGGTGAGAGAGCAAAGGGGATATGATTCATGGGTCCTCCTTGGCTTCCGAAAGCGGATCCGTTCTTTTTCTGGGGCGTGGAGGAAACGTATGTATGCAAGGGTTGACAGTGGAAGACCATGCTGGGGGCGGAGATAGGGCTGGGTTTAAGTCACACCAGATGGCGATGAATTTTAATTTGAGGAAATGAATAGTTTGTATATAAAATAGGTGAGTAATGAGGTCTGTTTGACAGGAGTGGTAATTGAAGCGGTCACATCCGTTTCAATAAACATTAGCCGTTTAATTGGCGAAAGAGGCCGGAGCGATAAATAAACCAATTTATCACCGCTCTCCATGGCAGACTGTGTGTGTGTGTGTGTGTGTGTGTGTGTGTGTGTGTGTCACTGGGTTAGCGTTGTCAACATTTGTTTCTCATTTCCAATCCAGACAGATCATGAATGCCGGTCCAGACGTCTGTGGACGTTGAAATCAAAGCTGGTCCGAACCGGACCAAACTACTTAATAATTCATAAACAAAATGTATATATAACTAACTGATATGTCTACCTTTACTTTTTACTTCTGTGAACTTTCATTATCCTCCCTCCTCATGAGGGAGAGAAATTAGAAAATATCTCAAAGATAGGTGGGTTTTTGGTAACAGATTTTTATGGCACAAGGCAATGTTTCTTAAACTTAAAGAAAGCAGATTTTTTACCCCCAATCTAAATATAAGTGTTGATATTAGTTGGCAGGGCTCTCTACTTCAATATTTGTATGTTTTGATGTATTTCTAATACCTTTTGAGACTTTGTCTGGCAGATGTTTTCCAAGACACCTTTTCCATCTGTTTGACAAAAAATCTAAGCCGATGCTTATTCCAACATTTTAGGATTAAAAATGGTTGAAAAATGTATATATGTACTCTTAGATTTCATTTGACACCCAATTTCACATGCTTCTATGAAATTCACGTTGGTACTCATGGATTCTTTTACATGGAAATTACCTGCTGCATTTCCAACCCACCACCACAAATGTCTGTCTTAATCACAACTAGCAGAAAGGTTATTAGGCCAAACTCTCTCTCTCTCTCTCTCTCTCTCTCTCTCTCTCTCTCTCTCTCTCTCTCTCTCTCTCTCTCTCTCTCTCTCTCTCTCTCTCTCTCTCTCTCAAAGTTATGAGGCCAAATATTCTCCTGCTCTTTCTCCCTCTCCCTTACTTCCCCTGAGACATTCAAATAAAAACGTCACCCAGCACAAAGGTTAGCCATTAGCACTTTAGCTGTGCCAGCCGCCTTAAGCAACACTGGCAGGTAATTCATAAAGAGTTGTGTGTGCGTGCGATGGAGAGCACCGCGTGTTTACAATCACTAGCTTGATTTATTAGCGCTAGCTCTAGCGTCCTCAGCACATTCATTATCCTGCTCCCAATTGTGAAATGCTCATTTGTTACACGTTAATGACTTGTTGATAACAGCCTCTGTATAGTCAGACCATGCCAAAATACTGACATGATGGTCGGGTTCAGGGTGCACTGCCAAATTCTAGAGAAGTTACTGTATCGCTGCCATTGAAGTCACAACTCATAGACTTGGCTGTGACTCGAATTTCAGGGGGAAAAACTGCTTGCTTATCATAAGTTTGTAGAACTACAGTAGTGTATGAGTCATTTAAATTCTAATGGTCTGAGAACTTTTGTGTTTTTGGGCCTTTGCAAATTCAAATGGTATTATTTAAAGAAATATAAATTGCAGCATTCTATTCCCAAGTCATAATATGTTTTGTTTCCACAAATAATATGTCTGTTTTCATAGGGGATTATGGAATACATCCTTTGTTTTTCAAAGACAATGACTAGAATAAGTCAACTGAAGAGGAGGATCAGAAGTCAACTGAAATCAATTATGTCTAATCAGCAGGGATCTCATAGGAATGATCAGAGTAATCAATGTTCCTCTTGTCATCCTCTAGTGATGATGTCTATTCTTCATATGGGTGTTATCGGGTAGACACTGAATGAGGAATCAGTGATCTCGACAGGTCTTTGTTAGCTTGGGGATGAAAAGGGCTTTGGCATTGCGACTAGAGAAAATCTCCTGTAAATATAGATGGAGGATAATCGCTCTCTCTCATCATCTCTCACATTGTCAGGAGCGAGATATGATGGCGGAGGAATGAGGATGGCGGCGAATGAGAGACATCCCAATCCAAGCTTTTTGGGGGTTCGTATAGAGTCCCACCAATTATTTTGTCAGGCACAGAGCACAGGGTTGAAACCCTTAGAGCGAACGTGATGTTGTGGAGACTAAACCAACACGCCCCCTAGTAAAAGGCCACCTAACACCTTCATGTCTCGATCCTGTTCGCTAGCTAACAGTTCGTTAAAAGGGATTTTCGCCTCGTCAAGGGATTTAGGAAGGGTTGTCAGGCCCGACCCGCACATCTCCTAAGCAGTGGCACAGAAACAATGACAAGCTTGTCAAATTTGGTTTCCGTTCTTAGAAGTGACGTGGACACCAGAGTTCGCCACAAGGGCAGTGACGATGGTACAGCACCATGAAATACCACCAGAACTACCGCAATCATTTTACTCATTTGGTACAACAAGATGAGAGGACCCCAGGTTTCTAGGTCAATCATGTAATGTTTCTTGTCAAAAGTATTTAGGGATTAACCTTTAACATTAACCCAAGGTTCACCGCAATACGATAACAATGGGATAAAAGTAATGCCATGTGTAGAAATCAATTTAGGATAGGATAGGATGAACTTTAATGTCCCCAAGGGGAAAATTGTCTTAGACACACAGTAGTTATGTATATAAAAAGGCACTGTACAGTACATTACTCACTCAACATAATACATACATTGCATGTTGCCCTTATCATACACATTGTACACTTCTCATATAGCCACATACAGTGGGGAGAACAAGTATTTGATACACTGCCGATTTTGCAGGTTTTCCTACTTACAAAGCATGTAGAGGTCTGTAATTTTTATCATAGGTACACTTCAACTGTGAGAGACAGAATCTAAAACAAAAATCCAGAAAATCACATTGTATGATTTTTAAGTAATTAATTTGCATTTAATTGCATGACATAAGTATTTGATACATCAGAAAAGCAGAACTTAATATTTGGTACAGAAACCTTTGTTTGCAATTACAGAGATAAGACGTTCCCTGTAGGTCTTGACCAGGTTTGCACACACTGCAGCAGGGATTTTGGCCCACTCCTCCATACAGACCTTCTCCAGATCCTTCAGGTTTCGGGGCTGTAGCTGGGCAATACGGACTTTCAGCTCCCTCCAAAGATTTTCTATTGTGTTCAGGTCTGGAGACTGGCTAGGCCACTCCAGGACCTTGAGATGCTTCTTACGGAGCCACTCCTTAGTTGCCCTGGCTGTGTGTTTCGGGTCGTTGTCATGCTGGAAGACCCAGCCATGACCCATCTTCAATGCTCTTACTGAGGGAAGGAGGTTGTTGGCCAAGATCTCGCGATACATGGCCCCATCCATCCTCCCCTCAATACGGTGCAGTAGTCCTGTCCCCTTTGCAGAAAAGCATCCCCAAAGAATGATGTTTCCACCTCCATGCTTCACGGTTGGGATGGTGTTCTTGGGGTTGTTCTCATCCTTCTTCTTCCTCCAAACACGGCGAGTGGAGGTTAGACCAAAAAGCTCAATTTTTGTCTCATCAGACCACATGACCTTCTCCCATTCCTCCTCTGGATCATCCAGATGGTCATTGGCAAACTTCAGACGGTTCTGGACATGCGCTGGCTTGAGCATGGGGACCTTGCGTGCGCTGCAGGAATTGAATCCATGACGGCGTAGTGTGTTACTAATGGTTTTCTTTGAGACTGTGGTCCCAGCTCTCTTCAGGTCATTGACCAGGTCCTGCCGTGTAGTTCTGGGCTGATCCCTCACCTTCGTCATGATCGTTGATGCCCCACGAGGTGAGATCTTGCATGGAGCCCCAGACCGAGGGTGATTGACCGTCATCTTGAACTTCTTCCATTTTCTTATAATTGCGCCAACAGTTGTTGCCTTCACACCAAGCTGCTTGTCTATTGTCCTGTAGCCCATCCCATCCTTGTGCAGGTCTACAATTTTATCCCTGATGTCCTTACACAGCTCTCTGGTCTTGGCCATTGTGGAGAGGTTGGAGTCTGTTTGATTGAGTGTGTGGACAGGTGTCTTTTATACAGGTAATGAGTTCAAACAGGTGCAGTTAATAAAGGTAATGAGTGGAGAACAGGAGGGCTTCTTAAAGAAAAACTAACAGTTCTGTGAGAGCCGGAATTCTTACTGGTTGGTAGGTGATCAAATACTTATGTCATGCAATAAAATGCAAATGAATTACTTAAAAATCATACAATGTGATTTTCTGGATTTTTGTTTTAGATTCCGTCTCTCACAGTTGAAGTGTACCTATGATACAAATTACAGACCTCTACATGCTTTGTAAGTAGGAAAACCTGCAAAATCGTCAGTGTATCAGTGACGTCAGTGTATCAGTGACGTCTGTGACGTCTGTAGCCATGAAGTGCTTTGAAAGACTGGTCATGGCTCACATCAACAACATAATCCCAGAAACCCTAGACCCACTCCAATTTGCATACCGCCCCAACAGATCCACAGATGATGCAATCTCTATCGCACTCCACACTGCCCTTTCCCACCTGGACAAGAGGAACACCTACGTGAGAATGCTATTCATTGACTACAGCTCAGCATTCAACACCATAGTGCCCTCTAAGCTCATCACTAAGCTAAGGATCCTGGGACTAAACACCTCCCTCTGCAACTGGATCCTGGACTTCCTGACGGGCCGCCCCCAGGTGGTAAGGGTAGGTAACAACACATCTGCCACACTGATCCTCAACACGGGGGCCCCTCAGGGGTGCGTGCTCAGTCCCCTCCTGTACTCTCTGTTCACCCATGACTGCATGGCCAGGCACGACTCCAACACCATCATTAAGTTTGCCAACGACACAACAGTGGTAGGCCTGATCACCGACAACGATGAGACAGCCTATAGGGAGGAGGTCAGAGATCTGGCCGTGTGGTGCCAGGACAACAACCTCTCCCTCAACGTGACCAAGACAAAGGAGATGATTGTGGACTACAGGAAAAAAAAGAGGACTGAGCACGCCCCCATTCTCATCGACGGGGCTGTAGTGGAACAGGTTGAGAGCTTCAAGTTCCTTGGTGTCCACATCACCAACGAACTATCATGGTCCAAACACACCAAGACAGTCGTGAAGAGGGCACGACAAAGCCTATTCCCCCTCAGGAGACTAAAAAGATTTGGCATGGGTCCTCAGATCCTCAAAAAATTCTACAGCTGCACCATCGAGAGCATCCTGACTGGTTGCATCACCGCCTGGTATGGCAACTGCTTGGCCTCTGACCGCAAGGCACTACAGAGGGTAGTGCGTACGGCCCAGTACATCACTGGGGCAAAGCTCCCTGCCATCCAGGACCTCTATACCAGGCGGTGTCAGAGGAAGGCCCTCAAAATTGTCAAAGACTCCAGCCACCCTAGTCATAGACTGTTCTCTCTGCTACCGCACGGCAAGCGGTACCGGAGTGCCAAGTCTAGGTCCAAAAGACTTCTCAACAGCTTCTACCCCCAAGCCATAAGACTCCTGAACAGCTAATCATGGCTACCCGGACTATTTGCACTGCCCCCCCACCCCATCCTTTTTACGCTGCTGCTACTCTGTTAAGTATTTATGCATAGTCACTTTAACTCTACCCACATGTACATATTACCTCAACTACCTCAACTAGCCGGTGCCCCCGCACATTGACTCTGCAACGGTACTCCCCTGTATATATAGCCTCCCTACTGTCACTTTATTTTACTGTATATATAGCCTCCCTACTGTCACTTTATTTTACTTCTGCTCTTTTTTTCTCAACACTTTTTTTGTTGTTGTTTTATTCTTACTTTTTTTGTTTAAAATAAATGCACTGTTGGTTAAGGGCTGTAAGTAAGCATTTCACTGTAATGTCTGCACCTGTTGTATTCGGCGCATGTGACCAATACAATTTGATTTGATTTGATTTTAAATACTTGTTCTCCCCACTGTACATAATACATAGCATATTCCCTTATTCTTTCAGTGGCGTACTAACACAGCTCAGCTTTACTTACTGCTGTTCAGGTATTTGATGGACATAGGAATGAAGGAGTGCTTATACTTGTTCAGTTTACACATAGGGACCCTATAGCATCTGCCTGAGGGGAGGAGGGAACCTATAGCATCTGCCTGAGGGGAGGAGGGACCCTATAGTGTCTGCCTGAGGGGAGGAGGGACACTATAGTGTCTGCCTGAGGGGAGGAGGGACCCTATAGTGTCTGCCTGAGGGGAGGAGGGACCCTATAGTGTTACAGGAGGGGGTCGCAGTTCCCCTCCAGGTTCTGGAAGGCGTTCGCCACCTGCCTTGGCGCCTCCGTCAGCTTGTTTTTCGGCTTCTATCCCCAGTCGAACGGGCAGACGGAGCATGTCAACCAGGATCTGGAGGGGGTGCTGAGGTGCTATGCCTCCAGCAACCCAGCTACGTGGAGTCAGCGACTGGTGTGGGCGGAGTACCCCCACAACACCCTTCTCTGCTCGTCCACCGGCCTGTCCCCCTTCCAGTGCTAATACAGGTACCAACCCCACCTATTCCCCGAGCAAGAGGCAGGTACGGGAGGCAGGTACGGGTGACGCTTAAGCGGGCCTTGGTCAGGTCTCAACATCAGGCCAACCGCAGGCGTCGCCCGTCCCCAGTCTTTCACCCGCGTGGAGTCCAGGAAGCTGTCCCCCAGAATCGTCGGGCCATTCAGAGTGGTCCGGCGAGTCAACCCAGTGGCCTACCGCCTGCAACTTCCCCCCACCATGCTTGTGCATTTCCATGTAAAAGGATCCATGAGTGCCTCCTCAAGCCCGTCGCCACCTGTCCCCTGGCTCCCCCTCCTCGTCCTGTTCCCCCACTGCGCCTCGTCGGAGGGCAGCCGGCTTTTACTGTGGACCGAATCCTGGACTGCCGGCGGGTGGGGAGGGGTCACCAAATTTCTGGTGGACTGGGAGGGTTATGGGCCGGAGGAGCGGTCCTGGGTACCAAGGAGGGACATTCTGGACCCAGGGCTGATAACAACATTCCGTCGCCGAGGTGAACGGCTGGGGGGGGGGGCACTGTTACAGGAGCGGGTCGCAGTTCTGGAGCGACCCACTAGGTGTCATCCTCCGACAACCTTAGGCACCTCCTCACTCATTGTCTGGACTAATCACTAGTCACATGTGTCTACCTGTTCACCTATGTATTTATGACCTCACTTCCCTGTGTTCCCTTGCTCAGTTTTCTCTGATAGTTTCACTATGCCAAGCAGTGCTAATCAGTGTCTGATCGTGGGACGTATGAACAGGTACGTGAGAAGTGTTCTCCCTGTTTAGTTATTATTTCAGTCACAGTTAGTATTTCGTATTTTGGCTGTCAGCCTGTTTTTTGGAGTCTTATTTGCTCCACCTTTCTTTTTCGTGTAATGTCCGTTCTTTTGTATCCTGGCTTCGGGACCATCAGTAAAGATCCTTGTTTCACCATCTCTGCTTACTGCCTACTGTCTATCCTGCACCGCACCTGGGTCACACCTCACACCAACCCTTACACTATAGCATCTGCCTGAGGGGAGGAACTGCTACTTGGATTGGAGTACATGGTAGGGATCTGAAATAATTTTCTGCGCTTGTCTGGTAACGGTCTTTTAAAAAATTGTCCACAGGGAGGGATGCTGCCTCACACCCATAACATTCATGGCAATTTGTATCATACTGTGCTCATTTCGCTGTGCTCATTTCGGATTAATTATTCATTCTCGGTTAGGAACTTTCAGTGCTCCTGTTTTCTGTTTTAGGTGAGTGCTCTTTGAAAGATTAAAGCCAAAGCTTTTTAATTAATTTCCATCCCGTTATCAGAGTTACCAAATCAACGTCTAGCTGTCACTACACATGAATGTCTTCAACAAATGTCATCTGACATCATTCTAGACATATTTAGACATTTTCGTGGACAGGTTTCAAGTTTTTAAGCAATAAGCATTTCCTTTAAAAATATGGATATATTTTGGCCTCACCAAAGCATTTTTTGACTGATGATGCTGTTGAAATTTAAGCAAAGTGTACCAATGACCACACACACCACACACACAGTCTGCCTGAAGTATGGGCTCCCCGGATGTTGCTTACTGTCAGTGCCAGTTTCTTAATACTCATCATAAATCATTTGCTAGTGCTGGCAGAAACCTCCACAGCTGAAAACTGCTGCATTATTTATCCCAATGGCTTTGACAAATTAGTCAAGGGGGAAAATACAGACTGTAAACGTGGTGTTTGGGGACGTGTCACTCAGCACTCAGTACCCCTACCTCAGCGGAACTGGGAACAGAACAGGCAGGTCCATGGCAGGCAGAGACAGAGACAGAGATGGAAACGGGAAGGTTGCTTTATATGTATTTGTTATTGACCGATGATTGTGTTGTGTTTTGTATACTTTGTTTTAATCTATGCTATATGTTTGTTAGAAGATGCTTCGTTACTTTTATCTGATTATCTTTGCAGGAAGGACACTGATTACTTTTCATTTATCTCAAAGTGTCCCGTGTTCCCGGGACAGAAGACAAAAGCTGTTTGCTTACAACCTGCATCTAAATGTCATGTGTAAAACTTTCACCTTGCTTTCATAAGAGACACAAAGATAATCAAAGCGTATTTTAATTAAAGCTCTTTAGATATCTTGCTTTGATGGTAACAAGATATCAGACACACATGATGTGACAAACACACACATAATTTGTGCATACTGTACACTCTCCCACATACTCACACCCTCTAACCATAATCATCCATCAGAACCTATTCAGATTTCAGAACAAATCCATCATCATCGTTTATTGCTATTCTCTGTAAAGCTGTTCTCCTTTACATGCAAACCATCACCACCATCATTTCTCCCTCTAATCCTTTCATTTTCATGCATATCCACATCAGGCTTGGCCACATTAAACCAATGATTAATGATGTATTGATTATGGTCCTTTCAACCACTGAGGGAAGGTGCTGAGTTGACAGTGTACTTCCCTTATCTAGGCCGCCCAGCTTGCCAAACAGGATATATATATATTCCTCTGGGGGAGGAAAACGTGGGAAAACCTGACTTGAACACATTCAAGGTTCTAAAACATTTGTATCCTTTACATGAGGTGATGGAGCCTCGCCTGCATAACTTTGTAAATCAAAGGTATAAATCGTAATCAGTTTTGCCATTTGTCTTTCTTACTGCATGTTGCTATGATCCAGCCTTTGGAAAAGCTCAACTAATATTAGTTTGTGTTATACTGCATTTCACATTTTCTCAGTTGGAGTTTTCTGATAGCCAGCTTGCTCCTTTCACCACTCCCACCCAGCAGCATAACTGCCTGTCCATCCATCCACCCATCAACCCCTGCTCTCCAGTCCTCTCTCTCTGGCATTTAGGAGAGTGTGTTTTTAGAAGGCAGAGTAAATTACTTATATTGAGATAACATTTTCCTCTAATGTTCAATTTTAGGGAATATTGGTATTGTCTGCAGCAGGAAGATGGTGAAAAAACTATTTGGGTCTACTCTATCTGTTACACAATATTTCCTCTCTCTTTCACTGAGACTCTCTCTCTCTCTCACTGAGACTCTCTCTCTCTCTTTCACTGAGACTCTCTCTCTCTCTCTTTTACTGAGACTCTCTCTCTCTTTCACTGAGACTCTCTCTCTCTCTCACTGAGACTCTCTCTCTCTCTCTTTCACTGAGACTCTCTCTCTCTCTTTCACTGAGACTCTCTCTTTCACTGAGACTCTCTCTCTCTCTCACTGAGACTCTCTCTCTTTTACTGAGACGCTCTCTCTCTCTTTCACTGAGACTCTCTCTCTCACTGAGACTCTCTCTCTCTTTCACTGAGACTCTCTCTCTTTCACTGAGACTCTCTCTCTCTCTTTCACTGAGACTCTGTCTCTCTCTTTCACTGACTCTCTCACTCTCTTTCACTGAGACTCTCTCTCTCTTTCACTGAGACTCTCTCTCTTTCACTGAGACTCTCTCTCTCTCTCTTTCACTGAGACTCTCTCTCTCTCCCTCTCACTCACACAAATGCACTCTTTTTTGGCAGCTACACTATATATACAAAATTATGTGGACACCCCTTCAAATTAGTGGATTAGGCTATTTCAGCCACACCCATTGCTGACAGGTGTATTAAAATTTAGCACACAGCCATGCAATCTCCTTAGACAAACATTGGCATTAGAATGGCACCGTCATCCAACAAGTCAGTTCGTCAAATTTCTGCCCTGCTAGAGCTGCCCAAGTCAACTGTACGTGCTGTTATTGTGAAGTGTAAACGCCTAGGAGCAACAACGGCTCAGCCGCAAAGTGGTAGGCCACACAAGCTCACAGAAGAGGACCTCTGAGTGCTGAAGCGCATAGCGCGTAAAAATCGTCTGTCCTCGGTTGCAACGCTCACTACCGAGTTCCAAACTGCCTCTGGAAGCAATGTCAGCACAATAACTGTTCATCGGAAGCTTCATGAAATGGGTATCCATGGCCGACGAACCGCACATAAGCCTAAGATCAACATGCGCAATGCCAAGCGTCAGCTGGAGTGATGTAAAGCTCGCCGCCATTGGACTCTGGAGCAGTGGAAACACGTTCTCTGGAGTGATGAATCAACCTTCACCATCTGGTAGTCCGACGGAAGAATCTGAGTTTGGCGGATGCCAGGAGAATGCTACCTTCCCCAATGCATAGTGCCAACTGTAAAGTTTGGTGGAGGAGGAATAATGGTCTGGGGCTGTTTTTCATGGTTCAGGCTAGAACCCTTAGTTCCAGTGAAGGGAAATCTTAACGCTACAGCATACAATGACATTCTAGACGATTCTGTGCTTTCAACTTCGTAGCAACAGTTTGGGGAAGGCCCTTTCCTGTTTCAGCATGACAATGCCCCTGTGCACAAAGTGAGGTCCATACAGAAATTGTTTGTTGATATCGGTGTGGAAGAACTTGACTGGCCTGCACAGAGCCCTGACCTCAACCCCATCGAACACCGTTGGGATGAATTGGAACACTGAATGCGAGCCAGGCCTAATCGCCCAACATCAGTGCCCACCTCACTAAAGCTCTTGTGGCTGAACGGAACCAAGTCCCCTCAGCAATGCTCCAACAACTAGTGGAAATCCTTCCCAGAAGAGTGGAGGCTGTTATAGCAGCAAAGGGGGAACAACTCCATATTAATGCCCATGATTTTGGAATGAGATGTTCGACGAGCAGGTGTCCACATACTGTTGGTCAAATAGTGTATATATCCTAGTCCTCCTTTCCCTCGTTCTCTTTCTTTGAATTTGAACTTTTTGTACTCTGTTGCTCTCCATGTAGCTTTCATTCTCACTCTCTCCTCCCCCCCTCTCCATATCCCTTCCTTCCTTGTCTCTTTCCCACTTCCTTTCCCTTTCCCCTTATCTCAGATCCCACTCAGCCTGTCAGATAAGCATCATTTTATAGAGCCTCTTAAACCGGCCCTCTTTCTCATTCCCTGACAGAAATGGCTTTTGTGTCAATTTTCAGTGTGATTGATCATATATCCCCTGCATAAAAAACTTGATTCATATCTTCCTCTCCGTGGATACAAGGGAAGAGTAGGGGAGAATTTCCCATTGAATTTAGACTGAATGACCTCTGCATTGAGGTGTGGCTCAACACTTTGACCCTTACAAAGATATGCTATTTCTTCCTGTGGCGAATAGTGACGCCGAAACATGCATCGAATATGAATTATAGCCACAATGTGCAATATGAACTGAAAGCTATGACTTACAAGAAGCTGCACAGTGTGTGTCCAAGGGCCATACTACAAGATTGGGGCACAGAAAGGGAGGAGAAAGAGGAGGAGGAAGGACAAGAGGACGAGGAAGTAGAGAAGGAGGAGAGTGCAGAGAGAGAGGAGAAAAGGAAGTAGAGAAGGAGGAGAGAGAGAGGGAGAGAGAGAGAGAGAGAGAGAGAGAGAGAGAGAGAGAGAGAGAGAGAGAGAGAGAGAGAGAGAGAGAGAGAGAGAGAGAGAGAGAGAGAGAGAGAGAGAGAGAGAGAGAGAGAGAGAGAGAAGAAAGAGAAGAAAGAGGAAGTAGAGAAGGAGGAGAGGGCAGAGAGGGAGGAGAAAGAGGAAGTAGAGAAGGAGGAGAGAGAAGAAAAAGGAAGTAGAGAAGGAGAAGGCAGAGAGAGAGGAGAAAGAGGAAGTAGAGAAGTAGGAGAGAGAGAGAGAGGTGAAAGAGGAAGTAGAGAAGGAGGAGAGGGCAGAGAGGGAGGAGAAAGAGGAAGTAGAGAAGGAGGATAGAGAGAGGAGAAAGAGGAAGTAGAGAAGGAGGAGAGGGAAGAGAGAGATGAGAAAGAGGAAGTAGAGAAGGAGGATAGAGAGAGGAGAAAGAGGAAGTAGAGAAGGAGTAGAGGGCAGAGAGAGATGAGAAAGAGGAAGTAGAGAAGGAGGAGAGAGAGAGAGGAGAAAGAGGATGTGTTAGCCATGTCCTCTCGATGCGATGCCCCTGCTGAACTAAAGCTGTTACTCCAGTCAAATCCCCAAAATATAATATTATGGGATGGCTGCACGTCACCATGACGACACCACGCCCAGCCCTGGATCTGTGGGAGGAAAAATAAAGTGTTGAAAAAATGGGTCTGTGTCCCTCTCGTACAGGCTGTCAGGTTCAGTCAGCAATGAGAGGATGTGACGGGGGGCAATAGAGAGAGGGATGGAAAAAGAGTTCTGAAACCCAAGCTGTCGTTCAAGGACAACAGAGTCCTGATGGTTTAACAGTGAGCCTCCATCGAGCTGAACATCAATATATTGAAAACACAGACACACCATCCCCTCCAACGGTTTGTGTCTCTCTGTGTGTGTGTCTGTGTGCGTGCCTGTGAGCATGCGTGCGTCTGCTCGAGACACCGTCAACGCAGGATGCCCTCATGTTGACCACTTAACCCTTACTGGGGAGAGACGAGTCACAAGTGTTTGCGGTAACCCTTGTCTAACCTCTGAGTGTCTCAGGCTCCAGGGTAGACAGGAAATGGAGGAGATGGAGATGAGGAAGATTGAGTGGCAAGGCTGGGTTAAAGGCATATTAGCTCTGCCTCATCTCCACCGCTGCTCCACTGAACAGCCTGTAGACAGCCTTCAAAGCACAATGGCATCATGTAATCTGATGAATTTTTTAAGCGCCAGTCAAGAAGTATACAAGATAAAAATATATAAATAAATAAAGAGATGATGGAAAGATGAGACAAAGGAAAGTCAGACGGAAAACAAATGTAATGTGTGGAGGTGAAGGAGATGGGTTGAAATGCTCCTTTAGGAAGGATAATGAGTATAGAGTATGACAGAGAGCACACATTTGAGATTGTGATCCTCATCTGTGTAAGATTATTTGGTAGAGGAAAAGTTGAAAAGGTGAATTTAACTATTATATTGAACTTTGGGGTTTGTTGTGTCAATAAAGGGTGCACTCCATCTGTCTATGGCTACTGTGTGGGCTCAGTGTTATCGACACACACACACACACGTGAAGTACAGGACTAGTCTCATAAATGTCCTCCCATAGATAAGGAAATATGAATGATATTAGTATATCTGTTGATTCTACTGTACCTGGCTTATAGCTGCCTATCCAGTCCTAACCAGTGCATGCCAAACACAACCGTTTACCCAAACAATGATAAGAAAAGCAAAGTTGTCTGCCATTGACGCATGAGACGTTTATTTGTTTGAGAGAGGGGTTATCAGACCACCACCACAGCCAGTCCACCCACCCAGGCCTGCACTAGGGCCATCCGTCTGCCTGTGTGTTTGCCACGCTCTGTCTCCTAGCATAAATAAATACATCAGCCATAATAAATCAACCATGGCTAGACTAGGCTTGGCTGGGGCAAAACCAACACAGAACCAACCCACAGGGGTGCTGAAACCACTGCATTACCTCTTCGAACCTACACTCTCTCTCTCTCTTTCCGTCCCTCTTTGCCCCAACCCCATACACCACAAACCATCGCTGTTGTTTTGTCAACATAGTAAGTGAAATAGCACAGTGGCTGGAGAAAAAAGCCCACAATGCGGTCATTTCCCCCCTAGGATATCTGTGGGGATGGGCTCTTCTTCCATGGGTGGCCACACAAAGTTGCTTTGTACTGTTTGTATGCTTGTTATGTTCATGCTGTGTATAGGATTGTATTGTAGGCCCAAACCAAGAGGATACAAAAGGAGCATGTTTTGGACAGGAGAATAAACATAAGTGTCTTTAAAAACAAAAGTTGATTCAAGTTTTTGTGAGTTGGCCAACGCGTAGAGAGTTTTGTTTTTTGGATATTACTTTCCATTTCAAAACAAAGAAAATCAATAAACGTATTAACTGGGCAGTCATGACAAAACACTGACTTGTCTGAAGTGATCAATAGATAATCATATATTAATCATAAATGAAAATGCTGCTTCAGCAGTACACCCATGGCATAATACAAACTCTGAACCACAACACATCTAGCTTAAAAGCAAAAAGCCTATTTTCCCAAAATATTAGGCAATTTCCATACAGTATTTCTAATGGTATCTTTGCACACAAATTATGCATCAAAACAGCTCCGAAACCAATACTGTTACTTGTTAATTAATTGTGCACATTTGAGCATCTCTATCTTAGTAAGGGCGCCAGTGCTGTATGTCCTCAGGGACAGGAACGCCAGAAGGCAGAGAGGAGATGTATGTGTGGGATGCACTCAGTGTGTGTGTGCGTGTGCGTGTGTGGGTGGGATGCTCTCAGTGACTGTGTTCTCTGAAGCTCAGTGCTGGTTTTAAAAACCCAGTAATGTGAGTATATGAGGCAAACCCCATCAGGAATGGAAGGATGAAGGGGAGGAGAGGTGGAGGGAAGGAGGAGGGTTAGTGTGCAGTCCATTACCATCCCAGCTGTCTCACAGAGCCCTGGACCATGAAGGAGGAAGAGGAAGGGGTTAGGGCATGAGGAAGGGTGAGTGGGGGCAGATGTGTGATTTCCTGGTACTCACATAATCTACCCAAGCATACAGAAAATGCACGTTTGTCAGTTTCATCAATATACAGCATTTTGTCATATCCTGGGACAAGTTGATACACGTTGATGACATCATGTTACCTATTTTCCTGTGTATATGATGATAGACAGAGGATGGCCAAATCAGGCGGGCACATCGATTTTCATAACACATTAGGAAGGACAGTAGGAGGCAGGGAGAGGTGGACGCAGGAGGCGATGTTAGCAGACAGTAGTAAAATATCACTTAGCTGCGTTTCAGTCAATGTTCTTTACAAGATTACATGTATGAAAATACGAAGCCCCTTCCGCTGTCTATCTGTCTAAGAATAACACGATGTGGAGAGAGAAGGGGGGAGGAAGCAGGAGAGAGAGAGAGAGAGAGAGAGAGAGCGAGAGAGCGAGAGAGAGAGAGAGAGAGAGAGAGAGAGAGAGAGAGAGAGAGAGAGAGAGAGAGAGAGAGAGAGAGAGAGAGAGAGAGAGAGAGAGAGAGAGAGAGAGAGAGAGAGAGAGAGAGAGAGAGAGAGAGAGAGAGAGAGAGAGAGAGAGAGAGAGAGAATTAGGAGCTAAATCAGTGAAGAAGCACAAAATCAGCAGGCCATTCCCCGTGGCAGAGAGAGAGAGAGGGGCTCTGTAAGCAACACTGAACTTCTGAACTACACTCGCTCTAGGAGATTGAATAGGGACAGTCGTGCACACATGCACACACAAATAAACACACACACACACATTCACACACGCACACACACAAACACACTCACACACACGCGTACACACACGCGCACACATATGCGCGCTTGTCACCCATTCTCACACCTAAAATGTGAATACCTAGAATGTCCATTAGCAAGAATAGAGGATTGCATTAAAGTTTTATCTGTGTGTGCTGAGGGATGTACTGTGATTAAAAATATAGCGGGTGCATAAGTACGACGTGTCATTGAGATGGCATTAAATCCGGTATAAAACCGGTACTACCATTACCTTTGGAAAATTGTTATACTTTTTTATTGCAAAGTTATGGGAATCCTGTCACTCTAAATCTACCTTAAGATATTAAACACAGGTTCAGCTGATTGAATTAGTGCTTGTGTTCACTCTTTTTCTGCCACTTTTCCTGACATCAAATGTTCCTGTTAAAATGTTCCCTCCTCTCATGGCTCAGTCTACCCCATCACATCGAGCTGACGATATAGGCACTTGCACTTTATGGTTTCGGAACAATAAACCAAAATCACAAATGTACTCAAAATACCATTACAGTTGTATTTGTGAAAGATGCATATACTCTTATATATGTTTCAATGAATTCCCCTTGTGCTGATATATGATGGTAAAGAATATATGGTTATTAACAGGCTGTTGGTCTCATGGTATTGTATAGGTTTCTTTAATGGTTTTGTGGTTAGTGTACATGTAGCATAACTGTTATAAGTAGTCTGGAATAGTTTACTTTAGAACTTATTGGAAATACTCCAAAATAGTAAAAGCAGACATGTTCCATCTTAGCATGTCAAATTGGGTTAACTGGAACATGTAACATCTTCAGCGATCTCTTGAGACAGAATAACATAGTTTACCCTTACATTTTTGTGAATGTGAAAACCGTAACCATTGACCCAATAGAACAAGATGGGTTCCCTCGTAAAAATAGGACCATTAGTAATCTTCTTAATGTGTCTTTGCATGAGTGTTTCTGGGGCTCACATGGATTTCACATATATGCTAACCATTTCCATACTATTACACTGCCAAGTTGGATGAATAAGTTATGAACATGATCATCTACTCCCATGTATACTGTAGGCATGCTGAATTCACAAGACTTAGTGTTGAATAGTCAGATTGTTAATGCATTCTCCCAGTCACGTGTTTCTAATGGGTCTCAGACATGTCAGATGGTGGTGAATAATGGTCTTATGTAAGAAATAAAGTTTCCCTGTCTTTTGGTTTGCCATAGGTCAATTGACTTTCCTCTCGTTTAGCTAAAAGTTAGGATCAATAAAGTATTGTATTACCATGTTGCAAAGACTGTGGAATAAAGTTATGCACAAAATATGCAAATACCATAGGTAAGCTGTCAATCACTAACTGACGATACCAGTTTCCTCCCATGCCTGTCACCAGCCTTAGGGGGAATCACTTCTGTTGATTATAATGTGTCAGATATCATCATTAAGGCATATCAAGAGAAACAGACTGGGGAGAAACCGATAGAGAGCCAGAAGAAAAAAAATGTGAAAAGAGAAAAACAGCGAGAGACAGTGAGACGCACAGAGCAGAAAGAGGGGGCTGAGACAGATGGAGATAGAGAAACAGAGAGAGCGCCAGAGAGAGACGGAGAGAGAGAGAATAAGCAGAGAGAGAGCGTTTTTGAAAAGTTCATTCAGGCTGTTCTAGTGACGTACGATGCCCTGTTTGTCTTGACAGGCGTCGGGGGGGTGGGCGGCGGGGCATCAAAGGGAGCGATGTGTCGCTGGGGCTCCCAGCCTGACGGTGCCTTCTCGAGGCCTGTCAGCCTGACAGCGTTTTAACTCACACTTATTCACTTTGTTTGGGAAGGAGACGAATATGAAGACGATGCCAAGGGAAGAGTTTAAGAAAGAGCAATAGCGGCGGAATTGGCCTTTTGATTGAATGGGGATGAATTACATTAAACCGTGTATAGGGAATATATAGAAGCCAGGCGATGCAGCCATTTTTGTCAAAAGCTGAGTCGTACCGGACGTTAGTCACCCAGAGCTCCTCCAGCCTTATCTAAAGACTCAGGGTGAAATCACGGAGGTCACACACTGTTTATAACTGAGGTTAAGATGAACCCATGCCACCTGTCTAACACACAAATGCTTCAGGTTTCACATGTTAGTCATTTAGCAGACGCTCTTATCCAGAGCGACTTACAGTTAGTGAGTACATACATCATTTTTCTTATTTTTCATAGTAGCCCCCCGTGGGAATCGAACCCACAACCCTGGCATTGCCAACTGAGCTACATCCCTGCCGGCCATTCCCTCCCCTACCCTGGACGACGCTGGGCTAATTGTGCGCCGCCCCATGCGTCTCCCGGTCACGGACAGCTACGACAGAGCCTGGATTTGAACCAGGATCTCTAGTGGCACAGCTAGCACTACGATGCAGTGCCTTAGACCACTGCGCCACTCGGGAGAACTGTCACATGCACAAGTACAGTGAAATGCCTTTCTTGCAAACTCAAAACCCAACAATGCAATAATCAATAACAATGTATTACTAGAAAAAAAAACACGAGAAATAAGAATAAGAAATATGAAATACACAATAAAGTAAGTATGTAAGTAAGTATACTATATGCAGGAAATATTTTTTAAAAGTCAGTTCCAATACCATATTTACAATGTGCAGGGATACTGGAGTGATGGAGATATATATTTATAGGGGTCAGGGGACTAGGCAACAGTATATAAGATAAACAGAGTAGCAGCAGCTTGTACAGTATGTGAGTGGGTGTGTAGAGTCAGCATAAATGTACGTGCATATTAAGTGTTAGTGAGCAAATGATGGAGTGAGTGTTTGTGTGTGTGTTGGAGTGACAGTGTGTGTGAAATTTAAATAAAAGATCAATAAAGGTTAACTCAGATAGTCCATGTAGCTATTTTGTTAGCTATTTATCAGTCGTATTGCTTGGGGATAGAAGCTGTTCAAGAGCCTGTTGGTGTCAGACTTGATGCACTGGTACCTCTTGCCATGCGGCAGCAGAGAAAATAGTCTATGGCTTGGGTGGTTGGAGTCTTTAACGATTTTCCTGGCCTTCTTTTCACACAGGCAGATATAGAGGTCATGGATGGCAGGGAGCTCGGCCCCAGTGATGTACTGGGCTGTCCCCACAACCCTCTGTAGCGCCATGCGATCCAGGGCGGTGCTATTGCCATCCTGTACCAAGCAGTGATGCAGCCAGTTAATATGCTCTCAATGGTACAGCTGTAGAACATTTTGAGGATTTGAGGGCCCATGCCAAACTTTTTCATCCTCCTGAGGGGGAAGAGGCACTGTCGCACCTTCTTCAAGACCGTGCGTGTGTGTTTGGACCATTTTATTGGACACCATGGAACTTGAAGCTTGGGGCGGTATGAAAATTGGATTGGGTCTAGGGTGGCTGGGATGGTGGAGTTAATGTGTGCCATAACCAGCCTCTAAAAGCACTTTATGATTACAGAAGTGAGTGCTACAGGGCGGTAGTCATTGTAGCATGAAGCCTTAGAGTTCTTAGGAACAGGAATGATTGTGGTCATCTTAAAACATGTGGGGATTACAGACTGGGACAAGGAGAGGTTGAAAATTATCGTGAATATGCCTGCCAGCTGTTCTGCGCATGCTCTGAGAACGCGCCCTAGAATACCATCGGGGCACGCAGCCTTGCGGGTGTTGAGCTGATTAAGACCTTTCTCACGAGAGGGAGATCACCCAATCCTCTTGGTCGGTGACGGCCCTCACACCCGGGCTCGATGTTGTTGTTGTTGTCAAAGTGTGCATAAAATGCACTGAGTTCGTCTGGTAGAGTGGCATCATTGGGCAAATCACGGTTGGGTCTTCATTTGTAATCCATAATGGACTGTAGCCCCTGCCACATGCAACGGGCGGCGGAGCCTGTGTAATATGATTCCACCTTATTCCTATATTGTCCTTTTGCTCGTTTAATCAATCAATCAATCAATCAATTTTATTTTATATAGCCCTTCTTACATCAGCTAATATCTCGAAGTGCTGTACAGAAACCCAGCCTAAAACCCCAAACAGCTAGTAATGCAGGTGTAGAAGCACGGTGGCTAGGAAAAACTCCCTAGAAAGGCAAAACCTAGGAAGAAACCTAGAGAGGAACCAGGCTATGAGGGGTGGCCAGTCCTCTTCTGGCTGTGCCGGGTGGAGATTATAACAGAACCATGCCAAGATGTTCAAAAATGTTCATAAGTGACAAGCATGGTCAAATAATAATCAGGAATAACTCTCAGTTGGCTTTTCATAGCCGATCATTAGAGTTTAAAACAGCAGGTCTGGGACAGGTAGGGGTTCCATAACCGCAGGCAGAACAGTTTAAACTGGAATAGCAGCAAGGCCAGGCGGACTGGGGACAGCAAGGAGTCACCACGGCCGGTAGTCCCGACGTATGGTCCTAGGGCTCAGGTCTCTCAGTTGGCTTTTCATAGCCGATCATTTAGAGTTGAAAACAGCAGGTCTGGGACAGGTAGGGGTTTCGTAGCCGCAGGCAGAACAGTTGAAACTGGAATAGCAGCAAGGCCAGGCGGACTGGGGACAGCAAGGTGTCATCATGCCCGGTAGTCCTGACGTATGGTCCTAGGGCTCAGGTTCTCAGAGAGAAAGAGAGAACGAGAGAATTAGAGAGAGCATACTTAAATTCACACAGGACACTGGATAAGACAGGAGAAGTACTCCAGGTATAACCAACTAACCCCAGCCCCCCGACACATAAACTACTGCAGCATAAATACTGGAGGCTGAGACAGGAGCGGTCCGGAGACACTGTGGCCCCATCCGAAGAAACCCCCGGACAGGGCCAAACAGGAAGGATATAACCCCACCCACTCCGCCAAAGCACAGCCCCCGCACCACTAGAGGGCTATCCCCAACCACCAACTTACAATCCTGAGACAAGGCCGAGTATAGCCCACAGAGGTCTCCACCACAGCACAAACCAAGGGGGGGGCGCCAACCCAGACAGGAAGATCACGTCAGTAACTCAACCCACTCAAGTGACGCACCCCTCCCAGGGACGGCATGAAAGAGCACCAGCAAGCCAGTGACTCAGCCCCTGCAACAGGGTTAGAGGCAGAGAACCCCAGTGGAGAGGGGAACCGGCCTGGCAGAGACAGCAAGGGCTGTTCGTTGCTCCAGCCTTTCCGTTCACCTTCACACTCCTGGGCCAGACTACACTCAATCATATGACCTACTGAAGAGATAAGTCTTCAGTAAAGACTTAAAGGTTGAGACCGAGTCTGCGTCTCTCACATGGGTAGGCAGACTGTTCCATAAAAATGGAGATCTATAGGAGAAAGCCCTGCCTCCCGCTGTTTGCTTAGAAATTCTAGGGACAATTAGGAGGCCTGCGTCTTGTGACCGTAGCGTACGTATTGGTATGTACGGCAGGACCAACTCGGAAAGATAGGTAGGAGCAAGCCCATGTAACGCTTTATAGGTTAACAGTAAAACCTTGAAATCAGCCCTTGCCTTAACAGGAAGCCAGTGTAGGGAAGCTAGCACTGGAGTAATATGATCAAATTTCTTGGTTCTAGTCAGGATTCTAGCAGCCGTATTTAGCACTAACTGAAGTTTATTTAGTGCTTTATCCGGGTAGCCGGAAAATAGAGCATTGCAGTAGTCTAACCTAGAAGTAACAAATGCATGGATTAATTTTTCTGCATCATTTTTGGACAGAAAATTTCTGATTTTTGCAATGTTACGTAGATGGAAAAAAGCTGTCCTTGAAACAGTCTTGATATGTTCGTCAAAAGAGAGATCAGGGTCAAGAGTAACGCCTAGGTCCTTCACAGTTTTATTTGAGACGACTTTACAACCATCAAGATGAATTGTCAGATTTAACAGAAGATCTCTTTGTTTCTTGGGACCTAGAACAAGCATCTCTGTTTTGTCCGAGTTTAAAAGTAAAAAGTTTTCAGCCATCCACTTCCTTATGTCTGAAACACAGGCTTCTAGCGAGGGCAATTTTGGGGCTTCACCATGCTTCATTGAAATGTACAGCTGTGTGTCATCCGCATAGCAGTGAAAGTTAACATTATGTTTTCGAATAACATGACTCTGCGGAGGTCATAGCGGGACTTCTCGTACTTATTCCTGTCCTCGGCCATAGCATCAGGGTTGTCTACGATAGCTCTGTGTGTGGTAGCCCTGTACTTTAGTTTAGTGCCAACCTCAGTGTTAATCCAGGGCTTTTGACTGGGCAAGACAAAAGAGCTGATCGTAGACTACAGGAAAGGGGGGCCAAGCACATCCCGATTCACATAGAAGGGGCTGTAGTGAAACCCTCACCGTGGGTATAACGTCGGCGATACATTTCCTTATGAAGCCGGTGAAGGAGGTAGTTAGCACATCAGTGTTATAGACAGAATCTCAAAACATATTCCAATCAGCGCTAGCAAAGCAGCCGTGTAGCATAACCTCTGATTCTGGTGACCATTTCTCATCGGAGCGAATCGCCGGTCCTTCCTGTTTCAGCTTCTCAAATTAATCAAATCAAGTCAAATTGCATTTGTCACATGCGCCGAATACAACAGGTGTAGTAGACCTTACCGTGAAATGCTTACTTACAAGCCTTTAATCAACAATGCAGAATTTATTTTAAAAAGTAAGCAAGAAAATATTTCATTAAAAAAAAGATACATATACTATAATACAATAAAGTACGAAAAAAAGTAGGGGGGTACCAAGCGATGATGCAACCAGTCAGAATGCTCTCGATGGTGCAGCTGTATAACTTTTTGAGGATCTGAGGACCCATGTAAAATCTTTTCAGTCTCCTGAGGGGGAATAGGCGTTGTCGTGCCCTCTACACGACTGTCTTGGTGTGTTTGGAACATGATAGTTTGTTAGTGATGTGGACGCCAAGTAACTTGAAGCTCTCGACCCGCTCCGAACAGCACAGTCGATTGAATGGGGGCGTGCACGGACCCCCTTTTCTTGTAGTCCATGATCAGATCTTTTGTCTTGCTCACGTAAACAGGAAGCAAGAGTACGGAGTCATGATCTGATTTGCCGATTGGTGGACGAGGGCCTTGTATACTTGCTTGTGGGTAGAATAGCAGTGGTCTAGGACTTTATCGCCCCTAGTGGTGTTGGAGACGTGTTGATGGAACTTGTCTTCACGTGTCTTAGTGACGCCTAATTAAAATCGCTGGCAACCAGAAAGGCAGTCTCTGGGTGTAGGTTTTCCTGCTTTTTTATAGCCTTGTACAGTTTGTTAAGCGCCAGCTTGTTATTTTTATTGTTCTGAGGTGGAATGTATACAGCAGTCACGATAACAGCTGAAAACTCCCTCGGGAGGTAGAAGGGTCGGCACTTGACCATCAAGTATTCCAAGAGTTGGATAGCCATGGGGGTATCTTGTCCGAGAGCCATGTTTCTGAAAAGCAAAGAATATTGGTAGCAAATCCGAGAGTCTCGTTGGTAGCAAATGCAAGCACACGCACATGCACGCACACACACACACAGTCCACATGCCACCCGTCCAACTTGCTCAACCCACATAGTCACACGTTGACACAATCGGGTCAAAGATCTTCAAGCTACTGCATACCAGTCACCTGGAGATGGGTACAGCTTCACCAACATTACATATTGTGAGGTTAATGTAGTTATACAGTACATAACTGATTAAGACATACTTTAGGAGAATGATTTTTTTCCTTTTGTAATTCTATCTGTTTCCCTTGCAACTCTGCGTATAGGCCTAACCTATTTGCATATTAATAAAAAAATATACAAATTATGATATTGAACTATCATGCTACTACTGAATACTAAAGGAAGAGTTTATTTCCAAAGCGCTATATACACCAATTTTTCACATTTTTGTTATTTCATCAGAAATGATTGCTTATGGGTACCTTCATGTGTGTGTAAAATGTTACTGTTCTCAGATTTTTTATTTATAGATAAATATATATATATATATATATATATGTATATATATATATATATATATATATATATATATATATATATATATATATATATATATATATATATATATATATATATATATATATATACAGTGCCTTCTGAAATTATTCAGAACGCTTGACTATTTCCATATTTTTTTACGTTATAGCCTTATTCTAAAATTGATTAAATGAATTGTTTTCCCTCATCAATCTACACACAATACCCCATAATGACAAAGCAAAAAACACGTTTTTGAAAAAACCTGAAATATCACATTTACAATAGTATTCAGACCCTTTACTCAGTACTTTGTTGAAGCACTTTTGGCAGCGATTACAGCCTCGAGTCTTCTTGGGTATGACGCTACAAGCTTGGCACACCTGTATTTGGGGAGTTTCTCCCATTCTTCTCTGCAGATCCTCTCAAGCTCTGTCAGGTTGGATGGGGAGCGTCGCTGCACAGCTATTTTAGGGTCTCTCCAGAGATTTTCGATCGGGTTCAAGTCCGGCCTCTGGCTGGGCCACTCAAGGACATTCAGAGACTTGTCCTGAAGCCACTCCTGCGTTGGGTCCCATTATGTCTCCTGAAAACCAAACACTGTATTCCACAGTAAGAACCTCATGACAATGGTCAAGCATGGTGGTGATAGTGTGATGGTTTGGGGATGCTACAGACAGAAGTCGGCAGATCGGCTGTACCGACTTCAGACGAGTCCCAAGACGCTTGTGGAGGTCGCAAAATGGAGAACACCATTATATTTGTGAGAGTCTCATCTTTCCATAGAGTGGTCGTAATAGTTTGTAGGCCAAAT
The DNA here is from genome assembly GCF_964263955.1 of Coregonus lavaretus. NCBI lineage: Eukaryota > Metazoa > Chordata > Actinopteri > Salmoniformes > Salmonidae > Coregonus > Coregonus lavaretus. The sequence continues at coordinate 69,120,748 of NC_139992.1, read as the reverse complement.
CGTTCAGATGCTACAGACGGTTTTGTAAGAAGACCAATTTTCGGAATGTATAATGGTCTGACAAACACCGCTCTAGCTCTGTCACCTTTCACTGCAGATGCGGAAGTGCAAAATAGGCGGATGCAGTGGATTGAGAAACATCAATGGAAAAAATCTCTAGTTTAAATTTACAGATTTTTATGGGGATCTTTTTATTACGCTAATTATGCGAACATTGAAAATAGGGGGTTAAGAACACCTTCATAATATTGAGTTGCACTCCCTTCTTTTGCCCTCAAAACAGCCTCAAGTCATCGGGCATGGAATCTACAAGTTGTTGAACGCATTCCACAGGGATGCTGGCCCATTTTGACTCCAATGCTTCCCACAGTTGTGTCAAGTTCGCTGGATGTCCTTTCAGTGGTGGACCATTCTTGATAAACACAGGAAACTATTGAGCGTGAAAAACCCAGCAGCATTGCAGTTCTTGACACAAACTACCATACCCCGTTCAAAGGCACTTCCATTTTTGTCTTGCCCATTCACCCTCTGAATGGCACACATACACAATCCATGTCTCAATTGTCTCAAGGCTTAAAAATCATTTAACCTGTCTCCTCTGTCTACACTGATTAAAGTGGTTTAACAAGTGACATCAATACGGGATCATAGCTTTCACCTGGATTCACCTGGTCAGTCTATGTCATGTTTTGTTAAACCCTGACTGATCTACCGCTACAGGTATGACATACACCTTGTAACATGGGGGGCAAATGTGACTAGTTTCAGGAAACTAGGCGTATGTCGCGTGTCACTACTTCAAAGGAGCGCCATTTGAATGTAAACTGTTTTTGTTATCAAAATGCTGTTTTTGGCAGAAATGCCTTCTGGAACATGAGAACTTTCATGTGCCTTAATAACAGACTTGTATTCCATCTGTAAATACTAATACAATTGTTAAATGATGAGCCTAGTTGGTTTAGCCATGGAAAAAGTTATGTGTATGATCTGTGTAGTAATATTATTCGTATCGCAGAGCAATTTGCATTGCTAGTTATAGCCTAATGTTAGCTAGCTAATATTGAACCTGGTTGGTTAGCTTTAGCTACCTGCAGATTCATACTACAGCATTTCATGCAGGGTAGTAACGTTATGAGTTGGGATTATGGTTCATTGTTTAGCTAGCTAGTCTAAACAAAAGACTCCACTATGCAAGTAACCATTTCAAAAGAATGTTTATGATGTCACTGCGACAACTGTCGATAGACGTAGCTGGTAAATTCGCTCTGGCTATCTACTCCGATTTCAGAGCACTCTCGTCTGAGTGTGCCAGAGCGCAGAATAACTAACGAATTTACCAACGTTCAACACCCTTTGAATATGGCCGGTGCCAGTAAAAATTGGCAAAAAAAGCATCATTAAATTGTTTCCAGCAGCACAGTTGCAGTCACCAACGCTCTGGATAACATAAAAACAGCCTAACCAGCTCTGCTAGGGCGAGTAAAATGGTCAAAGTGAGCTGTTCTCTCATTTGTGTCTGGAAGTAGCTAGCAAGCTAGCCAACGTTAGCCAGTTAGCTTGGGTGCTTGACTGCTGTTGTTAGGCAAGAATGCTCGGATCAACCCTACTTTTTGGCCAGAGCGTCCAGTGTGCGCTCCGAGAGCGAAGCGCTCTGAATTTACAAATGGCCAATCTGACAAGGCTCTGAGTTTACGAATGCCCAGAACACACTCTGGCACTCCAGATTAAATTAACGGACACACCCGTAGTATAAACCAGCCTTTAGTCTTGAAATCTTTGGTTGTTTAGTACATAGCCTCACATGTGAACCCTTAAAGAGATGGGTGGGGCTAAAGCTTAAAAGGGTGTGAACGATGCTGAATGGGTGTAGACAAAGAAGAGCTCTCCAGGACGTACCAAAACATTCAAGGGCCATTTTCTCAAAAGTGAGGTTACAAGTTTATCGACTTTCAAAGCAGAATTACTTTCCCATTGCTCCTCAACTGTAGTGTATGATATACCATTTTCTAGCTCTGAGTCTACTTTTATCCAATGTAAAAAACACAATTTCAAATTTAGCTACATAAGACCGAATTGAGCCGGTCAGTCACAAATTGATTTATAGCTGGCTGACTCACCAGAGAGATCATATATTTCACCTGGATTCACCTGGCCAATCTATGTCATGGAAAGAGCAGGTATTTATAATGTTTTGTACACTCTGTGAATAGCATTTTGGGGAAAAATTATGATTATTTGTCTCTCTAAAATTAAACCATCAAGTAATAGATTTTAAAGATACACAATGCAGAAATCACTCAGCCATTTCCTGGCTGTTAAAAATTCTAATAGTTTGTCTAATTTCATTTTATGTGACAAAACAAGCAAGAATAGTGTAGAGAATCATTTAACCATCTAAACCGCTGTGAAATATATTTTCCATAATATGTATTTTCCATAACCAAAAATATTGTTTTTCAGCTGTTTGAAGCTGGTGTGCAAAACCGAAAGTAAAAGACGCAAAAACGAAACTTAAGAACGGGAAGCTTAGAAATAGCGCACACAGAACAGATCTACTGCTTCTTACACTTACTTTCGGTGAGAATGACCCATCTATAACACGCATTTTTATGTGAATTTAGTCTGGTCACACCAAAAAGTTACATATTGCAGCTTTAAACAAATATACTGTATGTCTGTCATTGAATAACCCCATGCCATGATTAGATAGTGAAAAAACACACCAATCTCTTTCATAATTTCTTTAAACAATAAAAGCAATTTTTCAACATTTCTGAAAATGGATATATAGCGTTTTGGAATTAAACTCTTCAAATACATTGAATTAGGCCTAATCAAGGGCCTTGCTGGCTATTTATGTATGCAAGTTGACTTGTGACATTTTAAAAGGCATTTTAAAATAGTCCATTAAGTAATATGTCATACTGTTTTTTAAAATGTGTTGTGTCATATAATGTGTTGTTCTTGCGCCTCTACATGAATCGGAATACTTAAATTGTACGGAGGGAAAAACACAAAAGGGTTTTGTTGCAGGCACTTTTAACGGGAGCTCGATTAATCAGATTAATGCCGTCATGTCCCAAAGTGCAAAACCAGCAAAAACCACACCATACTTGGCAGAAAATCACACACACACTCTGTACCTACATTATTTTGTTCCTTGTATCCAGTCCAAGGAGCTTGCAATAGCATTTAACTGTAGCTGTTGACGATGGCCTCTCTCTACATGGAAACCGAGAAGACGCTGCCAGCTCTATTGGCAGAATGCAGATTAAAGGAAATCATTAAACAATTTTATGTAGGTGTGCACCCACCAACCCATGGATCCCCTCCTTACCCTTCCCTGTCTACCACATCCCCTATCCCACCTCCAAAAAGAAGTTGACCACAGCTAGAGGCTCCAATCAATACAAATCTAAATGGTTCCCGTCAAACCTGCAGCAGCGCCTGGATTCATGAAGTTAACCTTGTGGCACCATCATGAATATGGACCCTCTCATTACATCTGTGTTTTTAAGATGTAATGGCTGGTAAGGTGAGGGGTTGGCAGGCTCAGGAACATGCTGACACCGTCCAAATAAAATAACTTAACAGCAGTTGACTCTGACAGGCCAGACATTTTCTATTTTGTGTGTCACGTGGTTGCCATGGTGATAAAACCCATTCTTAATAACTTTCCTGTCACATTATGCAGCTGACGATTACAATTGTGCTAAGAACAATTTATTCTGCTCGGTTTATGAATTCTTATGAAAGAGATTTATTTTGTCTTCCCCCTAACCATCATATTGCCTACTAATAGGCTGTCAAGTACACACTTCATATAGGCATCACAAACACCTCACACATACTGCACAGCACAAAGACCTCATACATGCCTCACACATACATGTTGGGCAGCCATCTTTGCTCATTACTACCCCGCTAAGTACCCACTTAATATGTTGCCAATTTCTATTTCTCTCTCTCTCTCTCTCTCTCTCTCTCTCTCTCTCTCTCTCTCTCTCTCTCTCTCTCTCTCTCGCTCTCTCCCCCCTCCCTCCCTCTCCGATACATGCACCTGCATTAAGTCCCTGTTGGCTTGTGTAGAGCTGTCAGCAACCTTGCACTCACAGACCAGTCATTTCTCCCTCTCATTACATGAAAGGCTTTTTTCTTACCCTGGACAAACTTAGTGTGGAAAATTACATTGAATTAAAAGCACTTTGGCTGGTGGTCCCGTGCAGGTACTGGTATGACGTAGTGTGCTGCACTCAGACCCAGCATGTGTTAGCCTGTTAGTTAGACTGTTAGTGCAGAGCTACAGATCCAGAGAACTGCAGAGCTGGAGGGAGGCACAGGGACACACAATGCTGTACTGTAAAATGAGAAACATGAAAAGCGCTAGTTGCATTTGACAATGGCAGGGCACACGGACGCATGGTGTGGCACTCATACCCAGCCCAGCAGAGGAGCCACTTCACACTGCACTTTAAACCTGGCATCTCACTCTACCACAACACTTCAGGAACATCCATAGGGTCAAGCTCACTCCCCAGGTGGAGGCATGGCATGGTAGCACACATTGTGGACTTAGATGATTGTCTCTGACCTAATTTGCAGACCCTGTTTTACTGACCACAATTAATTTCCTTGAAAGTTGTTGCAGGGGAGGGTTACTTCACTAGCATTAGAGTGAAAATAACTCGGGGATATGGTGTCTTCGCAGCATCTACAGTATAAGGACAGTGTTTAGATCGTTTAGAGTTAGCTAGACCCTTCGGAAGAGTGAGTTAGACTCGTAGCCATGCCATCAGAGAAGCCACAGTTAGAGAGTCATCAGTGAGTGTTATTGCGTGATAAACGTCGCCTAGAAGACTACCAAAAGGCCCAGGCTGAGTTGGGCTTGGAAATAAGAAGTCAGCTAGCAGCCAGCCCACGGTGTGGCTGTATCGCTGAGGTAATGGGGAATGAAATTATCTCTTTCTGAGGACATCCCAGATGGAATGATAGCAGATAAAATAACCCATTCTGAAGGCAGCCTAGTGGAGAATGGAGAGAGAGAGGAAGAGTAAACGACAAGAAGGCTTTCACTAGAACGTTTGTGTTTACTGTGTGTTGGTCTGGGTTTTGAGGCTGTATGTGGCAATTCTCATGCAAGCTTGCCTAAATGGCTTTCAAACCGGCGTGCCAATGTGTTAGCCCACTGTGCGAAGGCCTAGGCCATCGCTGCTCAACCCTGTTCCTGGAGAGCTACCGTCTTATACTGTAGGTTTTCTCTCCAACCCTAATCTAGCACACCTGATTCAAATAATTAGTTGATTGATAAGATGAATCAGGTTAGTTATAGAACTGGGTTTGGAGCGAAAACCTACAGGAAGGTAGCTATCCAATAACAAGGTTGGGCAGCCCTGGCCTGGGCCTTAGCTTGGGAAGCTCCCTTTCTGCATCTTTTGACTCTCTATGTCCCCTATCCTCCCGGCCGGCTTGGTCCTCCCCTCCTGCTCCGTGGCTTGACGACTCATTGCGAGCTCACAGAACAGGGCTCCGGGCAGGCGAACGGAAATGGAGGAAAACTAGACTTCCTGCGGACCTGTCATCTTTTCACTCCCTCCTCTCTACATTTTCTTCCTCTGTTTCTGCTGCTAAAGCCACTTTCTACCACTCTAAATTTCAAGCCTCTGCCTCTAACCCTAGGAAGCTCTTTGCCACCTTCTCCTCCCTGCTGAATCCTCCTCTTCCTCCGCCTCCCTCCTCACTCTCTGTGGATGACTTCGTCAACCATTTTGAAAAGAAGGTTAACGACATCCGATCCTCATTTATTAAGTCAAATGACACCGCTGGTCCTGCTCACACTGCCCTACCCTATGCTTTGACTTCTTTCTCCCCTCTCTCTCCAGATGAAATCTTGCGACTTGTGATGGCCGGCCGCCCAACAACCTGCCCGCTTGACCCTATCCCTTCCTCTCTTCTCCAGACCATTTCCAGAGACCTTCTCCCTTACCTCACCTCGCTCATCAACTCATCCTTGACCGCTGGCTATGACCCTTCCGTCTTCAAGAGAGCGAGAGTTGCACCCCTCCTCAGTAAACCTACACTTGATCCCTCCGATGTCAACAACTACAGACCAGTATCCCTTCTTTCTTTTCTCTCCGAAACACTTGAGCGTGCCGTCTCTAGCCAACTCTCCTGCTATCTCTCTCAGAATGACCTTCTTGATCCAAACCAGTCAGGTTTCAAGACTGGTCATTCAACTGAGACTGCTCTTCTCTGTGTCACAGAGGCTCTCCGCACTGCTAAAGCTAACTCTCTCTCCTCTGCTCTTATCCTTCTAGACCTATCTGCTGCCTTTGATAATGTGAACCATCAGATCCTCCTCTCCACCCTCTCCGAGTTGGGCATCTCCGACGCTGCTCACTCTTGGATTGCATCCTACCTGACAGGTCGCTCCTACCAGGTGGCGTGGCGAGAAGCTGTCTCCGCACCACGTGCTCTCACCACTGGTGTCCCCCAGGGCTCAGTTCTAGGCCCTCTCCTATTCTCTCTATACACCAAGTCACTTGGCTCTGTCATATTCTCTTATGGTCTCTCCTATCATTGCTACGCAGACGACACACAATTAACTTCTGATAACCAGGTGGCGAATCACATCTCTGCATGTCTGGCAGACATATCAGTGTGGATGTCGGATCACCACCTCAAGCTGAACCTCGGCAAGACGGAGCTGCTCTTCCTCCCGGGGAAGGACTGCCCGCTCCATGATCTGGTCATCACGGTTGACAACTCCATTGTGTCGTCCTCCCAGAGTGCAAAGAACCTTGGCGTGACCCTGGACAAAACCCTGTCGTTCTCCGCTAACATCAAAGCGGTGACCCGATCCTGCAGGTTCATGCTCTACAACATTCGCAGATACGAACCTACCTTACACAGAAAGCGGCACAGGTCCTAATCCAGGCACTTGTCAACTCCCATCTGGATTACTGCAACTCGCTGTTGGCTGGTCTCCCTGCCTGTGCCATTAAACCCCTACAACTTATCCAGAACGCTGCAGCCCGTCTGGTGTTCAACCTTCCCAAGTTCTCTCATGTCACCCCGCTCCTCCGCACACTCCACTGGCTTCCAGTTGAAGCTCGCATCTACTACAAAACCATGGTGCTTGCCTACGGAGCTGTGAGGGGAACGGCACCTCCTTACCTTCAGGCTCTGATCAGACACTACACCCAAACAGGGGCACTACGTTCATCCACCTCTGGCCTGCTAACCCCCCTACCTCTACGGAAGCACAGTTCCCGCTCAGCACAGTCAAAGCTATTCGCTGCTCTGGCACCCCAATGGTGGAACAAGCTCCCCCACGACGCCAGGACAGCGGAGTCACTGACCATCTTCCGGAGACACTTTAAACCCTACCTCTTTAAGGAATACCTGGAATAGTCTAACAGTAATCCTTCTACACCCCCCTTCCCCCAGTGGTGGTTGTCCCACTGGCTATCCTAAGTTGAATGCACCAATTTGTAAGTCGCTCTGGATAAGACCGTCTGCTAAATGACTTAAATGTTAAATGTAAATGTAAAGCATGTCAACTGACAACAAAAAGCTTACAACTGGCACCAAAATCACAGTTTGCATTTAAACTGGTGTGTGATTGGGAGAGACTGTCTTCATTCAGGTAAAAGCCTCTCTGCCCATTCTATGCATCTCTCTTAGAAAGGGAAAGGCTAATGGTAGATGAGGAGAGCTCATTTCAATATGCCATTAGACAACTCAGCAGGGGGCTACAGGCCAAGGCTATATAATAATAATAAAAATAATAATAATATAATATGGTCCTCTGTAGCTCAGCTGGTAGAGCACGGCGCTTGTAACGCCAAGGTAGTGGGTTCGATCCCCGGGACCACCCATACACAAAAAAAATGTATGCACGCATGACTGTAAGTCGCTTTGGATAAAAGCGTCTGCTAAATGGCATATTATTATTTATTTATTATTATATAAGTGGACACCTCAATAGAATGAATGAATGCCTGAAATGTCTGGATGAGAAAAAAGGGTGTACAGATTATCAGTCAGTCAGAATGTATATCTGTGGTGTGCTTTACCTGAGCAGACAAGACAGTGAGTGGCACACAAGAAGCTGAATGTGCCCGCCTGTCAGTTATCTCTTCTTGTTCAGAGTAGAAAGTCAGTCAGCCTTCTCAACAGTAGTCAATAATTACCTGCTTGCTGTAATTTTCATGTTAGTTTCCATCAGTGGTTCTTACACTCCCCATCTGAAAACAGCCAATGCCTTGTAAATACTCCCCACCACCCCTTTAGAGTCAAAGACAGAGAGACCAAAATGGGGTAAAAATAGAAAATAATAAATTTACGAGCATCGATCTCCCTCCTAGGCGCGTCTTGTCTCCACAATAACACACTATTGATGTGCTGGAATTGCTTTTGAAGATAGACAGATTGATATAATGGTGTGGAGTTGGTCCCTCGAGGCCTGTACTGTCAGCACTGATGCCTGAGTGGTCTGACCGACCTTGCTAATCTGGCCATTTGCATTGTGGCTAGCAGACCCTCTTTTGTTGTAACGTCTGTTAATCTATTCCCTGGAAGCCTCAGGGAGTGCACGGCTGCACAGTGAAAAATATGCACAGGAGAACATCAGCCGACAAGGCTTTGACTTCTTCACCCAGCCTCCCTTGGTCCTGAGCAGGATGCTGTCTATTATTAGTCTTCCATTTATAGTTACTGCGAGCAGGTTAATACCATCGATTATGTGCCAGGTGTAACCTCCAAAAAACGACGTGGCTGCGCAAGAGGAGAGGGAGCGATCTAAGCTTCCCTTGGCAGAGCGCTTAGCTACTTCCTGAACAAAGATGTTGGGGTCTTTATATTGACTTCTCTCCCTCTGCCAAAGTTCAATAGTCTACTAAGATAAATGTATCAAGTATTTCTAAATGCCACATTTGAAAAGTTTGAAGGTTGAAAACCTACTTTGTGTCACTTGGTTTACCACTTCATTGAATGACTTTAAAATGATATCTAAAAGTACTCTTCTTTTTCTTTTCTTTTTTGACTGTAATATTAATGGTGCTAATGATTAGCAGTAATCTATCCCTCATTAGCTCTGAAATATAGTGAAACATAATTACAGTTAAATCAGTGTATCGTCCAAATCATAATTACTATATTAGTAATCTGCGCAGACATTAAATGGTTTGTGCATAAAGACAGCATTGAAGAAAGTAAACTGCATATTCATTGATTTAATAGAGAACTCATGTGTCGTGTCGTTCATTGAGTGTCATTGAGAGTAGACAGGATGTTGAGGAGCAGGAAGAGGATCTCAGAACATGGAAGTATCTAAGCCAAGGTTAGCTAGGAGGACGTGACCTCACTGTTAAAGTCAATAACCTTTCAGGATGGAGTAAGGACACACGGCCGACATGACTAATATGACACCAGTGTGTGTTTGTGTGTTTGTGTGTGAGTGTGTGTGTGTGTGTGTGTGTGTGTGTGTGTGTGAATGTGTCTCAGAGTGTGTCCAGCAAGTGAAAATATAATCTCACCAGACTGATGTGTCCCAGAACACCAACAGTCTTTCCAGGTGGTCCAGTTTTCCATATAAGAAATGAAAGGACAGAATGAAAGTGATGACCTTAAAGTCCTCTAAGGAGTAGAGCTCAGGAGATGTTTCAGCTTCAGGCTCTTCACTTTCTGGGTGTATTTCTGAGCTTTGTGTTATTTACTTTTCTTTTAATCCCTCTCCTCCTCTCTCTTTCTTCCTCTTCCTCTTCCTCTCTCTCTCTAAAAATGCATTTTTGGGCAGAAATGCCTTCTGGAACATGTGAACTTTCATGTGCCTTAATAACAAACGTGTATGCCATCTGTAAATAAGAATCAAATTGTTAAATTACGAGCCTAGTTGGTTTAGCCACGGAAAAAGACAGAAACCTTCCAGCTAGCCATGATTGACTGAGATAATGGATGGGCTGGACATGCCGAGAACATGAGCTGCTCAGTATGTGTAGATAATCCTTGCTATCACGGCTTTTTTGAAAGATATAACGTTAGCCACAGAGAATTGCAAAAGTGTTGCTATTGCTCTCAACAACATGAATTTAGCAGGCACTATCAACAAAGATCATTGGGAAAAGGTTGTGATGGACAACTTTCTGCACAAGGTCAGTGTGAACCTGAGTGACTTGACACAATGCGGGCCAAACAAGCTGTACAAACAAAATGGAAACGACACAGGACGTCTTACTTAGTTAAGGAGTTCCAGTCTACAGTGAAGCATTCATCCATGTATACGGGTAAGTGTCTAGCTACATGTTCAGATATTATACGTTTCTAATTTTGTCAGAAAGTTATTTTCATTGAAAGTTAAAGCGTACTGTTAGCTAACTAGCGAACGTTAGCTTGCTGGTTCGCTAGCTAACGTGTATGATCTGTGTAGTAATATTATTAATATCACAGAAAGTCATTTGCATTGCTAGTTACAGCCTAATGTTAGCTAGCTAGCTAACATTGAACCTAGTTGGTTAGCTTTAGCTACCTGCAGATTCATACTACAGCATTTCATGCATGGTGGCTAGCTATGACAATCCGTTTGTATTGCTAGTAGTATGGGTTGGGATTATGTTTGTTTTTTTGCTAGCTAGCTAGCTAGCTACATGTCTAAACAAAAGACTCCACTTCGCCAGATGATTACATGACCCATCAAGTTAACCAGGTGTGTCTGGGGGTGGTTACCGCCATCTATTGTGATTCATGAACATGTGTACAGACAATAGTGACCCATTCACTGAGCTAGGATTACTTTATCCTATCCCAGGTGTTCCTTAAAGAGGTGGGGTTTCAAATGTCTCCGGAAGGTGGTGAGTGACTCCGCTGTCCTGGCGTCGTGAGGGAGCTTGTTCCACCATTGGGGTGCCAGAGCAGCGAACAGTTTTGACTGGGCTGAGCGGGAACTGTGCTTCAGCAGAGGTAGGGGAGCCAGCAGACCAGAGGTGGATGAACGCAATGGCCTCGTTTGGGTGTAGGGACTGATCAGAGCCTGAAGGTACGGAGGTGCCGTTCCCCTCACAGCTCCGTAGGCAAGCACCATGGTCTTGTAGCAGATGCGAGCTTCAACTGGAAGCCAGTGTAGTGTGCGGAGGAGCGGGGTGACGTGAGAGAACTTGGGAAGGTTGAACACCAGACGGGCTGCGGCATTCTGGATGAGTTGTAGGGGTTTAATGGCACAGGCAGGGAGCCCAGCCAACAGCGAGTTGCAGTAATCCAGACGGGAGATGACAAGTGCCTGGATTAGGACCTGTGCCGCTTCCTGTGTAAGGCAGGGTCTTACTCTCCGAATGTTGTAGAGCATGAACCTACAGGATCGGGTCACCGCCTTGATGTTAGCGGAGAATGACAGGGTGTTGTCCAGGGTCACGCCAAGGCTCTTCGCACTCTGGGAGGAGGACACAACGGAGTTGTCAACCGTGATGGCGAGATCATGGAACGGGCAGTCCTTCCCCGGGAGGAAGAGCAGCTCCGTCTTGCCAAGGTTCAGCTTGAGGTGGTGATCCATCATCCATACTGATATGTCTGCCAGACATGCAGAGATGCGATTCGCCACCTGGTTATCAGAAGGGGGAAAGGAGAAGATTAGTTGTGTGTCGTCTGCGTAGCAATGATAGGAGAGGCCATGTGAGGATATGACAGAGCCAAGTGACTTGGTGTATAGCGAGAATAGGAGAGGGCCTAGAACTGAGCCCTGGGGGACACCAGTGGTGAGAGCACGTGGTGCGGAGACAGCTTCTCGCCACGCCACTTGGTAGGAGCGACCGGTCAGGTACGACGCAATCCAAGAGTGAGCCGCGCCGGAGATGCCCAGCTCGGAGAGGGTGGAGAGGAGGATCTGATGGTTCACAGTATCAAAGGCAGCAGACAGGTCTAGAAGGACAAGAGCAGAGGAGAGAGAGTTAGCTTTAGCAGTGCGGAGAGCCTCCGTGACACAGAGAAGAGCAGTCTCAGTTGAATGACCAGTCTTGAAACCTGACTGGTTTGGATCAAGAAGGTCATTCTGAGAGAGATAGCAAGAGAGTTGGCTAAAGACGGCACGCTCAATAGTTTTGGAGAGAAAAGAAAGAAGGGATACTGGTCTGTAGTTGTTGACATCAGAGGGATCGAGTGTTGTTTTTTTGAGAAGGGGTGCAACTCTCGCTCTCTTGAAGACGGAAGGGACATAGCCAGTGGTCAAGGATGAGTTGATCAGCGAGGTGAGGTAAGGGAGAAGGTCACCGGAGATGGTCTGGAGAAGAGAGGAGGGGATAGGGTCAAGCGGGCAGGTTGTTGGGCGGCCAGCCGTCACAAGTCGCAAGATTTTATCTGGAGAGAGAGGGGAGAAAGAAGTCAAAGCATAGGGTAGGGCAGTGTGAGCAGGACCAGCAGTGTCATTTGACTTAACAAACGAGGATCGGATGTCGTCAACCTTCTTTTCAAAATGGTTGACGAAGTCATCCACAGAGAGGGAGGAGGGGGGGAGGGGGAGGAGGATTCAGCAGGGAGGAGAAGGTGGCAAAGAGCTTCCTAGGGTTAGAGGCAGAGGCTTGGAATTTAGAGTGGCAGAAAGTGGCCTTAGCAGCAGAAACAGATGAAGAAAATGTAGAGAGGAGGGAGTGAAAATATGCCAGGTCCGCAGGGAGTCTAGTTTTCCTCCATTTCCGCTCGGCTGCCTGGAGCCCTGTTCTGTGAGCTCGCAATGAGTCATCAAGCCACGGAGCTGGAGGGGAGGACCGAGCCGGCCGGGAGGATAGGGGACGTAGAGAGTCAAAGGATGCAGAAAGGGAGGAGAGGAGGGTTGAGGAGGCAGAATCAGGAGATTGGAGGGAGAAGGATTGAGCAGAGGGAAGAGATGATAGGATGGAAGAGGAGAGAGTAGCGGGAGAGAGAGAGCAAAGGTTGCGACGGCGCATTACCATCTGAGTAGGGGCAGAGTGAGTAATGTTGGAGGAGAGCGAGAGAGAAAAGGATACAAAGTAGTGGTCGGAGACATGGAGGGGAGTTGCAGTGAGATTAGTAGAAGAACAGCATCTAGTAAAGATGAGGTCAAGCGTATTGCCTGCCTTGTGAGTAGGGGGGGATGGTGAGAGGGTGAGGTCAAAAGAGGAGAGGAGTGGAAAGAAGGAGGCAGAGAGAAATGAGTCAAAGGTAGACGTAGGGAGGTTGAAGTCCCCCAGAACTGTGAGGGGTGAGCCATCCTCAGGAAAGGAACTTATCAAGGCGTCAAGCTCATTGATGAACTCTCCAAGGGAACCTGGAGGGCGATAGATGACAAGGATATTAAGCTTAAATGGGCTAGTGACTGTGACAGCATGGAATTCAAATGAGGAGATAGACAGATGGGTCAGGGGAAAAATAGAGAATGTCCATTTGGGAGAGATGAGGATTCCTGTGCCACCACCCCGCTGACCAGATGCTCTCGGGGTATGCGAGAACACATGGTCAGACGAGGAGAGAGCAGTAGGAGTAGCAGTGTTTTCAGTGGTAATCCATGTTTCCGTCAGCCCCAAGAAGTCGAGGGACTGGAGGGTAGCATAGGTGATATAGGCCAAGTACCAGATAAAGTTTATTTTTACCTGGAGTTTTTCCTTAGCAGAATTACTTTCCAATTGTTCCTCAACTGCAGTGAATGATATGCCATTTTGTAGCTCTGAGTCTCTACTTTTATCCAATGTAGAAAAACACAATTTCAAATTTTATTGGTGTTACACTTTTCTCTCTCTCAGAGGTTCTTTGTTAAAAGCACCAACAGGGGTAATTTTTACCCAAAATGTATAATGATTGCAAAGAGACTCTCTGTGAAGCAGTAACACTTTTTTATTTTATTAGCCTTTTTGTAACACAAGTAAATGGTTGAAATTCCCCAAAATAAGCATTTTGTATGTTTTTCATGTTTTTTCATAGCCACTTGTTATGAACATTTGTCTGCTATTCAATTAATGTGTATTGTATTCTGTGATACTCAGAGGCTGAGAAATGTACGCTTGAGCTAATCTGATTTACCGGTACAACCTAAAATGGCCACCGATATGTGTGATATAGGCGATACGGCCGCCGGTGCCGTCAGACTTTTAGCTCTAACTTTGGAACGCTATGGGCTATCAACTCAGTTCCAACTGCAGCTGAAAGATGAGACTGAGTTGGAAACTAAATATGTATTTACATTTTTATTTTATTTTAATATTTATAATGGCTGCCACACCCACCACATCTACCTCTGAGCCAAATGTGGTGCTTTACAGTTTTTTACGATTGCTTACACACTAAAATTAAACTTTTCCCACAATTAGCAAAACCTTACACTCAAGGAGCAAAACACAAGGCTAGATTTGCACAACTGTAAGCACATTGTCAGCTTCACACTATTTGCAAAACATTACACACAGTGATTTGCAAAACACTAAACACACTTGTATACATCAGACACAGAAGTATATCATGATGTCACGTCCTTGCAATTCCAAAGCACTGACTGTCAAATTACCACACCTATGAGCCAATCTGTTAAACACAGCCATCAGGTGCACAAACAAATGATTGCTAAATTGTAGACACACCAAACAGGTTTAAGCTCTATAAAAATGCAGCAGGTAGGTTCACCTGCCTTCAACTAAAATGGAAGGAGTCAGAAGAAGAGTGAGGGTGAGAGGAGGAGTACACAGAGGAGGAGAAGGAGGTAGAGGAAGAGGCAGAGGCCGAGCCAGAGGTCGAGGAAGACCTGAAGCAGGAGGAGAACGTGCACAAAGAAGAAGAGGACCAAACTTATCAAATGACATTCGTGCAACACTAGTGGACCATGTTGTGAACCACGGATTGACGCTGAGGGAGGCTGGACTGAGAGTTCAGCCAAATCTTAGCAGATATACAGTGGCATCTGTCATAAGGACTTTTCGACAGGAAAACAGGTAAAAGAAGATCTGTCTACAGTTACAATAATCAGCCGTTTATTGTATGCACCATATCAGCACTTGTGATACCCCTTCCTGTAGAGTAAGTTACATGTATTATTCTCTACATAGGTTTGAGGGTCGGGAACGACAAGGAGGAAGGGGGCCCATATTCACGCAAGTACAAGAGAGAGAGATAATAAACATGGTTTTGGCCAATAATGCTATCAGGCTCAGAGAACTACAAGCCAACATTATCGGTGACCATGCCATTTTCAATAATGTCCATCAGGTCTCTCAGTCAACACTGGCACGCATCCTGAAAAGACATCAGGTTCAAATGAAACAACTTTATCGAGTGCCTTTTGAGCGGAATTCAGAGAGGGTCAAACGGCTGCGGCATGAGTATGTGGAGGTTTGTATTGTTCACTTTAGCACTGTGATGTTGCATACTGCACACATTACTTTTTTACATTGACTGTATACTAGACCTATCCTGAACTACACAATCTTGTCTTTCACTGTATTTCAGAGAGTTTTGCAGATGGATGCTGAGGAAATCCTGCATGAATTCATATATATTGATGAGGCAGGGTTCAACCTCACAAAAGCAAGAAGGAGAGGCAGAAATATCATTGGCCACAGGGCTATAATCAATGTCCCAGGGCAATGTGGGGGTAACATCACCCTTTGCGCTGCCATTTCACAGCATGGGGTTCTCCTCCGTCATGCCAAAATGTGCCCTTACAACACACCTCACATTCTCGTATTTTTGGACCGATTGCACCACATCGTCACAGCAGGTAATGAAATGCACCAGATGCAATACACTGTCATCTGGGACAATGTGTCATTCCACCGCTCTGCTTTGGTCCAGAACTGGTTTCAACACCATCCACAGTTGACAGTACTATACCTTCCACCATACTCTCCGTTTCTAAACCCTATCGAATAGTTTTTCTCTGCACGGCGGTGGAAGGTTTACGATCTCCAGCCCCAGGCTCAGGTACCCCTCATTCAGGCCATGGAGGACGCCTGTGACCAAGTCGACGCCGCAGCTGTGCAAGGATGGATTCGACATTCAAGACGGTTCTTCCCGCGTTGTCTTGCTAATAAGGATATTGCTTGTGATGTTGATAAAATTCTCTGTCCAGATCCAGCTAGGCGAAGAGATAATGTATAGCATGTTTACTGGAGTATTTTCTGTACAATATTGTCAGTTTTTTTCAGATTATTTTTTATGTTTGTTGTTGTTGTTATTTACTGTAATTGTAACCTGTACTGGATACAGTATTTTACGTTTGTCTGTTGTTTGCTGAGCTAACAGTGTTATGCGCACTACTGTAGTAGCATGAAAACTGGGACATGTTTTGTTGTGATTCTCCATGTTGACATGTTGACTGATTTGGGTATATGGAGAGAAATAAATGATATTTTCCTCAGTCTGCAGCATTGGTCTTGTGTAGTGTTTGTATAGTTGCACTTTCTCTGTGTACTTCATTTACAGTACTCTAATCACTGAGAATTAGACTTGCTAAAAGTGTTTTAGGTTAGCAACAGCAGTGTGTAACTGGTTCAAAAAGATTGAAGTCATATGAAATGTGTGTGTTTCGTATGGTAACAAAATATTGTTTTTATGAAGTCGTGTATAGTTTTGACAAAAGTGTTCCATTTTGCAAATGATCTGAAGTGTTGTGTTACTTTGGTGTAGGGTTGTGCTAATTGTGTGTAGTGTTTTGACAAACCGGGCCCTGTTTTCAAAATTGTGCTTAAACAATTGAAAAAAACTGTAATCACTTAGTGTACTATTGAGTCCACATTTTCAGCTAGCTGCGTGCCACTAGAATACAAAAGAGATTATTTTTAATTGTGTTTTTTGTCTGTAACTAGTTGATTGACAAAGTCCCAGAATTTCAGAAGGATAAAAAAAAAGGTTTGTGAAATTATGACATTTTTTACCACTTGGGATCAAAATGTATCCCTGTTGGCGATTTTAGTGTTAATGAACAATGAAAATGTCTGTCGTAAATCAATATCTACAGCCCTTTCAGTTAGGTTTTGCAGTGTCTCTGCTGTTTGAATAAAATTACACTGATATTTTCACTCCCTTTTCTCACAGACACAACAGACAATAGAGGAACATATGCTCGGGACCAGTTCCCTGTGAATTCATGCCAAGACATGCCTTTCTCAGGTTGCTGATGTAGTCCAACATCACACCAGGTATATTCAGGAACAGGAGCTTGTGTGTGTGTGTGTGTGTGTGTGTGTGTGTGTGTGTGTGTGTGTGTGTGTGTGTGTGTGTGTGTGTGTGTGTGTGTGTGTGTGTGTGTGTGTGTGTGTGTGTGTGTGTGTGTGTGTGTGTGTGTGTGTGTGTGTGTGTGTGTGTGTGTGTGTGTGCTGTCGGTTCTGCTGAGCGAGTGCATGTAGACTGGCGTGAAACACAGCTTTGAATCAGCCACTGCATGCATCATTGTGAATGTGAAACCCCATGGATCTTGTCTCTACCCTCCCACTACAGTACTGGACAGCAGGACATCACTGCATGGGCTTATTGAAGAACTGGCACAGGGTCAGGAAAACTAAGTCACACTTCTGGTTTACTTATCAAACTGAGATCTCAAGGTTAGAGGAAACATTACTACAGTATGTGCAATAACTTATTAGTTGTTAAGCTGTCACTATCAGTTATGTGCTTGACAGGTGTTACATATACTGTCTACAGAGACCCATATCTTGCTTCCTTAGATACCTCCTAGCTGTCTTACAATCAGAAAATAAACAAGTGTATGGTTGGTGTTTGCGTTTTTTGATTGAAAGAGAAAGAGAGAGCTAGTCGTACTGGGGGGCAGATGAATCAGAATCTTGTTTTTCAATTTTGAACATCAGAACGGATGTTTCTTTAATCAGATCCATTGAGATTCCTAAACAACTTGAGAGACAATGTTGTGCTCTTATTGTTTTGTGTATTGTGCTCACTCATGGGTTGCCTGATCCAGCTTTATATCAGTCTGGGCGTCTCAACGTACGGTAGCCTATTGGTATCCCAGATCCCCTGTCAAAGCCAATTATTTTAGCATTTGTAATGGTTTATTCACTCACTTCAAAGTTTGAAGCTAACCACAGGAGGTTGGTCACACCTTAATTGGGGAGGACAGGCTCGTGGTAATGGCTGGAGCTGAATAGGTGGAATGGTATCAAATACATCCAACACATGGTTTCCATGTGTTTGATGCCATTCCATTTTCTCCGTTCGAGACATTATTTTGAGCCGTCCTCCCCTCAGTAGCCTCCTGTGAAGCTAACATAACAGTGATGGAAAAAATCATACAGAATGTACCACGTCAGGTATTATACAACGGGTGGGTCTAATCCTGGATGTTGATTGGTTAAAACTGCTTTCCATTCATTGTCTATTTCACGACTATGACAGCAAAATGCCTATTTAATGTTGAATCTGACAAGTGACTGCGTCCCTGTTCCATCAGCCCAGCCAGGCAATTGCTGTCTCTCTCTCCTAAATTTGCGGAGAGTTTCAAAATTGAAATGCGATCTCCACTGTCCAATAGTAATGAACGTGTCGGGATGAAACCGACAGCTTTTCTCAGACAGTTGAAATCATGAATCAGCTTCATTTTTATGGATATATAAAAATAAATGTAAATAGAAAAACAGTTAAAAAGGAACAAAATGCAGCTAGTTTGCTGTCTTTCCAGCTTCAGTTTGAAGTGATTGTGTTAGCTGTGTAGTTACCTAGCTAGCAAGGGGGAAGAGCCTCTATAGCAACCTTTTTTGTTTGCCATAGCAACCTGCCAATCGAACGAACGACCCGTGAACCTTGGCTGGCAACAATGCCAATCAAATGAACGACCAGACAGCTTGGGTAGCAACCTCAGGACAATATCCTCATGGAAAGGATGAAATAGTATAAATAAATTCATCAAAATAACGTTTTTAATGAAAATATGTAAATCATTATTGCAATATGTTTGTAACCATTGTATAAAAGTGATATTGCCCACAAAGCCGTGGTTTGGAGGATATATTGGCACGGTTTGCCGGCCCTCGACTTCGTCTTAGGCATAACAACACCATGCAAATATGTCCTCCAAACCACAGCTTCTCTGGCATTATCACTTAGGCAATCCATGGATGAACTTCTATCTGCTCCAGTAAGTGCATCTGTGATATATTTTTTGCTGATTTTACTGTAAGAGTAAAAGAGAAAAACAGGGAGTATGAGTGGGTACCATAGTAACAGAGATGAGCATTCCAACTCCAGATGTCTTTGAAAAGGTACATGTGGATCTGCTTCAAACAAACGATCAGAGAAAGAGAGAGAGAGAGAGCGAGAGAGAGAGGAGGGGGTGAGAGAGAAGGAGAGAGAGAGACCTCTGAAGCACCCCCTGGTTTCAGCTCTTCTTTTCATCTCTCATGTGCATCAGAAAACACTTCACCCAGACCGGAAGAGGAGAGCACGACAGCAATAATGGAGAGGACAGAAAATGTAGCCTATAGACAAATGAGAATTGTAAGTGAAGTCATACGAGGAAACAAACTGAGAATAATTCTGTGTAAAAGGCATAGTGATTCATCAGTCTAATTGACAGGAGGTTGGTGGCACATTAATTGGGAGAACGGGCACGTGGTAATAGCTGGAGCGCTATTAGTGGAATGGTATCAAATACATCAAACACATGGTTTCCATGTGTTTGATGCCATTCCATTTGCTCCGTTCCAGCTATTATTACGAGCCGTCCTCCCCTCAGCAGCCTCCGCTGGTCTAATTTATATTTTTCCTAGGATATAGATTTATATTTCCTAGTAGGCCTATCTGAGTTTGAGGTCAGGTCAGGTATGACAAAGTTCAAAGCAATTGCGTTTCTATGTATCAAAACAGATATCAAATGTATAATAAATAATCGATTAATCTCTACTAAACCTCATTGACACACACACACACACACACGCACACACACACACACACACGCACACACACACACACACACACACACACACACACACACACACACACACACACACACACGCACACACACAAACACACATGAATGAAGAGAAGAGTATGAAGACAAGAGAACCCCAGTGATAGATACAGAATATCCTATTATAAGCACATCTAAGCCAGTTTGGCTCATTGACTTTCACTGATGTCGATGACTAACAGGTTGAACAGTAATAGACTGTGTTGTGGAGCTATTTCACTGTTTCAGCAGCGGCTTTCAGCATGTGCTTTGCATTCGTAATAGAGGCCGAATACAGTCACCATTTACAGCACTTGAAAAAACATAACTAACCCGTTATTTCCCTTTCTATTGCCAGTGTCAATGTGCTTCACAGGCATTGGCCAATGTCAATGCCGCTTTTGTACCGCAAATGCTAACGCTATTTTGGGGCCATTAGAAAGCGCTCTCGGACTCCCTCCCCACCCTGTGTAAGGCACTATAGCCAGCCCAGTGAAAACACAGTTAGCGGGCGCCAGTCAGCCTGGCTTATTATCAGCAGCCAGCTGGTCCCATGGAGTGCCCACTTCACCCCTTAAAGCGGCCTTCATTCAGGTACAAACGTCCTGTAATGTGTGCGCCCCCACTCCCTCCACTTCCACACCATCTGCTATCAATTATGCTGATTTGTATCTTTTTAACAAGGGGCTTAAACAGTAGTTTATAACTCGCAGGCATGGATGAGGAGAAAATGGGAAGACGGGTAGGGTGGGGATGGGGTGGAAGAAGTGTGACTGACTGACTCTGGTGTGTCAGCCAGCTGTAAGTCCATTTGTCCCCTATACACTGAGTGTACAAAACATGACCTAGACTGACCACGTGAATCCAGGTGAAAGCTATGGTCACTTGTTAAATCCACTTCAATCAGTGTAGATGAAGGGGAGGAGACAGGTTAAAGAAATATTTTCAAGCCTTGAGACAATAGTGACATGGATTGTGTATATGTGCTATTCAGAAGGTAAATGGACAAGACAATATATTTAAGTTTCTTTGAACTGGGTATGGTAGTAGGTGCCAGGAGCACCGGTTTGAGTGTGTCAAGAATTGCAACGCTGCTCGGTTTTTCACACTGAACAGTGACCAGTTTCCCTTGTGTATCAAGAACGGTCCACAACAAAGGACATCCAGCCAACTTGACACAACTGTGGGAAGCATTGGAGTCAACATGGGCCTGCATCCTTGTGGAACGCTTCGAGACCTTGTAGAGCCCATGCCCTGACGAATTGAGGCTGTTCTCAATATTAGGAAGGTGTTCCTAATGTTTTCTACACTCTACAGTGTAGATTAGAGAAATATCACTCCTTTGAGAAAGTAGTAAAATATTAAGGAGGCAATAAATGTTCAATCTAGTACAGGCTTAACAGAATGGACAACAGAGACGGAATGCAATATGACATTTTATTAAATTGTTTGGTGAATGGCCTTGTCTCCAAGGGAAGATCTTCGGAGCCAGATGATGTGATGGCAGGTAGCCCTATACTGGGAGAAAGGAGTTCCAATGACGGGCCTTATAAGGATATTATAGCTGGTGGTGGTGGGGAGGTGGAGGGTTGTCGGTAGCTTTTGCTGTAACACAGCAAATAAGAGAACATGGGTACGTTTGACATATAAATACATCCCAAGATTTAGACCCATAGGTTGAGAGCGAGAAAGGTGATAATTGCTAGGGTGAGCCCATAGGTTAAACAGCAAGCATGAGGACTGTGCATTATTGTGCCGTGCTCATAGGTTATACGGTAAATAGATAAGGCTAACAGAAAAGAGTAGGAGAGATATGACACTATGCTAATGAGAATAACATTTGTAACCTCTAACATATACAGTGGGGAAAAAAAGTATTTAGTCAGCCACCAATTGTGAAAGTTCTCCCACTTAAAAAGATGAGAGAGGCCTGTAATTTTCATCATAGGTACACGTCAACTATGACAGACAAAATGAGGGAAAAAAATCCAGAAAATCACATTGTAGGATTTTTAATGAATTTATTTGCAAATTATGGTGGAAAATAAGTATTTGGTCAATAACAAAAGTTTCTCAATACTTTGTTATATACCCTTTGTTGGCAATGACACAGGTCAAACGTTTTCTGTAAGTCTTCACAAGGTTTTCACACACTGTTGCTGGTATTTTGGCCCATTCCTCCATGCAGATCTCCTCTAGAGCAGTGATGTTTTGGGGCTGTCGCTGGGCAACACGGACTTTCAACTCCCTCCAAAGATTTTCTATGGGGTTGAGATCTGGAGACTGGCTAGGCCACTCCAGGACCTTGAAATGCTTCTTACGAAGCCACTCCTTCGTTGCCCGGGCGGTGTGTTTGGGATCATTGTCATGCTGAAAGACCCAGCCACGTTTCATCTTCAATGCCCTTGCTGATGGAAGGAGGTTTTCACTCAAAATCTCACAATACATGGCCCCATTCATTCTTTCCTTTACACGGATCAGTCGTCCTGGTCCCTTTGCAGAAAAACAGCCCCAAAGCATGATGTTTCCACCCCCATGCTTCACAGTAGGTATGGTGTTCTTTGGATGCAACTCAGCATTCTTTGTCCTCCAAACACGACGAGTTGAGTTTTTACCAAAAAGTTCTATTTTGGTTTCATCTGACCATATGACATTCTCCCAATCCTCTTTTGGATCATCCAAATGCACTCTAGCAAACTTCAGACGGGCCTGGATATGTACTGGCTTAAGCAGGGGGACACGTCTTGCACTGCAGGATTTGAGTCCCTGGCGGCGTAGTGTGTTACTGATGGTAGGCTTTGTTACTTTGGTCCCAGCTCTCTGCAGGTCATTCACTAGGTCCCCCCGTGTGGTTCTGGGATTTTTGCTCACCGTTCTTGTGATCATTTTGACCCCACGGGGTGAGATCTTGCGTGGAGCCCCAGATCGAGGGAGATTATCAGTGGTCTTGTATGTCTTCCATTTCCTAATAATTGCTCCCACAGTTGATTTCTTCAAACCAAGCTGCTTACCTATTGCAGATTCAGTCTTCCCAGCCTGGTGCAAGTCTACAATTTTGTTTCTGGTGTCCTTTGACAGCTCTTTGGTCTTGGCCATAGTGGAGTTTGGAGTGTGACTGTTTGAGGTTGTGGACAGGTGTCTTTTATACTGATAACAAGTCAAACAGGTGTCATTAATACAGGTAACGAGTGGAGGACAGAGGAGCCTCTTAAAGAAGAAGTTACAGGTCTGTGAGAGCCAGAAATCTTGCTTGTTTGTAGGTGACCAAATACTTATTTTCCACCATAATTTGCAAATAAATTCATAAAAAATCCTACAATGTGATTTTCTGGAATTTTTTTCCTCAATTTGTCTGTCATAGTTGACGTGTACCTATGATGAAAATTACAGGCCTCTCTCATCTTTTTAAGTGGGAGAACTTGCACAATTGGTGGCTGACTAAATACTTTTTTTCCCCACTGTACATTCCCACTATGCACATAGAATAGGAAACTATGTGAATTATATTATGCTTGCTGTGTTAAAGCGAGAATTCAGACCAGCCTTACTGATTGAACTTTCGTACGCTACTTTCCTGTGAACCACACTTGTGTGATGAGATGCCTAAAACCTGAAGACTTGTGTTAGCTCCCCAAGTCACATATATTTTTACTTCTCCAACAACTATAAACTCCACTAGCCTGGTTTCCATTTTTGTTTCTTTCATTAGACTTGCCTGCCTTTAATTCTTGTTAACAAGAATTACTTCATATAAGCCTCATTAAAATGCTGTAACTCATGAATAAGTAAATATGTGGGAGTTGGTGTGGGTTCACTTGGGGGCCAGGGCTTGTTGGGTTTTCAACAGTTTATTAGAGACCCATCATCATCATAATCATCACCACCATCATCCTCATCATTGTAAGAGTAAATCCCATTGATTGAATTAATTAATTAATTAATTAATTAATATAGCAAAGTTTAAGCAGTCCCCCTTATGGAATCATCATATA
Organism: Coregonus lavaretus; assembly: GCF_964263955.1. NCBI lineage: Eukaryota > Metazoa > Chordata > Actinopteri > Salmoniformes > Salmonidae > Coregonus > Coregonus lavaretus. Next base: position 69,096,871 of record NC_139992.1, on the reverse strand, counting down.
CCATTTGTATTGAATATAAATCATATCACAGCTACAACTATCATTCCAAGCTACAAAGAGTATGTTCACACAATAAAGAAGACCTGGGATGGTCACCTGCCTCCAGTTTAAAGTGATCGGTATTCATGTCAGCCCTCGCCTGAGCCCTTCTCACAGACAACACACTGCTAATTCAATCTCTCCAACAGGACGAGATAGTAGAAGGGATGCTACTGAAACAACAGATAAACAGTGACTCATATCCTCATAGGCCTGGAAATTAATGATGATGCTCTTGTATCTGTTAGTTACGACTCAGTGCAATCCGTATCTGTCTTTGTCTTGCGGCCCGCCAACGAACTTGGCAGACACATCAGGGATATTTCTCATCGCCAGCATTCTTTCATTCAAATGAAAGGGCAGTAGAAATGCCAAACTGCTACACAAGGTCACAGGAGAAATGGAGGAAAGAAAGACAGAGAGAAGCGTTCATATTCTCCTTTCGACAACATGAGCAATGAACTCATGAACCAAGCATGGAGTATACTGGAAGTGGAGTAGCCCACCGAAGAGAAGACATGTAGCTGTGTGTATACCTTATTGCTCTCTTAGGTTCAGCTGAACTCAAAAATGTTCTGCTGTGCGTAGCCGAGGTGACGTGATTGAGCGTGGAGAGGACAAATACTCAGGCAAAAAGGCTGTAACTATAGCCACCATGACAAGCCTCACACCTCCCTCTCCCCACACCCAGGCACCCAGGTGCACACACACACGCGCGCACACACACACACACACACACACACACACACACACACACACACACACACACCCCTCACCCAAATAACACAGCCAAAGTGCTAGTTACAGTTATTGATTGAACCAATACTCTCTCGGGTGAAAGTTTTCATGTCATGTTTTTTCTTTCTTTGTGTCATTTTATTTATCTCTGAGACAGATTATAAGATGTTCTGGCAGCCAGCATTTCCAGTAGACTTGCTTGAACAGATTGATCTTAACTATCATTATTTAATTGCCAGTCTTAAGCCTAAAGACCAAACACCTAGGATAGTTGCTAACATGATATTGATGTATCACAACCGATATTTGTAGGTGTTGTCTTAGGTTACGTTCCAGTGACGTGTGTGTTATTGATGGCGCAGTGGTCTAAGGCACTGCATCGCAGTGCTAGCTGTGCCACTAGAGTCCAGGCTCTGTCGCAGCCGGCTGCGACCAGGAGACCCATGGGTGCACAATTGGCCCAGTGTCGTCCAGGTTAGGGGAGGGTTTGGCCGGCAGGGATGTTCTTGTCCCATCGCGCACTAGCGACTCATGTAGCGGCTGGCTTCCGGGTTAAGCGGGCATTGTGTCAAGAAGCAGTGCTGCTCAGTTGGGTTGTGTTTCGGAGGACGCACGGCTCTCGACCTTCACCTCTCCCGTGTCCGTACGGGAGTTGCAGCGATGGGACAAGACTGTAAATACCAATTGGATTGTGACAGGCTTTCACAGAGACACTGAAATATAATTATTTTAGATGGATGATAGATTAATTTTTATTTTACCTTTATTTACAGTGGGGAAAAAAAGTATTTAGTCAGCCACCAATTGTGAAAGTTCTCCCACTTAAAAAGATGAGAGAGGCCTGTAATTTTCATCATAGGTACACGTCAACTATGACAGACAAAATGAGGGAAAAAAATCCAGAAAATCACATTGTAGGATTTTTAATGAATTTATTTGCAAATTATGGTGGAAAATAAGTATTTGGTCAATAACAAAAGTTTCTCAATACTTTGTTATATACCCTTTGTTGGCAATGACACAGGTCAAACGTTTTCTGTAAGTCTTCACAAGGTTTTCACACACTGTTGCTGGTATTTTGGCCCATTCCTCCATGCAGATCTCCTCTAGAGCAGTGATGTTTTGGGGCTGTCGCTGGGCAACACGGACTTTCAACTCCCTCCAAAGATTTTCTATGGGGTTGAGATCTGGAGACTGGCTAGGCCACTCCAGGACCTTGAAATGCTTCTTACGAAGCCACTCCTTCGTTGCCCGGGCGGTGTGTTTGGGATCATTGTCATGCTGAAAGACCCAGCCACGTTTCATCTTCAATGCCCTTGCTGATGGAAGGAGGTTTTCACTCAAAATCTCACAATACATGGCCCCATTCATTCTTTCCTTTACACGGATCAGTCGTCCTGGTCCCTTTGCAGAAAAACAGCCCCAAAGCATGATGTTTCCACCCCCATGCTTCACAGTAGGTATGGTGTTCTTTGGATGCAACTCAGCATTCTTTGTCCTCCAAACACGACGAGTTGAGTTTTTACCAAAAAGTTCTATTTTGGTTTCATCTGACCATATGACATTCTCCCAATCCTCTTTTGGATCATCCAAATGCACTCTAGCAAACTTCAGACGGGCCTGGATATGTACTGGCTTAAGCAGGGGGACACGTCTTGCACTGCAGGATTTGAGTCCCTGGCGGCGTAGTGTGTTACTGATGGTAGGCTTTGTTACTTTGGTCCCAGCTCTCTGCAGGTCATTCACTAGGTCCCCCCGTGTGGTTCTGGGATTTTTGCTCACCGTTCTTGTGATCATTTTGACCCCACGGGGTGAGATCTTGCGTGGAGCCCCAGATCGAGGGAGATTATCAGTGGTCTTGTATGTCTTCCATTTCCTAATAATTGCTCCCACAGTTGATTTCTTCAAACCAAGCTGCTTACCTATTGCAGATTCAGTCTTCCCAGCCTGGTGCAAGTCTACAATTTTGTTTCTGGTGTCCTTTGACAGCTCTTTGGTCTTGGCCATAGTGGAGTTTGGAGTGTGACTGTTTGAGGTTGTGGACAGGTGTCTTTTATACTGATAACAAGTCAAACAGGTGTCATTAATACAGGTAACGAGTGGAGGACAGAGGAGCCTCTTAAAGAAGAAGTTACAGGTCTGTGAGAGCCAGAAATCTTGCTTGTTTGTAGGTGACCAAATACTTATTTTCCACCATAATTTGCAAATAAATTCATAAAAAATCCTACAATGTGATTTTCTGGAATTTTTTTCCTCAATTTGTCTGTCATAGTTGACGTGTACCTATGATGAAAATTACAGGCCTCTCTCATCTTTTTAAGTGGGAGAACTTGCACAATTGGTGGCTGACTAAATACTTTTTTTCCCCACTGTAACTAGGCAAGTCTGTTAAGAACAAATTCTTATTTACAATGACGGCCTACACCGGCCAAACCCGGACAACGCTGGGCCAATTGTGCGCCGCCCTATGGGACTCCCAATCACGGCTGGTTGTGATACAGCCTGGAATCGAACTAGGGGGTCTGTAGTGACGCCTCAAGCACTGAGATGCAGTGCCTTAGACCGCTGCACCACTCGGGAGCCCTGCAATGTTCCCTCTAAGCTGCGCCCCTGCACACAGCTCCCCCGGTTCTGCCTCTCAGAAAAAATATCTCACTCAACTTTCTATAGTTATCCCCGTTAGTTAACACTATTAACTTTTCCCTTCACTGTGAGAATTGTGATTGAATCAACGCCACTTTCAATGCAACATACAGAAACAAAACGAACTATGCAAGACTTAGTATGCAAAACTAACTATGCAAGAGATTTTGTTGTAGGTAGAGTGCATCGGAGTAGGATTCTATTGCATTGACAGGCACGACTCAGGACTGTACTCTACACAGACCGGTGCGCCAAAACCAATCAGAGCTGCAATAGGCCTATATGCAAATAGACCATTGCCATATATGGATTTGTTTTTTCAAAACTCTCTTGGAATGTAGGCCTACATTGAACAACACACATTGGCTGCTACTGTAGGCTGAGTGATAGAACTGCTATTTTCATGTTAAAATGTTATGTGATGCATTTTCTCCATTGTTTTTTATGTTAGGCCACTCTGGTAGACCTACATTATGATCAAATAGCCACAGTAGCCTACTTGGCCACTGTTAACACAGAAAATTAAAGCAGGTACAGCCTCAGTGTTCACAGTAAACGCGCGCCGGAAGTTGCACAGAATTTTCACAACATTCAAGTTTGCGCTCAGCAGACCTGAAATTTGCTCAGTGCAGAATAAAAATTTAGGGAACATTGAATACATGACAATATTGCCACCAGCCCTTGTTGATAAAGTGGTCAGTGGAGGAACAGGATAATTAGGATGTGTGTGTGTTTATTTTTTTATTTTTTTATTTCACCTTTATTTAACCAGGTAAGCCAGTTGAGAACAAGTTATCATTTACAACTGCGACCTGGCCAAGATAAAGCAAGCAGTGCGATAAAAACAACACAGAGTTACATATGGGGTAAAAAACATAAAGTCAAAAATACAACAGAAAATATATATACAGTGTGTGCAAATGTAGCAAGTTATGGAGGTAAGGCAATAAATAGGCTATAGTGCAAAATAATTACAATAGTATTAACACTGGAATGCTAGATGTGCAAGAGATGATGTGCAAATAGAGATACTGGGGTGCAAAAGAGCAAAATAAATAACAATATAGGGATGAGGTAGTTGGGTGGGCTAATTTCAGATGGGCTGTGTACAGGTGCAGTGATCGGTAAGGTGCTCTGACAACTGATGCTTAAAGTTAGTGAGGGAGATAAGAGTCTCCAGCTTCAGAGATTTTTGCAATTCGTTCCAGTCATTGGCAGCAGAGAACTGGAAGGAATGGCGGCCAAAGGAGGTGTTGGCTTTGGGAATGACCAGTGAGATATACCTGCTGGAGCGCAGACTACGGGTGGGTGCTGCTATGGTGACCAATGAGCTAAGATAAGGCGGGGATTTGCCTAGCAGTGATTTATAGATGGCCTGGAGCCAGTGGGTTTGACGACGAACATGTAGTGAGGACCAGCCAACAAGAGCGTACAGGTCACAGTGGTGGGTAGTGTAAGGGGCTTTGGAGACAAAACGGATGGCACTGTGATAGACTACATCCAATTTGCTGAGTAGAGTGTTGGAGGCTATTTTGTAAATGACATCGCCGAAGTCAAGGATCGGTAGGATAGTCAGTTTTACGAGGGCATGTTTGGCAGCATGAGTGAAGGAGGCTTTGTTGCGAAATAGGAAGCCGATTCTAGATTTAACTTTGGATTGGAGATTCTTTATGTGAGTCTGGAAGGAGAGTTTACAGTCTAACCAGACACCTAGGTATTTGTAGTTGTCCACATACTCTAGGTCAGACCCGTCGAGAGTGGTGATTCTAGTCGGGTGGGCGGGTGCCAGCAGCGTTCGATTGAAAAGCATGCATTTAGTTTTACTAGTGTTTAAGAGCAGTTGGAGGCTACTGAAGGAGTGTTGTATGGCATTGAAGCTCGTTTGGAGGTTTGTTAACACAGTGTCCAATGAAGGGCCAGATGTATACAAAATGGTGTCGTCTGCGTATAGGTGGATCTGAGAGTCACCAGCAGCAAGAGCGACATCATTGATATACACGGAGAAAAGTGTCGGCCCAAGAATTGAACCCTGTGGCACCCCCATAGAGACTGCCATAGGTCCAGACAACAGGCCCTCCGATTTGACACACTGAACTCTATCTGAGAAGTAGTTGGTGAACCAGGCGAGGCAGTCATTTGAGAAAACAAGGCTATTTAGTCTGCCAATAAGAATGCGGTGGTTGACAGAGTCGAAAGCCTTGGCCAGGTCGATGAAGACAGCTGCACAGTACTGTCTATTATCAATCGCGGTTATAATATCGTTTAGGACCTTGAGCGTGGCTGAAGTGCACCCATGACCAGCTCGGAAACCGGATTGCATAGCGGAGAAGGTACGGTGGTATTCGAAATGGTCGGTGATCTGTTTGTTAACTTGGCTTTCAAATACTTTCGAAAGGCAGGGCAGGATGGATATAGGTCTGTAGCAGTTTGGATCTAGAGTGTCACCCCCTTTGAAGAGGGGGATGACCGCGGCAGCTTTCCAATCTCTGGGGATCTCAGACGTTATGAAAGAGAGGTTGAACAGACTAGTAATAGGGGTTGCGACAATTTCGGCGGCTAGTTTTAGAAAGAAAGGGTCCAGATTGTCTAGCCCAGCTGATTTGTAGGGGTCCAGATTTTGCAGCTCTTTCAGAACATCAGCTGTCTGAATTTGTGTGAAGGAGAAGCGGGGGGGGCATGGGCAAGTTGCAGCGGAGGGTGCAGAGTTGGTGGCCGGGGTAGTGGTAGCCAGATGGAAAGCATGGCCAGCCGTAGCAAAATGCTTGTTGAAATTCTCGATTATTGTAGATTTATCGGTGGTGATAGTGTTTCCTAGCCTCAGTGCAGTGGGCAACTGGGAGGAAGTGCTCTTATTCTCCATGGACTTTACAGTGTCCCAAAACTTTTTGGAGTTAGTGCTACAGGATGCAAATTTCTGTTTGAAAAAGTTAGCCTTTGCTTTCCTGACTGCTTGTGTATATTGGTTCCTAACTTCCCTGAAAAGTTGCATATCGCGGGGGCTATTTGATGCTAATGCAGTACGCCACAGGATGTTTTTGTGCTGGTCAAGGGCAGTCAAGTCTGAGGAGAACCAGGGGCTATATCGGTTCTTAGTTCTTTATTTTTTGAATGGGGCCTGTTTATTTAAGATTGAGAGGAAATTACTTTTAAGGAACAACCAGGCATCCTCTACTGACGGAATGAGATCTATATCCATCCAGGATACCTGGGCCAGGTCAATTAGGAAGGCCTGCTCGCTAAAGTGTTTTAGGGAGCGTTTGACAGTGATGAGGGGTGGTCGTTTGACCGCGGACCCGTTACGGACGCAGGCAATAAGGCAGTGATCGCTGAGATCCTGGTTGAAGACAGCTGAGGTGTATTTAGAGGGTATGTTAGTCAGGATGATATCTATGAGGGTACCCATGTTTACGGATTTAGGGTTGTACCTGGTAGGTTCGTTGATAATTTGCGTGAGATTGAGGGCATCTAGTTTGGATTGTAGGATGGCCGGGGTATTAAGCATATCCCAATTTAGGTCACCAAGCAGTACGAACTCTGAGGATAAATGGGGGGCAATCAATTCACATATGGTGTCCAGGGCACAGCTGGGGGCTGAGGGGGGTCTGTAGCAAGCGGCAACAGTGAGAGACTTATTTCTGGAAAGGTGGATTTTTAGAAGTAGAAGCTCAAACTGTTTGGGCACAGACCTGGAAAGTATGATAGAGCTCTGCAGGCTATCTCTACAGTATATTGCAACTCCACCCCCTTTGGCAGTTCTATCTAGACGGAAAATGTTATAGTTGGGGATGGAAATTTCAGAATTTTTGGTGGCCTTCCTGAGCCAGGATTCAGACACTGCTAGAACATCAGGGTTGGCGGAGTGTGCTAACGCAGTGAATAACTCAAACTTAGGAAGTAGACTTCTGATATTTACGTGCAAGAAACCAAGACTTTTGCGATTACAGAAGTCAGCAAATGATAGCGCCTGGGGAGTAGGAGTGATACTGAGGGCTGCAGGGCCTGGGTTAGCCTCTACATCACCAGAGGAACAGAGGAGGACTAGAATAAGGATACGGCTAAAGGCTTTAAGAACTGGTCTTCTAGTGCGTTGGGTACATATAATAAAGGGGGCAGATTTCCGGGTGTTGTATAAAAGATTCAGGGCATTATGTACAGACAAGGATATGGAAGGATATGAGTAAAGTGGAGGTAAACCTAAGCGTTGGGTAACAATGAAAGCGATAGCATCACTGGAGGCATCAATTGAGTCGGTCTCCGCGTGTATGGGGGGGTGGGACAAAGGAGCTATCTAAGGCAGGTTTAGCTGGGCTGGGGGATCTACAGTGAAATAGTACAATTAGAAATAACCGAAACAACAATAAGCTAACCATGTTTGGGCTGAGGCTAAACATAAACAGGATGTAGTACCGTAAAAAGGAACAGTCCAGCAGACATCAGCTGTATAGCTGAGTTATCATAAGGTCCGGTGAACAGCAATAGGATAGTTCGGAGGTTGCTAAAGCACTAGCGAGTAAGAGGCCACGGCTAGCGTGTGCTAGCGGGCCGGGGCTAGCAGATGGAATCTTCGTGATCGACGTCGTAACCACATCAGACGATTTCGTCGGCAGACCAGTCGTGTAGGATCGACGGGGCTCCGTGTCAACACTAGGTGGTCCCGTCCGGTTGACAGAGAGGTAGATAGCTGGGAGATGGGCCTAGCTCAGGATGATTAGCCAGACCACAGCGTCCATTTTGTTGCAGCTAGCTGGTAGCGATGGATCCGGAGTTAAAGGTCCAGTGATTCAGTGATTCCGGCAGAAAAACTGATATGTTCTGGGTCGATAACGCGCTGTGCAGACTGGCCGAATAATAGTCCAGACTAGAGCTGGCTGGTGAGTGGTGCAGGCCACGGACAATGGTGAAAAACCGCTAACGGTAGCTGATAGCAAGTAGCTAGTTAGCTGGCTACTCCCGTCCGGTAAACCTAGAGGTAGATATGAGCCTGGATCTAGGCTAGCTTGAGGCTAACTGGTGCTTGCATCGGGGGCAGTGGTGATTAGCCAGACAGCAACATCCATTCGGTTGCGGCTAGCTAGTTGCGATCCGGTGATTAATGTCCAGTGATTAAGTTAATCCCGCAGAGACATTTTTTAAAAAATCCAATGTTCTGGGTGAAATACCGCTAACTGTGGCTAATAGCAAGTAGCTAGTTAGCTGGCTAGCTAGTTTCAACTGGAGATTCTAGATAAAAGGTAAGTCAATAATAGAATCCGTTCCACATTGAGTGAGGCGGGTTGCAGGAAAGTATATTTTGTAGAAGGATGAAAAGTCTGATAGGGAAATATGTACGAAAAATACAAAAAAACAGGGTATTTACAGGCTATTTACAGACACACGACAAAAACAGAACTGCACTACTACGCCATCTGTGTGTGTGTGTGTGTGTGTGTGTGTGTGTGTGTGTGTGTGTGTGTGTGTGCGTGTGTTTGTGTGTGTGTGCATGAATGTGTGTGTTTGAGCGTGTGTGGTTTGATGAGGGGTGTGTGAGGAGAAACTGCCTCAGCAGTGGAAGGAATGCGGTGAGGTGTGTAACACCATAGGCCCAGCATGAGAGTGAGAGATGGAGGAAGAGAGAGAATATGAGTACCATCGCTACACAATTCCCCTAATTAATCAGACCGCTAATGAGTTTGCCTTCACCTGATTGGCTAGCATTAGCATGACTCACAGAGGAAGGAAAGAGATGTTTGACGAGTCTGTTTGACAGTTGTCAGTGCTGGTTGTCAAGGACAATGTGTGATGACTGGATGAAGAGCCAATGAAGATTCCATATGGACTACAGAATGTGCATCAGAGCAGTAACACATTCTCTGCCAATGTTAGGGGGGGGGACATTATCACATTAGAATCAAGCTTCATAGGGTTTTTCTATTGCTCGTGCAATTATGTGCAATGACGTCCAAGGGAAGAAAATGGTGTTCGTTGTTGGACGTAACGTCTTTGTTGTTATAATATCGCAAACAGACGTGGCAGTTTCACCACTACGGACTCCAGCTACTGTATAAGTAACGTTAAACATTGGCAATCAATATACTTATTGTCAACTACAATAGTAGGCTAACACACACACACACACACACAAACAGACAGTGGTGTAAAGTACTTAACCCTCCCGTTGTCCTAGGGTCAAAATGACCCGCCACTGTGTTGAACCAACTTTATTTAATTTTTATATTTTTTGGATCATTTGTGAGAAGGAGGCTTTAAAGTCTCACTGCCTCCTTCTCACAAATGATCCCAAAAATATAAAAATTAAATAAAGTTGGTTCAACACAGTGGCGGGTCATTTTGACCCTAGGACAACGGGAGGGTTAAGTAAAAATACTTTAAAGTACTACTTAAGTCGTTTTTTGGGGTATCTGTACTTTACTTTACTATTTATATATTTTTAAACTTTTACTTTTAATTCATTACATTCCTACAGAAGATAATGTACTTTTTACTACATACATTTTCCCTGACACCCAAAAGTACTTGTTATATTTTGAATGCTTAGCAGGACAGGAAAATGGTCCGATTCACGCACTCATGTCCCTACTGCCTCTGATCTGGTGTACTCACTAAACACAAATGCTTCATTTGTCAATTATGTGTGAGTGTTGCAGTGTGTCCCTGGCTATCCGTAAATAAAATAAATGGTGTTGTCTGTTTAAAAAAAATTATTTATACTTTTACTTTTACTTTTGATACTTAAGTATATTTTAGCAATTACATTTACTTTTGATACTTCAGGATATTTAAAACCAAATACTTTTACTCAAGAAGTATTTTACTGGGTGACTTTCACCTTTACTTAAGTCATTTTCTATTAGGGTATCTTTACTTTTACTCAAGTACGACAATTGGGTACATTTTCCACCGCTGCAAACACACACACACACCTGACAGAAAAGAATAACAGGTGAGATTGTCCAGAGGTAAATAGAATTGGCTTCTTAGACGTTGGAAAGAATCTCCCTCAAGTGATTGCCTGCTCTGTAACTCTGCTGGGATCTGAAGTGATATTGCACACACGCTCTCAGAAGATAAAAGACAACTTAAAGAAGAAAGAAACAAGCTCCGTCACCTCAACAACCTCCATCACTCCCTCTACCCCCCCCCCCCCCCCCCCCCCCATCCCTCTCTCTATCACCACCCCCAATGCCAGAAGAATAACAAAAAAGCAATTTCAACTGTAATTCCACAACAACACCAATAATCCTCAACTTTTTCCTCCTGGGGAACAGGTGTGGGAAAATGAATTCCTCCTGAAGACAGTGAAGGATTGTGATATAGAATTCTGAGAATGGTGTGTGTTGAGAATGTTGTAAAGTGATTTTGGGTCCTTGAAAAGTGCTAAATAAATACCATGTATTATTATTATTATTTATACAACATCATTGTTGAATCCTCGTTTCTGATTGGCTAGAAGGGCATTCTAGAGTGGTCATTAAAACCAGGTATAGAGGGCTTGCTGTTGCATCACAAATCACCTAGCAACCACACCAGGCGCCATGTTGGAAGACCAGAGTCAGTCTGGCTATGTTTTGCTACCACAGAAAACTTCACGAAAATTACCCATTATTTTGTCTTTGTATTATTAGCTGGCTAGATAGATAGCTAGAGGAACTTAGTGTTCAGGCTAACTCAAATGAGCTGCTAACGTAATGTTCGCTAGCTAGCTAGCTTTACAAACTGTATACCTAGCTAAGTGAATTAAATATCACCAGCTAGCTAACTTCATATTAGTTAGTTAGCTAGCTATCTTGATGTGTTTTGTAGCTAGGTATGCATTTGTAGCTAGGTAGCTAGCTAACAGCCATGGAAGAGGATGAAAGGATTATCTAGCAGTTCCAGCTGTCAGAAAACTGAGTAGGGTACTCTGGATAGGGCAGGTACCTTTGTGGGAGGACATTATGAAAAGATTATCCAGTTCCAGTCCCTAATGGAAAAAACTGAGGACAGAGAGATATAACAACATAATATTCAGTGCTGTCTACTTTGAGTATAATGAAGCTTGTTTCTTTGTGATGTTTTCTGTCCTCAGATACAGAGCGCTTTGAAACCCTGTCTGCAGATGAAGAGATCCAAATGAATGTCCCAAGAGAATAAGGGTACATCCGTGTATACCATGGGTTATACAGTGGCTTGCAAAAGTAATCACCCCCCTTGGCATTTTTCCTATTTTGTTGCCTTACAACCTGGAATTAAAATGGATTTTGGGATGGTTGTATCATTTGATTCACACAACATGCCTACCACTTTGAAGATGCAAAATATTTTTTATTGTGAAACAAACAAGAAATAAGACAAAAAAACAGAAAACTTTAGCGTGCATAACTAATCACCCCCCTAAAGTAAATACTTTGTAGAGCCACCTTTTGCAGCAATTACAGCTGCAAGTCTCTTGGGGTATGTCTCTGTAAGCTTGGCACATCTAGCCACTGGGATTTCTGCCCATTCTTCAAGGAAAACTGCTCCAGCTCCTTTCAGGTGGATGGGTTCCGCTGGTCTACAGCAATCTTTAAGTCATACCACAGATTCTCAATTGGATTGAGGTCTGGGCTTTGACTAGGCCATTCCAAGACATTTCAATGTTTCCCCTTAAACCACTTGAGTGTTGCTTTAGCAGTATGCTTAGGGTCATTGTCCTGCTGGAAGGTGAACCTCCATCCCAGTCTCAAATCTCTGGAAGACTGAAACAGGTTTCCCTCAAGAATTTCCCTGTATTTAGCGCTATCCATCATTCCTTCAATTCTGACCAGTTTCCCAGTCCCTGCCGATGAAAAACATCCCCACAGCATGATGCTGCCACCATCATGCTTCACTGCAGGGATGGTGTTCGCGGGGTGATGAGAGGTGTTGGGTTTGTGCCAGACATAGCGTTTTCCTTGATGGCCAAAAAGCTCAATTTTAGTATCATCTGACCAGAGTACCTTCCTCAATATGTTTGAGGAGTCTCCCACATGTCTTTTGGTGAACAGCAAACGTGTTTGCTTATTTTTTTCTTTAAGCAATGGCTTTTTTCTGGCCACTCTTCCGTAAAGCCCAGCTTTGTGTAGTGTACGGCTTTAAGTGGTCCTATGGACAGATACTCCAATCTCCGCTGTAGAGCTTTGCAGCTCCTTCAGGGTTATCTTTGGTCTCTTTGTTGCCTCTCTGATTAATGCCCTTCTTGCCTGGTCCGTGAGTTTTGGTGGGTGGCCCTCTCTTGGCAGGTTTGTTGTCTTTCCATTTTTTTATAATGGATTTAATGGTGCTCCGTGGGATGTTCAAAGTTTCGGATATTGTTTTATAACCCAACCCTGATGTGTACTTCTCCACAACTTTGTCCCTGACTAGTTTGGAGAGCTCCTTGGTCTTCATGGTGCAGCTTGCTTGGTGGTACCCTTTGCTTAGTGGTGTTGCAGACTCTGGGGCCTTTCAGAACAGGTATATATATACTGAGATCATGTGACAGATCATGTGACACTTAGATTGCAAACAGGTGGACTTTATTTAACTAATTATGTGACTTCTGAAGGTAATTTGTTGCACCAGATCTTATTTAGGAGCTTCATAGCAAAGGGGGTGAATACATATGCACGCACCACTTTTCCGTTATTTATTTTGTATAATATTTGGAAACAACTTATTTTTTTCATTCCACTTCACCAATTTGGACTATTCTGTGTATGTCCATTACATGAAATCCAAATAAAAATCTATTTAAATTACAGGTTGTAATGCAACAAAATAGGAAAAATGCCAAGGGGGGTGAATACTTTTGCAAGACACTGTAGCACACGCACACATGCATACTGACGCCACACACACACACTCACACACACATAATCACTTTACCCATACCTATGCACTAACTCTCTTGCACTGACTCTATGCTCACACACTGGACTCTACCCACACACTCACACATACTTACACTGACACCCCAACACACACACACACACACTACATACACCCACACACACGTAACATACACACACATGCATAAAGACGCCATGCACTCACACACACACACTTTCACACTCACCACAAACGCTGCTGCTACTGTCTATTATCTATCCTGTTGCCTAGTCACTTTGCCCTTACCTATATGTAAAGTGCATAGCTACCTCAATTACCTCGTACCCCTGTACATCAACCCGGTACTGGTATACAGCCATGTTATTTTTGATCATTATTTTTATTTGTTATTCACTTTGTATTTATTCCTTGTGTCACTGTTTCAATTATTTCTTTATTTTCAAAATGTTTACATTTTACATTTTAGTCATTTAGCAGACGCTCTTATCCAGCGACTTACATTTAGTGAGTGCATACATTTTTTATAATTTTTTTCATACTGGCCCCCCGTGGGAATCAAACCCACAACCCTGGCATGGCAAACGCCATGCTCTACCAACTGAGCCACACGGGACCAAAATCTTATCTTTAACTCTGCATTGTTGGAAATGGACCCGTAAGTAAGCATTTAACTTTTAGTCTACACCTGTTGTCTACTAAGCATGTGACAAATAAAATTGTATTTTATTTTATTTGATAAAGGCAACATCCGCACTGGGATAAAGGATAGAGCTGCTGCTTTCAAGGAAAGGGACATTAATCCGGACGCTTATAAGAAATTCTGCTAACAGGCAAAGTGTCAATACAGAGGCAAGATTGAATCCTACTATGCCGGCTGTGATGCGTGTCGGATGTGGCAGGGCTTGCAAACTATAACGGATTACAAAGGGAAACTCAGCCGCAAGCTGGCCAGTGATAGCGAGCCTACCAGACGAGCTAAATATCTTCTATGCTCGCTTCGAGGCAAGCAACACTGAACCATGCATGAGACCACCAGCTGTTCCAGACGACTGTTTGATTTCACTCTCCGTAGCCGATGTGAGCAAGACCAATAAAAAAGCTTAACATTCACAAGGCCACGGGGCCAGACGGATAACTTTTTTTTTTTTTTTTTTTTTTTTGTCATTTAGCAGACGCTCTTATCCAGAGCGACTTACAGGAGCAATTAGGGTTAAGTGCCTTGCTTAAGGGCACATCGACAGATTTTTCACCTAGTCGGCTCGGGGATTAGAACCAGCGACCTTTCGGTTACTGGCACTATGCTCTTAACCACTAAGCTACCTGCCGCCCTAAAGGATTACCAGTACAGAGCATGCATGGGCCAGCTGGCAAGTGTCTTCACTGACATTTTAAACCTCTCCCTGACCCAGTCTGTCATATCTATATGTTTCAAGTAGACCACCAGTCCCTGTGCCCAAGAACGCCAAGGTAACCTGTCTAAATGACTATCGCCCCGTAGCACTCACATCTGTAGTCATGAAATGCTTTGAAAGGCTGGTCATGGCTCACATCAACACCATCATCCCAGACACCCTGGACCCACTCCAATTCACAAACCGCCCCAACAGATCCACAGATGATGCAATCTCTATTGCACTCCGCACTGCCCTCTCCCACCTGGACATGAGGAACACCTATGTGATAATGCTGTTCATTGACTACAGCTCAGTGTTCAACACCATAGTGCCCTCCAGGCTCATCACTAAGATAAGGTACCTGGGACTGAACACCTCCCCTCTGGACTTCCTGACGGGACACCCCCAGGTGTTGAGGGTAGGCAACAACACATCCTGACACAGGGGCCACTCAGGGGTGTGTGCTTAGTCCCCTCCTGTACTCCCTGTTCACCCACGACTGCGTGGCCGCGCACGACTCCAACACCATCATTAAGTTTGCTGACAACACGACGGTGGTAGGCCTGATCACCGACGCTGATGAGACAGCCTATAGGGAGGAGGTCAGTGTCCTGGCAGTGTGGTGCCAGGACAACAACCTCTCCCTCAACGTCAGCAAGACAAAGGAGCTGATCGTGGACTACAGGAAATGGAGGGCCAAGCACGCCCCATCTACATCGATGGGGCTGTAGTGGAGTGGGTCGAGAGCTTCAAGTTCCTCTGTGTCCACATCACTAAGGAATTAAGATGGTCCAAACACACCAACACAGTCGTGAAAAAGGCATAACAACGCCTCTTCCTCCTCACAACGCTGAAAGGATTTGGCATGGGCCCTCAAAAAGTTAGTCAGGATCGAGGGAAAGATGAACGGAGGAAAGTACAGAGAGATCCTTGATGAAAACCTGCTCCAAAGCGCTCAGGACCTCAGACTGGGGCGAAGGTTAACCTTCCAACAGGACAACGACCCTAAGCACACAGCCAAGACAACGCAGGAGTGGCTTTGGGACAAGTCTCTGAATGTCCTTGAGTCGCCCAGCCAGAGCCCGGACTTGAACCCGGTCGAACATCTCTGGAGAGACCTGAAAATAGCTGTGCAGCGACGCTCCCCATTCAACCTGACATAGCTTGAGAGGATTTGCAGAGAAGAATAGGAGAAACTCCCCAAATACAGGTGTGCCAAGCTTGTAGCGTCATACCCAAGAAGTCTTGAAGCTGTAATCGCTGCCAAAGGTGCTTCAACAAAGTACTGAGTAAAGGATCTAAATACTCATGTAAATGTGATATTTCAGGTTTTTTTTTTATATATACATTTGTATAAAATGAAATCTATTTTAGAATAAGGCTGTAACGTAACAACATTTTGAAAAAGTCAGGGGGTCTGAATACTTTCCGAATGCACTGTTTATGTACATATCTACCTCAATTATCTCATACCCCATCAACTGCACATCAACTCGGTACTGGTACCCCGTGTAGACAAGTTATCGTTACTCATGGTGTATTTATTCCACGTGTTATTGTTCTATTTATCTCTCTGCATTGTTGGGAAGGGCCCGTAAGCATTTCACTGTTAGTCTACACCTGTTGTTTATGAAGCATGTGACAATTTTTTATTTTTTAAATATTTTTTATTTTAAGAAGAGTAGAGTAGAGTATAGGTCAGTACAGTACAGTAGAGTAGAGCACACTACAGTAGAGCACAGTATTATTTACTGTATTGTACTGTATTTTACTGTACTGTACTGAACTGTACTCTACTCTACTGTACTGTACTGAGCTATACTGTACTGTACTGAACTCTACTCTACTGTACTATGCTGTGTTGTACTGTACTGTACTGTACTGTACTGTGATGTCCAAACTTGTGAAACATAGAGGTCTATGATTGGTACATATTTGGTCCAGTCCAACCAAATTTGGTCTTGTTTGCGGGCGGAGCTCATTCAAATAATAGCCAGTGTGTAGAATAATACCCAAACATGCAAAGGAGGATTTTACATTTTTCTACCTTTGTGTGTCTATTCAGGATACTCACCATGAAGAGAATGACATTCATAATTATGCATTTCTGTATTGTACAGATCAGGGACCCATGATGTTATTCTGTTACCATCGTTGTAATCGGGTATAATCCATTTAACTTCCTGTAGTTCAATAACCAAAATAGACTTTCTCAAACTCAAGGTGTCATATCATAGCTGACACACCATTCTTTCTGCAGACATATTTGAATCTTCATTCAGAGCGGATATGTAACCGAGTTTTTGGAAAACATGGCCACATAACAAACTGAGTGAGATTTTACTTTATTCTGTTACCAAACTTTAGATATGCATTGTTCTTCGAGTAAATGTGTTTTTGTAAAATTTACTGTGGAAATTGTTAAAAGTTGTCCTTGTGCATAGAGTTGTTTGGTTTGTTTAACTTTCCAATCAATGGTTTCTGTTTGGCATACTTTTAAAGTGAAAAATCTGAGTCTCATTCTGTTATCGTGGAATTGCCCTTGAACAAACGCAAATGCAGCTACTTCTCTGTTATTCTGGCTGCGCTGTTTCACATGACTGTGTTAGTCATAGTTAGCAAGTAAGGGGTAAGAACGTTGCCAGCCAGCATGGCAACCAACCAAAAAAAAAAAAGATTGACTGGAGTGTCCATGTGGATTGTGTGTGCTAAGGCAGTAGTTCCCAACCATTTTCAGTTACTGTACCACCAACTGAATTTTGCTCTGCCCAGACTACCCCTGAAGTACCCCCTCATGTGCATTTTACCAGTGAACCTATGGTCTCATGAGTCTTCTCAAGTACCCCCTGTGGATAGGCCAAGTACCCCTAGGGGTCCTAGTACTACTGGTTGGGAACCACTGTGCTAAGGTGCAACAGCGCATGTACTATCTTTGCAGGCTGAGATATTTCGGGGGAAGCTCAGAAATACTAAACTTGTTCTTCGGCCCCACTATCCAAAGTGTTGACAGTGTCATGGTACAGGCAAAACCCAGGGTGACAGGTCTGCTGAAAACGGACAAAAAAAATATTGGTAAGCCCACCAACAAAACCTTTCTGGACAGCTACCACACAAACATGCTGAGGATGGCAAACAAAATAGCCACAATAACATTATGTGCAATGCTCAGGGACCTTGGACATTAAGGGGATGTGTAATATTGAGTATACGAGGGGGGGGGGGGGGGGGCATATCTATGTAATAGGGCGGCAGGTAGCCTAGCGGTTAAGAGCTTTGAGCCAGTAACCGAAAGGTCACTGGTTTGAATCCCCGAGCTGACTAGGTGAAAAATCTGTTGACGTACCCTTGAGCAAGGCACTTAACCCTAATTGCTCCTGTAAGTCGCTCTGGGTAAGAGTGTCTGCTAAATTAAGAAAATGTAATACCTTATTATTATCTATTCGGATGCCTTGTCACTTTACCCTGCCTTCATGTACATATCTACCTCAAATACCTTATTATTATCTATCCGGATGCCTATTCACTTTATCCTGCCTCCATGTACATATCTACCTCAAATACCTCGTACCTCTGCACATTGATCTGGTACTGGTACTCCTTGTATATAGCTCCATTCTTGTGTATTTTATTTTATTCATCTTGTGTTAGTTACAATCTTTGGTATTATTATTATTATTTATTTTATTACTATTATTTTTAAGTCTGCATCATTGGTAAAGGTTCGTAAGCAAGCATTTCACAATAAAGTCTACACCAGTTGTATTCGGTGCTGTCACGATCGTCTAACAGAGATGAGGACCAAGGCGCAGCGTTGCAGACGAACATACTCTTTATTATATACACGATCAAAACAACAAAACGATAACGTGACAGTTCACGGTCTAACAAAAACCAACTAGAAACAAGAACCCACAAACACAAAGGGAAAAACAGACAGTTTAAATATGGCTCCCAATCAGAGACAACCATTCACAGCTGACACTCGTTGCCTCTGATTGGGAGTCACTCAGGCCAACATAGAAATACACAAACTAGAACTCCCAACCTAGAAATAGAATACATAGATCTACACACCCTGGCTCAACATAACAGTGTCCCCAGAGCCAGGGCGTGACAGTACCCCCCCCTAAAGGCGCGGACTCCGACCGCGCCAACTAAATACCACAGGGGAGGGACCGGGTGGGCACTCCGCCTTGGCGGCGGATCCGGCTCCGGGCATGATCCCCACTCCCTCTCTAACCCCCCAAAGTACCCCTGGTCCGGTCTGGCCCTGCTGACCGGAGCTGGACTGCACACTGGTGGAGCGGATTGCTCTAGCTCCGGCGTGAAGCAGCTGACCCGTGCTGAACCAGGCACCAGTGGAACAGGCACGGGCTGTGCCGGACTGACGACGCACATCACTGGCTTGGTGTGGGGAGCAGGAACGGCCCGAGCCGGGCTGACGAAACGCACCCCTGACTTGGTGCGGGGAGCAGGAGCGGGCCGAACCGGGCTGACGAAACGCACCACTGACTTGGTGCGGGGAGCAGGAACGGGCCGAGCCGGGCTGAGGAAGCGCACCACTGACTTGGTGCGGGGAGCAGGAACGGGCCGAGCCGGGCTGACGAAGCGCACCACTGACTTGGTGCGGGGAGCAGGAACGGGCCGAGCCGGGCTGACGAAGCGCACCACTGACTTGGTGCGGGGAGCAGGAACGGGCCGAGCCGGGCTGACGAAGCGCACCACTGACTTGGTGCGGGGAGCAGGAACGGGCCGAGCCGGGCTGACGAAGCGCACCACTGACTTGGTGCGGGGAGCAGGAACGGGCCGAGCCGGGCTGGCGAAGCGCACCGTAGGCTTGGTGCGAGGGGCAGGAGTAGGCCGGGCTGGGCTGGCGAAGCGCACCGTAGGCTTGGTGCGAGGGGCAGGAACGGGCCGAGCCGGGCTGGCGAAGCGCACCGTAGGCTTGGTGCAAGGGGCAGGAGCAGGCCGGGCCGGGCTGGCGAAGCGCACCGTAGGCTTGGTGCGAGGGGCAGGAGCAGGCCGGGCCGGGCTGGCGACGCGCACCGTAGGCTTGGTGCGAGGAGCAGGAACAGACCGGACCGTACTGGGGACACACACAACTGGCCCTACACCGGGATCTGGAACGGGCCGGACCGGACTGGTAACACACCCCAGTACCTCTCGCCGTGCCTCTACACCTTCCATCCCCTCTTCGACCAGTGGCCCCCGTAACCTGGCGGCCTCCTCTGCCAACCCGCTGGACCGCTCTATCGCGGCCTCCTGCTGCCCCGACGTCGTGAGCCCCCCCCTAAAACATTTCTGGGGGTCTCTCTTCCCCGTGGACCAGGCCTCTATAGTTCTCGCCCAACTCTCGCTCTTCTGCTTCCAACTCCCGCCATTCAGCTCCTCATTTGGCTTGACCCAGTCGAAGCTCTTCCTCCACTGTTCCCAAGTCCACCCCTTCTGCTCCTCACTAGGCTTGACCCAGTCGAGGTTGCCACGGAGATCTGCTAGCGATTCCCCTGGCGATGGCTCCTGGACACGCTGCTTGGTCCAGTTTTGGTGGGTTCTTCTGTCACGATCGTCTAACAGAGATGAGGACCAAGGCGCAGCGTTGCAGACGAACATACTCTTTATTATATACACGATCAAAACAACAAAACGATAACGTGACAGTTCACGGTCTAACAAAAACCAACTAGAAACAAGAACCCACAAACACAAAGGGAAAAACAGACAGTTTAAATATGGCTCCCAATCAGAGACAACCATTCACAGCTGACACTCGTTGCCTCTGATTGGGAGTCACTCAGGCCAACATAGAAATACACAAACTAGAACTCCCAACCTAGAAATAGAATACATAGATCTACACACCCTGGCTCAACATAACAGTGTCCCCAGAGCCAGGGCGTGACAGGTGCATTTGACAAATTACATTTAATTTGACTTATAATAATAAGTGGCTGTTGTTGTCAATGTAATGAGAAGTATTATCATGATGTACAATTATAACAACCCCCACACCATCAAATTATTTTTTATCAGTAATCTATTGCCTGGTCATGTGAGATTGCACTCCAGTGAAAACAAGCATTTGTGTGTTATGACCATAACCCTCAGGGTCATTGACCCTTGACCTCTCCCTGGGTGGAATGACCTTATGGGTGACATCACATTGCCTCTGAGAAACAATGGGCCTTGATTATCTACCTACTCGCCCTCCATCAGAGGAGAGCAACGTCGATAGGTCCTGATCTACTGGTTGCTATGGACATTAGCCTTTCAGATAAACAGCCCAAGGCAATGTTAAATGATGTCAAGTCAGTTAAAGATCTAATCTGCCAAATGTTTAACTGTTTAGAAGTTCTCTCTACACTCTGTGAGGAATATAAAAACATTGCACTAACGACTCGTGTTGCCTGCGGTATCGACGCTGGAGATCCATGGACGGTAATCAATGTCAAACCAGCAGTGAATGTAAAAATAATTGTGCTTCTTAATTTTTTATATTTTCCCAGTAATGTGTGTTTTTGTGTTGGAATGGAAATGGAATGGAAATGGAAATGGAAATGGACATTTTGACAATTTAAGGCTGTAATTCATCCCCTCAATATATGTTGTATTAACATGGCAAAGGCAGAGTATAAGTAGTTCAGGCCAATATCTTCTCAAAATCAGTTCCTGGTTTTCAAGATGAGTTAAATGCCAACGATTGTCTGGTCTGGTTTTCTTGCAGGTTTACTTTCTATGTGAATTGTCTGAACATAAAGCTTGTTCAGCAGTGACAGGCATTTGATTTAGCAGTGGATTTCTATGGATTTCTATGGTAAATAACGGTAAGTGTCGGGGGAAAAGGATGCTGTGCTTCTGACAGGGAGAATTAAATTATTGTTTGCAACCCGATCCACACAGGCCTTTGGCTGAACGATTAAACATTTATCATTTACTGTAATAGCTGGACACATATCATTTACAATAAAAATAAATTGGTCTGTGCTCAGCTCTTGGCAGGATTCCGCTTAGATTCGGTTTGGTGGTTATGGAATTTAAATAGCTTATGACAGCAGAAGTGCCACCGTAGGTTCAGCGCCCAGAAAAGCAGCTGACTCTGAAAACGATCTGTGTGGATGTTTGATTTGGTCTCTCTCTCTCTGTCTCTTTATGTGTTTTTATGTACATCATATTTCATGTATGTTTTCCATGTAAGTATATTTCTTCAGCATGTGTTGGTTTTATGAGGGAGGACAGTAATTGAATATTGCATGTTTCAGAACTCTGCTGGGTAGGCTATGTTGTGGGTGTATGGACACGTGTAAAAAAAAAACATTACACTAAAATCCTGGGAGAATAAATTATATTTCATGATAGTCTATGCCTTTATATCTCTTTACCTTCTCCCACTCCTCCTCTGCCCTTTCCATCACTCTCTCACTCCCTCTTGAATGGGACAGGTTAGTTACAAAACGACGTTGATTGACATTTCTCCCTCATTGCCCTTATGGCTCTGCATAGCACGCTGTAGGCTGGCTGACTAAACGCCCTGTCTCTTCACCGGGGCACAAAGGCTGGTTTAGGCCCTGATTTGATGGGGAGGCGTGATTGAGGGACTCTTATGGTGAGTGACACAGGCCCTTAAATCAGGCCTGAAGCGCTGTGCCTGTCGTGTGAGGGAATGAGGGAGCGTATAGCTCTCTGTTCTCAAGGTCGTGCTGTGTGCTGTATCTGTGACAGAATCAGGAATCTTCTTGCTGCCTACCTGACAGATTCAGGCCTAGGGGATATATCCTGCATGTCCTCCTCATCCTCTGGAGATGTAGGTGCAGTGCTTCTATTCCTCACTCACTGTCTCTTTCACACACAGACACACCAGCATGCACACACACACACGCCCGCACTCACACGGACACACACACCAATGTCAAAAAAAAATTATCTCTTAGTCTCTCACACAATTGGATGATGTTTGAACATGACAAGTCTCCTGAGTACAGCACCATGAAGGGAAGATTATGTGGTTCTCTGTCTATCTGCCAGAACACCCACACATTTACACACACACACAAATTTATGCACACACACGTTCCACAGTCATAAAACACATCAACTCCAACACAAACATTCAAACGCGCACATATTTGACGAGTTATTAAACATGTTCGACCTTTGTCTCGGCAGCATGTCAAGACGCATGATTCATACTGCTAGAGATGCTCAATGGCGTTGTCTTGGGAGCACAATATTCCTCTCTCTCGCTTTCTCTCTCTCTCTCCCTCTTTCTCCCCTCTCTCTCCCTCCCTCTCAGGCTCTCTCCCGTTCCTCTCCCTCTCTCGCTCTGCAGTCTCCCACCCGTTTATCCAGTTCATCTCCTCACATTTCCCTCCATCTGTTCATTCTGTATCATCCTTATCTCTAGGACCATTTCTGCTCTGTCTTGCTATGTGTAACTCATGCTAAATACAGGCTTTGCCCGGGGCCCAGCAGGAAGTCTTTTTGGCACTGTACTAAGAGATGTAATCCCTGTGTGTTTGAATATGGTTTACAAAGTCACAGATTAGCCACCCACAGGCCTATGTCTGACTGACTGTCTGAATGACTGATAGACACCTGCACATACAGGATACAGGGAGCCATTCATCTAACAGACCTGTTCCTTATCACCTCACACACATAGTGAACACTAGTCTGACTGACTAACGCACATGCCTCAGGTAAGGCATTCAAATGTCACCATCGACATAGACACGGATATAAAGTGCAAAATAAATAGTATGCATCATTTAGGGGATTTTGGGGGATTTCATTAACAGGGGATATTTTGCTGTTTGATTCATTGAATTTACTTAAATCCATGACAAAAAATGGGAACATTTGCTACAGTGTGAAACGCAAACTATTTCAGTAATTAGACAGTGGTAAGAAAACAACATGCATCATGTCTGTGTTGGTATAATTTAGCTGGAGTTGGTATGCTTTTCCTTCTTTTTGACTTTTTTTTTGTACAGCTTTGTGAGAACGGAACCAGTGAGCAGGCTAAGTGTACGTTCCTCCTCCTGAATGTTGTCATCCATCATTCTAGGGTGTTATTCTGTGCTTCACTGACACCCCCTGTCTGTTTGTCCTCCATTTCCCTCCTTCACTCCTCTACCTCTCCCTCCAAATGAGAGAGCATTCCTCATTTCCTGCTATTTGGGTCTAGATAGTTTGTTTTTCCCTGGGGGACATTGAGAGATGTCCCTGTACACCTCCTCTCCTCCTCTCCTCCTCTCCTCCTCTATCCTCACCTGCATCACACTCAACGAGAAACCTTCTCAGATTGAAACTTTTTAAAACTGCAACTTTGCGATTCTCCGTTCCTATGGTGAAATCAGCTCTTTCTAGTGACCATTGATGACCTTAGATGAGCCCATTGAAAGGTGATTAAATAATAACGACTCAGTAATAAAGAGAAACAGCCAACTTTGGCTCAACTTGCCAGCACAGTACTCTCCGAGTAACGTCCCCTCTCTTAGACTCGAGGTCACTCCTACTTCCTGGCCCATCCATTTCCCCCAGGATGCACTAGGGTGTCCCCTGATGTCCCCAGGTTTGCACTAGTACAGCTTCATAAAAGGGCCAAATGAAATTCTCAAATTAATTTCGGTGGAGTGATTTTACGTGACCCCAGGTCTTTCGATTAGTGTGTACGTTTCTCTGAACTCATTCTCAAGCAGACCGTAAGTCTCTTTGCCCTTTCTTTTTATACTCCACGTGTACGTGGTACTCTGACAAATATTAATATTTGATAGGCAGCATTTGGAGAAATGCTAGAATTGAATCTCGGCCTCTATATGGGCAATGATGTCCAACTCTGACCATGCAGAAGCATAAATTGCACATGGGCTGGAATATGC
Source organism: Coregonus lavaretus (assembly GCF_964263955.1). Lineage (NCBI taxonomy): Eukaryota > Metazoa > Chordata > Actinopteri > Salmoniformes > Salmonidae > Coregonus > Coregonus lavaretus. Next base: position 69,072,357 of record NC_139992.1, on the reverse strand, counting down.
TTTGAGAGCAAAGCTTCTCGCCAAAGGCTTTTTGAAACTGTGGCTTTGACAAAACGACCTGGAAGTCTTGCCCTGCAATATTGAGTATTAAAGTGTACCAAGCATCTGGTTTTTAAGTGAAACCTTAGGCAAAGGAACAGAAAGTGTTGTGTCACTGTTTTTATCAAGCACCACTTTCCCAGCCATGATATGACCTATGCCTCCAACCAGTTTTGCTTTCTGCTTTTACAGGTAAAACTCTGAGACATTGAATGTTGTAAATGTACCACTCCTATTAGATAACTCTAGAACGTTATACACACTTATTTACCTTATTCTCAGGTTCTATTTTCCCTGGCATTGTTTTGGCTTCGCCCAAGGTGTTTCATAAAGAAAGTGCATCGTCACCTCTCACCACCAACATGGGTTCAGAGAGGACAGGGTTGAACAATGCAGTGCCTTGTTTTATTTGAAGGACACACTTTGAACTGTTCTCTAAAGGTCCAAACTGTTGAACTATTGGTATTAGACTGAGATTTTGGTTGGAGGCCCTGCTGAGCTGCAACACTTTGCAGTTGATCACATCTAAATTACAGAGCCCCAGGCACTCAGAGTGTGGTACATGCCGCCCTTCTTAACCCATGAGTTATTTCAACAAAAAATAAAATATTCAACCCACGACTATCCCAATAATCATCAGTCTCAGGCCTTCCAGACTGGTCATCTGGTTACAGTAATAAAACAGTGTTTAATTTTATGCGACCATATGTTACTTCAGTAAACCCCACAGTGACCTGGTCAAAAGGACATAGAGCGACTTAGACTTTGTTCACATGATAGTTTTCACATACAAGAGGTGAGTTCAACAAGGCTTCTGTTGATGGCAAACATTTTACTTAGGCTGCGTTCACACAGGCAGCCCAATTCTGATCTTTTTTTCTCTAATTCGTCTTTTGACCAATCAGATCAGCTCTGAAGTGAAAAGATCTGATGTGATTAGTCAAAAGACTGATTCATGGAAAAAATATCAGAATTGGGCTGCCTGTGTAACGATTTCAATTAACATTCCAAAATGTTACGGTGAAACATCAAACGATTACTGTGGCATTGTAGCGGCAACAATCGAACTGCAACTAACTTTGCTATTCCTACTACCTGTAATAGAAAGCCTACGTGGACATATGATTATTTGTTGTGACAGATTAGACCTGAAATAGACATTTACGTTTGCCGCACACTACCTTCTCAGACTGTGGGCTAACGTTAGTGAACAGTCGCAGACTCGCGGCTAACACAAAACAAATGGAATATGTAAGCTAACGTTCGCAAACTATTTATCTTGTTGAACGCACCTCAGGTGTTCTGTTGTTGAATCCTCTGCATGTTGCCTGATGGCGAAACAGAAATGATCTCACATCCATCAGCACTTGACTATTACTAGAGCCCAAACATGTTTCAAAAATTAAATCAACCATGCCTCTCACTGTATCCACATTCATTAGCTGGGTTATGTTGTCTGCCTTCACCTAGGGCAAAATAATGATAAGCATCGCAGTGCTAGCTGTGCCACTAGAGATCCTGGTTCGAATCCAGGCTCTGTCGTAGCCGGCCGCGACCGGGAGACCCATTGGGCGACGCACAATTGGCCCAGCGTCATCCAGGGTAGTGGAGGGAATGGCCGGCAGGGATGTAGCTCAGTTGGTTGAGCATGGCGTTTGCAACGCCAGGGTTGTGGGTTCGATTCCCACGGGGGGCCAGTATGAAAAATAATGTATGCACTCACTAACTGTACGTCGCTCTGGATAAGAGCGTCTGCTAAATGAGACTAAAATGTAATAATTAAGCAATAAGGCCCGAGGGGGTGTGGTATATGGCCAATGTACCAAGGCTAAGGGCTGTTCTTAGGCACGACGCATCACCACCCAGTTTATAATGTATATTATATATAATGTATATTTCATTCATTCAGCTTTGGCATGTTCCCGCCCTTGGGCTGAGATGCCTTCAGGGCATCCGGCACACATGCCTGGAGCTGGACAGGAGACTCTCATGGTTTACAACAAGTGGCAGTCTATGGTAATCAAAAGCAAACACACAGTGCCTACTCTGCCCCCAGGCCCAGTATTCATATTGATGTGATAATAGATCATCTGCCTGCCAACTCTGTGGATATTCACACATGTATTTTTCAGCTATATCGGCCTCCTATTGCCCTGGATGTAGGTAAAATGTTGTTTTGGAGATCGCTTTAAAAAGACGCCTGAAAACAGTAATCAATAGAAAACCAGGATTGAGCACATTCATTATAATGAGAGTGTGCTTCTCAGCTGTACTCTACGTTTATGATTTTGGTGATGGGTCGTTATTAACCTGTTGTAGGTACTATGTACCTAAGGATATGATCACAAGTCATGATGATCGATGTGTATGTGAGTGTGAATCTTCTAAAAATCCACCTTTCCAGAAATAAGTCTCTCACTGTTGCCGCTTGCTACAGACCCCCCTCAGCCCCCAGCTGTGCCCTGGACACCATGTGTGAATTGATTGCCCCCCATTTATCCTCAGAGTTCGTACTGCTTGGTGACCTAAATTGGGATATGCTTAACACCCCGGCCATCCTACAATCCAAACTAGATGCCCTCAATCTCACACAAATTATCAACGAACCTACCAGGTACAACCCTAAATCCGTAAACATGGGTACCCTCATAGATATCATCCTGACTAACTTACCCTCTAAATACACCTCCGCTGTCTTCAACCAGGATCTCAGCTATCACTGCCTTATTGCCTGCGTCCGTAACGGGTCCGCGGTCAAACAACCACCCCTCATCACTGTCAAACTCTCCCTAAAACACTTTAGCGAGCAGGCCTTCCTAATTGACCTGGCCCAGGTATCCTGGATGGATATAGATCTCATTCCGTCAGTAGAGGATGCCTGGTTGTTCTTTAAAAGTAATTTCCTCTCAATCTTAAATAAACATGCCCCATTCAAAAAATACAGAACTAAGAACAGATATTGCCCCTGTTTCTCCTCAGACTTGACTGCCCTTGACCAGCACAAAAACATCCTGTGGCGTACTGCATTAGCATCAAATAGCCCCCGCGATATGCAACTTTTCAGGGAAGTTAGGAACCAATATACACAAGCAGTCAGGAAAGCAAAGGCTAACTTTTTCTAACAGAAATTTGCATCCTGTAGCACTAACTCCAAAAAGTTTTGGGACACTGTAAAGTCCATGGAGAATAAGAGCACTTCCTCCCAGCTGCCCACTGCACTGAGGTTAGGAAACACTATCAACACCGATAAATCTACAATAATCGAGAATATCAACAAGCATTTTGCTATGGCTGGCCATGCTTTACACCTGGTTACCACTACCCCGGCCACCAACTCTGCACCTTCAGCTGCAACTTGCCCATAACCCCCCCGCTTCTCCTTCACACAAATTCAGAGAGCTGATGTTCTGAAAGAGCTGCAAAATCTGGACCCCTACAAAACAGCTGGGCTAGACAATCTGGACCCTTTCTTTCTAAAACTAGCCGCCGAAATTGTCGCAACCCCTATTACTAGCCTGTTCAACCTCTCTTTCGTAACGTCTGAGATCCCCAGAGATTGGAAAGCTGCCGCGGTCATCCCCCTCTTCAAAGGGGGTGACACTCTAGATCCAAACTGTTACAGACCTATATCCATCCTGCCCTGTCTTTCGAAAGTATTTGAAATCCAAGTTAACAAACAGATCACCGACCATTTCGAATCCCACCGTACCTTCTCCGCTATGCAATCCGGTTTCCGAGCTGGTCATGGATGCACTTCAGCCACGCTCAAGGTCCTAAACGATATTATAACCGCGATCACAAGCTTTCGACTCTGTCAACCACTGCATTCTTATTGGCAGACTAAATAGCCTTGGTTTCTCAAATGACTGCCTCGCCTGGTTCACCAACTACTTCTCAGATAGAGTTCAATGTGTCAAATCGGAGGGCCTGTTTTCTGGACCTATGGCAGTCTCTATGGGGGTGCCACAGGGTTCAATTCTTGGGCCGACTCTTTTCTCCGTGTATATCAATGATGTCGCTCTTGCTGCTGGTGACTCTCAGATCCACCTCTATGCAGACGACACCATTTTGTATACATCTGGCCCTTCATTGGACACTGTGTTAACAAACCTCCAAACGAGCTTCAATGCCATACAACCTCCAACTGCTCTTAAACACTAGTAAAACTAAATGCATGCTCTTCAATCGTACGCTGCTGGCACCCGCCCACCCGACTAGAATCACTACCCTCGACGGGTCTGACCTAGAGTATGTGGACAACTACAAATACCTAGGTGTCTGGTTAGACTGTAAACTCTTCTTCCAGACTCACATTAAGAATCTCCAATCCAAAGTTAAATCTAAAATCGGCTTCCTATTTCGCAACAAAGCCTCCTTCACTCATGCTGCCAAACATGCCCTCGTAAAACTGACTATCCTACCGATCCTTGACTTCGACGATGTCATTTACAAAATAGCCTCCAACACTCTACTCAGCAAATTGGATGTAGTCTATCACAATCCGTTTTGTCTCCAAAGCCCCATACACTACCCACCACAGTGACCTGTACGCTCTTGTTGGCTGGTCCTCACTACATGTTCGTCGTCAAACCCACTGGCTCCAGGCCATCTATAAATCACTGCTAAGCAAATCCCCGCCTTATCTTAGCTCATTGGTCACCATAGCAGCACCCACCCGTAGTCTGCGCTCCAGCAGGTATATCTCACTGGTCATCCCCAAAGCCAACACCTCCTTTGGCCGCCATTCCTTCCAGTTCTCTGCTGCCAATGACTGGAACGAATTGCAAAAATCTCTGAAGCTGGAGACTCTTATCTCCCTCACTAACTTTAAGCATCAGTTGTCAGAGCACCTTACCGATCACTGCACCTGTACACAGCCCATCTGAAATTAGCCCACCCAACTACCTCATCCCTATATTGTTATTTATTTTGCTCTTTTGCACCCCAGTATCTCTATTTGCACATAATCTCTTGCACATCTAGCATTCCAGTGTTAATACTAATTGTAATTATTTTGCACTATAGCCTATTTATTGCCTTACCTCCATAACTTGCTACATTTGCACACACTGTATATATATTTTCTGTTGTAAATGAGAACTTGTTCTCAACTGGCTTATCTGGTTAAATAAAGGTTAAATAAAAAATAAATAAAAATAAATAAATACATAAATAAAAAATGTGTCTTTCTGTGTGTGGCCCTGAATGTGTCCGTGAACATAATATCCATCTCCATATTGACATTGCACAGAGTTCAGCACACACTGTCATGGCCAATATCTGATTCTCATGTGACGCAGGCTACAAATGAGAGAAACTCTCCCTGTGTCCAGAAATAGTGCCCTATGCATTACATTTATTACCACCACTTCAAGGAGAAACACACACTCTCTCACACACAACACACACACACACACAGTACATAGTGCCAATAGGAGCCCTGCACCTTCATTAAGACCCAGTGTCTCCCCCTTTCCCTTGTCTCTCTCCCCTCCACAGTGAGCTCTATCTCCTGGTGTTGTTGGCCAATAATTGAAGCATACGCTTAAAAGACCTGGGGAAGATTCTGAAGGGGCCTCTTTAATGAAGTCTGATCTCATTAAAAGATACAGCTCCAATGTGAGGAGAGAGGAAAACAAGCAGAGACAAAGGAGGAGGCCAGTGAGAGCATAAGGAGGTTTTCTACATACAGTATATATTCAGTTGAAGTCGGAAGTTCACATACACTTGGAGTCATTAAAACTCGTTTTTCAACCACAAATTTCTTGTTAACACACTATAGTTTTGGCAAGTTGGTTAGGACATCTACTTTGTGCATGACACAAGTAATTTTTTCAACAATTGTTTACAGACAGATTAGTTCACTTATAATTCACTTTATCACAATTCCAGTGGGTCAGAAGTTTACATACACTAAGTTGTCTGTGCCTTTAAACAGCTTGGAAAATTCCAGAAAATGATGTCATGGCTTTAGAAGCTTCTGATAGGCTAATTGACATCATTTGAGTCAATTGGAGGTGTACCTGTGGATGTATTTCAAGGCCTACCTTCAAACTCAGTGCATCTTTGCTTGACATGGGAAAATCAAAAGAAATCAGCCAAGACGTCAGAAAAAAAAATGGTAGACCTCCACAAGTCTGGTTCATCCTTGGGAGCAATTTCCAAATGCCTGAAGGTACCACGTCCATCTGTACAAACAATAGTACGCAAGTATAAACACCATGGGACCACGCAGCCGTCATACCGCTCAGGAAGGAGACGCGTTCTGTCTCCTAGAGATTAACGTACTTTGGTGCGAAAAGTGCAAATAAATCCCAGAACAACAGCAAAGGACCTTGTGAAGATGCTGGAGGAAATAGGTACAAAAGTATCTATATCCACAGTAAAAGTCCTATATCGACATAACCTGAAAGGCCGCTCAGCAAGGAAGAAGCCACTGCTCCAAACCGCCATAAAAAAGCCAGACTACGGTTTGCAACTGATAATAATAATAATAATAATAATAATAATAATAATAATAATAATAATAATAATAATAATAATAATGATAATAATAATAATAATAATACAAATAATAATAATAATAAAAATAATAATAATAATAGTAATAATAATGATAATAATAATAATAATAATAGTAATAATAATGATAATAATAATAATAACAATAATGATAATAATAATGATAATGATAATGATAATGATAATGATAATGATAACGATAATGATAATGATAATGATAATGATAATGATAATGATGATAATAATAATAATAATAATAATAATAATAATAATAATAATAATGATGATAATATTAACGAAATATATACATAATTGTGGTCCTCTGTAGCTCAGCTGGTAGAGCACGGCGCTTGTAACGCCAAGGTAGTGGGTTCGATCCCCGGGACCACCCATACACAAAATTGTATGCACGCATGACTGTAAGTCGCTTTGGATAAAAGCGTCTGCTAAATGGCATATTATTATTATTATTATTTTATTATTAAATGCCATGCTACACATCCCATATGGGAGGTCATGGTGGACTAAACAGTGCAACTCTGTGCCATGAGTTATGAGATAATAGAGTTTTGATATGTCTGTGAACTATAAACAGGGATCTCTACAGGAAATTAATGGAAGGAAGAGTACTTTATAATATCAACATCCTATCATTTGCTTAAATTGAGCCTGTAACCATTGACAACCATGCAAACATGCTAGCAATACCATCCTGGTTAACAACCTCACCAATTTAGAATGGAAAAACAAACCTATTCACTACATGCACCTACTGGCAGATGAGCACCAAATGGCGATAGAGTGGACAAGACGTGGGAGACCCTGAGAGAGGTAAACAGAGGAGCAGAGGAGAGAAGGAGTGAAGGAGAGAATGGGTTGGCGCTACGTAGAGAGACAGCGGTAGACAGATGTAACATTTAATTCACCTGTCCCCCTAGGAGCTAGCTGCCTGTCGTATTGAGAGACAGACAGGACAGGCTTTTAAAGGAGGGGCTGAGTGTGGACTGATGCTCTGTGACAGGATACAGGATAAGGGCTTCTAATGAGGGTGTAAAGTGTGTGTAAGATGATATTTTCCCCTGTCTTATCCATGTAAATAACATTTGGGGGTTTGTGTGTTTTCCTTTGTATGTACCAAGGTAATGGTCCTGTGCTGGGGGTGGGTGCTGTGTATGCATTTATTTGTGCATGTGTGAAGGTGCATGTGTATCAGTCTGAGGGTGTGTGATGTTGTACAGTATATGTATGGAGGTCCAGGTGCATCTTGGGAGAGAGAGAGAGAGAGAGAGAGAGAGAGAGAGAGAGAGAGAGAGAGAGAGAGAGAGAGAGAGAGAGAGAGAGAGAGAGAGAGAGAGAGATCAAGCAAAGTAGAATGAAATTACTGTGATATTTTTCCACTTTCTATCCCTCCAGTTCAAATGAAGCTTCTGAAGTCTGACCTTAGATACCTCTTTTTAAACTGTGGGAAAAGAAATCAGTCAAAAGAGAAGTCAGGCTTTCCATTTCAGATCTGGTCTTGGAAGTAAGCGATAGTGTGGCTGGAATACTGAATATTGCCAGAGGGGTTTTGAACAGTTCAGTTTGTAGAGTGCTAATGTTACAGAGCTAACACAGAACATGAAGACACCATCAGGATTTTAAAAGACCATTACAAGTAAATATCCAATAAAAGGCTACATGAAGCTAAATCTTGTTTTTGCTTCCCTTATTTTCTAGCTATAGCCCATCAGTGAGTCAGTCATTTATGACTCAGAATGATATAAAATCTAATGAGAATCATAACTGAACCCCATCTCTATGATAGCCATCCAGGGAGAAATTTAGAAAATCTTAATGCCTAGATAGCTATAGGCTGGTATCCACAGGCCCAAGTAAAGGTTTCCTGGTCTGGTGGCCATGTGTTTTTGATCCTTCCACCACCATGTCCGTGACATCGCCTTTCACCACCAGTGGCACCTCCCTCCCCTTGTCTCTCCAGCCATTCCCCCCTGCCCTTGTCAACACACTGACACATGATCCTAATTGGCCTCGGAGGCAGGGGTGTCTGCTGGCCCTGGCAGGAGTGTTTAAACACCCTCCCATGAAACTAGAGAAAGTGAAAGGCCAATTCTCTCTGGGCAGGAATGGAAATGCCAAACACAAACAACAGCCTCATTTTGGCATATCAAACGGGACGGACCCCGTACCCTGAGACATCAAACAGGGTTTCATTCCACCTGGTCAGACCAGACCCCATTCCTGACAGGTCAGAGGAGAAGCCCATTCAAGTCCATTAAACACGACCCCCATTCCGGCCTGTCAACAGATTTGGCGAACGAGTCACAGTTTGTGTTATCACATAAATACTCTCACTGGCAAGACCGTGTACATACAACGCTGACTGTGTCTTACTGCTTGTTCCTGATAATCCCAAGGTAGTGATACTCTTAGCCAGGTGTATGTCAAACCAAGGGGGTCCACAGCAGACATTTGTGACTACGTACGTACTCCGCGTTGTGTCGTGCATAAGAACAGCCCTTAGCCGTGGTATATTGGCCATATACCACGGCTAAGGGCTGTTCTTATGCACGAAACAACGCGGAGTACGTACGTAGTCACAAATATCTGCACGAGGGGGAGTGGCCATATACCACTCCCCCTCGTGCCTTATTGCTTAAATATACACTTTAATTTAGCATGTTTGATCTGCCAACAATAGGAACACAAGCAGGTAGTTGTCATTTCCTTGTTTGTTTGGAGTTCCTCAGGGCTCTATTGCTTGACTATACAGTATACATCAGACATTCTTCCTATTGTTTCCCAACTCTGGTCCTCAAGTACCCCCAACAGCACATATTTTTGTTGTGGCCCCGTACAAGCACACTTGACTCTACTTGTAAATGAATCATCAAGCCCTTGACATGTTGAATCAGGTGTTTTTGTCCGGGGCTACAACATAAATGTGTGATGTTAGGGGTACTCAAGTACCGGAGTTGGGAAACACTGTTCTAAACCATTCAAAGGCCTGTAATATAGTTTGTGTGGGATGGGGCATTGTTCTGAGTGTAAGATAAGGCCTACTATAAAAGAGAGGAGAATAATAAAGTGAAAGTAGCAGTGCAGGAAGCTCAGCTGACCTTGTGTCGGCCTACACCAACGTGGGAGCAAATTGCCATAAATTACAGGTGGCAGCTGGTAATTTACGACTCACAGAAAAACAGGCTGAATCATGGACAACAAAACACAGAGGATCTGACAAATGTCTCTACACATTTAATGGCCGGTCAGTGTCTATAGTGCAGTTACAGTGCAGTTCAACCAGCAGACACACCATTATTATCAGTGGAGGTGTATGTTTTGTGGTACTGGTAAGTAACACTGTAGTCCAACTACCATTAGAAAGACAATCTATCCATTTACAGGATGTGTAAATGCTTCCATTCTGTGTTTTTTCCACACCAGCCTTCTATTTTGATAAATTACACCTGTTGTCAAGAATAGGTAGTAATAGCTATGTAACCAGCTTTTGTTTTGTATGTTTGTGTTTGTGCAATTTTCTCTACTGTAAATACATTACATTTCTATGACTATCTCCCCCGTCTCCTGCTCCCTCGGCCACCCCCGCTCTCTCTCTATCTCCAATGTGATGGCCATGACTGACAGTGCAGTGACTACTTCTAATGACATTCTCCAGCATATTAGGTTCTCTTTCTTAGAGTGCTGTACAGTGTCCATGGCGTCCATCATTCAGGCAGACTCACAGTGACAAGGACGAATTAAACATTCAGCCTAATGGAGAGGAGGAGGTCGATCATGTCACATAACCACGCATCGGGCCACAGCCCACCAGGAACTCACCAATTTCTCATATACATACATTAGGTCCTAAAACTACAGAATCTATGCCATTATGTACCCAACGATATTAGCTCACACTCCCAGACAATAAAACAAACATGGCAATAACTAACTGACAAGGCTCTTGCTGAACCTCTCAAAAAGGTTCACCTGCCATTTTAAATGATTGCGTGATACAATAGAACATGAGTCGTTACATAATAACAGTCCCTATTCAAAAAAATCTCCCAGCGATGAATAATGTATAAGCGCACTGGATGAATTATTCAATAATGTGTCCTGGTTTTAGGGGCTTTAAAGCCTGGATTCTTCCCATGTGAAAGGCTGCCGGAGCCAGAGTCACTTTCAGAGCATCTGGAATGTTCCAGCTAGGTGCAATACACATACACGTGTCATAGGATTGACGACTCATCTATACTTCATCCTTGGTGACATTCAAATGTATTTCCCTTGTGCTTTCTGCAAATTATTCTGAAATAGAAAGGACAACTGTTTGAGCTATGTTAAGAGAATGATGTTCTCTCTCTATTACTCTTGTGTACTCTCTCTGTAAATCTCTCTCTCTGTCTCCATCTCCATCCTCTCTCTTTCTCCTCCCATTTGAATGGCAGCAGTAGGATGGATTCAGGGGGGACTGGAGCTGGGATTGAGGCCTCAGAATTGGAGCATTGAAATGGGTCACTTTCTCCTCACTGGTCCACCTCATGAGTTATTCAGATGCGCTGCGCTCCGCAGTCTGATGAGCCAACAGACGACAGGCTCCGCTCTGAACCAGTCTGGGATCTGCAAACACATAAAACACCCCCTCGCTTCTTGCAACACTACTCCCTCATTCCCTGCTACAAAAGGAAGGCAAATTATTGGATTCAGGCTTGCTATATTTCAGGAAGGGTTAGTACCCATGGTTACAAGGGCCAACTGTATTTTGGCAAGGAAATGTAAAAGCTTTTCAAGTAGACCTCTGTATCCAGTGTTAGGTGGGTCTGTATGTATGTACTGTATGTGAGGGATCTGCTCTCCATCTCGCTCAGTGCTCGTTCACTCCTTCATCCTACGGCTGTCATCAGGAGTATTATGGGGTGTGGGAGACACCTTGTGTTTTGACACAGTTGTCAACCATGTTGTGAGGAGAATACCTCAGTCCGACCTTCCACATGGTCACCTGTCACCAGCTCATTAAAATACTCGGTTTGTTTTGGACAACGGGGTGTATATTTGATGATTGACCAACCGAAAGCGTTAGTAGCAACAAAAATATTTAGGGTACCTAACAGTTTTTGTAATGGTTTCACATGGCTTCACTGGGCTCTGTTTTTAGTCTTACATTCCAGTGTATTTCACTCAGAGAGCTAAAACAAACCGTTACCAACCAAATAATTCCTTTGAAGTCTTTCAACTACCCAACGGGCTTCAACAGATGTATAATGACATCAGCATATTTACAGAACAGTCTACTAAGGCCACAGTCCAGGTGCAGTGTGAACATATTTCAATATGCAATATGTACCTTTAGAAATAATATTTTACTTTGAGACGTTCCACCAACCCTGACAGGTTTCCGTTCATGGCTGTTCCATTTAAAGCTAGAATTCTTAAATGAAACAATAACAAATCGGACACACCGCCTCTGTTTTGGTACAAAGCTATGGATGCAAGGACTGACCATCCATGCCCTTGCCGAAAAAAAAGTATTCTGGCAAATGTTGTGGCAAGCTAAAATGTTTACATGCAAATTAGTTTTGTGGCAAACTTGCGGCGACTTGTGAACTTCTGGAAAACAATTCTGGGAAACTTGTGGCGAACATTCTACATTTTTGCTGCAAATATCCTAAAAACTCAGTATGAATATGCAAATTAGATCCGATTTTTGGTTACTGTGTGTAAACAGCTTTGAAATGTTGTATCTACAGAAACCAAATCACATATACATTTAAATAAAATTGCTTCTCACAGAGAAAACTAAACTAAACGTACTAAATGTACTAAATATACCAATGTCTTAATAGATACAAATCCAAAGCAACTTGAAATCATAAGCATGCTAATGGAGAAAAGCGTAAAGACTGGATATTTCCCAAATAAAATGTTTATTTAATCTTTTTATGTAGCTACAACATTTACATGAGAGAAATGTGAACACTATGGGGATGTTGACCTTAGGATGTTTAATAAAGGGGCAACTACAGAATTTACAAGAGCCAAGTGATAACTGAGCAATAGCTTTCAACCAATAGAAGTTTAAAAGATAATTAACAATATTTAAGTAATTAAAACAACAAAAGCTAAATCAAACACAGTTCATAACTATTGCCTTTTTGAGTGAACTTTGGAGATGGCGGCCCTGTGGAAGTCCTTTGTCCAAAGCTTGTTGAATGCATGCACTGAAACAATCAGAAAACACAAAACAACAATTTAATTAGGATACTGAAAACATTTATTTTGGCATCTTAAAAGGTAGACTCAGCAGCTAATTTGCGGTTTTGGCCTTGGAAAAACGGGGTCAGCTGTTACAAAGTTGCCTTGATGTTGCTATGCTTCTCAATGAAACTGGCATTCTATATATTTTTCAGCAAGGAAACAATGTTTCTGCCTTGTATAAATGCTATATAAACAGACAATGTAGCTAGCATAAACTGGGACTTACTGTAGGCCTACTAAATCTACCTTTAAATGTGTGGCCAACTGTTCCTAGAGAGCCACAGTATACAAAAATTTTCTCCAGCCAAGCTGCAACACAATTGATTCAAACTAATCAACTAATTATGATATTCAATCTAGACTGGGGACTTCATCATTAAGAGACAGTTGTCTAATAGTTGTCTCTTCTTCCTGACTCGGGTGTATAAGGCTTGGGTGGAAGAAAAGCAACATAATATTGAGTTATGCCTAATATTGCAATTCATATTATTTTTCCAAAATGGATTATGTTAACACATCTCAAAGCCATGCATGTAAGAAGCCTTGACCTGGTGCACACATATTTCTATGACCTCAGTTTGATTGAAGGCCTCAATTTGTCTTTTTGCCTTGTAACTGATTGCTTCTAGAAAGAGAGAAGGAACAACACATGATCAAATGTGCTAGCTACTTGTTTTAAAGCAATTAAATATCTAATTGTTACAAATAATTATTGTATGGGCTACATTTATTAGAATGATACATGCATTTGCTTACCTTATCAAGCTTGAAGACGATACACTAATTTATCACTCAAAAAAAGTATTATGAGTGAGTGCACCACAAACTTCTTTCCAGGGTGTTGATGCATCCTCCTCCCAATACAGCCTCTTCCAACACCACGGGTAGGGGAAGGGTATACATCTGCAAAAGGTAAGTCTTGCTTTGATGTGAAGTCAGCGCATATTGTTGCTAGCTTAGCTGTTGTGCTAGCTAACATGCTACTGAACAGTGGCACTAGCATATTGATATGCATATTGGTATTAAAAGACAGAAACGTATTCACCTAAAAATATAAGTTTTTAGGCAAATCCTTAGTTAGCTAGCTATCACATGAATTGGGCAAAAATATGATAGCTAACGTTAGCTAGCTAAGTGCTAGCCAGCTAGCTAAGCGCTAGCTAGTCAGTTGGCGCTGACAGATTGAAACTGGTATCAACAAAATGTGTCTCACTCTATCCCATAAAACATGTCATTGATAACTATGCAATTATCAATTAGCTAACACAGTTGTAAAGTTTATTAGGAAGTTTAATTAATAAGTTAGACACTCACGTGGCAAACCTTGGTAGGTAGCTAGCTAGAAACGGCTTCTGGTAAACTGTTTGCCACTAGTGGTAATAAGTATTGTTGCCACAGATTCAAATAGAATCTTGAGATTACTGGCAATACATATTATTGTTGCCAAAGGTTTGCCACAGATTCACCACTAGTGGCAAACATTTACAAACGTATGTAGTTTGCAGTAAATTTGTCACAAACTTGCTGGAAGTTCGCCACAACAAATTCATTTTTGTAATGGTGATATTTTTTTAACCATGTTTTGAGGATACAGAGTATTTGTTTACATTTACATTGTTTATAAACATTAGTGTAAACCAAGCTTATATTTTGGTTTCTGATGGGGTACGGCAGTTGAACTAAGCTCTTGAGGCATTTCTAAGTTATATTCTTCAAGAATCAATGGGTACAGTTGAAGTCGGAAGTTTACATCCACTTAGGTTGGAGTCATTAAAACTTGTTTTTCAACCACTCTGTCACGCCCTGATCGAGAGAACTCTCGTTGGTTGGGTCAGGGTGTGAGTTTTCTGTTGAGATCTATGTTAGTGTTTTTCTATGTGGTAAATCTAGGTTGTATTTCTATGTTTGGCCGGGTGTGATTCCCAATCAGAGACAGCTGTCGCTCATTGTCTCTGATTGGGGATCATACTTAGGTAGCCTGGTTGCCTACCTTAGTTGTGAGATCTTGTTCCGTTTAGGCTTGTATGTGTATAGCCTTAGGACTTCACGTTACATTGTTTCTTATTTTGTTTTATCTTTATTGAGTTAATAAACATGTACGCTTTTCACGCTCCACCTTGGTCCGACCCGTCTCTCAATGATCGTGACAGAAGATCCCACCACCAACTGACCAAGCAGCGTGCCCAGAAGGAGCAAACGCCTGGGACTCAACAGGAGGTAACCTTAGTAGATGTCCTCCTCGGTTGGGGGAGGATTACTGAGGAGGAGGCCGTCCGTTATCGGAAAGCGATGGAGAGTGTAGCCGATAAAGGATCCTGGGCGAAGGAGGAAGCCCGGGTAGGAGAGGATCAACGACGACGCCAACGTAACCAACCGCTGAGGAAGCCCGAGACGCAACCCCAATAAAAAAAATGTGGGGGGGCTAGAAGGGTGGTCGGGGATCGAGAGAGAAGAGCCCCGACCACTGCACCCGGTGGGGTTCCAGTTGGAGTCCCTACGGCCATGGGAACAGGAATGGGAACAGTTTTACATGGAGGAGTCGGAGGATGACGACGACGATTAGGTTCTGTTCCCTAACTCGTGGGGGCTCCCGGAGGAGTCCTCACTGGAGGAGGATTGGCGAGAGAGAGAGCGAAGGACTGGAGCAGTGGTGCATGTCTCCAGCCTGGTACGGCCCGTGCCTGCGCTTCACACCAAGCTAGTGGTGCGTGCTCCAGTCCGGTACGGCCCGTACCTGCTCCCCGCACCAAACCAGTGGTTTGTGTCGCCAGCTCGGTACGTCCCGTACCTGCTCCCAGCACCAAGACAGTGGTGTGTGTTCCCAGTCCGGTATGGCCCGTACCTGCTCCTCGCACCAAACCAGTGGTGCGTGTATCCAGTCCGGCACAGCCCATTCCTGCTCCTCGCACCAGACCAGTGGTGCGTGTCCCCAGTCTGGCCCGGCCTGTGCCTGCTCCTCGCACCAACCCAGTGGTGCGTATTCCCAGTCCGGCACGGCCCGTGCCCGTACCACCGGTGCCCAGTCCAGCTCCGGTCAGCGGCTCCACTCCGTAGTCAGAGTAGTCTGCTCCACCTTTTGTCCAGTCCAGCTCCGATCAGCAGCTCCACTCTGGAGCTAGAGCAATCCGGCCAGCGGCTCCACTCCAGACCCAGAAGTCAGCCCGTCTCCAGGGTCGGGGCCTCCCACACCAGGGTCCAGACAGGGCTTTGTGCATCGCGGGAGGATTGCCTATCCAGGCCCAGTCCGGCACGGCCCGTGCCCGTTCCACCGGTGCCCAGTCCAGCTCCGGTCAGCGGCTCCACTCCGGGGTCAGAGCAGTCTGCTCCACCGGTGTCCAGTCCAGCTCCGGTCAGCAGCTCCACTCCGGAGCTAGAGCAGTCCGATCCACCGGTGCCAAGTCCAGCTCCGGTCAGCGGATCCACTCCGGAGCCAGAGTAGTCCGCTCCACCGGTGCCTAGTCCAGCTCCGGTCAGCAGATCCACCCCCGGAGCCAGAGCAGGCCGCTCCACCGGTGCCCAGTCCAGCTCCGGTCAGTGAATCCACTCTGGCGCCAGAGCAGTCTGCTCCACCGGTGCCTAGTCCAGCTCCGGTCAGTGGATCCACTCCGGAGCCAGAGCAGTCCGCTCCACCGGTGCCTATTCCAGCTCCGGTCAGCGGATCCACTCCGGAGCCAGAGCAGTCCGCTCCACCGGTGCCCAGTCCAGCTCCGGTCAGCCGATCCACTCCGGAGCCAGAGCAGTCCGCTCCTACGGTGCCCAGTCCAGCTCCGGTCAGCGGATCTACTCCGGAGCAAGAGCAGTCCGCTCCACCGGTGCCCAGTCCAGCTCCGGTCAGCGGCTCCACTCCAGACCCAGAAGTCAGCCCGTCTCCAGGGTCGGGGCCTCCCACACCAGGGTTCAGACAGGGCTTGGTGCATCGCAGGAGGATTGTCGATCCAGGCCCAGACGTCAGCCCCTCTCCAGGTTCGGGGTCTCCCACACCAGGGTCCAGACAGGGCTTGGTGCATCGTGGGAGGAAGGAGAGGGGAAGCATCGCGCCGAGGTCCAGACCAGACCAGGGGCGCAACGGGGAGGCAGAGAGGGAGAGGTTGTTACGCCTGAGCCGGATCCGCCTCCGAGGCTGAATGCCCACTCGGACCCTCCCCTAATGAGTCAGGTTGGTGCGGCCGGAGTACGCACCTTTGGGGGGTGGGTACTGTCACGCCCTGATCGGCTGGGTCAGGGTTTGAGTTTTCTGTTGAGATCTATGTTAGTGTATTTCTATATGGTAGATCTAGGTTGTATTTCTATGTTTGGCCGGGTGTGATTCCCAATCAGAGACAGCTGTCGCTCGTTGTCTCTGATTGGGGATCATACTTAGGTAGCCTGGTTGCCTACCTTAGTTGTGGGATCTTGTTCTGTTTAGGCTTGTATGTGTATGGCCAGAGGACTTCACGTTACGTTGTTTCTTGTTTTGTTGTATGTTTATTGAGTTAATAAACATGTACGCTTTTCACGCTGCACCTTGGTCCGACCCGTCTCTCAACGATCGTGACACACTCCACAAATTTCTTGTTAACAAACTTTAGTTTTGGCAAGTCGGTTAGGACATCTACTTTGCGCATGACACATGTAATTTTTCCAACAATTGTTTCCAGACAGATTATTTAACTTAGAATTCACGGTATCACAATTCCAGTGGGTCAGAAGTTTACATACACTAAATTGACTGTGCCTTTAAACAGCTTGGAAAATTCCAGAAAATACTGGCATGGCTTTAGAATCTTCTGATAGGCTAAGTGACATCATTTGAGTCAATTGGAGGTGTACCTGTGGATGTATTTCAAGGGCTACCTTCAGACTCAGTGCATCTTTGCTTGACATCATGGGAAAATCTAAAGAAATCAGCCAACACCTCAGAAAAACAAATTGTAGATCTCCACAAGTCTGGTTCATCATTGGGAGCAATTTCCAAATGCCTGAAGGTACCATGTTCATCTGTACAAACAATAGTACGCAAGTATAAACACCATGGGACCACACAGCCGTCATACCGCTCAGGAAGGAGACGCGTTCTGTCTCCTAGAGATGAACGTACTTTGGTGCGAAAAGTGCAAATCAATCCCAGAACAACAGCAAAGGACCTTGTGAAGATGCTCGAGGAAACAGGTACAAAAGTATCTATATCCACAGTAAAACAAGTCCTATATCGACATAACCTGAAAGGCCGCTCAGCAAGGAAGAAGCCACTGCTCCAAAACCGCCATAAAAAAGCCAGACTACAGTTTGCAACTGCACATGGGGACAAAGATCTTACTTTTTGGAGAAATGTTCTCTATTCTATGAAACAAAAATAGAACTGTTTGGCCATAATGACCATTGTTATGTTTGGAGGAAAAAGGGGGTTGCTTGCAAGCCGAAAAACACCATCCCAACCATGAAGCACGGGGGTGGCAGCATCATGCTGTGGGGTGCTTTCCTGCAGGAGGGACTGGTGCCCTTCACAAAATAGATGGCATCATGAGGAAGGAAAATTATGTGGATATATTGAAGCAACATCTCAAGACATCAGTCAGGAAGTTAAAGCTTGGTCGCAAATGGGTCTTCCAAATGGACAATGACCCCAAGCATACTTCCAAAGTTGTGGCAAAATGGCTTAAGGACAACAAAGTCAAGGTATTGGTGTGGCCATCACATACTCATGACCTCAATCCTATAGAAAATGTGTGGGCAGTACTGAAAAAGCGTGTGCGAGCAAGGAGGCCTACAAACC
Organism: Coregonus lavaretus; assembly: GCF_964263955.1. Taxonomy (NCBI): domain Eukaryota; kingdom Metazoa; phylum Chordata; class Actinopteri; order Salmoniformes; family Salmonidae; genus Coregonus; species Coregonus lavaretus. Next base: position 69,053,789 of record NC_139992.1, on the reverse strand, counting down.
TGACTCAGTTACACCAGCTCTGTCAGGAGGAATGGGCCAGAATTCACCCAACTTATTGTGGGAAGCTTGTGGAAGGCTACCCGAAACGTTTGACCCAAGTTAAACAATTTAAAGGCAATGCTACCAAATACTAATTGAGTGTATGTAAACTTCTGACCCACTGGGAATGTGATGAAATAAATAAAAGCTGAAATAAATAATTTTCTCTACTATTATTCTGACATTTCACATTCTTAAAATAAAGTGGTGATCCTAACTGAGCTATGACAGGGAATTTTTACTAGAATTAAATGTCAGGAATTGTGAAAAACTGAGTTTAAATGTATTTGGCTAAGGTGTATGTAAACTTTCGACTTCAACTGTATATATCATTAATTGATAGGTCCAAAAATGAATGTAGCAACTAAGGATTCTAGCTTTAAACAACGTAATAGTGAAAACTAGCTTCTGGGTAAAGTTGATGTCTCTCAGAGGAGATCAGTATGATATGTGAATCTTACACCTAAAATCTATCTAAAATGTATGAACATAATACTATAATATATTATGTTTTTAAACCTACTACTACAAGCAGACTAATTTGAGTTTGTCATTAATCTGCCTTGCTTGATGTTCCCATTCCTTCTAAACGGTGGCCAGCCAGCTCTATGATATTGAGAGTGTGATTAGATTAGTAGCCACAATTAAGGACAGGGAGGCAAATAGCTTTTAATGAGGCAGAAACTCTTCTGGGAAAACAGACAGCCGGAGAGGAAGGACGATGGCATCTTTAGTGCCATGACGATAGACGTGTCTGTCTGGAGGTAGTCTAGCAGATCCCTCCACCACACATACACACACTCACACACACCACACACACAAGGGCATACACGCACACGCTCCCACACACACAACCAAACACACACACACCCTGGCAGGTGTCCACTTGTATAATACAAAAGGACATTAAGGGTAGTTATGACTCATAAGAGAACCTGTCGACATATAGATCTCCATGCCAAATCACTCTGGCCTGTACTGCAGTTTATACTGCTGCCCTAGTATGAACCTATGGCCAAGGTGGCTGATGGCTTAGCATAGCATCAGCAGAGACAACAGTGTATATTTTTGTGACAATGGAGAGACTCTTAGAAAAAAAGGTTCTATCTAGAACCTAAAATGGTTATTCGGCTGTCCCCATAAGAGAACCCTTTGAAGAAACCTTTTTGGTTCGAGGTAGAACCCCTTTGATTCCAGGTAGAACCCTTTTAGGTTCCATGTAAAACCCTTTCCTCAAATGATTCTACATGGAACCCAAAAGAGTTCTACCTGGAAACAAAAAGGGTTATCATACTGGGACAGCCAAATAACCATTTTGGAAGAGTGTACTGAACAGTATGCAAACAGAGATCTAGTAACCTCCATATAGTAAACATAGTTTTCCTCCCTAGCTTACTCCCAACATGGTGCCTTCAACACTGGAGCTAGGTACTCCATCTCAATCAGCTTACTAAAGGTAACATTAGTAGCCTAGCAAGAGCACAGCTTTTCATTAGCTAGTGAGAGCAAGAGACCAGGCAAAGGAGGCAAGCAACTGCAATCAGAGAAGCAAATCACTTCTGATACAATACAGTAGCACCTCCTCCGGTACCTGCTGTACATGTGATCTCCTCTGGCAGTGAATTAAGTGGGGGAAATGTTTAGCTATTGATCAGGCTTCAGCATGTGTTAGGCTGATATCAGCCAAGGTAAGATAGTTTTGTACAGGCTGTACCTGTTGGATCTGAATCGGTTTGGTAGGATCCTGGAGGAGCTAACCAATGATTCTGGTAAGGTCTCTGAGAGATTCAAAATGCCCAAAAAGGAAACAAAACAAGACCTACAGGATGTGCTCTCATGCTATTTAAAAATATAAGTTCAGAAAGTGTTCAATGTGAATGAAATAACCATCACTCTACTCCCATTGTTTTTATTACAATGTCCTGGTGTTACAAACGTTAAAGCCCACCTGGCTCATGCTATGCACCATCTATCCTCCAATCAAAGGTTAAAGGTCATCATCACCATTTCCTGTTTCTGCAGAGGCATGATACACAGAGGTACTACAGCATCCTGACAACTATAACGTTGCAGGTCAGATTGAATATATGACTCACGTCTGTACGACTAAGAAGAGACATAAAATCTTCTGCTCCATTAGAAAGCCAGTGGGATTCCAGGAGAACTTGATCATCAGGTTACAGCCTTGTCTAGATGCTTTGTTGTGGAGCCTTATATGGCACCAAAGGGAGATTTGTACATATAAAATATAAGGAGACATGCATGGGAACGTATTTAGATTAAATGAGCCATCAGATTTACTGTATTTCAAAGCTGGACCTACTGAATTCTTGAACTGAACCTACTGAACTCTTGAACTCTGACTCCATGCACCTTACCATACATTCACTCACTCACACACACCTACACATAGGCGAAAACACACAACACACTCCCACTCACACACACGCTCACACACACATCCACGCTACACACACACATTCGCGCTACACACACAATCCCACGCACACACACACTCCATGACTGTTGTTACTGGACTCCTGTGTATTATATGATGTATTTATATTACTGCACAATGTCTGCTATTATTGCACAATCTATTGCACAATTCCCGTGCACATGTTTTAAATATTCGTCTTAATTCAGTGAGTGCCTTCTTGTTTCATATTCTGTATTATATTCTTGCTAAATTACTATTCTATTTTTGTTTCATCAAGTTCTTATTTTACTTTTTTATAACTCTTTGCTTACCTATTTATTTGTTTCTATTGTTGTTGCAAGTAAGCATTGCATTGCACTGTGTACTCCATGTATATCGTGTATATGGAGAATAAACAAACTTGAACTTGAATTTGAATACAATCTGGGTGAGAATTATTCAGAAACACAGTCGTTTTTCACCTTGAGGTGGGGTTCAGAGGTTACATTTAGGTTTAGGTTAGTTCCTGGTTTAAGGATATACAACTGTCACGCCCTGACTCTGGGGACTCTTATTTGTTGAGTCAGGGTGTGACTTTCTTTGTTGTGATTGTCTATGTTGTAATTTCTAGTATGTGTATTTCTATGTTGGCCGGGGTGGTTCCCAATCAGAGGCAACTGTCACTCGTTGTCTCTGATTGGGGACCATACTTAGGCAGCCTATTGGCACTAGTGGGTTGTGGGATCTTGTTCTGTGTTAGGTATGTTGTTTGTGTACCTTGGACTTCACGTTTCGTTTCTTGTTTTGTCGTTGTGTTTATAAGTCAAATAAACATGTATGCATATCACGCTGCGCCTTGGTCTGACCCGTTCATGAACGAACGTGACAGAAGATGCCACCAAACCATATTGTGGTCATGGGAAGAGATATTCGCGGGGAAAGGGCCATGGGCGAAGGTAGATGCCCAGGCAGGAGAGGAGCAACGGCAACACAGAGGACGTCGGTCGAGGAGGAAGCCCGAGAGACAGCCCCAATAAAAAAATGGGGGGGGGCTAAAAGGGTGGTTGGCGGAGCCTAGCGTTAGAGCAGAGCCAACTCCCCGTACTCACGCGAGGAGGCGTGTGACTGGGCAGGCTCCGTGTTATGCGGAGCTACGTACTGTGTCGCCAGTGTGCCGGCACAGTCCTGTACGTCCTGTGCTAGCACCACGCACGTGCCGTGCGAAGATGGGCATCCAGCCAGGACGGGGTGTGCCGGCTCAACGCTCCTGGTCTCCAGTACGCCTCCTCGGTCCCGCATATCCTGCGCCGGTTCTACGAGCTGTATCGCCAGTACGCGTGCACAGCCCAGTGCGTCCTGTGTCAGCGCCCCGCACGTGTAGTGCGAAAGTGGGTAGCCAGCCAGGACGGGTTGTGCCAGCTCTCCGCTCCAGACCTCCAGTCCGCCTTCGCAGTCCGGTCCGGCCCGTTCCTGCTCCTCGCACCAAGCCAGTGGTGCACATCCCCAGCCCGGCCCGGCCTGTTCCTGCCCCTCGCACCAAGCCAGTGGTGTGCGTCGCCAGCCCGGTCCGGCCTGTTCCTGTCCCTCGCACCAAGCCAGTGGTGCATGTCGCCAGCCCGGCCCGGCCTGTTCCTGCCCCTCGCACCAAGACAGTGGTGCGCGTCGCCAGCCCGGCCCGGCCTGTTCCTGCCCCTCGCATCAAGCCAGTGGTGCGCGTCGCCAGCCCAGTCCGGCCTGTTCCTGTCCCTCACACCAAGCCAGTGGTGCGCGTCGCCAGCCCGGCCCGGCCTGTTCCTGTCCCTCGCACCAAGCCAGTGGTGCACGTCCCCAGCCCGGCCCGGCCTGTTCCTGCCCCTCGCATCAAGCCAGTGGTGCGCGTCGCCAGCCCGGTCCGGCCTGTTCCTGTCCCTCACACCAAGCCTGTGGTGCGCGTCGCCAGCCCGGCCCGGCCTGTTCCTGTCCCTCGCACCAAGCCAGTGGTGCGCGTCGCCAGCCCGGCCCGGCCTGTTCCTGCTGCTCGCACCAAGCCAGTGGTGCGCGTCGCCAGGCCGGCCCGGCCTGTTTCTGCTCCTCGCACCAAGCCAGTGGTGCATGTTCCTAGTCCAGTCCGGCACGACCCGTGCCCGTTCCACCGGTGCCTTGTCCGGCACCAGTCAGCAGCTCCAGTCCGGAGTCAGAGCAGTCCGCTCCACCAGTGCCTGATCCAGCTCCGGTAAGCTGCTCCAGTCCGGAGCCAGAGCAGTCCGCTCCACCGGTGCCTGATCCAGCTCCGGTCAGCTGCTCCACTCCGGAGCCAGAGCAGTCCACTCCACCGGGGTCTAGTCCAGCTCCGGTCAGCGGCTCCACTCTGGAGCCAGAGCAGTCCGCTCCACCGGTGCCTGATCCAGCTCCGGTCAGCGGCTCCAGTCCAGACCCAGACGTCAGCCCCTCTCCAGGTTCGGGGTCTCCCACACCAGGGTCCAGACAGGGCTTGGAGTATAGTGGGAGGAAGGAGAGGGGAAGCAGCGCGCCGAGGTCCAGACCAGACCAGGGGCGCAACAGGGAGGCGGAGAATAGGTGGTGGTCACGCCCGGAGCCGGATCCGCCTCCGAGGCGGAATGCCCACCCGGCCCCTACCCTGTTAAGTAAAGGTTGTGCGGTCGGAGTCCGCACCTTTGGGGGGGGTACTGTCACGCCCTGACTCTGGGGACTCTTATTAGTTGAGTCAGGGTGTGACTTTCTTTGTTGTGATTGTCTATGTTGTAATTTCTAGTATGTGTATTTCTATGTTGGCCGGGGTGGTTCCCAATCAGAGGCAGGTGTCGCTCGTTGTCTCTGATTGGGGACCATACTTTGGCAGCCTATTGGCACTAGTGGGTTGTGGGATCTTGTTCCGTGTTAGGTATGTTGTTTGTGTACCTTGGACTTCACGTTTCGTTTCTTGTTTTGTCGTTGTGTTTATAAGTCAAATAAACATTTATGCATATCACGCTGCGCCTTGGTCTGACCCGTTCATGAACGAACGTGACAACAACCCTACACACATGGTAGGACTATAGCTTGAAAAACAAAGTACACATTTATGACCACAGAGAAGATGGATAAAGTGTCAACACCAATATGACCACAGAAGCAAGTGGATAGGAGATGTGGACAGAATCTTATGTACCTTTCAAAATCACTATGGGGTTTAAGAATGGATGAGGAAAGAAGTAAGAGTTCTCTCTGCAGGCGTTAGGGAAGGAGAATGAATAAAATCATGTTGTACATTATGTGTACATTGATAGTTTCACTCATGCCTTAACAGATACATGATGGATTTCACAACAGGAGCGGAGCCAACGCAAACGTCCCAGTGTTTTGGAAGGTAATGGTGTTATGTTATTTTAGTAAATGTGGTGAACTTAATGCTTCATCAACATTTTTGTCACAGCTCGTTTTTTGTGCCATAAGTCATTTGCCTCCTCCACCACCCTAGGAAGGTTAAGTGATCTCTGATGATTATTTCTGTGTGGAGTCATTCCTGGCTGTATGGAAGGGGAGTCTCAAGTGGCCACTCAGCCCAGCATGGACACCCTATTGTGGGATGTACAATGGGGTCTTAGAGAGAGAGAGAGAGAGAGAGAGGCACAAAGACCCAAGCAGAGGTGACAGGAGAGAGTGACACCTGGGGCTCCTTTATCCCCAGAGAGAGCGAAAGAAAAGAGGAAGAAGGGAGGGGAGCAGCAAGTGAGAGAGGAAAAGATAAAGGGATATTGCAACAATAGGGCAGAGGGAGTGGATATAAAATGGGGGAGAGAGAGAGAGGGAGAGGAGGAGCATTATCATTCCACTTACAGAGAACACAATGCCAGAAAAAGGGTTAGCCCATGGGCTTCTCTCATCCCTCTCTTTCCTACGCACTCCCACACACTGACCGACCGACCGACCGACCGACCGACCGACCGACTGGGCCTTGGGATGTGTGTGGGGAAGGGGATTAGTTTACACCTGTAATTTACCTCAGTCTTCTGCTTTGTGGGCGTGAGACGCAGACAATATTCTGCTTCTATGCAGGTGTTGCAATTTTCCTGAGAGGAAAAACAGAAGCATTTTGCTGGTTTCATTTCTAAAAGGAGGCAGAAATACCCTCGTAGCCTGACGGTGGGTGTCTCTGAGTTTTCCTTTTCTATGGCTCTTGGTTTCTTTCCAGCAGTGTGCTGTCAGCAGGCATGGCAGCAACCATTACTATGAGAAATGACAGCAAAGGCTGGGCCAACCTTCAGGCCTCTCACAGTGGAGAACCTGAACAATCACACACACAATCTCCCACACGTGCACACACACACACACCACGCACGTGCGCGCACACACACACATGTTAGGGCCCTTTCAGACTGGCCCACACTACATGGCAGTCAGTGGCAGGTGAATGCAGCTCCTAACAGGGAAGAGAAAGCTTGACCTTTATTCCCAATGTGTCTCTTCAGCCTCTCTCTATATTTGACTGGGAGGAGAGCCTCACAGACAAAAGGCGAAAGCACTTAGGATAACAGCGATGGCAGACTTCAACAATTTCAGAATTATGATAAATTATTATGATAAATTATTTCCACTAAAAAGCCAAGAGCTGAATCGGCTTTGACTAAATCCGTCTGTGCTTTTGACTGTGACCACAACACATTATGAAAATATATAAATGTGCTATGCCTCATTACAAATGGATGCTTCTTTGAAAAACTAAACGTAAACAGACCGAGCAAAATATGTTTTTACTGATGAGTCAAGTCTACATTGTACTGAAATGCTCATTACTAAAAGCAGTGAGCTGATGCTACTCCATGGAATATGCGTGTTTGAATGTTACAGCTGAACAGAAATGATGTTATTCTATGAAAACGTTCATGTACTGTGTGTTCGTTCCAAATGAGTTCACCTGACGTTATTCCATGAAACAGTTGGGACATACACAGCCATGTGGGCTAAGCAGAACTGAGCTGATGTCATTGGTGTTTGTACAGTACTATTGATGTCATTGATGTTTGTACAGTACTACTGATGTCATTGATGTTTGTACAGTACTACTGATGTCATTGGTGTTTGTACAGTACTGATGTCATTGGTGTTTGTACAGTACTACTGATGTCATTGGTGTTTGTACAGAACTACTGATGTCATTGGTGTTTGTACAGTACTGATATCATTGGTGTTTGTACAGTATTAATGATGTCATTGGTGTTTGTACAGAACTACTGATGTCATTGGTGTTTGTACAGTACTACTGTACAGTTCTACCACACAGGTATTCTGGCATCCAGTCCAGCACATTGACTCTCACACCACATCCAGGACCACTCAGCCTCATATTATTAATGTCGCCCAACCCGGGTGGAGCCAGAGAGGGTGTGAGGTGTGACCGGATCAACACCCCCCAAAGGAGGGGGGTTCAGAGGGAGGGAAGGGGGGGGTTGCCTTGTCAGCTGTGCCCAGCCTCCCTGGAGACCCTCTCAGGGCCACAGGTGTATGGAGAGGCAGGGGTCTCGTAGTTCAACCCCATAGATGGTGCTCCGCTCGGGGACCCGGGGCGGCCAGGGAGACCTGGCAGTGGAGGGATAGTTTGATGGTGTCAGGGTTGGGCTTCTCTCATCCCTCTCTTTCCTACTCACTCCCACACACTGACCGACCGACCGACCGACCGACCGACTGGGCCTTGGGATGATTAATGGTGGAAAAAGTACCCAATTGTCATACTTGAGTAAAAGTAAAGATACCTTAATAGAAAATGACTCAAGTAAAAGTGAAAGTCACCCAGTAAAATACTACTTGAGTAAGTCTAAAAGTATTTGGTTTTAAATATACATAAGTATCAAAAGTAAATGTATTGCTAAAATATACTTAAGTATCAAAATTAAAAGTAAAAGTATAAATCATTTCAAATTCCTTATATTAAGCAAACCAGTTTGTTAAATTTACAGATAGCCAGGGGCACTCTTCAACACTCAGACATAATTTACAAACAAAGCATTAGTGAATCCGTCAGATCAGAGGCAGTAGGGTTGACCAGGGATGTTTTCTTGATAAGTGCGTGAATTGGACCATTTTCCTGTCCTGCTAAGCATTGAAAATGTACAAGTACTTTTGGGTGTCAGGGAAAATGTATGGAGTAAAAAGTACATTATTTCCTTTAGGAATGAGGGAAGTAAAAGTAAAAGTTGTCAATAATATAAATAGTAAAGTAAAGTACAGATACCCCCAAAAACTACTTAAGTACTTTACACCATTGATGATTAACGGGCAAAAGCCAGCTCCCCATCCATCTTCTTCCCTCTCTCTCTCTCTCTCTCTCTCTCTCTCTCTCTCTCTCTCTCTCTCTCTCTCTCTCTCTCTCTCTCTCTCTCTCTCTCTCTCTTTCTCAATTCAATTCAATTCAATTTAAGGGCTTTATTGGCATGGGAAACGTGTGTTAACATTGCCAAAGCAAGTGAAGTAGATAGTAAACAAAAGTGAAATAAACAATAAATATTAACAGTAAACATTACACTCAGAAGTTTCAAAAGAATAAAGACATTTCAAATGTCATATTATGTATATATACAGTGTTGTAACAATGTGCAAATAGTTAAAGTACAAATGGGAAAATAAATAAACATAAATATGGGTTGTATTTACAATGGTGTTTGTTCTTCACTGGTTGCCCTTTTCTTGTGGCAACAGGTCACAAATCTTGCAGCTGTGATGGCACACTGTGGTTTTTCACCCAGTAGATAAGGGAGTTTATCAAAATTGGGTTTGTTTTCGAATTCTTTGTGGATCGCTGTAATCTGAGGGAAATATGTGTCTCTAATATGGTCATACATTTGGCAGGAGGTTAGGCTCTCTCTCTCTCTGTCTCTCTGTCTCTCTCTCTCTCTCTCTCTCTCTCTCTCTCTCTCTCTCTCTCTCTCTCTCTCTCTCTCTCTCTCTCTCTCTCTCTCTCTCTCTCTCTCTCTCTCTCTCTCTCTCTCTCTCTCTCTCTCTCTCTCTCTCTCTCTGTCCCCTAAGTCTAGTTTCCCCTGTTGCTGACCTCTCTTGTCCTTGATCCTTTCAGAGGTTACTTCCTCTGTCTTTTGTCGTCATAACTCAGTCTACATAGGAGGTAGCAGTGATCTTGTGGGAGAGTGGAAGGGAAATGGCATTGGCTGAGTTTAAACAGAGTCCCTTTGAGAAGTGGCAGGCTTCTAAGTAGACGAACAATAGATTCCAACTGACATTTCAATGGTGCTACATTTCAAGTACTCTCAAACTGTTGTAGTCCTCATGATAATGATTAATTCATAATTTAAACAATATCCCAGACACACTCTCACACTCTTGCACACACACACACACACACATACACACACACACAATGATATTAAACTGCCCCTGTTCTTCTAACCTTGGGCGTAGAAGGATTCTGAACAATACTTCATGAGAGAGAGAGAAAATGCATTATTGCCCAGGCTTATTGGACTGGATTTCCAATGTGCTTAGGATCCATTTATACATCAGACATAATGTAATTTTGTAATATCCTTAACGGTAAGCTAAAAGGAACGAAGGCAGTGGGGAGTTAATTAAATCTGGAACATTTCAGATTTTAATCATTGACTTGAGAGAGAACAGAGAGAAAAAAGCAAAAACTGGGATTTTCTGTCCTTGTCCTTCTAAATAGAATAAGAGAAACACATGTATTTAATTTCCTGGAAAGGTCTTCACATGAAAATTCAAAGGAAAAGCTGGAGCATTTTATATTAAAGCACAGCTCTCTACCTCTAGACTAGAAGTTTTCACATTAATTACATTACTAAAATCCCAATCACACTCTCATCAGGGGGAAATTGACCACGTAGGGAGATTTCTTTTTTCCTTTTTATTAATTCAAATATTAATTTAGAAACAGGGAGAAAAAGTCCCAGAATTCTCTCCTGTTGAGCATATAGAGTCATTTTTAGACAATTTTTATTCAGTTGCCTCCCTGGATATATTCGCGATGCTCACGTTTTACAGTGACTTTCTTTGCTTTACTGTCTTCAACCAAATGCTTTCCAAAACCAGCAATGACTGACAGAAAATATCCTCTATCTAACAGTACAGTCATACATTTACCCAGCATGTTTGGCCTTGCCCATCTGTAAATAATCTGTGAACAACATGGCTGCATCCCTGTTGCCATAGCAACAGACCCGTAAACAGGAGTTTTGCAGGCGGCGAGCGAGGCAACCGTTGGACCACGCTTCCTGTACTGGCCTAGGGAGAGCAGAGCGACCATTATAGAGGGTCTTTGAGCTTCATCAAAGACCATTTATTCAGCTGTTTCCCTCAGCACTCCTCACACAAGGGAATAAAGGCAACTTTGACTATTATTATTATCATTATATATATTTTTCCAGAAAATTCATTCAATAAAGGAAGAAAGGGTAAGAGAAGAAGAAGAGTGAAGTTTTAATTTACCAAACATATCATTTAATACACTGCGTCTATCCTTTTAAAACAGCATTAACGTCTTTCATCTCCTCAGCGCAGCACCATTATTAAGGCTTTAGAATATTTTGCTCTGTTTTGCAATTCATTAGTAGAGAGGAACACATTGGGGCTGGGAAACGAAGAAAAACTCCTTATAGTCCATCAATTTAGCTGTGATGTCAGCACCTCCAATCCCCTCCACAATCAAAGCTTTTAACACCTCTTCATTACTCCCATCCTGCTGCCTGTCTGGGCGTAGGACAACATTCTTAAGCCTGGAAGACTTTCTTATAGTGCAGCCTCCAAATTATCTCAGCCTGTCTTCATAACAGTACATCATACATAAGGACTTCACCAATGGGGCATACATAACCAAACACAAACAAATATCTGGTCAAATGGACACCTGTCAGTTCATTGTAGGACCCCCCCATTAGTCTAGTGTTTCGAAGAGATTCCTTCCAAACACAATTAACGAACAATGTCCCCTATGTTTCTTTCCTGTTTGTTATGGTCCTTCAAGCCAGATGTTTACCATCATCTATCCATTCACCTACCTACCTTAAGTTCAGCCTATATTTCTCAATTGCAATTTTATGTTTGTCAATCATTTTGTTAGAGAAAGGTTTAGACCCTGCCAAATAAAGAATAACATTCTTCCTACATAAAAAGCCTAATGACTTTCACCACAGTGGCATCAAATTGTCCACAGACATTTTCTCAACACGGAATAAATGCATCTGCATCCACCCAAATGAGGAGGTGGGATGACATCAAGATTTGAGCTTATCTGGGGCACTAGGATCTCTCTCTCTCTCTCTCTCTCTCTCTCTCTCTCTCTCTCTCTCTCTCTCTCTCTCTCTCTCTCTCTCTCTCTCTCTCTCTCTCTCTCTCTCTCTCTCTCTCTCTCTCTCTCTCTCTCTCTCTCTCTCTCTCTCTCTCTCTCTCTCTCTCTCCCCCCTCTCCCCCTCTTTATTGTCTCTCTCTTTAATTATATCTCTCTTACTACAGTTTATTACTCTCTCTCTCTCTGCTCTTTCCCTCTCTCTCTCTCTCTCTCTCTCTCTCTCTCTCTCTCTCTCTCTCAACTTTGTTATCTGCCACAGTGTGAATGTTCTCTTCATTCATCAGACAACACAGCCGTTTTCACGTCCCCCACCACCTACTGGTGTTCATTAACATCAGCGAGGAGAGTGCTAAATAAAATAGTCAGCAGTGAGTCTGGAATAATCCCTCTCCCTTCATTTCACCTTGTATACATACCGCGGTGAAGCCCTGCCACCACAACCATGCAGATACTGTACATGTCACCCTGTTGGCTGTGAAACATCGTCCGGATCCTCCCTTAGTGATTGCCTAAAAGCCCTGCACAGGTTTTCAATCATAAAAAAACAAATGATGCAATGGAACCTGGGGAGGGACTCCCACAAGAGAAGAACGGTGGTTTGACTAGTCACCTTGCTCCTTGGGTAAGAAAGGTAATTTCACTAAGATGATTACTCCCATGTTTGGCAGATAAGCCTGCATGTTGTTTCACGCAGGCATTATCAACACACACCCCGGCCGGGGATTTCAATCTGCTCACTACATCAATTACAGCTTCATATCTCCGGATCTGCATCCACCCAAATGAGGAGGTGGGATGACTTCAAGATTACAGTACCCTGCCCTGAACTTTAGTCACTGTCACTAGCCGGCTACCACACGGTTACTCAACCCTGCACCTTCGAAGCAACTCTCAAATCAAATCAAATCAAATTTTATTGGTCACATGCGCCGAATACAACAGGTGCAGACATTACAGTGAAATGCTTACTTACAGCCCTTAACCAACAGTGCATTTATTTTAAACAAAAAAGTAAGAATAAAACAACAACAAAAAAAAGTGTTGAGAAAAAAAGAGCAGAAGTAAAATAAAGTGACAGTAGGGAGGCTATATATACAGGGGGGTACCGTTGCAGAGTCAATGTGCGGGGGCACCGGCTAGTTGAGGTAGTTGAGGTAATATGTACATGTGGGTAGAGTTAAAGTGACTATGCATAAATACTTAACAGAGTAGCAGCAGCGTAAAAAGGATGGGGTGGGGGGGCAGTGCAAATAGTCCGGGTAGCCATGATTAGCTGTTCAGGAGTCTTATGGCTTGGGGGTAGAAGCTGTTGAGAAGTCTTTTGAACCTAGACTTGGCACTCCGGTACCGCTTGCCGTGCGGTAGCAGAGAGAACAGTCTATGACTAGGGTGGCTGGAGTCTTTGACAATTTTGAGGGCCTTCCTCTGACACCGCCTGGTATAGAGGTCCTGAATGGCAGGAAGCTTTGCCCCAGTGATGTACTGGGCCGTACGTACTACCCTCTGTAGTGCCTTGCGGTCGGAGGCCAAGCAGTTGCCATACCAGGCGGTGATGCAACCAGTCAGGATGCTCTCGATGGTGCAGCTGTAAAATTTTTTGATGATCTGAGGACCCATGCCAAATCTTTTTAGTCTCCTGAGGGGGAATAGGCTTTGTCGTGCCCTCTTCACGACTGTCTTGGTGTGTTTGGACCATGATAGGTCGTTGGTGATGTGGACACCAAGGAACTTGAAGCTCTCAACCTGTTCCACTACAGCCCCGTCGATGAGAATGGGGGCGTGCTCAGTCCTCTTTTTTTTCCTGTAGTCCACAATCATCTCCTTTGTCTTGGTCACGTTGAGGGAGAGGTTGTTGTCCTGGCACCACACGGCCAGATCTCTGACCTCCTCCCTATAGGCTGTCTCATCGTTGTCGGTGATCAGGCCTACCACTGTTGTGTCATCGGCAAACTTAATGATGGTGTTGGAGTCGTGCCTGGCCATGCAGTCATGGGTGAACAGAGAGTACAGGAAGGGACTGAGCACGCACCCCTGAGGGGCCCCCGTGTTGAGGATCAGTGTGGCAGATGTGTTGTTACCTACCCTTACCACCTGGGGGCGGCCCGTCAGGAAGTCCAGGATCCAGTTGCAGAGGGAGGTGTTTAGTCCCAGGATCCTTAGCTTAGTGATGAGTTTAGAGGGCACTATGGTGTTGAATGCTGAGCTGTAGTCAATGAATAGCATTCTCACGTAGGTGTTCCTCTTGTCCAGGTGGGAAAGGGCAGTGTGGAGTGCGATAGAGATTGCATCATCTGTGGATCTGTTGGGGCGGTATGCAAATTGGAGTGGGTCTAGGGTTTCTGGGATTATGCTGTTGATGTGAGCCATGACCAGTCTTTCAAAGCACTTCATGGCTACAGACGTCAGTGCTACGGGTCGGTAGTCATTTAGGCAGGTTATCTTAGAGTTCTTGGGCACGGGGACTATGGTGGTCTGCTTGAAACATGTTGGTATTACAGACTCAGTCAGGGACATGTTGAAAATGTCAGTGAAGACACTTGCCAGTTGGTCAGCACATGCTCGGAGTACACGTCCTGGTAATCCGTCTGGCCCTGCGGCCTTGTGAATGTTGACCTGCTTAAAAGTCTTACTCACATCGGCTACGGAGAGCGTGATCACATAGTCATCCGGAACAGCTGGTGCTCTCATGCATGCTTCAGTGTTGCTTGCCTCGAAGCGAGCATAGAAGTGGTTTAGCTCGTCTGGTAGGCTTGTGTCACTGGGCAGCTCGCGGCTGTGCTTCCCTTTGTAGTCTGTAATAGTTTTCAAGCCCTGCCACATCCGACGAGCGTCAGAGCCAGTGTAGTATGATTCAATCTTAGACCTGTATTGACTCTTTGCCTGTTTGATGGTTCGTCGGAGGTCATAGCGGGATTTCTTATAAGTGTCCGGGTTAGAGTCCCGTTCCTTGAAAGCGGCAGCTCTACCCTTTAGCTCAGTGCGGATGTTTCCTGTAATCCATGGCTTCTGGTTGGGGTATGTACGTACGGTCACTGTGGGGACGACATCATCGATGCACTTATTGATGAAGCCAGTGACTGATGTGGTGTACTCCTCAATGCTGTCTGAAGAATCCCGGAACATGTTCCAGTCTGTGCTAGCAAAACAGTCCTGTAGCTTAGCATCTGCGTCATCTGACCACTTTTTTATTAACCGAATCACTGGTGCTTCCTGCTTCAGTTTTTGCTTATAAGCAGGAATCAGGAGGATAGAGTTATGGTCAGATTTGCCAAATGGAGGGCGAGGGAGAGCTTTGTATGCGTCTCTGTGTGTGGAGTAAAGGTGGTCTAGAGTTTTTTCCCCTCTGGTTGCACATTTAACATGCTGGTAGAAATTAGGTAGAACGGATTTAAGTTTCCCTGCATTAAAGTCCCCGGCCACTAGGAGCGCTGCATCTGGATGAGCGTTTTCCTGTTGATTAATGGCCTTGTACAACTCATTCAGTGCAATCTTAATGCCAGCATTGGTTTGTGGTGGTAAATAGACAGCTATGAAAAATATAGATGAAAAGTCTCTTGGTAAATAGTGTGGTCTACAGCTAATCATAAGATACTCTACCTCAGGCGAGCAAAACCTCGAGACTTCCTTAGTATTTGATTTTGTGCACCAGCTGTTGTTTACAAATATACACAGACCGCCACCCCTTGTCTTACCAGAGTCAGCCGTTCTGTCCTGTCGATGTAGCGTATAGCCTGCTAGCTGAATGTTATCATTGTTGTCGTGCAGCCACGACTCCGTGAAACATAAGATATTACAGTTTTTAATGTCCCGTTGGTAGGATAACCGTAATCTTAAATCGTCCATTTTATTCTCAAAAGATTGAACGTTGGCTAATAGGATTGATGGAAGAGGCAGTTTACTCGCTCGCCGTCGGATCCTTACAAGGCATCCGGATCTGCGTCCGCGATATCTCCGTCTCTTCCTCACGCGAATGACGGGGATTTGGGCCTTGTCGGGTGTCTGTATGATATCCTTCGCGGCCGCCTCGTTGAAGAAAAAATCTTCGTCCAATGCGAGGTGAGTAATCGCTGTCCTGATATCCAGAAGCTCTTTTTGGTTATAAGAGACGATGGCAGAAACATTATGTACAAAATAAATTACAAATAACGCGGAAAAACACACATAATAGTACAATTGGTTAGAGGGCTGTAAAACGGCAGCCATCTTCTCCGGCGCTGTTCAGGAAAGTCTATGTACATAGTCATGGAACACTGGTCACTTTAATAATGTTTACATACTGTTTTACCCACTTCATATGTACAGTATATAATATATTCTAGTCAAGGCCTATCCTATTTAACTACTGCTGTACATATATCATTCTATCCTATGTGTTCTACAGATATACTACATATTCTACTCTCTATAATGTCTATACATCCCATCACATATACTCCGGACTCGTCCTAATATTTCTTTATTCCGTTCTTTTACTTTTTAGATTTGTGTGTATTGTTGTGTATTGTTAGATATTACTGCACTGTTGGAGCTAGGAACACCAGCATTTCGCCACACCTGCAATAACATCTGGTAAATATGTTTATGCGATTTGATTTCTCGTCTCTCTCTCTTTAATTCTATCTCTTACTATATTACCCATTCTCTCTCCTTCTCTCTCTCTCTTTCGCTCTCTCTCTGTAAGTCAACTTTGTTGTCTGCCACAGTGTGAATGTTCTCTTCATTCATCAGACAACACGCTCATGTTCACGTCCTCCACCCCCTACTGGTGTTCATTAACATCAGAGAGGAGACAGACAGACAGAATAACAATAACTGGTCTATCACATCATCTAGCCAACCCTGGAGAGAGTGGCAGACAGTCACGATGAAGTCTGTCCTCAGAAAAGTTCAACTTAATGTTCTCAGACGCAGATAAGAACCCATTAGTTCTTACCCTTGGGACATTATCAGCAAAGTGCATTGTCTGTCTGTTTATCAAGCATACTGCATAGAAAAGCAAGATGCTCTTCACACTTGTCCCTGACATACAGACATCCTCTTTAGCCCCAAATAAATATCTCCCTGTATTGCAAGATACAACACTTGTCAACAATGTAGGATTTCCACAATATATTGTTGCCTAAGTTGTTCATATTTCACACCGCCTGCAGCCGTTCAACACCCTCATTAAGATAAGTTACACGTTTTATTATTCATATTTTTTATGTCATTTTTCTATAATACCAAACAAAGATAAATTACATAAAACACAATGGAAAAAGACTTTGGAGTACCTTGAATGATATCATGGGCAGAAAACCCAATTCATCTCCATCGTTCATTGAAGTTTTTGGGTCATTTATAGCAAAAAACGTTCGATATTGCCAATCATTTCAATTACTATTTCACTAGTAAAGTGGAAAAACTCAGTAGTGAAATGACAACATTGAACAGTGATTGCTGTTTTGAATTTGGTCAGGTTAGTGTGGGAGAGGTAGAAAAACTATTGTTATCCATCAATAATGATAAGTCACCAGGTATAGACAACCTTGATGGGAAACTATTGAGAATGGTAGCAGACTGTCATGCCACCCCTATTTGCTGCATTGTATCTTTAACCAAAGCCTAAAGGAGTGTGTGTGTGTCCACAGGCGTGGAAGGAAGCTAAAGTAATTCCACTGCCTAAAAATAGTAGAGTATCCTTTGCTGGCTCTAACAGCTGCCCAATCCGTTTTCTGCCTGTTCTTAGTAAGCTGATGGAGAGGATTGTGTTTGACCAAACACAATGCTATTTTTCTGAGAGCAAGATAACTACTGACTTTCAGCATGCATATAGAGAAAGGCACTCAACTTGTACTGTACCGACTCAGATGACTGATGGTTGGTTAAAAGAAATTGATAATAAGATGATAGTTGGAGCTGTATTGTTAGATTTCAGTGCAGCCTTTGATGTTATTGATCATAAATTGTTGTTTAAAAAACTCACTTTCTATGGCTTAACATAACCTGCCATCACATGGTTGGAGAGTTATTTATCCAATAGAACCCAGAGAGTGTTCTTCAATGGAATCTTCGCTAACATCAGATACTGTATATACTGTGCGGTGTCCCTCAGGGCAGTTGCCTTGGGCTGTTACTCTTTGTTTTTATAAATGATTTGCCACTGGTCTTACACGAAGCTAGAATGACTATGTATACAGATGATTCCACACTCACATGTCAGTCCCCAAAACCAGTGATCTCACTGAAATTCTAAATAAGGAGTTACAGTCAGTATCATAATGGGTGATTAATAATAAACTGGTCTTAAATACATCTAAAACTAAAGGCATTGTATTTGGTTCAAAACATTCTCTAAGACCTAAACCTCAACTGGAGTGGTACATAAAGTGTGTGACCATTGAGCAAGTTGAGGAAGCTAAACTCTTAGGTATAATATTGGATGGTCAATTGTCATGGTCAAGTCATATTGACAAAGTTGTTGTGAAGATGGGGAGGGGTATGTCTGTTATGTTCTGAGTGTTTGACACAAAAATCAACTGTACTAGTTATTCAGGCTCTAGTCTTGTCCCATCTTGATTACATTCCGGTAATATGGTGAAGTGCAGCAAAGAAAGACCTAGCAAAGCTGCAGCTGGCTCAAAACAGAGCAGCATGCCTTGCCCTTAACTTCACTTACAGAACTAACATCAACAACATGCATGCCAGTTTCCTGGTTGAGGTTTGACGAGAGATTAACTGCTTCTCTTCTAGTTTTTATGAGAAATATTCCAGATTGTCTGCATAATCAAATAACATTCAGCTCAGACACCCATACATACCCCACAAGACATGCCACCAAGGGTCTCTTCACAGTCCCCAAGTCCAAAATGAATTCACGGCAACGCACAGTTTTATACAGAGCCATGATCGTATGGAACTCCCTTCCATTTCCAATTATTCAAGTAAACAGCAAAATTCCCATTACATTTTTTTATTAAACAACAACTCATAGAACTGAGGGGACTGTGAGGGGACACACAAACACACGCACACACAGACACACTCTAACACATACATATTTTTTGTTGTTGTATTGTTTGTAAAAATTAAATTAAAAAAAGGATTGTTTGTGTACTGTTGTATTTTACATTTGTGTGACTGTCCTTGTCTGTCAGTGTTTTGTTACTTGTCAGGTTTGGTGTTTTGTGTGGACCCCAGGAAGAGTAGGTGCTGCTTCCGCAAAAGCTAATGGGGATCCAAATAAACAAACAAACAGCATGTGATAAGGTAACGCCCTGTTTGGAGCTGGGAGAGAGGTGCGGGATGATGAGTGAGTGAGAGAGGTGTGAGAGGGGACCAGAGGGGAGTGAGGGAGCTGACAGAGCCCAAGCACATGGCTGTTTCTCTGGGATATATCCTCTAGGAGACGGACTCCTGGATCTCAGGAGACCTACTGGGAGACCCCCAGAACCCTGTGCTGCCCAGGTGGCTGACCATGAGCAAGGCCAGGCTGCTAATAGACGGGCCCCGGGCCCTACAGGGTGAAGCTCAGACACAACACAGCTGAAGGAGGCCAGCAGAACTGGAACTGTCTGCATCAGAAGGCTCCAGAATGGCCCAACATTCTATGACGTATACCATTTAGAGGAGTGGTGATAGCAAGAGCCAATAAAAGACGGGTACTAATATAACAGTATTATCTTATACAGACAAAGACAATTTATTATGGTCACTGATTGATAACTATTAGTACAAATACTGGGCACAATAACACATTGTGTTTAGCTGTCTATTATGTGTAGATTGAATTAGTTTAATGATATTCAACTGACATGTTTATTAATTATTATTGTAAAGAATGTACGTTTTCAGTGGACACCATAGAATACTCATGAGAAATCAGCTGGCTGATTTGTTATGCACATACAGTTACTGTAGGTAGAGTGATCCAGGCCCAGCTGGGGTGAGACTAACTGTGAGTGCCAGTAGTGACAGGTCACAGCTATGTACTCAAACATATACACCTCGGAGTCTGACTGCACACCAGATTCAGAACCCAGACTGCAGAGGAACTCCCCAAGCCCCCAGATCCCTCCTCGGAGGCAAGCTATTCACACATGCAAGCAATCAGACCTCCTCCAGCATGGGGCCAAGGTCGGGATCAGAGGGGGCGTGGAGCCGTCACTCAGCCCAGGTCAGGCCTCCTGGGTCAGGTACACAGTGCTGGTGGGCTGGGTTCTCAGGTCCTCTGAGTTGGATAATTGTTTAAAGCTAGAATGCTTAATTGAAGCAATAACAAAGTGGCCGTCCCGCCTCAGTTTTGGTAAAAAGCTGAGGGAAGGAACAAATGTAACCACTCTCAAATTCACAGACAGAGGTATGGATGACCATCCATGATATCAGAAATTATAGTTTTAACCATGTTTTGAGGCTATACAGTGCTATACATTTACATTGTTTACAAACATTGCCGTCAAACAAGCTTATATTTTGGGTTCTAATGGGGTACGGCAGTTGAACTAAGCTCATGAGGCATTTAATTATGAGGCATTAAGTTATATTCTTGTTGTCTGAAAGTGGGGAGATGAGTGGGGCTGTTGGACAGTCGATCCAAGTTTATAATTTGAGAACTTGAAGTGGACTCTTGACTTCTCAGACAATCAAAATCCATCGATCTGAATGTTTTGTTTGTGTCTGTGCAAGAGGGTTTATTTAATTGCCCATGATTACGTCTTGATTAGCCATTGATGTTATTCTCAATAACTTTGCCAACTTCATATTGCAGTGTCTGTTTTGTTCCCATTTGAACTCATTATGAAAGTTGCCACAGAAGCTATTGGGCTTCCATTTAGGTACATGCATAAACAGTATCTGTCTCTTAAAAATTCAGATCTAAATTCAAACCAATCTACTCCTGTGGTTCACAAGTTATGCTAGATCTGACTTATTTATTTTAAACAGGACCGTAACCTCCATTTAAATTAAATCACAGAGAACAGAACAGAAAAAACAAGTCCCCAGCTTTCCATTTTGCGTTTCATTATCACCCAAGTGCTGAACAAAGTAAAAAGCAATCGATGTCCATCCCACACACAACTTACTTTACATACAGAACAAGAATGCATTTAATTTTGCTCCTAATTACGCTAATGGAGGTTTCTTTGTTGGCCTAGGTGCTACCAAACGGAGGAAGTAAAGGAAAGAGGCTCTCAGAGCTCAAGGCTCCATTGTCCGGGTAAAGCCCCTGGCTTACACTGCCAGGCAGAGGGGACCAACAGTAATTAGTTTAGCCCTCTCAGCTTCGCCCTCTGCCAGGAGAGGGCTTTACCCACAGAAAGGTAACTCCACAGGGCTCCGGAGTCAGCCTACAAGTAGGCTCACCTATCATTCAGGTCATAGAGAGAAGGGATAGGATCAATTCAGTGAAGTGAATTAAAATGTAGTTCAATTCATAAAATGTAATTTCAGTTGAGTTATCCAAAACCAGGGTTGGGGAGTAACAGATTACGAAAAATGATAACTGTAATCTGTTAACAGCAAATATATTGTAATCAAATCATAGATACTTTTGAAAAACTAGATGATTTCTTCTAGGATTACTTTTAAATTCAGAAAGGATATGTGTGAGAAAAAATTTGTTGACACTTTTCTGTTTTCTCAATGAAATTCAAATCAGCATTGAAAAAAGGGGCAAATTTAAGTTTGTTCCACCTGAGCGAGTCTGACCACAAGTCAGAGACCACAATGATGACACACAAAATGCATTTGATGGATCACAGGAAAAGAGCAGGAATCAGCTTTTGTAGGCTACAGTCCAAACTACACTATAAAAACAAAAGTTTGTGGACACCCCTTCAAATTTGTGTATTCGTCTATTTCAGCCACACCCATTTCTGACAGGTGTATAAAATCGAACACACAGCCATGCAATCTCCATAGCCAAACATTGGCAGTAGAATGGCCCGTATCGAAGAGCTCAGTGACTTTCAACATGACACCGTCATAGGATGCCACCTTTCCAACAAGTCAGTTCGTCAAATCTCTGCCCTGCTAGAGCTGCCCCGGTCAACTATAAGTGCTGTTATTGTGAAGTGGAAATGTCTACGAGCAACAAAGGCTCAGCCGAGAAGTGGTAGGCCACACAAGCTCACAGAACGGGACCGCCGAGTGCTGAAGGGCGTACCGCGTAAAAATCATCTGTCCTCGGTTGCAACACTCACTACCGAGTTCCAAACTGCCTCTGGAAGCAACGTCAGCACAATAACTGTTCGTCGGGACCTTCATGAAGTGGGTTTCCATGGCCGAGCAGCCGCACACAAGCCTAAGATCACCATGCGCAATGTCAAGCGTCGGCTGGAGTTGTGTAAAGCTCGCTGCCATTGGACTCTGGAGCAGTGGAAACTCATTCTCTGGAGTGATAAATCACGCTTCACCATCTGGCAGTCTGATGGACAAATCTGGGTCTGGCGCATGCCAGGAGAACGCTACCTGCCCCAATGCATAGTGCCAACTGTTAAGTTTGGTGGAGGAGGAATAATGGTCTGGTGCTTTTTCATGGTTCATGGCTCCTTAGTTCCAGTGAAGGGAAATCTTGAAGCTACAGCATTCAATGACATTCTAGACCATTCTGTGCTTCCAACTTTGTTGCAACAGTTTGGGGAAGGCCCTTTCATGTTTCAGCATGACAATGCCCCCGTGCACAAAGCGAGGTCCATACAGAAATAGTTTTTCGAGATCGGTGTGGAAGAATTTGACTGTCCTGCACAGAGCCTTGACTTCAACCCCATCGAACACCATTGGGATGAATTGGAACGCCAACTTTGAGCCAGGCCTAATCGCCCAACATCAGTGCCCAACCTCACTAATGCTCTTTTGGCTGAATGGAGTGGAAGTCCTCGCAGTAATGTTCCAACATCTAGTGGAAAGCCTTCCCAGAAGTGTGGAGGCTGATATAGCAGCAAAGGGGGGACCAGCTCCATATAAATGACCATGATTTTGGAATGAGATGTTCGACGAGCAGGTGTCCACATACTTTTGTAGCCATGTAGTGTATGTCTTCCAATGGTGCGACTGCTGTCGGCATCCAAAGATTATCCAACTTGAATAAACACTTAGAGGTAAGGACAACAACAGTGGTGTAGCCTACGGGCGCAACGGATATCACTTATTTTAAATGTCTACATTGTGTATTGATGTGAATCACATTGCTGCTCTCTCATTTAGCTATTTGCACCTTACGGATTGTTGCTGTTGTGGATGGCTGTATATTCACAAATGTATTTGTGTATTTTAACCCAATAATGGTTGAATTTAAGAAGTTTAAGCTGCCTATCAATCATTGTTTTGCGACCAGTGGACAGCTAGTGAAAAATGTGCTCTTGAAGGGGCTGCATATTGCAGATCCCAGCCTATGGAATAAAAGTTTGAGGGAGTACCTCCCTTCTAAACACCTCCCTATTATTGTGTTCCAGACTGTCAAAAATCAGTTACATTTATTTAAGAAGACCACTAGTGGGGCTTTTGTTACTCAATCTAATTCATGCTGATTCAAAAACAAAATCCATAGGCCTAGCGGACGCTTGCGCAAACACTTGAGGTGCAATCTGTAGTTGCTACTTCCATTATATATACCCATTGTTTCTTGAAGAAAATAACTTATAAATGCCTCATGTGGCTTAGTTCAACTGTTGTAACCCATGAGAACCCAAAATATAAGCTTGTTTTTCTCCAATATTTGTAAACATTATAAATGTAAACAAACAATGTATAGCCTCAAAACATGGTTAAAACAATCATTTTGATATCATGGATGGTCAGTCCTTGCATCCATAGCTCTGTCTATTAATCTGAGAGTAGTTACAATTCTCTCAGCATTTCCCAAATTATCAAGATATCAAGGTGTCATCAACAAAAACGTAAACAATAGGCCTATAGCAAATGCAGCATATGGCATACATTTTTCACATGCAAATAGCACTTTTCGGTAATGCCATGCCATTCCATGAGAGCAGCATTTATTTTACTAACTAAAAGTAATCCGATTACATTACTGAGTTTGGGTAATCCAAAAGTTACGTTACGGATTACAATTTTGGACAGGTAACTAGTAACTGTAACGGATTATATTTAGAAAGTAACCTACCCAACCCTGTCCAAAACATAGACATACAGTATACAGTCTATCTAGGCCCATATTTGTGAACATCTGTGAACGGTTGTTTTTCTTGTTCATCCAATCATTGCTGTTTTAATGCTTGTTGTTTTTTGAGCGGTGGCTGCTCACACGTCAGTGATCACGCTCAATGGTTCTCAACCCCATATCTGCCATTTTCCCCAGCCCTTTGCCCTGAGTGAATGGATACCCTCTCCTTCTCTCCATGAAAGGGGAGGCTAAACCTTCCCGGCCTAATCAGGGAACTCAGGACGATTGTGGGAGCTAGGGGGCTCACGCCTTTGTTGCGGCCTTGACCATCTTGATGCAGTTGGCATTTTCTGGCGAGGTATGATGTCCCAGGGCTTTTTAATTTGCTCCCCATTGACTCCTGGTTAATTGGGTTGGTTAGCGGCATCCAGATTCCACTCCCAAGTTCAGCCATGTTAAACCCACATGGTATTTCTCACACACACACAAAGACACTGAGCCTCCTGGGACGGCTATGTGTAAGGAAAGGGAGGGAGGGAGGGAGGGATGGGAGGGAGGGAGGGATGGGAGGGAGGGAGGGAGGGAGGGAGGGAGGGAGGGAGGGAGGGAGGGAGGGAAAGAGGGAAAGAGGGAAAGAGGAGGAGTAGCGGTATGGGGGAGGTTTGGTCCTTAACCAAAGGAATTTTCCGCAATTACCCGGCTCATGCACATAGATGCTCCAGACATGTGGTTGTATTGTTCTATACTAGCTTTTAACATGACTACAGCTGTAAGTAGTTCTATATTTTGTCATGACTGTGGTCTGTGCAATCAGGCCTAATATGCATGTACCAAACAGGGTACAAGCAACCAACACTGACCACCACTATTGGTTGAAGGATTATAAACATCACGTGGTCAGGGGCCATGTATTTAGATGTATGATGCATGGCTCTGATCAGGGGTAGCCTGTGGCCTTCATCACTATGGAGGAAAAACCAGACGAGTCACATTACCCCAGAAAAGCCCATCTGAAGTGGGGCTTACCCCCCCAGGGCTGGCCACATCTGCCTGGGTCTCCAGAGCCAGCATATGAAGTGCCCTGGACTAAGCGATGGGCTTTCTAAGTGTGTAATCATTTGTTTCTCCTCTGGGACTGGGTGAACCCAATGCCGGCTAATTGACGAAATCCCAGCGATTCAAAATGCACCTTAGGAATCTCATTAAAGCCCTCCACGCGTCGATAGCTCTGCTTCAGACTGATGTTTTTCTCCTGGAGCCCAAGCAGGAGCAGACCAGGCCGGATTTACCCGGATAATGGTATTGGTTTCACATCAAGTAGGGAGCAGGAAGGAGACAGTGGATAAGCAAAGTTGGGACAGCTTCTCTCTCCCTCTATACTTCTCTCACTCTCTCTCCCTCTTCAATCTCTGTCATTATTCCTTAAGCCCACCTACTCAGGCAACCAAAATAACATTGATTTCCCATTATGTGTGGCAAGGCTCCTGCTGGGGAGGTCCTGTCGGTTGACTGGTTCTCAGGCCTGACCTCAGAGAGAGTTTTGCACTGTGGTATCGATGTGATCCTGTGCTTGGTTTCCCAAAACAAAGTGATTGAACATGGTGCTGTCACACTAGCTGCCCTGGGATAGGGCTACAAAGTCTGGGAGGGGACAGGCTGTCTGAATAAGGGCTAGGCCCATTACATATCTCCAACTTGGTAAGCAATTGATCAATTTCAACAACAAGAGCAAGACTGTCAATAGTCCTTTCAGAGTCATAGCATGAAACATGGTTATCTAAGCGCCTTGCATATCACTTGGTGATGTGTAAACATCCACATTGTTGAAGATCACTCAGGGGAGATATCCTGTCAGAGGTAAACAACTACACTGTAAAAAGTGGGACAACGATGTTGTTTATCTGAAGTGCTTTTACTGATTGGGAGATTGAAAATTATGCTTTGGTTCATTCAACCTATTCCATTCAATTTGTCTGAAATAACAATTTTTTAATTGAATGAAAGCTCTTAAATTGCTTTCAACACTGCATGCGTATTGAATAGCGGTGGGGCAATGTAGCAGCGGCAGCAGCCCATCAGAAGAGTTGGGGGCTTGGCTTATTTGGGGTGTGGCTTTCAGTTTGCTCTTTTTGCCCATCCGTGAGAGTGAATGTCATTCTAATTAATCTGATCAATTGTAGTAGTTATTGGAACTAAAACATGTACACTGCAAGCATCTGTAATGATACTTGAATAAGTGAAGGTGAACTAAAGAGTTTGATAAGGTTTTTATGTTAAGGTAACTGATGCTTGGTTATAATATTGTGGCTACTAAATGTGAAAGTAATCTTTCTTGATTACAGGGAATTTGTGTAATTGCTCGTAAACTAATTGAAGAAAGTTGGGTAATTCCAGATTAAAAAGTGAATGTGTAACAAGATAACCAAAAAAATGGGTTGTGTTCACATTAAATATTAGTTTGTATTAGTTATTTATTAGGTTTAACCAAAGGGGAAAGTAAGTTGAGTGTTGAAAGAAATAGGTTGGAACTTGAAATATAGGTTTGGTAATAATCAAATAAAGCAGTTGGCATTTAATCATATATATGGTTTGAACAACAACAACAAATTATCAATTGAGGAAACCTAACTCATTTACTTGTAACCAGTTGAAGTATTTTTTTAGGTTGATCCAAAGAGTCATTTTTTACAGTGTACCTGGTCCTCCCTGACCTCCAGCGCCCCACTGAGCCCACGCCCAGTAGTCTCAAAGACATGAAAGGAAGTGACATACAGTATAAGGTGATGAAGTGGTGCTGGAGTACCAAAGTAACATATTGATAACAGAAGGTCTCTAACTACTCGCCTCATGCAATATTGAAATCTACTTGAGAATGAGAAAACTGCCAGAGGACCACGAGGCATTGAAATCTTGACCTGTCTCTGCTCTGTGTATCTGTTCGAACATGACCTCTGGGCTGCAGCGTAACCCTCGGTGACTCAATAGTGCAGCTGTAAATCCAGCAGAATGAGAAGAGAATGTTCAAAGGGTCAAAGGTCAAGGATGAGGTCATCAATATACACACAGAACACATAGCTGAAGCAGAAAAGTTTTCAGTAGGGGTTTTCAGCCACAGTTGTTGTGCAGTCGTTTGATTGCCATTCGCCAGAGGGAGTAATTCACTCCTCGGATTAGGATAGACTTGTCTGTGGTTAGAGGTCAAAGGTCAAATCAAGGACAGAAGTAGATGCCCACACATCAACTCAAGCTTTATTTATACAGCACATTTCAGACATGGAATGAAACGCAATGTGCTTCAATGGAAAAAACAATAAAATCTGAACGAATAAAAAGCACCCTAAGGAAAAGCAAAGCTAAAAAGGAGTGTTTTAAGATCTCTTTTAAATATGTCCACAGTTTTGGCCCCCCTCAGATTCTCTGGGAGGCTATTCCAGAGGCTGGGGGCATAATAACTAAAGGCTGCCTCTCCATGCCTCTTGGTCCTAGGCTTTGGGATAGTTAAAAGGCCAGTGCCAGAGAACCTGAGGGACCTACTGGGTACATAACATAAAAGCATGTCTGACATGTATTGGGGTGCACAATCATGGATTGATTTAAAAACCAATAGAAGAATCTTAAAATTAATTCTAAAACTCACAGGCAGCCAGTGCAGAGACCTTAAAACCTGTGTAATGTATGCTCTCCGTCTGGTCTTGGTCAGTACCCGTGCTGCAGCATTCTATATGTTTGCAGTTGACCAATGGCTTTTTTGGGTAGACCAGACAGGAGAGTATTACAGTAGTCAAGCCTGCTTGTAATAAAAGCATGGATGAGTCTCTCTGTATCAGCCTGAGAGAGAAACGGCCCCACCTTGGCAACGTTCCTCAGGTGATAATAAGCTATTTTGGTCACATTCCTAATGTGTGTTTGGAAATTAAGTTCAGAATCTAAAATAACACCTAGGTTTTTTACCTGGTGTTTTATCTTTATTGCCCGTTAATTAAAATGTGCGGCCAGATTCTCTCTCTGTGCTTTGGCTCCAACAAAAAGTACCTTGGAAGTTGTGAGCCATCCAAGTATATAAATCACTAATACAGTCTAATAATTTATCCATGGAGCTAAAATCCTCTGGTGACACAGAAATGTAAAGTTGTGTATCATCTGAGAAGTAGTGAAAATCAATGCTGTGGTTTCTGATAACGCTGCCAATGGGTAACATACATAAACTGAACAGTACCGGACCCAAAATCGAACCTTGTGGAACGCCACATGTGATATGTATTTTCTCTGAGTTATGTTCACCAAGGGTGACAAAAAACTCTTGACCGATTAAATAGGTCCTAAACCAATTTAGAACTGGACCGGAGAGGCCAACCAACCTCTCCAGTCTGTATGAACTCAGTGACAGCAAAAGGTAATTATACTGAACTGATTTTAATAATATAATATCTAGGAAGGAAGCAGACATACTGAATTTCAACACAACATGTTCCTGCAATATAACATTCACATCAAAGTTTAGCACTGGAGGATTCCTGCGGTCAAATTCAATATCACTTGCTAATTCAACAGTCACAGAGTAAATTTACTGGTAATCCCCCCCTGTTCGCAAGCAGTTGTCAATTACACCAGTCTATCATGCCCTGAGCTGTGTGATGCTGATTTGGAGAGCTCATTAACCCAGGTCTGTTTGGAGGAGAGCGTGCCCTGTCTGTCGTAGGCCCAATGTGAGACGTTCCTCCGGGCAGAGTCAGGCTGATCAGTAGTGGTGAAATATTGGGCTCTACCTGGTCCTGGAGATATAATATAAGGAAGTAACATACTGTTATTACACTGTTAAGACTGAATAATGAGAAAGGACAATATTCACATGGATTTGATACGTATGATACTGTATGTTCAGTGAAACAGGGCGGCAGGTAGCTTAGTGGTTAAGAGCGTTGTGCCAGTAACCGAAACGTCGCTGGTTCTAATCCCCGAGCCGACTAGGTGAAAAATCTGTCGATGTACCCTTGAGCAAGGCACTTAACCCTAATTGCTCTTGTAAGTCGCTCTGGATAAGAGCGTCTGCTAAATGACAACAAAAAAAAACAACAATAGAGGTGGAGTCAACAAAGTGTTGACCAGACCTCAATGTTCCTTATATTCTTTAGGTTTACACATTTTCATTCAACCATGCATAGGGCAAGGCTATCATTAAACAAGGCGCTGGATCAGATTTCAGAATGCTAACTTGGAACACTGAGCTTCTCCATGTCGGATGCCAAGATGTTATGAAATAGTGCCTCTAAAACTATTCTGCCTCTGCAGGAATAGAAATCAATATTACCACAGAAAACACAAAGAAAATGGAATTGAGGAACGAACAACGGAAAGGAGGAAAACGAGGAAACATGCATTAAATGCGCTTTGTTTTACTCTAAACTCTTGCTCGCTTTTATAGTTTGGTTTTATTTATTTTGAATTGGAGTCTCCTTGTGTAATGTGGGCTGGGATCTAAAATAATGGAGACTGGACGGTGCAGATGGAAATGACCACTGAATGGCCAATTGAGACCACTAATGTCCCTGGACTAGTGTTGACCACACTGCCTAGCATCCTGCTCATGGTTAAATATAGGATGGAAATATCAAGCAGTAAATATGGTAATGGGGAGGAAGATCTGAGCAATCACAAAAGTTCAGCATGGGACTTTGGAAGCAACAAGACAAATTAAGACAACAAGGGAAATTTGGCATGTTTTTTAAAAACCTTTATTTAACTAGGAAAAACCCATTGAGACACATAGTCTCTTCTGCAAGGGAGACCTGGCCAAGAAAGCAGCAGCACAATTGCTCAAGGGGAGTTGTGAGGCAAAAACAGAGAGAGTGTGTAAGGTGAGGGTTTGTTCAGACTTTATGGAGTCCTATCCGACCTGTCTACTGAGTTCTAACCGACTTTGTACCCTTCTTCCAGCTTTTGGACTATTTTGTCACATCTTGCCAGTTTCCCCTTCTACATTTGGTCAGGGTCTTCTTTTTGAGACTTTCTTACAAGTTCCTGTCAGACTTAGCCACTGAGATGTGGTGAATTCACTGACTTTGTTCCGGTCATTTTCTCATTTGATTGTCATATCTAGCCAGTTTCCCTGTCTACATTTCATAGGCCTAACCTTGTTCATTTTCACCCCGGTTATCTCTCTGTAACATAAGCTGTGTGGGTGGTAGGAGTGGAGAAGCGTCTAGACTGTCTATTCCTCTGGCAGCGCTACCTCTTTCTCCTCCTGCTGATTCTCCTGTGAATTTCACTTCTTCGGACATGGGTTTCTCATGGCTGTGTGGTAACCCCTCTCTCTCCAATGGGGGCTGTCTGCGTCTGTATAAATGGGGTGCTGCTGTGTACGTCCGTTTTCCCCTGCAGTTATTAATCATTCAGACTGAGCAGGACTGTGTCTGATGTCTGGACTACATTTACTTACGTTCACAACTTTCTTTATCTGTACTTGTAAAGCTGAATGGATGTCTTAAGCCCCTGTTCTCTAGCTAGCCTGTACAACTCTGTCATTGTCTGTTCCTCCACTATCTCCCTCGCCTTCCTCCATTCTTACCATCCTTCTTGTGTTTGCTCTCTCTCTCTCCTCTCTGTCTCAGACTATTCTCTCTCAAACCCCTCTATCCCCTTTTCTCTTGCACCCTCTCTCATGCACTACACACACACACACACACACACACACACACACCTTTGATGACAGCCAATCCAGTAATAGTCTGTTTCATCCATCTCTTATAGTGAGACATTTTCTATGTTTTCCTATAGCGATCTGTGTCAGAGTGGAGCCTGGGGAGGGGAGGAGAACACTGCAGTACCATGGACCTGAACCAACCACGCTGCATCTTCCTGTGGAGGTAAAGCTGTCCTGAAGCGCATCTTGTCTCGACAGCTGGTTCTATGCTCCTCCTCCTAACCTGAGGGGGGCATTGTTCTGTTTTGCAGTGTTCTGTTCGACACAGCCACCAGGCAGCTCAGAGAAACAGCTAACAATGTGGCTGCAGGGCGGTGTGACCCTGACTGAAGCCAGTTCTGAAGAGGGCGGGCTGCCTGGCTCTTCGCCAGCCGTGCAAGCTGTGTAAAAGTCCTGCGGCCCCATCACATATAGGTACATTGGTTCCAGCCCATATCTGCTTTCCTACCATCTGTGCTCTTAATGAAGCTGTCGAGAAGCTGTCATTCACTCATGAATGACTACGCCTCACAGGCTGATTGCTAGCGCTATGCTAGCCAGCGGGGATTTAGCTACGAACGAACGCCAGAGGGTGGGAGAAAGTATCTTTTCAAACTGCAGAGGACTCATTTTCTGCGTAGCACAGCCACTCGAGAGTGTGTACCTGACGACACAAGCTGATTTGAAGACAGACCTGTGAGAGATCTAGCTATGTAGGCCTACATGGTCTATTTTAAAGTGAGTATAGTTATGTGAATGTGTAAGAGCATAACAATTGAGTGATTAATAAGTCATGATAAATCCCAGAGTGTTAGTCAGCACAGCGAGGCCTCGGGTTTGGGAACAAAAGGGGGAGGTCCCATCTCTGGTGATCAATCAATCTATTAATCAAATTGTATTTATAAAGCCCTTTTTAAATCAGCAGATGTCACAAAGTGCTGTACAGAAACCCAGCCTAAAACCCCAAACAGCAAGCAATGCAGATGTTGAAGCAACGACATGGCAACGACATACTGCCAAGTCTTTGATTAGAGATGGATGGGTTGGTGTTAGATAGGGAGGGGAGGGGAGGGGAGGGGAGGGGAGGGGAGGGGAGGGGAGGGGAGGGGAGGGGAGGGGCTGAA
Organism: Coregonus lavaretus; assembly: GCF_964263955.1. NCBI lineage: Eukaryota > Metazoa > Chordata > Actinopteri > Salmoniformes > Salmonidae > Coregonus > Coregonus lavaretus. The sequence continues at coordinate 69,022,136 of NC_139992.1, read as the reverse complement.
TCATGTTCACCTAGTATCACACATGCCTGATTGGAGGGGGAGGCTTTCTAATACTTTGTCTCTCCACGCCCCTTGTTAATTCAACCACCAACCCTCTATTGTTTCACAACCCTTAGAGCCCCTCATTCCTCTGCAGTTAATTCAGCAAGGGTTATTAGGAATAGAGCCTGGGATAAAGGAATATGGGTTTATTATTTACCAGATGTACATGTTTTTCTATAGTGAGGGTGATGGTTTTCGTACCATCAGAGCATTACTAGAGGAATAAAATGTGTTAATTTCATTCCCATGCATTGGTATCATTATGTCATTACAACATCTTGGTAACTGTATAGTAATATCATCATAATTCAGATCAGATCACTTGAGAGAAATTGGATATGAGATTATTGAAAAAGAGCACCCGATGGAAGCCTGAGTGACTTATAACACTGAATAGTAATTGCTATGCCGTTATGCACGTCTGTCGTGATTCATAATCTCAGCCGTCTGCATGTATGGCTGTATAGTACGTGTTCTAATAAGCCAGCCAGCTCAATCTTAATTACACTGCTTGGTTTTATCTCTTATGACCATAATTTCCCTACTAATGTAATAATCATCCCCATGCTATAGTTTTTCAATGATATAGAGAACCAAAGACAAATACAGTTGGATGGTGGTTCAAAGCGGGGTTTTGTGACCATGATGAAGTGATGTGTGTTGCTTTTTCCACTGGAGCCTGGTAAGAGGGCTGTTTTCGGAGAGGGGACGGTTGGTGCCTAGATTGATGAGTCAGCAGCCCCAGGAGCCAGGGGTTGTTCTGGGCCATAAGGGCCCGCGGTGTGGCCTCTCTCCCTGGTGCGCACTCTCCTTCTGCACGCCCTCATCCAAGTGGAACGAGAGGGGGAGAAGTTAGCACCAAATGCCAAGCCAAAGAGGCCCACTGCCACCGCACCAGATCCAGCACCACCAGACCCAAAGAAGATTGCTCCGCCTCTCATCCAGAGACCACTAAGCCTGGACAGACACCCACAACCACAGGAGCTCAACACACTGCATAGCACAGCACACAGTACCCTCGTTTAGACAGACACTCTTTTATTTCTCCCTCTCTCTCTCCCTCTCTCTCTCTCTCTCTCTCTCTCTCTCCCTCTACGGCTGGCCCACTTGTATGTCAATGTGCTAAATCTATTAAGCATTACCAGCTCTGCAAAAATGTAGCGTAATTAAATAACTTGGTGAATTACCGCTTTGCTTTATGTTGGGGTGAAGATTAAACTCTACGATGAACAAATAGAAGTCTGGACTTGTTCTAGAGTAGTGACAGCAGGGCCCAGAAAGCCACCTCCATTCCAAAGAGGGTTGGGAAAAAATCCCTCTTTCTCAGCGGTCGTAATGAACAAAGACCATCCTCATCTCTCTCTCATGATCAGAAAGTGTTCCTGTTATACGTCAGTTGAGCTTGCCAGAGAAGGATTTAAATCCAGGACTTAATCTAATATGGTCTCTCTCTCTCTCCCCCTCAACCTTTCCCTCTTTCACTCCTCCTTCTCCCTCCATCCATCTGCCTCACTCCTTCTTCCCCTCTATCTTTCCCCCTCTCCCTACCTCCCTTCACCTCTCCCCTGTCTGCACGGAAGTGAGCACTCTGTCTCCCTGCTAGCTCCATGCTCTGCCTGGACAGGACTCAAGAGATAATGGTTGTAGCTACATGGTCCACAAATCAGGACAGATTTATTCCAACATCGCTGGCCATGTCCTGGGCCAATGGATCGCCATTGCCCCCGGAGTGCTGTCCTCAGGAGCGACAAGGACGAAAAGGGGAATGAGGAGAACGCGCCACCAGGGCCTTGGTGACATGACGGGGAACGAGATGGGCCACACAGAGATCAGACACTGCGCCACGCTCCCCTGTGTTCCTCTTTAAACAGCTTCCTGCACTAGACCTCATTATAATGTGCCCTAGCCTCACTCTGAGGACATTCTCAGTTCTCTCACACACACACACTCTCTCCGTCATATAGATTACAGCTCCCACTGAAGAGCTGAGGCTAGGTCTGCACTGAGGCTGGACTGCTGTGTCCTCTGTAGTTCAGTTAGCAGTGCATGGAACTTGTTACGCCAGGATAGCGGGTTCGATTCCCTGGACCACCCATAGGTAAAAATGTTATGCAAGCATGACTAAGTTGCTTTGGATACAATCATCTGCTAAATGGCATATATTATTATTACACATATTGGGCTCTGTTTTTGGTTGGCGGTAAGGAGGCGCAAGTGTCAAATTTCATCATGCAATTTTGTCATGTAAAAACTGGCGCACTGGCATTTTTTAGCCCTTACGGCAGTTTCGCCAATTTACCTGTCTAACATCAGCTGGCTTGTGCTGAGGTGGGAGGGATGGAAATAGTTGAGGTGTGTACTTAAAAACGTGTGCCAATATGACAATTTCAGTGAGCGCAACTAGAGATATTTAAGACCGACCAAAAGCTGGTATTTATGTTAATATTTTTATATTTATTACATTTTTATTGCATATTAAAACATAAAATCTACATGCAGTGAAGCCGCTCAACATTTGCATTATATCCAGCCATCCAGAGCGACCCACAGGAGCAGCCAAGGTCAAGCGCCCCGCCCAAGGGCACGTCGACAGATCCCCCACCAAATCGGGGACCCGAACCAGAGACCTATTGGCCACCGACCCAAGCTCCCAACCTCCAGGCCACCAATCATCCAAGATCCCCCACAGTTCACCTAGAGCTGCCCCTCATCCACCCGAGACCACCCTCTTCGGATTTCTACGCGCCGTATACTGTATCTTTCAACTATGCTGTGATGTTTAACATACAATTTGAATCTATCTAATCGAATCCACAGATTGCGAGTTGAAGATAAATACTTTTACGAAGAATATTAGTAATTGACTGACCAGGTCTCTCCAAATCTCCCAACAATGCTATTTCTAGGGTCAATTTTAGATTAATATTATGCCTTTTCAGCCTTTTCTGAACCTGAGACCAGAAACAGGCTACCTGAGGGCAAACCCAGAACAAATGGTCTATTAATTCTGTATCCTCACAACAAAATATGCAGAGCTGCGATGATTGTATGCCCCAAATATTCAACATTTTGTTGGAAGCAAGAATTCTGTACAATAATTTTAGCTGAAAAGCACAAAGTCTTGATTTTTGCGTCGTTTTATATATGAACTCAAATCTCTTCCCAGCTATTTTGCAATCTGTATGGCACAGCTGTCAACATCCTGGTCCTCAAATGAAACTGGTATACAGTAAGGGAAAAAAGTACTTGATCCCCTGCTGATTTTGTACGTTTGCCCACTGACAAAGAAATGATCAGTCTATAATTTTAATGGTAGGTTTATTTGAACAGTGAGAGACAGAATAACAACAAAAAAATCCAGAAAAACGCATGTCAAAAATGTTATAAATTGATTTGCATTTTAATGAGGGAAATAAGTATTTAACCCCCTCTCAATCAGAAAGATTTCTGGCTCCCAGGTGTCTTTTATACAGGTAACGAGCTGAGATTAGGAGCACACTCTTAAAGGGAGTGCTCCTAATCTCAGTTTGTTACCTGTATAAAAGACACCTGTCCACAGAAGCAATCAATCAATCAGATTCTAAACTCTCCACCATGGCCAAGACCAAAGAGCTCTCCACGGATGTCAGGGACAAGATTGTGGACCTACACAAGGCTGGAATGGGCTACAAGACCATCGCCAAGCAGCTTGGTGAGAAGGTGACAACAGTTGGTGCGATTATTCGCAAATGGAAGAAACACAAAATAACTGTCAATCTCCCTCGTCCTGGGGCTCCATGCAAAATCTCATCTCGTGGAGTTGCAATGATCATGAGAACGGTGAGGAATCAGCCCAGAACTACACAGGAGGATCTTGTCAATGATCTCAAGGCAGCTGGGACCATAGTCACCAAGAAAACAATTGGTAACACACTACGCCGTGAAGGACTGAAATCCTGCAGCGCCCGCAAGGTCCCCCTGCTCAAGAAAGCACATATACAGGCCCGTCTGAAGTTTGCCAATGAACATCTGAATGATTCAGAGGAGAACTGGGTGAAAGTGTTGTGGTCAGATGAGACCAAAATCGAGCTCTTTGGCATCAACTCAACTCGCCATGTTTGGAGGAGGAGGAATGCTGCCTATGACCCCAAGAACACCATCCCCACCGTCAAACATGGAGGTGGAAACATTATGCTTTGGGGGTGTTTTTCTTCTAAGGGGACAGGACAACTTCACCACATCAAAGGGACGATGGACAGGGCCATGTACCGTCAAATCTTGGGTGAGAACCTCCTTCCCTCAGCCAGGGCATTGAAAATGGGTCGTGGATGGGTATTCCAGCATGACAATGACCCAAAACACGCGGCCAAGGCAACAAAGGAGTGGCTCAAGAAGAACCACATTAAGGTCCTGGAGTGGCCTAGCCAGTCTCCAGACCTTAATCCCATAGAAAATCTGTGGAGGGAGCTGAAGGTTCGAGTTGCCAAACGTCAGCCTCGAAACCTTAATGACTTGGAGAAGATCTGCAAAGAGGAGTGGGACAAAATCCCTCCTGAGATGTGTGCAAACCTGGTGGCCAACTATCTGTACTGACTATTTTGCACTAACACTACGCACACTCACTAGACTATATATACTGTACAAACCATACACACACTCACTCACACACACTACATTGACACTCTCACACAAAACCCACACACATTCACATACACTACACACACACACAAACATAACACACACATGCAGACCGAAACAACACAAACACACATACAAACACATTACACACACACATACGCACACACACACACTTTTACACTCATAATTTGCTGCTGCTTCTCTGTTCTTTATTTTACTCTTATTATTATCTGTCCTGATGCCTAGTCACTTTACCCTGCCTTCATGTACATATCTACCTCAAATACCTCATACCTCTGAATGTTGATCTAGTACTGGTACTCCCTGTATATAGCGTCATTCTTGTGTATTTTATTTTATTCCTCATGTTACTATTTTATTTTTTAACTCTGCATTGTTGGGAAGGGCTCGTAAGCAAGCATTTCACAGTAAGGTCTACACCAGTTGTATTCGGTACATGTGACATACAAATTTGATATGTACATCACCAATGTTTTATTAAAATAACACAAGTATTTTTATTTATATTGGATATTATTTTTGTCCAGCTTCTGTGAAACGTTTGGACTCATTATGTGCGATGCCCATTGCATGAAAGGTGTCAGTGACAGTAGGAAACATGTTTAGGAATATCAAGTTATTTAAAAAGAATGCTGATTGTTTTTTATTCATCATTTTGTCCAAAAATGCATCTTCCACTTTCCTCTGTTGAACCCAACTGTCAAATCTCAGGAAGTCTGTGGTGCTGAATCTGCTTGTAGGCTATATTTGCCAGGGTGTTTGTTTACCTTTCACCTGGCAAAGTCACTACTGGCCATATCAATGGCAATGTTAGGCTATAGCTATATACTGTATTGTGGACATTCCCCCTTTCTCTTTATATTGTATATTTTTCCAGCTCCTGTGAAAGGTTTGGATGTGCGTAAAATCCTCCATAGTCATACCCTCCATAATATTACAGTTCAGTTGAAGTCGGAAGGTTACATACACTTAGGTTGGAGTCATTAAAACACGTTTTTCGACCACTCCACAAATTTCTTGTTAACAAACTATAGTTTTGGCAAGTCGGTTAGGACATCTACTTTGTGCATGACACAAGTAATTTTTCCAACAATTGTTTACAGACAGATTATTTCACTTATAATTCACTGTATCACAATTCCAGTGGGTCAGAAGTTTACATGCACTAAGTTGACTGTGCCTTTAAACAGCTTGTCATGGCTTTAGAAGCTTCTGATAGGCTAATTGACATCATTTGAGTCAATTGGAGGTGTACCTGTGGATGTATTTCAAGGCCTACCTTCAAACTCAGTGCCTCTTTGCTTGACATCATCTGAAGAAATCAGCCAAGACCTCAGAATCTTTTTTTTAGACCTCCACAAGTCTGGTTCATCCTTGGGAGCAATTTCCAAACGCCTGAAGGTACCACGTTCATCTGTACAAACAATAGTACGCAAGTATAAACACCATGGGACCACGCAGCCATCATACCGCTCAGGAAGGAGACGCATGCTGTCTCCTAGAGATGAACGTACGTGCAAATCAATCCCAGAACAACAGCAAAGGAACTTGTGAAGATGCTGGAGGAAACAGGTACAAAAGTATCTATATCTACAGGAAAACAAGTTCTATATCGGCATAACCTGAAAGGCCGCTCAGCAAGGAAGAAGCCACTGCTCCAAAACCGCCATAAAAAAGCCAGACTACGGTTTGCAACTGCACATGGGGACAAAGATCGTACTTTTTGGAGAAATGTCCTCTGGTCTGATGAAACAAAAATAGAACTGTTTGGCCATAATGACCATTGTTATGTTTGGAGGAAAAAGGGGGCAGCTTGCAAGCCAAAGAACACCATCCCAACCGTGAAGCACGGGGGTGGCAGCATCATGCTGTGGGGGTGCTTTGCTGCAGGAGGGACTGGTTCAATTCACAAAATAGATGGCATCATGAGGAAATAAAATTATGTGGATATATTGAAGCAACATCTCAAGACATCAGTCAGGAAGTTAAAGCCTGGTCGCAAATGGGTCTTCCAAATGGACAATGACCCCAAGCATACTTCCAAAGTTGTGGCAAAATGTCTTAAGGACAACAAAGTAAATGTATTGAAGTGGCCATCACAAATCCCTGACCTCCATCCTATAGAAAATTTGTGGGCAGAACTGAAAAAGCATGTGCGAGCAAGGAGGCCTACAAACCTGACTCAATTACACCAGCTCTGTCAGGAGGAATGGGCCAGAATTCACCCAACTTATTGTGGGAAGCCTGTGGAAGGCTACCCGAAACGTTTGACCCAAGTTAAACAATTTAAAGGCAATGCTACCAAATACTAATTGAGTGTATGTAAACTTCTGACCCACTGGGAATGTGATGAAAGAAATAAAAGCTGAGATAAATCATTCTCTCTACTATTATTCTGACATTTCACATTCTTCAAATAAAGTGGTGATCCTAATTGACCTATGACAGGGAATTTTTACTAGGATTAAATGTCAGGAATTGTGAAAAACTGAGTTTAAATGTATTTGGCTAAGATGTATGTAAACTTCAGACTTCAACTGTATATGCCCACTGGGAGCAATTATGGTGCCTGTAACTGTATTTAAACATATCCTGTTTAAAACAAGTTATTTATTTTATCAATAGTGAATTTAATCTTGCTTATTGACAACATTTGGCATGTTCATGGCTCAGATATAATGCATTTTACAGTAGGCCTATATCAGTGTGAATGCTACGTTAACAATATATTTCCATATTGAAGCCATGCAATTACTGTTCAAAAACATATTCAACATATTTAACAAATATGGGATAGGCCTACATTTAGTTAATTGGCCAGTAAGGGGTCAAATCTCAACACACCTTCAACTTGTTTATTCGTCAAAAGCCCTTTCGCACTACTGTGCCCATAATTCTGGTTGTGAAAATAGCAAAAATATTTCTGACACACCCCTGAACCTATAGTGCAACCACCAGCACTCCGATTTTCCATTGTATTAGGTTTGTTAAAATAAAGCCGTGCACAGACCTTTCATAATTAATATCTCGAAATTCATAACATACTAACTGCCTCTGTAGCTAAACTTGTTGGGGAAAAAAATCTGCAACAACTGACTCACTCATCACAAACTGTAAGCAAGCTAGTTACAGTACCTCCTAAAGGCATGATTGACATCAGGAAAAGAGGGTATTGGCTATTAACTGATATAGGCTATGACTGTCTGGTTAGTGGCTTGTCTGGATATCTTAGTATGGTGTTTAGCTAGAGTCTAAACTACCTGTGTTAAGTGCTTAATTTGTAAATCGGGAGGTGCTGGAACAAAAAGTGAGGACGAGAAGGGGGTGGCCTGGGGAGCTCTGAGGTACCGGAATGCATGAGATATATATATATATATATTTTACCTTTATAATAAAGCACTGCATGCATATCATCGCATTTGTGTAGGGGCACAGAGCAGTAGGGTAGAGGCGCTTACAAAAGTTGCACACATTGGGACCATTTTTCATAGCCAAGGATACGGGAAAAAATGTGGCCTGTATAAATGCATTTCATGCAATTCTACGTCATTGTAAAATATATAAAACATATATTATATGAAATATTGAATATGGCCTTACTGCTATTAGCCCATAGAAATGCATAGAATAACAGATTCATACATAGAAAAACAGAGTAAAAAAATTAATGAAAAGGAAGTCTGTTTTAAAAGTTTCTGTCCTATATCTTATAGATATAAGAAAGATCAGGAAAGTATTATTTATAATTTTTTTCTCCATATTTATATGTCTTTTGGCACTAAACCTTCAAACCAGTCTTGTGAGGCTTGTGGGCGACATGTACGTGTTCTTGAGAGTCTCACCTTTCCATAGAGGGGTCATATTAGTGTGTAGCCCAAACTGTTCGGACGCTACAGACAGAAGCTGGCAGATCAGCGGTACCGACATCAGACGAGTCCTGTGATGCTTGTTGGGGTCGTAGAGCAAAACGAAGAACACCATCGTGTTCGTGAGAGTCTCATCTTATAGGCCAAACAGTTTGCGGACACTACAGAAGCTTTCGTGAGAAGACCGATTTTTGGGATGTCTCATGGTCTGACAAACATCACTGTAGCTCGGCCACCTTCCACCGCAGATGCGGAAGGCCACCATAGGCGGATGCGGTGGATTGAGACGCAGCCCGTGCAAAAGACATCTCCAGCTTAAACAGACGGATTTTGATGGGGATTTTTCTATTATGTGTAGCTCACTCGCCAGCAATGGTCGATGCTTGTGTCAAAAGCCTACCTCTCTCTTTTGTTTTACTTTGTAAAACAACGTTCGCTCAATAGGCCTATTTAGAAGTTGATAAAATATTTTTTCAGTTTACAGCAGACAGATTAGGGTCTTCTCTTTTCAGCAGGAGCCATTTGCTTTCCAACCTGTGTTTTCCCGTGATTGTATTTGAAATATTGCGAAAGGCCTGTTTTGTCTGCATGTTGTTCACTAACAGATTTGCTGCGTGTTCCCGACTGTAGGCTACGCCTTGTTATTGGGCTACACACAATCAAATCAAATCAAGCTTTATTTATGCAGCACATTTCAGACATGGAATGCAACGCAATGTGCTTCACAGGAAAAATTACAAATAAAATAACACTGAAGTATTTACTACAAAAACAAACATAAGAGCATAAAAACAAAAGAATAACAATACAAACTGAACGACTAAAAAGCACACTAATGAAAAGCAAAGCAAAAAATGTGTGTTTTAATATGTCCATAGTTTCGGCCCACCTCAGGTTCTCTGGCAGGCTGTTCCAGAGGCATAATAACTCAAGGCTGCCTCTCCATGCCTCTTGGTCCTAGGCAATCCACATTTAGGCTATTTTTTAAAGAAGCTTTTGATCCTTTGTGGCTAAATTATAGGCCTACTCATGGTGTAGTAGGCTATTCTGAATTATTTCATTTCTTTCTGACAGACAGCATTCATTCTATAACTTTGGGAAATGTATTTCAATGTATCATGGGTGCTGCAGCACCTCCAGCACCCTTCCCGTGGCTATGATTCTCTAAGGAAATAAAGGATGAAGTGCTGCTGGTAGGCTATCAGCAAACCAGCCAAATCAAATGTTATGCTGCTGTGGCAGTACTGTTGATATTTAAACTAGGTAGCTTGCTACACACACTCGACAAGTGACCGCATTTCAAACCATGCATGTTTGGATACCGGGTACAGGGCAGACTGGAAGAAAGACTCAACGGGCGCATGTGAGCTCCATACTGGAGCAGTCTAACGGAGGGGAAGGGGTGAGGGGTGGCCAACATGACGACGTCACGACGACTTGGGGGCAGTGGGTTCAGAACAATAATGACCAAAAACGTATACAAACAAATATACAGTGAGCTCCAAAAATATTGGGATAGTGACACATTTTTGGTTGTTTTGGCTCTGTACTCCAGCACTTTGGATTTGAAATTATACAAAGACTATGAGGTTAAAGTGCAGACTGTCAACTTTAGTTTGAGGGTATTTTCATCCATATCGGGGTGAACCGTTTAGAAATTACAGCTCTTTTTGTACATAGTCCACCCATTTTAAGGGAACAAAAGTGTTGGGACAAATTCACTTAGATGTGTATTAAAGTAGTCAAAGGTTTAGTATTTGGTCACATTTTCCTAGAACGCAATGATTAGATCAAGCTTATGACTCTACAAACTTGTTGGATGCATTTGCTGTTTGCTTTAGTTGTGTTTCAGATGATAATGAATGGTAAATAATGTATTGTGTCATTTTGGAGTCACTTTTATTATAAATAAGAATAGAATATGTTTCTAAACACGTCTACATTCATGTGGATGCTACCATGATTACGGATAGTCCTGAATGAATCGTGAAAAATTATGAGTGAGAAAGTTACAGATGCACAAATATCAAACCCCCAGACATGCTAACCTCTTACCAATTACAATAACAGGGGAGGTTTTGGCAGGGGTATGATATTTGTGCATCTGTAACTTTCTCACTCATCATTATTCACGATTCATTCAGGATTATCCGTAATCATGGTAGCATCCACATTAATGTAGAAGTGTTTAGAAACATATTCTATTCTTATTTACAATAAAAGTGACTCCAAGATGACACAATACATTATTTACCATTCATTTCTATTGGGCGCAAAATAATCTGAAACACAACCAAAACAAACAGCAAACACATCTAGCAAGTTTGTAGAGTCACAAGCTTGATGTAGTCATTGGTGCTAGGAATATGGGACCAAATACTAAACTTTTGACTACTTTAATACACATAAGTGTATTTGTCCTAATACTTTTGGACCCATAAAATGGAGGGACTATGTAAAAAAAAAGAAAAGTGCTGTAATTTCTAAATGGGTCACCCAATATGGATGAAAATACCCTAAAATTAAAGATGACAGTCTGCACTTTAACCTCATATTCATTGTATCATTTCAAATCCAAAGTGCTGGAGTACAGAGCCAAAACAACAACAAATGTGTTACTGTCCCAATACTTTTGGAGCTCATTGTATATACCACCACTGAAAAGGGCACTTGACGAGTTGGAGAGCAAAGGGGCAGGTGCTATCTGTGCACTTGCCTGGCCCACTGTGTCCAAGCCTGATGCTAAAATACGTTTTTATGACTGACTTGTTGGCAAGTCCTTTATTAGATCATTTCATAATGTTTGTTAGCCCCTAACGGAAGCTTAGTCAAATGTACAGTACTCTAAAGTGCAAATTAGCATTCTCTACAGTGTGTGCCACAATCGAGCCATGAGCCATGCCTAACCCTACCACATCTTTAGGTCGTAGCTCTGTGCCATATGTCTACCGTGTGTAATGCCCATCCCTATAGTTAGCAGATCAAGTCATGGCTTGGCTCAGTCTCAGTGTTGGCCTGAACCCATCCTCGTCTGCTCTGACTCTCCCATCCATATTGTCTCCAACCCCAGTAATAGCTTGGTCATAACTCTCTCTCTGTCCCTCTGACATTCACCAACACTGCCGTCTCCATTGTTAACACATCCCATAGCAGGCCTTGCTAAAGGTTAGCTTCCAGACTTTGTTCCACTCACTCCCCCCTCAGCCTTGTATTGTTAACAGCTGAGATGAGTGAGCTTGGCTGTGGAGAGAGAGGAAGAAACGCTGGGTAACATGATTTAGATTCACATACTCTGTCTGGACTCTCCCAGGACCCTATGAAAGGCAACAGATGGTAAACTCTGTGTGACTCAGCCGCTGCCTGGGGATCCGTGGGGCTCTATTGCCATCTGCTGGTAGGGGCCACCTCTTGACGACTGAATGGGGAGAAAGGGAACTTAGATTTCAGTAAAGTGGTTCGTAATCTTTAAACGAGCTGGGTCAAATATTATTCAAAACCAACAACTGAAAACAGTGCTAATGATGAGTAATAAAGATACTTTGTTTACTTTAGCTCTATTCTACATTCATCACTCAATGAAAATGTATTCTAACGTTGGCTGTATCAGTGAAACCTTCACTGTTAGGCCTACACCCCCGCAACTATCAACACATCTCTACAGCCCAATGGCTTCAGATTTACATTGGTTGAAAGAACATGATGATTTAACACAGAAATAGATCAATGCAGTAGGGTCGTTCCACCAATTCGTTGCCATTTGAGAAGTGTAACTTGGTGAATATTCTTTTTGATTTCACCTAATTTTAACATTCTGTCATAAAGAGCACATGTTCTACTTTATAAAAAAAACATATTTTGCATGTTTTCCCATCTCAAGAGGTTAAATATTTTTAAAAAAAGACTATAGTAATTGCTTATTAAGTGCCAAATAAAGTAACTGGTTTGACCGTAACAGGTTTGATGATTTCATCTTAAATCTGCCATAAATCCCCTCGTCACAGGAAGCTTGCTGTGTGCAACAGCGAGTAGCAATTGAATGCAAGCTTCACAAAAAAAATTTAACTGCTAAAACATTTCTAGCCTGTCTATATGTGGGTAACAGGGTTGACGTGTTATGCTCAACTCACTCAGTTTTCCACTCAATTATCCACCACAAAACACCAGAAAAGGGCCAAAAAGAGTAAAACCAGTTCACGTGCTTTTACACTATGATTTGACTATTAGATGTTTTTCTTTAGAAAAAATATTTTCAAAGGAATAGTTTCACCATATTAAAATGAGTTCAGTTCATGTAACAGGGTTGACCTTAAAATGAGGGATAGATGTAAATGAATCACTAATCACATGAAATAAATAATAATCTTCAGAAATGACTTTGTCAAAGAAACACAATAATTAGGGTGAAACTTGGATACATTTTTGGATTAAGTGGGTTGAAATCTTCCTAGATGTGACACAGGGTTGCCGGAGGGACATGTCAAAATACGGAATTTTTGCACTTATAGGAAGCCTTTATTAATATTAAAAGCTTTATTGAATTATCAATGTGGTCTGTCTTAAAGAGCACTTTATACAACAGGCTTTTAAAATTCAATATCGGTGCAGAATTTCTACTCAAAATATCAAAGGGACGCAAAAGACAATCTTTTCGTGGAACGACCCAGTAAACACTATGATAAACAAATACATTTTATTAAATCGGATTTGGCAGTAATCTCTGGCGAATCTTCCCAGATCCCACTACCTGTGCAGGGCCTATTTCAGACAACAGAACAGACACAAAACTATCCTTCACTTCCGTGGATAAAAATGTGTCTCCTCATACAAAAGGAAGATGAAAAATTGATGAAATTCTAAGAGGTGTGAGCAGATGGATTATGAACTATAAATGTATAACAAATGAACCATGCGGGGGGGAGGGGGGGGGGGGGGGTCTAGGACTGCAAGACCTGCTCAATCAATCACTGCCTTAACCAGGCAGCAGGCAGCGTCTCGTCGGATCTGAGACAGCAGACAGAGAGACACAGCCTCTGTCCTAAATGGCAACCAAATCCCTATATAGTGCACTACTTTTGACCAGAGCCCTATGGGCCCTGGTGAAAAGTAGGTGCACTATCAAGGGAATAGGGTGGCATTTGGGACACAGTCACTGGCAACAGATTCACGGCCCAGGAGGTAGCAGACAAAAAACACAACCGAGATAAAGAGTCATCCATCTGACCCCAGCAACCACCTGGACTATTATAGAAGCTGTCTCAAAGAGTTGTTTGTCTTTTATGTGGTTCCTCTCTCTCTCTGTGTCTGTCTCTCTCTCTCTCTGTGTCTGTCTCTCTCTCTCTCTGTCTCTCTCTCTCTCTCTCTCTCTCTCTCTCTCTCTCTCTCTCTCTCTCTCTCTCTCTCTCTCTCTCTCTCTCTCTCTCTCTCTCTCTCTCTCTCTCTCTCTCTCTCGCCACCCATCCGATTCCACTGTCCATCGACAGACAATGACCTCAGCACCCACCCGCCACCCCCACCACTCTGAGATGACTTCACCCCCCCAGACCATCCAGGCCCCCACCTGCCGCACACAGACGGCGATCTGACATGTAGCCATTAAACACATTGTTAGTATGCCCGGGGCTGTCAGAGTCCAGCGAGTCACAATGGCCAACAGCGTGTCTCCATTCTGCTGCTGTGCAGCCATGGGAAGGACCTATTGTCAGCGAGGATGGGGAGGCACAACTGTTGTAGTCTTGACCAGTAGGACTTGGGCTCTTTAGAAGGTCAGAGAGGTGTGGAGCAGTGTGTAATGCTGCACACACACACACCTACCTACTCCCCTCTTCTCTCTTAGCTTCCTCCTGGCTCTGCTTTTATGAGAAGAACAGTGTGAGGCTGACACAGCCATTATCTCTCCATGGCTAGCACCCCCCAACCCCCTCACCAAGGACAACCATCTCATATCCACACAAAAGACAAATCCTCCTTCATCCGCCCTCTCTCTCTCTCTCTCTCTCTCTCTCTCTCAGAGCTAGTCATTGGTGACCTAAGCAGCAGCTAGTTGTGACAGTCATAATTACAGTCTATCTACCTACCTACCTATCTACAGTATCTATCTATATATCTATCTACCTACCTACTGTACCTATCTACAGTATCTATCTATATATCTATCTACCTACCTCCTGTGTTGATCCACATCCAGGACTCCTGTTTTTGTTATCGTCCTCCGCTGTCGTGGAAACCTTAACACTGGTTCCTGTCATCTCAGAAGACTCCAATAACTCACTGGGGGTCACTGCAGGGCTTTCATAGCACCACCTTCATTATTTAACGGTCCAGGAAACTCTCTTCTCTTCTCTAATCACTTGGCTGAGTCTTAACTCTAGTCTACAGCACAGAAGCTTCCTGAATTTGTTTTCGCTTTCTCCTTTATTGAAGGAAAAAAATGAGAAAACGAGAAAGTCTGGCTTTAAAAAAATCTATTATAGGCTAGTATTGGCCAACGTCTCCAGTGTGGGGATTAAGACTCCAGACAGTGTGATGGAGCTGGGCTCTGACCCCGAGGGCCACGGAGGAGAGGGAAAGAGGGGATAAATCATCTCTGTGGAAAGAAAGAGAGGGATGAAGGGACGGATGGGGAGTGAATGTGTAGGGGGTGGTGTGTGTGTGTCTGTGTTGCCTTAGTCCTCAGCCTCTAGAAGTTTATACAGCTTAGACGTAGGCACTGGAAGGGAGAGTGGCTCAGAATCTGACAAACAAGTTCTATAGTAGTTTGTTGTTTCAGATATAGATGGTTTCAGGAGAACTGCAAACAGCTGTGTGACTGCTGCCTCTGATGACCAGGACTACAGTCCACAACTGGATCAAATCAGCACATTATCTGAAATACTCCAGGAATTCAGAGCAAAATAAAGTAGCCTGATGGACTATGTTCACAATTCACATGCGTACGGCAGTCTTCACTCTCCCTCTCTCTCTCCTTCCAGCCCACCCTGTGTCACCAGAGTCAGTGTGGCCTGGTGGGCATCTCCAGCCAGCGTTTGTTTCCCTCTGCATTTCCTTACTGCTGTGTTTTTTACCTGGTTCTCTTCCTGGATCCTGGCTCAAGGTCACTCCCCCCTCCTCCCCTCTAAGTATCGATGCCAGCAGCGGAGAACAGCAGAGCCGGGACTCTTGGCAGCGAAGCCACAATCGATATCCCTGAGCTCTGGGTGCTAGCTCTCTAATATCCTCCAAATACAACCTGCCCAAATTTTTATGCTATATTCAAGGCAGATGCCTAAAGAAAGAGACAATAGATGGGAGAGACGGGCTGGCGGTTTTTGGGGGGTTCTTAAAAGAGGGACCTTGAAGCTCGTATTAATTCATGATTTATCGTGTTTGTGGTTGTTTCAGGCTTAGGGCGCTAGCTGGCTTCAGCTCAGCTCAGTTTTAGCTCAGCTCAGTTTAGCTCAAGGTTCATCGCAGAGGTCAGATATGGATTGAGAGCTTGTGGCTTTGTGTTTCACCCCAGTTTAACAGGATTTGTGAGGCGAACAGTGAACACTGATATTAAATAACATTTATCAACACTGAGGTGGTCTGAGGAGATTGTGATGGTTGCTACAGCTGCAAGCCTGAAGATACAATACCCATTGGACACACAGGCTCTGTCCAGCCACTGCTAGGCAGATGGGGAGATAAAACAGGAACACATTGTGATAATGATCATCCCTGGCAGGCGTTGGTTTCCCTCACGACGTGCGTCAGTGTGTGTAGGAGATGTATTGATAGTTTGACCTACTGACTTGATAAACTGCTCTGGTACTTCATTGCACAAAAGGAGGGGCAGGGGGTTGGGGGGAGGTGTTGGGGAATAGTGGTTAACATGCATATTAATGTGGTTATGTGTCTTGCAGGGGCATTGGAGGTCACAATGCATGATAATTCAGTGTCAGTTTAAGAACCATTAGCTTTTAGATTGCAGTGTGCGTTATTGTGTGTGTTATTGTGTGTGTGTGGTGGTGTGTGGTGGGGGGGGGGGATCACCACTGTGCTACAACGCCACACCCGGTCATGGAGTGGACACAGGCCTCAATGCATGCACCTCACAATAAAGCCAGCCCCTGTCTCAACCACATAAATCAGACAGAAATATAAAAAGAACACCATCATCATCAGAGACAGAGACAGAGACAGAGACAGAGAGAGAGAGAGAGAGAGAGAGAGAGAGAGAGAGAGAGAGAGAGAGAGAGAGAGAGAGAGAGAGAGAGGATAGCTAGCTTGATAGCGTGGGTTGGTGGGTAGGTTCAGTAAATTGTTTGGGGATAATCCATTTTTTATGATTTCAGTTTTATTTTATTGACGTGTACCCTGGGGAGGTAAATGCCATCTACTATAGATGTCTGCTTGGGGACGATTGATTGCTCTGCCATTTGATGCTGTGGCTCACGCTGAATGATGGGGGGGAGGGGGTGATAGAGTCATGAGAGAACCAGAGAGGGCCTCCCTCCATGCTCTCATCCCTCCATCCCTTCCTTCCTCCAACCCTACCTCCCTCCATCCCCCATCCTGCTGTATATCTCTCACCGTCTCGTTCCCCAGTAAGTGCCTCATCATTCCCTGGGAATGTGTGGTTTTGGGTTTAATGAATTTGCCTGCCACTCTTTTGTGTTAAGAGCGATATAAATGGCCGGTGGTCGTTCTGGGGATAATAATGGCCGTCGATAAAGAATCCCGTCAGCTGTCCTCGCTGGTAATTCCTGTTGGAATGTGATTAAGGGATCACCATTCTCTTCTCTCTGAAATAATTCAGCTGACACCATCTAATTTACTAAGTAACCCCACTGAGGTCGCACAGAGCAACTCTTCTCTCTTTATATAAGCCTGCTTGAACAAACTGATGATTCACACAAAAGGTACAAGATGTACAGAGTGTTAAATACTAAATCCACTAAGTGGGTGACAAATGAAAAAGAATCATCTGCATGATTATTGCATGTAGCCTAGGTCTACAGTGTAAATGGATGGGGGAGAATATTGTAGAGAGTGATAGGATTTCTCTGAATTAGCCAGTGCAGTTCAGCATGAATCACTGCAGTAATTGTCTAGAACTCAGAGGGTTAGGAAACGAATGCTTGGATAGGGAGGAGGACTGCAGGGGAGGGGGATGTTGCCAAGGCCAACCAGCTGGAGAGAGATTTTTGGACAGTCAACACTGCCACCTTGTGGATTTACAGGCAGAAACGCAAACCAAGTGATGTGAGAAAGAGAAGGTGGCTTTCTTGGTCTGAAACTAGTGTTGCAAAATTCCAGTAACTTTCTAAAATTTCCCAGGTTTCCAGAAATCCTGTTTGGAGGATTCAAGATCTCCTGCGTATTCCCTCATTTTTCTGGGTATCTTCCAACCGGGATTTCTGGGAAACCTGTTCATTTCGGAAAATTACCAGATTATTGCAACCCAACCTGAAAACCAGTAAGCATTGTCAGATCTGAGTATGTAGCAATGTTTAATTTAGTTACTACTATATTACACGGTTGACTAAAGTTTGGCTTCAATTGATTGCAATGGAAAAAGTAAGAGCAGCCCTGGACGCTCATTCCCCCAACTATACTGAACAAAAATATAAATGCAACATGCAACAATTTCAAAGATTTTACTGAGTTACAGTTCATATGAGGAAATCAGTAAATTTAAATAAATAAATGAGGCCCTAATCTATGGATTTCACATGATTGGGAATACAGATATGCATCTGTTGGTCACAGATACCTTAAAAATAAAATGGGCCTCAGGAGCTCGTCAGGGTATTTTTGTGCATTCAAATTGACAATCGATAAAATGGGACATTTTATTTCAGCCCATGAAACATGGGACCAACACTTTACAGGTTGCGTTTATATTTTGTTCAGTGTAAAAACACTGCTGTTCAGTAGCCTGTAACATATCAGCCATGTCATTTCAGGCAGTTCTCCAAACACCTGAAGCCTCATCTCCCCTCATAGAGTCAATGTAAAGGAATGTACAAGGAGTGAGGTCTACGGAGTCACTCTTATCACTACCACCTCCTAGAATCTAATTTATGATGACATCGCACAACATTTCCTTGGCTCTGTGTATTTAAACGTCATTATTTTAATCCCTTCCTAATCCCCTTTCAGACGGTGATAGACGATATATGTGACAACTACAACTTTACCTTAGAAATGAGAGAGGCAGTTGCTTTCCAAAACCCTGAGGAGGACCTCAAGAATGTTACAGTATCATTACAAATCTGAAGGAGGTTCGACAGACAGCCATGTATCAAGTGGAAGAATGTAGCCGAGGCCAAAAAGGATTAAACTGCTCTTAAATACCGTAGCGAATGTCACATCGACACAACCCAACAACCCCCTTACTCCAACAGTTAAAGCAGCAGACACTCATGGCTGCTTCCCCTCCCCCACATCTGTGTGTGACTTTTCCCCAGCCCCTCTGTCACCTATGGCTGTGTATTACATTCCCCCAGCTACCTCCACGACACATCCCTCCTTGAGCCTGGGCCACGCCCCCCCCAGCCCAGCTACCCCAGATGGGAGAGGAGAGGACACTGTCTGCAGTGAGGGAGATATAGGAGAAGAACTGTGTTGGTCTTGACCCTGAGCAGCAGGAACGGTTGTGGTAGTTGCTGTTTGAATTCAGAGACAGCTTTGCGCTGAGTGAGGAAGAGGTGGGTCAGACTCATCTGGCGCAGCATGAGATCGACACAGGTGATGCTCGGCCCATCAAGATGCATCCCCGCCGTATCCCGCTGGCACGCTAGGAGGCGGCAGACAAGGCTGTGTTGGAGATGCAGCGGGCAGACTGTATCTAGCCCTCAGACAGCTCCTGGGCGGCACCAGTCGGCATGGTTCCAAAGAAGGGGGGCAAGCTGAGGATCTGTACGGACTACAGGCGGCTGAATGAAGTAACCAGGAAGGACTCATACCCCATACCACACATCGATGAGTCGCTGGAGCTGGTTAGAGGGTCCTCCTGGTTCTCCTCACTAGACCTCCACAGTGGCTACTGGCAGGTGCCCCTCTCCCCAAAACTGCGTTCTTCACTAACAGAGGACACTGGCAGTTCAAGGTACCGTGCTTCGACCTGTGCAATGCTCCAGCTACTTTTGAGCGTTTGGTGGACAGGGTGCTGGAGGGCATCCCCCGACAGGAGTGTCTGGTATACCTCGATGACATCCTGTCCAATGGCAGCTCCTTCCAGTCTGCCCTGGGGCTCCACCCCGAGAAGTGCCACATCATGAGGAGAGAGGTGTGTCCTTCTTGGGCCACCAAGTGGGGGAGGAGGGTATCAGCACCATGGAGGACAAAGTGGGGGCTGTCCGAGACTGGCCCACCCCCACCCCCACCGACCAGCATCAGCTGAAGAGCTTCCTGGGCCTGGCCTCGTACTACAGGAGGTTTGTACTGGGCTTCTGAAGCATCGCTGCTCCCCTGAACCGCCTGCTGCCAAAGGACTTCACTTGGACAGTGGAGTGCGAGGAGGCCTTCAACACCCTCAAACGTGCACTGATCGAGGCCCCCGTGCTCGCCCCCCCTGACCTTACCTTGCTTCTCACTGTTGTGGCTTCCATCAAACACTTCAAGTACTACCTGGGTGGCCTGCCCTTTACTGTAAGGACTGACCACTCTGCTCTCCAGTGGCTCATGTCTTTCAAAGAGCCAGAGGGGCAGGTTGCACGCTGGTTGGAGGAGCTTCAGCCGTACGACCTCACAGTGGTAAACAGGGCAGGGGCACGCCACGCCAACACCATGTCCCGTCGGCCCTGTACTGCAGACGGGTGCCGCCACTGTGAGCGGAGAGAGGGCTGTGAGAGAGACTGTGTGCGGAGGAGAGGGTCTGTGCCACAGTGTGTTGGGCGAGCGGGCCTGTCTGCTGTGAGCTGCAGACTGTCGACGTGGCTGAATGGGGGCAGCAGCAGGGACGGGACACAGACCTACAGCCAGTGCTCCAGTGGGTAGAGGCGCAGCTGAGGCCACCGTGGGAAGAGGTGGCAGCGCTATCACTCGTGACCAAAGGGTTGTGGTCAAAGTTTGAGATACTGCGGCTGGCTGATGGTGTGCTACAGCGGGCATGGAAGGAGCCAGCTACGGGAGAGGAGAGGTGGTGGTCCCAAAAGCACTGCAGGAGGCTGTGCTCCAAAGCACTCATGGGGGGTGGGGACTGGACACTTTGGGGTCACAAAAACCCTTCGCCGCGTACTTTTGGACTTTTGCTGCCGCTGTGACAACGGTACAGCGAGAAAGAGCCCTCCAGGCCGTTCTCATGCTCAGCTCCAACAGTTCCCAGTTGGGGCTCCCATGGAGAGGTTGGGAGTGAATGTAATTGGGCCATTCCCCACCACAGACAGTGGAAACCGCTGGGTGCTCACGGCCATGGGCTATTTCACAAAATGGCCCGAGGCCTTTGCTCTGCCTGACCAGGAGGCAGAGACCATCGTCGACGCCCTGACAGCGGGAATGTTCAGCTGCGGAGTCCATCCACAGAGACCAAGGCAGAAACGTTGAGTCCCGTGTGTTCGCCACCATGTGTGAGAGGCTGGGTATGCACTAAACCCGCACCACTCCTCTCAATCCTCAAAGTGATGGCCTTGTGGAGTGCTTCAACAAAACGCTTGGACAGCAGCTGGCCATAGTCTCTGCCAAACACCAGCGTGACTGGGACAAGCACCTGCCCATGGTCCTCATAGCATGCCACTCCACTGTCCAAGACTCCAGCTCCTCCATGCCTGCCCTCCTCATGCTGGGGAGAGAGATCCGCACCCCTGCAGAGATGGCGTTTGGTCGGCCCCTGGATAGCCCTCCTGTTCCCCCGGGGCCGGAGTATGCCCGGAGACTCCAGGACCGCCTGAAGACAGCCCACACCACCGCCAGAGAGCAACTGGTGAATTCAGGTGTGAGGCAGAAGAGGAACTATGACGTGCACACCCGGGGAAGGCACTTGTGGCTGGGGAGCTGGTCTGGGTCTACAGCCCCCTGAGAAAGAAAGGCAGATGCCCCAAGTTGGACAGCCACTGGGTGGGGCCTTTCAGCGTCCTGGAGAGGGTAGGGGAGGTTGTGTACCGGGTGTAGCTTTCTCCCAGGGGCAGAAAGGTGGCACTGCACCGGGACAGGTTAGCCCCATACAGAGGGGCCTCTTCTCCCCAGACCCCAGGGACCCCCACAATTCCCCTCTCTGGCAATGACATTCCCCAAGCACCCACCCCCAGGCACAGCAGACAAGGCTCCAGACAGCCCACTCACCCAGTCTCCCTGCCTGTGTCAACGCGTGGTTCCCCGGAGCCACGGACTGTATTCCCTGTTCCCTCATGCTTGTCCCCCATGTCCTTGCCTTCATCCCCTGGGCCCCAGAGGGGCAGCCCCCTGCCACGGACTGAGCCGCCTGTTCCACATCTGGGCACTCTGCGACCATCACGGCCACTCAGGCAAAGGAGGCCTCCGGGTCACTTCAGAGGCCTTGTTTCTCATGGTCTGAGAGTCCTTTAGGTGCCTTTTGGCAAACTGCAAGTGGGCTGTCATGTGCCTTTTACTGAGGAGTGGCTTCCGTCTGGCCACTCTACCATAAAGGCCTGATTGGTGGAGTGCTGCAGAGATGGTTGTCCTTCTGGAAGGTTCTCCCATCTCCACAGAGAAACTCCAGAGCTATGTCAGAGTGACCATTGGGTTCTTGGTCACCTCCCTAACCAAGGCCCTTCTCCCCAATTTCTCAGTCTGGCCAGGTGGCCAGCTCCAGGAAGAGTCTTGGTGGTTCCAAACTTCTTACATTTAAGAATGATGGAGGCCACGGTGTTCTTGGGGACCTTCAATGCTGCAGAATTGTTTTGGTACCCTTCCCCAATCCTGTCTCAGAGCTCTATGGACAATTCCTTTGACCTCATGGCTTGGTTTTTGCTCTGACATGCACTGTCAACTGTGGGACCTTATATAGACAGGTGTGTGCCTTTCCAAATCATGTCCAATCAATTGAATTTACCACAGGTGGACTCCAATCAAGTTGTAGAAACATCAAGGATGATCAATGGAAACAGGATGCACCTGAGCTCAATTTCGAGTCTCATAGCAAAAGGTCTGAATACTTATGTAAATAAGGTATTTGTTTTTAATTTATAATAAATTTGCAAAAATGTCTAAAAAATAGTTTTCGCTTCGTCATTATGGGGTATTGTGTGTAGATTGCAACAAAAAATGTTTTTTAAATACATTTTAGAATAAGGCTGCAACATAACAAAATGTGGAAAAAGTCAAGGGGTCTGAATACTTTCCGAACAAATGCAACATGCAACAATTTCAAAGATTTTACTGAGTTACAGTTCATAAGAAAATCAGTCAATTTAAATAAATAAATGAGGCCCTAATCTATGGATGTCACATGAACGGGAATACAGATATGTAGCTGTTGGTCACAGATACCTTAAAGAAAAGGTAGGGGCGTGGATCAGAAAACAAACATGCTCAATGGGTGACATATCTGGTGAGTATGAAGGTCCTGGAAGAACTGGGATATTTTCACCTTCCAGGAATTGTGTACAGATCTTTACGACATGGGCCCTCCATTATCATGCTGAAACATGAGGTGATGGCGGCGGATGAATGACACAACAATGGGCCTTAGGATCTCATCACGGTATCTTGTGGATCCAAATTTCCGTAGATAAAATGCAATTGTGTTTGTTGTCCGTAGCTTATGCCTGCCTATACCATAACCCCACCTCCACCACGGGGCAATCTGTTCACAACGTTGATTTAAGCAAACCGCTCGACGACACAACACCATACACATGGTCAGTTTCTCCCATTCTTCTCTGCAGATTCTCTCAATCTCTGTCAGGTTGGATGGGGAGTGTCGCTTCACAGCTGGCTGGTTGGACGTACTGCCAAATTCTCTAAAACAACGTTTCTTATGGTAGAGAAATGAACATTAAATTCTCTGGCAACAGCTCTGGTGGACATTCCTGCAGTCAGCATGCCAATTGCATGCTCCCTCAAAAGTTGAGACATCTGTCGCATTGTGTTGTGTGACAAAACTGCACATTTTGCAATATTTTAGACCACAGCATGCCGATGTGGACATTTTTGCTTGGTTCATTGTGGTTAGAGTAACTAACTGTAAATAATCTATACACTTTTTTGGGGGAAACTAATGCTGAGGCTTTATTTTTGAAGTGAGAAATAACTGTTCATGGATTTTACACTTCGACAATGGAGAGGGTTAGTTTTAAGGCAGAACTATAAATCATGTCTACTTGTTTCTGCCGGATGCAGTTCAATGTAACCACTAAAATCAAACATGGAGGACGTTGACAAGAAATTGTACATCTAACAACGAATCAGGTCACATTTAAACGCGCAGGAATTATTGGCATAGTATAGCAGCAAGTCATTGGGTAAGTTTAATTAATTAAGAATTGCGACGTAAACAGATAGCTAGCTAGTTGCCATAAAATGTAATCATAGCCACGTCATTTGTTAACCTACAAAATATAACACCTCATAGTTCAAATTAAATCCCAAGTTCAAGAACATTGGGAAACGACGGCACAATATATTTTTTAAAGACGTCACCTCATTTCTCCTTTTTATTTTCGTCTGGGCAGGCTAACGCGTTTCGACAGTTGTGACTTCATCAGAGCATCAATAGATCAAATTGTATTTGTCACATGCGCCGAATACAACAGGTGTAGATCTTACCGTGAAATGCTTAATTACAAGCCCTTAACCAGATGTGCCAAACCCATAGTTTTTTTATTCAAGCGCTTAGGTGATAATTACAATTGCCCACACTTGTGTGAGGGCGGTGCATAGTGGTATTCAAAACATTAGTCAACCAACAATTGTTACTATATATACAAATACACAGATATAACCTTTAACACCTCATACCTTTGCAGATCACACATCAAAACAAAAAAACAAGAGTCCAAGATGTTCTGCAGGAGGCTATGGCTAAAGCCAGGGACTGGATTTTGGACTCCATCCCAGCAGGGTGCTCACAACCTGGCTTCTTTCCATCAAGCCTCCCTGCTCCCCCAGAGGAAGCTCCGGGGCCTGCTGTTCCCCTTCAGTGAGCTGGAGCCCCACTTGGCTTGTTCAGTGGATAGGGCCCACTTCCAGCTCTTCCAGCCCAGTGTGGAGGACATAGCCAAGGCAGAAAAACTCTTCTCCCCGTCCCCCTCACACAAGATCGATTACCACACCTCCGCCGTGAGGATGGAACACGCACCCTCACAGAACCAGCCAGAGGTAGGTGGAGGGATGTGTGTTGAATGTATTTTAAAATAGTTGTGAATGTACATAGTAGTTTCATTTGAAATAACAAACTACTTGTATAGGCTAGGTCTTATTTCACTTTTAGATCAAGATATGCAGCTAAAATTTTACATTGACTCATGAAAGACGAAAATATACTATTGTTACATTTTTTTTTTTAAAACATCAGTTTTTCAAAATGCTTGTCTGACATGGAGCAGCAATCTGGTCTGAAGATTCACCCTCCAATGCTGAAAAGCCGCTCCACAGCTGTAGAGAATGCTAGTACATGTATGTACTCAGCAGCAACTCTGCTCAGTGTTTGGTATGTTTGACTGTGTGTATTCCAGAATTTCAGAGGATCAGTAGTTGGTGGAAGATATGGGGTCATGAGGTACTCCTCAACACTTCTTTGGTGTTTCATGCAGCCACGCTTTGTTGTTCCATGAAACCAAACAGTGTGCCCAATCTACTCTTCTTCACTGGTGGTGTTGGCTCACTGTGTGGGACATCCTGTGTTGTGCTGGTGAACTTTGTGGCAAGATCATTGATATCATTGATGTCTGCAGTAAGAGCAGTTTTCTCAGTGGCATTGCACCATGCCAGTTTAAAGCGAGGATCCAAGACTAACGCAATCTGGTATGTAATATTAGTGTTACTATTAGTTGGCAGTTGTCTTTACTTCAACATTATTGTGTTTTTGATATATTTCTAATATTTCTTTAACTTTTTCTGTTAGATGTTTTCAAAGACCCCTTTTCCATCTATTTGACAAGAAATTGCTTATTCAACATTTTTAGGATGGAAAATGGTTGAAACATTTATATGCCTTAATTTCCCAAAAAAATATAGACTCTTAGATTTCATTTGACACACAGTTTGACTAGCTTTGGGACACAACGTCGGAATCTGGTTGGACTCCCTGAGTTGTGCATCGTTGTTGTGGGTGGTGACGGAAAATAACCATACCACAAAATAGCAGTTTCCTGTCAAAAGGCATATGTATAATCTTTAGGAACGCCACTTACCAGACGTGAAGCGAAATGTGTCCCTCGCTATCAAATAAGCGTCCGAACCGCACCATGTTCCTGCTGAGTTAGACAGCAGGCTGCCATTAGACCATGTGAGACTTCCTACCACGAAATCTACCACTGTCTACACAGACCTCAGAAAAAAATGTCTGGTTCATCCTTGGGAGCAATTTCCAAATGCCTGAAGGTACCACGTTCATCTGTACAAACAATAGTACGCAAGTATAAACACCATGGGACCACGCAGCCGTCATACCACTCAGGAAGGAGACGCGTTCTGTCTCCTAGAGATGAACGTACTTTGGTGCAAAAAGTGCAAATCAATCCCAGAACAACAGCAAAGGACCTTGTGAAGATGCTGGAGGAAACGGGTACACAAGTATCTATATCCACAGTAAAACCAGTCCTATATCGACATAACCTGAAAGGCCGCTCAGCAAGGAAGAAGCCACTGCTTCTTTTTGGAGAAATGTCCTCTGGTCTGATGAAACAAAAATAGAACTGTTTGGCCATAATGACCATCGTTATGTTTGGAGGAAAAAGGGGACAGCTTGCAAACCGAAGAACACAATCCCAACCATAAAGCACGGGTGTGGCAGCATCATGCTGTGGGGGTGCTTTGCTGCAGAAGGGACTGGTGCACTTCACAAAATAGATGGCATCATGAGTAAGGAAAATTATGTGGATATATTGAAGCAACATCTCAAGACATCAGTCAGGAAGTTAAAGCTTGGTCGCAATGGGTCTTCCAAATGGACAATGACCCCAAGCATACTTCCAAAGTTGTGGCAAAATGGCTTAAGGACAACAAAGTCAAGGTATTGGAGTGGCCATCACAAAGCCCTGACCTCAATCCTATAGAACATTTGTGGGCAGAACTGAAAAGGTGTGTGCGAGCAAGGAGGCCTACAAACCTCACTCAGTTACACCAGCTCTGTCACGAGGAATGGGCCAAAATTCGCCCAACTTATTGTGGGAAGCTTGTGGAAGGCTACCTGAAATGTTTGACCCAAGTTAAACAATTTAAAGGCAACGCTACCAAATACTGATTGAGTGTATGTACACTTCTGACCCACTGGGAATGTGATGAAAGAAATAAAAGCTGAAATAAATCATACTCTCTACTATTATTCTGACATTTCACATTCTTAAAATAAAGTGGTGATCCTAACTGACCTAAGACAGTGAATTTTTACTAGGACTAAATGTCAGGAATTGTGAAAAACTGAGTTTAAATGTATTTGGCTAAGGTGTATATAAACCTCCGACTTCAACTGTATTTGAAAATGGCTTCAAATATGATTCGAGGAAAGTATTACAGTGGGGGGGGGAAAGTATTTAGTCAGCCACCAATTGTGCAAGTTCTCCCACTTAAAAAGATGAGAGGGGCCTGTAATTTTCATCATAGGTACACGTCAACTGTGACAGACAAAATGAGAAAAAAAATCCAGAAAATCACATTGTAGGATTTTTAATGAATTTATTTGCAAATTATGGTGGAAAATAAGTATTTGGTCACCTACAAACAAGCAAGATTTCTGGCTCTCACAGACCTGTAACTTCTTCTTTAAGAGGCTCCTCTGTCCTCCACTCGTTACCTGTATTAATGGCACCTGTTTGAACTTGTTATCAGTATAAATGACACCTGTCCACAACCTCAAACAGTCACACTCCAAACTCCACTATGGCCAAGACCAAAGAGCTGTCAAAGGACACCAGAAACAAAATTGTAGACCTGCACCAGGCTGGGAAGACTGAATCTGCAATAGGTAAGCAGCTTGGTTTGAAGAAATCAACTGTGGGAGCAATTATTAGGAAATGGAAGACATACAAGACCACTGATAATCTCCCTCGATCTGGGGCTCCACGCAAGATCTCACCCCGTGGGGTCAAAATGATCACAAGAACGGTGAGCTAAAATCCCAGAACCACACGGGGGGACCTAGTGAATGACCTGCAGAGAGCTGGGACCAAAGTAACAAAGCCTACCATCAGTAACACACTACACCGCCAGGGACTCAAAGTGCCAGACGTGTCCCCCTGCTTAAGCCAGTACATGTCCAGGCCCGTCTGAAGTTTGCTAGAGTGCATTTGGATGATCCAGAAGAGGATTGGGAGAATGTCAGATGAAACCAAAATAGAACTTTTTGGTAAAAACTCAACTCGTTGTGTTTGGAGGACAAAGAATGCTGAGTTGCATCCAAAGAACACCATACCTACTGTGAAGCATGGGGGTGGAAACATCATGCTTTGGGGCAGTTTTTTTGCAAAGGGCCCAGGACGACTGATCCGTGTAAAGGAAAGAATGAATGGGGCCATGTATCGTGAGATTTTGAGTGAAAACCTCCTTCCATCAGCAAGGGCATTGAAGATGAAACGTGGCTGGGTCTTTCAGCATGACAATGATCCCAAACATACTGCCCGGGCAATGAAGGAGTGGCTTCGTAAGAAGCATTTCAAGGTCCTGGAGTGGCCTAGCCAGTCTCCAGATCTCAACCCCATAGAAAATCTTTGGAGGGAGTTGAAAGTCTGTGTTGCCCAGCGACAGCCCCAAAACATCACTGCTCTAGAGGAGATCTGCATGGAGGAATGGGCCAAAATACCAGCAACAGTGTGTGAGAACCTTGTGAAGACTTACAGAAAACGTTTGACCTGTGTCATTGCCAACAAAGGGTATATAACAAAGTATTGAGAAACTTTTGTTATTGACCAAATGCTTATTTTCCACCATAATTTGCAAATAAATTCATTAAAAACCCTACAATGTGATTTTCTGGATTTTTTTCTCTCATTTTGTCTGTCATAGTTGACGTGTACCTATGATGAAAATTACAGGCCTCTCTCATCTTTTTAAGTGGGAGAACTTGCACAATTGGTGGCTGACTAAATACTTTTTTTCCCCACTGTAGGTGGGTGGTGCACATGCGTGTGTGGGTGGAAGACTGGGGGGGAAAAGATGACTGAAGTGTGTGGAATGGGCAGATTAATCCTATCATGCATATAAGAATGGAATGAAGGGAACGTTGGCCATGGCTTAATAAATTAACCAAATTCTGAAATGGATTGATGTAACCTCAGTCAGACCAGGACTTTAACCTAGATTCTTCCCCGCAGCACCAAATGGAAAGTTGTTTGGAAAGAGGAGTGGTGCAGAGCCAGAGGGTTCAGTGACTGGGAGACACGTGGTTTTAGTTACCGCTCAGCTCACCACCTCTCCCCTGTCAGTGTGATTTATCCCCCGGCCCCACGGGGAAGCGGCACTCTGCATCCATCTTGTGTCAGAGAGACAGATGGCTCCAGTAGCTCTGATTTGTTCCCTGGGACTCCAGGGATATTACAGTAGCACACTGTCATATCTCTACAAATGACTGATTTTTATCATGGCTGGCAACACACAGTTGCAAACCCATAGCAGTGTGCTCAGCATCACATAATATAAACACTTTAAGATGAACTTATCTCGTTTTCAAAGATCTACGTACAGTAGGCTTCAAGTGATAGTTTTTTTTGTACTATTTTTTTTTATATATAATTTTCAATTTGATCAGCTTGTTAAGGTGCGTACACCTCTTGGCTGTTGTTGTATTGTAATATTGATCATGGTGATTGTGTGTGCGTTGCCAGGTGTGTTTCATCGGCAGGAGTAATGTGGGGAAGTCATCTCTCATCAGAGCTCTGTTCTCCTTGGCTCCTGACGTAGAAATTAGAGTCTCCAAAACACCAGTGAGTAAACTAAGTTCTGCTGTTTATTGGGGGGGGGTTATCTTTACATGTGTTATCGCTCTCTCTCTTTCTTTCCATACATTCTCTAAAGTACTTTCACTACCTGGCATTTTATCCACTCTCTCTCAGGGCCATACCAAGAAGATGAACTTTTTCAAAGTGGGCAAAGCTTTCACCATGGTGGACATGCCTGGTTATGGATACAGGGCTCCCAAGGACTTTGTGGAGATGGTGGAGCACTATCTGGGTTCAAGAAAAAAGTAGGTCTTCAGGATGTCTGAGCTTTACATTATGTTGCCGTCAATCAATGTACAGTAAGTATACTGAACAAAAATCTAAACGCAACAATTTCTAATATTTGACTGAGTTACAGTTCATATGAGGAAATAAGTCAATTGAAATAAATAAATTATGCCCTAAACTATGAATTTCACATGACTGGGCAGGGGTGCAGCCAAGGGTGGGCCTTGGAGGGCATAGGCCCACCCACTGGGGAGCCAGGCCCACCCAATCTGAATGAGTTTTTCACCACAAAAGGGCTTTATTACAGACAAATACTCCTCAGCACCTCCCCCACCCCTCAGACGATCTCGCAGGTGAAGAAGCCGGATGTGGAGGTCCTGGGCGGTTGTGAGGCCAGTTGGACGTACTGCCAAATTCTCTAAAATGACATTGGAGGCAGCTTATGGTAGACAAATGAACATTACATTCTCTGGCAACAGCTCTGGTGGACATTCCTGCAGTCAGCATGCCAATTGCACACTCCCTCAACTTGAGACATCTGTGGCATTTTCTTGTGTGACAGAATTGCACATTTTTAAAGTGGCCGTTTATTGTCCCCAGCACAAGGTGCACCTGTGTAATGATCATGCTGTTTAATCAGTTACTTGATATGCTACCCCTGTCAGGTGGATGGATTATCTTGCCAAATGAGAAATGCTCACTAACAGCGATGTAAATAAATGTGTCCAAAGAATTTGAGCAAAATAAGCTTTTTGTGCATATTGAAAATGTCTGGTATTTTGTATTTCAGCTCATGAAACATGGGACCAACACATGTTGCATTTATATTTTTGTTCAGTGTAGATCTGGGCTCACCAACCCGGTTGATGGATAGCTACCCTCCTGTAGGTTTTCACTCCAACCCCAGTTGTAACGAACCTGATTCAGCTTATCAACCAGTTAATTATTAGAATCAGGTGCGTTAGATTAGGGTTGGAGCGAAAACCTACAGGACAGTAGCTCGCCAGGAACAGAGTTGTAGAGTCCTGATATAGATCGAATGCATTTGTCTGTTTGTGTGTAACATGATCACGCTTCCCTCTGCTGTGTTACTTTTCTCTCAGTCTGGTGAGGACCTTCCTTTTGGTGGACGGCAGTGTTGGGCTGCAGGAGGCAGATATGATCGCCCTGGAGATGTGTGAAGAGTTCAGTCGGCCTTACGTGGTGAGATTAACATACTCTGTGCTCAGTTCATTCTTCAAAACCTTAACCTCTATGTTAATTGGAACTATATTTCATATGAGATGAGGGCATTGTTGTTAAACATTTACATTACATTTACATTTACGTCATTTAGCAGACGCTCTTATCCAGAGCGACATACAAATTGGTGCATTCACCTTATAGTGGGATAACCACTTTACAATGTTTTTCTATTTTTTTTTTTCTTTCTTTGGGGGGGGGGGGGGGGGGTAGAAGGATTACTTTATCCTATCCCAGGTATTCCTTAAAGAGGTGGGGTTTTAAGTGTCTCCGGAAGGTGGTGAGTGACTCCGCTGTCCTGGCGTCGTGAGGGAGCTTGTTCCACCATGTTAAACATCTCAGTGTTCTGTTGTTTGTGTCCTTGTGTATGTTAAGAGTACATAATCTTGCTGTAATCTAGGTTCTCTATTTTCATTGCATGTCATTTAACCCTTTTCTCTCCCACTCCTCCTTAGTGTGTTATGTTCCAAGTTCCATCACACTCACTGTAGAGAGCAGATTAATGTAGAACACTCTAACTTGTCCCACTCAGCTATTTAAAAACTGCAGTCCTGGATCCAGCCATTATTGATTGGCCCTTTCCTGTTCTTAATGCATGAAGCTGTGAATTATTCATGCTATCAGGTTATTAAGCACTTTGATCATATAACTAAAATTATGTAAATGGGATCTTAAATAAAGCTCATGTCCACCTTGTGGAGCAACAACAGACTAAAGGACTGACGTCAGACTAAATTATCCCATTGATGTACTTACATGGAATGAATGGATGCACTCGTCATACTGCAAATAAAATATAGGCCTAGCCACTGCAGCTCCAAAGCCACCCAGAAGATGACTGAAAACGTTTGCTATTATTCCTCATAGAGCCACTTATTTTGCTTGGGAATTGGGAACACAGTATCTGATTTGGACTAGCACACAATGAGAACCTGTCATTCATTCATGATCATATAGCCTATCGGCACTTGTTAATGAGATATCTTTGTCAAACTTGTTTTGTCTGTTGTGTGATGCAGATTGTGGTGACCAAGATCGATAAGTGTCGCCAGGGGGTGCTGTTGACTAACCTGCTGCAACTTCAGGACATCATAACACAAACTGTTGGCTGCTTCCCACAGCCCTTCCTGGTCAGGTGAGTCACCCACACACCCTTCTATTTTTGGTAAATTGTGCACCATATACATCCCTCTTTGTGCACCATATACATCCCTCTTTGTGCACCATATACATCCCTCTTTGTGCACCATATACATCCCTCTTTGTGCACCATATACATCCCTCTTTGTGCACCATATACATCCCTCTTTGTGCACCATATACATCCCTCTTTGTGCACCATATACATCCCTCTTTGTGCACCATATACATCCCTCTTTGTGCACCATATACATCCCTCTTTGTGCACCATATACATCCCTCTTTGTGCACCATATACATCCCTCTTTTTAGACCGATGACTTGTCAGTGTAAACTTGCCATGTCAGAATGTAAATGTGATGTCAGAATTACACACATCGTTATAGGGCTCGCGTTGTAGTCCTAAAAATTGAGTTACCTCTGGTTCGTTCAGCCATTCCTACGGGGGAAAGAGTGGAGTTTTGGGATAAACGCCAAAATGGTTTGATTACATAAATGCTTCAAAATTAGCTGATGAAGATTATCTCATAGAAAAAAGAAAAAACACATAAGACCTCCTAAGCCTATGTTTACCACAGACCTTATTTTCTGCGTTTATCAGAAAACCCTCCAAAAAACCCATTCCTTTCCCCATAGGCTTTGCCCAACAAGCCATGGCGGAGTTAGTGCTTACAAAAAGAAGCCATTACTATTGCTCAATATTCAAGGAGATAAAGAGTTAGTCCCACTTATTTGGCAAGAGACTGACTGACACACCCTCTCTCACCATGTCATTGTAGCAATCACATGACTAGACCAAGGTCATCACAGATGCAGTTGTAGTCTAAAGGAATAAAGTGTGGCTGCATGCTGACCGCTTACATGCAAAATATACACTGAGTGTACAAAACATTCCATGACATAGACTGAACAGGTGAAAGCTATGATCCCTTATTGATGTCACTTGTTAAATCCACTGCAATCAGTATAGATGAAGGGGAGGAGACAGGTTAAAGAAGGATTTTTAAGCCTTGAGACAATGTGTATGTGTGCCATTCAGAGGGTGATTGGGCAAGACAAAGGATTTAAGTACCTTTGAACGGGGTATGGTAGTAGGTGCCAGGCGCACCGGTTTGTGTCAAGAACTGCAATGCTGCTGGGTTTTTCACACTCAACAGTTTCCCGTGTGTATCAAGAATGGTCCACCACCCAACTTGACACAACTGTGGGAAGCATTGGAATCAACATGGCCCAGCATCCCTTTGCAACGCTTTTGACACCTTGTAGAGTCCATGCTCTGACGAATTGAGGCTGTTCTGAGGGCAAAAGGGGGTACAACTCAATATTAGGAAGGTGTTCTTAATGTTTTGTACACTCCGTATATATATATATAGCCTATCATCTCAGATATTTCATGTTCAACCTTTTTAGGTAATGGAACACTGTGCTTCAGTTCCATCGTCATGCCAACCACACCATACAGTACAGTGATATTGTATTGTAAAATCTCTGTTGCCTTTACTGTAAACCAGAAAGTGTGCCATTGGTTAGTGCTGTAGTTGGACTGTAACCTATCTTCCTAATTCTTTAGGTGATGGGAAAGGACAGACTGAATTATGTCACCGTGCAGCTTACATATTATCTTATGTAAGCTGCACTGCAGTTTAGATTTCTTTATTGAAAACTGTAAAAGTGCACCATTGCGGCACACATGCATTTGTGTAAATAAAACCTATCTATCTTGGAAATTGGGTCAGATGGCTATCTGTGATCAGATAAGACGAGATAATGGTGGCAGTGGCACGTATGGTCGGGCATACACACTGCACACTGTTATTGAAAGTGGAGGGAGGGAGGGGAATGACAGTGTGCAAGCGACACAGAGAGGGAGACTGAGTGACTGACTGACTGAGTGAGTGAGTCTCTCGGCCAAGGCCTTGGGTTTCGGCCGGCCGCACATTCTATAAAGGTTGAGTGTCGGAAGAATATCTCACACCCGTAACGAACTGATAACAGACCCACTGAAGTGCTACTCTACAGATACCAGCACACTAATGCGTTAATTTACTAACACTTTATAATGGCTCGTAAACTCACATACGCATACACCCTTGTATGTTAACTGTTCTTCACACGTAGGCAAACCTACTTTGACAACTACTTCATTACTCTGTCCTGTGTTGTGTATAACACGCCTCCTCAATTCTATACATGCAAATATGTTTGGATGTCTTCAAAAAGTTGAAGCAGCTATTTATTGATCTCTTTCTCTCTCTCCTGATTGACAGTTCTCTCCATTTTTCTGGGATATACCTGCTCCGTTGTTTCATTACCCATGTGACCGGGAGCATTCAGCTGGGAGACACTTGTCAAAGCTGATCTGAGACCAGTTAACCACCCCTTCTCTTTGACTTCACACTGGAGCACAGCTGAGAACTGCTTTGGAATCAGCTCATACAAACTCAATCTATGAACGCTTTCACCACTGATACAGTAGCCTATTGTGGACAGATTTCAGAACTGACCGGAGATCAGTTGCTATACTTGGCTCATGTGCTGCTACAGTGTTTCTCTTCTGACCCCTAAACCATTATAACAAAGCAGACCGCTGATCTGAGAACTCCTTCCCCTGCTTTCTTATGGACACGGTACTGTGTGATTCTACTGGAATTTTCACCTTGGGAACAGAGCCAAACTAATAGCTGACCTGAAGACAATTTCCCAGAAGAACCTCTTCACCTTTAGTGTTTGTGTACATTGTTTACTATAGTCAGACTGCTATTTCTGTACAGTGCATTCGGAAAGTATACAGACCCCTTTACCACTTAAAAATGGATTCAGTTGTTTTTTTCCCCTCATCAATCTACACACAATACCCCATAACGACAAAGCAAAAACAGCTTTTTAGAAATGTTTACAAAAACAATTGAAATATCACATTTACATAAGTATTCAGACCTTTTACTTAGTACTTTGTTGAAGCACCTTTGGCAGCGATTACAGCCTTGATTATTTTTGGGTATGACGCTACAAGCTTGGCACACCTGTATTTGGGGAGTTTCTCCCATTCTTCTCTGCAGATTCTCTCAAGGTCTGTCAGGTTGGATGGGGAGCGTCGCTGCACAGCTATTTTCAGGTCTCTCCAGAGATGTTCGATCGGGTTCAAGTCCGGGCTCTGGCTGGGCCACTCAAGGACATTCAGAGACTTGTCCTGAAGCCACTCCTGCGTTGTCTTGGCTGTGTGCTTAGGGTTGTTGTCCTGTTGGAAGGTGAACCTTCGCCCCAGTCTGACTGAGGTCCTGAGCGCTCTGGAGAAGGTTTTCATCAAGGATCTCTCAGTCCCTGCTGCTGAAAAACATCCCCACAGCATGATGCTGCCACCACCTTGCTTCACCGAAGGGATGGTGCCAGGTTTCCTCCAGAAGGCCAGAGTTCAATCTTGGTTTCATCAGACCAGAGAATCTAGTTTCTCATGGTCTGAGAGTCCTTTAGGTGCCTTTTGGCAAACTCCAAGCGGGCTGTCGTGCACTCTACCATAAAAGCCTGATTGGTGGAGTGCTGCAGAGATGGTTGTCCTTCTGGAAGGTTTCTCCCATCTCCACAGAGGAACTCTAGAGCTCTGTCAGAGTGACCATCGGGTTCTTGGTCACCTTCCTGACCAAGGCCCTTCTCCCCCGATTGCTCAGTTTGGCCGGGCGGCCAGCTCTAGGAAGAATATTGGTGGTTGTAAGCTTCTTCCATTTAAGAATGATGGAGGCCACTGTGTTCTTGGGGACCTTCAATGCTGCAGAAATGTTTTGCTAACCTTCACCAGATCTGTGCCTCGATACAATCCTGTCTCGGAGCTCTACGGACAATTCATTTGACCTCATGGCTTGGTTTTTCCTCTGACATATACTGTCAACTTTGGGACTTTTTATATAGACAGGTGTGCCTTTCCAAATCATGTACAGTTGAATTTACCACAGGTGGACTCCAATCAAGTTGTAGAAACATCTCAAGGATGATCAATGGAAACAGGATGCACCTGAGCTCAATTTTGAGTCTAATAGCAAAGGGTCTGAATACTTATGTAGATAAATAAGGTTTTTCTGTTTTTTTTATTACATTTGCAAAAAAATTATAAAAACCGGTTTTCGCTTTGTCATTATGGGGTATTGTTTGTAGATTGAGAAATTATTTATTTTTTAATCCATTTTAGAATAAGGCTGTAATGTAACAAAATGTGGGGAAGGGGTCTGAATACTTTCTGAATGCACTGTATGGTGGTGAGAATATCGATTGTTTTTATTTTGTAATAAAAACCATAAAAGGCAACGTTGGTGTTTTGTGTTGGTTGTTGTAGAACTCTGGACCTGAAGGGGCCTATACAGTAAGCTACAGATGGAGACTTTGTTAAACATTTCCGCTAGCATTTAATGAATGACAGAATCAACAGGAAAAGAAAGACTAAGGGAAGCAAAAACTCTGAGAACTAGCTACATATTGAGAGAGGGGGATAAGATATTGTATTTTGGAGGAAGAGTGATCAGTTCTCCTGTAGTAAGAGTGAACCAAGGTCTCATCTCCTGTAAAATAAGGTAACATTCATGTAATATCAACTGGATAGTTGCGTAAGAAGAACAACCTAGTTATAGGCCTACGATATAGCGAGATGGTTTATGATACATTTGAGGTACAATAATCTGACTATGATTATATAGTTAAATATGACGCACACATACGTTGTCACAGTTTTTGTGTTGTAACACATTATTTCCATGTTTTTTGTTGACAGATATTTATCCATCTACGTGGTTGATATTATGTTATTATTTTCTATGGTTTGAATTTCATGAGGTCTCATTTTCTTTCTCTCTGATAGAAGAGTGCTGAAGTTCCACAGTTACTTCTTGTGTCCTTGTGTCTTCCTCTAACAGCTAAAGTCTACCCCCACTGGGTATGTGGCTTATACTATGTCACTTTGGTGTCTTTCAGTGACAGACACAGAGCATTCCTTCCACCTATAGCTTTTTTCACAGTGGGTCCAACATCAGAGGCTTTTTACAGTTTAGAGTCCTTCTCTTTTATAGTCCCACTGGGGAGAGGTGATGGTGACGCACACTGGACAGGACCTTGTGCCCACACTCATCACGTAAAGGTAGGCATCATTACTCCTTTGGTGGCGCTACCAGGATGATGATGTTGCATGGCTGTGATTGGAAGAGGACAATAAAATTTAAGAGCTGAAGGAGTGATAAAAAAATAAGATGGTGCAATTACATTTATTGTAAGTTTAAACAATGAACGTTTTCTGCATTCGCATTTGGACACTGACCTCATAAAAACGTTAGGTACAAGTTAATTATTATTATATTTTTTTAGGTAGGTATTAAAGGCCTGGAGGAGAGGTGTATGGTCTCAGTGCGGCCCTCGTCACCGTGGATACAGGAGGGAGGAGAGCCGGAGGAGTCTTAGAAGAACGCAGCACGACAGGACAGACTTCTTCTCTCCATTCTCCCCCGCACTCCGGAATTCTTCTGTTGGGTTCCTTTTGAGATTTTTTTTACACCCCCTGTCACCGTTCTCCACTATGAACACACCCATGACAACGGCTGCCGTGGTGTTGACCACCTGCCACCCCAACGCCACGATATGCTCGGGCACGTCGTGCCTGGTGCCCTCCAGCAACTACAACGAGATCCTGAGCCTAGTTCTCAGCATCGTGCTGACAGTCATGCTGGCCATGGTCATGTTCGCCATGGGCTGCACTGTGGAGGTCACAAAACTGTGGGGACACATCAAGAGGCCTTGGGGAATCTTCATCGGCTTCTTGTGCCAGTTCGGCATCATGCCCTTCACCGCCTTCGCCCTGTCACTGGCCTTCAACGTGCTGCCCGTGCAGGCTGTCGTCATCATCATCATGGGCTGCTGCCCCGGTGGCTCCAGCTCTAATATCATTGCCTACTGGCTGGACGGAGACATGGACCTCAGGTGAGACTGACTCGAAGCAGTTCTTCGGCTGTCCCCATAGGAGAACCCTTTTTGGTTCCAGGTAGAACCCTTTTTGGTTCCGTGTAGAACCCTCTGGAATGGAACCGAAAACTGTTCTACCTGGAACCGAAAAGGGTTCTTAAGAGTTCTCCTATGGGGACAGCTGGATAACCCTTTTAGGTTCTAGATAGCACCTTTTTTTCTAAGAGTGTACATGTTATTTGGTAGATGATTTAGCCTACTTTCAAGTTTTGCCTTTGGTACTACGTTTTAAGTGTGTTTCTAGTGTGATCCAGTGTACTAATGTTGTGTGTTTCCCCCTCTCTCTAGTATCAGCATGACAGCCTGCTCCTCTATCCTGGCCCTGGGGATGATGCCTCTGTGTCTGCTCATCTACACGTCTGTCTGGACCTCCGCTGACACCATCCAGATCCCCTACCAAAGCATAGGTAGCTACCAATACTAAAATAAACCATTCCATATACGGGCATATGCATTGATGTACCAACTAGATAATGTATTGGTGGGAATGCTTCTGTGCAGCATTCTTTAGATTCCATCTAGCAGCACAGGTATTAGAACATATAATTAGTATAGATTTCCACATATAGATTATATTTCTAGGTGTTAGAACACCATTAGAAATGCTAAAACATTCAGATCCTTATAGCAGCTTACTTACACTACATTACCAAAAGTATGTGGACACCTGCTTGTCGAACATCTCATTACAAAATCATGGGCATTAATATGGAGTTGGTCTCCCCTTTGCTGCTATAACAGCCTCCACTCTTCTGGGAAGGCTTTCCACTAGATGTTGGAACATTGCTGCGGGGACTTGCTTCCATTCAGCCACAAGAGCATTAGTGAGGTCGGGCGATTAGGTTTGGGCTCGCAGTCGGCGTTCTAATTCATCCCGGGGCTCTGTGCCGGCCAGTCAAGTTCTTCCACACTGATCTCGACAAACCATTTCTCATTGTCATGCTGAAACAGGAAAGGGCCTTCCCCAACCTGTTTCCAGATAGTTGGAAGCACAGAATCGTCTAGAATGTCATTGTATGCTGTAGCGTTAAGATTTCCCTTCACTGGAAGTAAGGGGCCTAGCCCGAACCATGAAAAACGGCCCCAGAACAATATTCCTCCTCCACCAAACTTTACAGTTGGCACTATGCATTGGGGCAGATAGCGTTCTCCTGCCAGAAGCATGATTCATCACTCCAGAGAGCGCGTTTCCACTGCTCCAGACTCCAATGGCGGTGAGCTTTACACCACTCCAGCCGACGCTTGGCATTGTGCATGGTGATCTTAGGCTTGTGTGTGGCTGCTCGGCCATGGAAACCCATTTCATGAAGCTCCCGACAAACAGTTCTTGTTCTGACGTTGCTTCCAGAGGCAGTTTGGAAGATCATGACAGATGTATATCTTTGTCTCCAGGTATAACCTTGGTGTCCCTCCTCATCCCCGTTGCCCTGGGAATCTACGTCAAAAACAAGTGGCCCAAAACTGCCAAATTGATCCTCAAGGTAAGATTAAACCCTCTCCCCTCGCACTGCATACAGCTGCGGTTGGTTACACACTACTACTACACTATACATGCGATTTAGTGGATTCAAATAAAGTATATAAAATGTGTGTTTGCAGGTGGGTTCCATAATGGGCTTCCTCCTCATCATCATAATTGCGGTGGTGGGTGGGGTGCTGTACCAGTCCTCCTGGACCATCTCTCCCTCTCTCTGGATCATCGGAGCCATCTACCCCTTCGTAGGCTTCACCCTGGGCTTCTTCATGGCCCGCTTTGTAGGACAGCCCTGGCACAGGTACTACTGCAATATTATATGATTTATGATGGTCCAGTCTTAATATTGTATCTAGTTGATAAAATCCAAGTTACCATTACAATACAAGGTGTTGAAGACACCTACCTGAATTACACTTGACTAACCTGAATGAGTACATCATTCCCTTCTGGAAATGCCTTAACATTCAAGTTAATGCAAAAACTACAGTACCAGATGTGCAATGTACTCCAAAGATGCTACAATGAAAACCATCCAGTGCATTTTAACTTAACCTTGTTCATTTAACAGAGCAGCAGGTTCTTACAAGTACACCAGTAAAGCGGAGCCCTTCGACGCTCCATGGAACCTACTGTAGTTAACAAGCTCGTCGTTGTTGTGTTTAGGTGTCGTACCATCGCCTTGGAGACAGGCTTCCAGAACTCACAGTTGTGCAGCACTATCGTCCAGCTGTCGTTCTCCACTGAAGAACTGGAGGTCATGTTCGCCTTCCCACTCATCTACAGCATCTTCCAACTGGTGGTGGCTGTCATGTCTGTCGGAGGTGGGTCAGCTTATACCAATATTGAGGAGCTAATATCACTATTGATATGCTATCAAATGTTTTGTAGTCGACTTATAGATGTATAGTAGGCCTATGGCCTGGTATTTCTACCATTTGTTATCAATATTCACACCATTTGTCATTCTAGCTAATGATTGGTTGCCTGGGTGCCAGTCTGATCATTAACTTCTCTCAGACTAACCATCAGTTAAATGCCAAACTATATTATTGATGCTTTTCGGTGCTCATTCAGATCGAAAGATGTGGCTGTAAAGGCACACAGTAGGTGTAACATGAGTGGTTCTCCCTCCTACAGCTTACCAGATGTATAAGAGGAAGTGTGGAGGGGGTTCGTCTGAGTTAGACGGCGAGGGAGCAGAGTGGGACGCTGAGGCACCTCCTTCCAAGGACAAGCAGGAGTACGTCCTGGAGAATGGAGGCTTTGAGTGCGACGAAAATGGCAACAACGGAGAAAAGGGCAAGATCACCCAGATGTGAGCACAGACAGGCCGCGGGACTCTTGGACAGTTAGCAGCACGCAGCGACCTGGACGCAATACTGTACCTACATGCTTCCCACTCAATCACACCATAAACACACACTGACCTCTACAGGCTGAAAGTGTGTATTACAGGTCCTGCCATTACTCTTAACATTGGAGAGGTTTCTGTGAAGCTTTACTTCATTTAAAAAAACATAAACTTCAGGGGTAGGAAGCCATCTTAGATCCTGAATGAAGTCTGAGTTCTCCTGTACCTCACTTTTTTACAACAGTGTATACATGCAGAGACCTCATGGAGGCCAGCAAGGTTGCAGTGGTAGTGACTGAGGTGAACTGTGTTGAGTGGTGAGGGTTTCATAGAGGAAACTGTTCACCATGAAAAGGTTTCTGTCTAGTCACTCCTGTCAGAACTACAATCACTTTTGAATATACCTATTTATATTGCAAACCAGTCAACCTAAACTAATTTATTAGTCCATGTTGTAGGACTCATCTGACACAGACACACACCAGCATTAACACATTCTATTTAATTTTACATAGACCCCTCCAGGATACTTTAAACATGCCTCATATTATTTTATCATTTGTATGTTAAAGCAAAAAAATGCCATAAAGAATACAATACAAGTCCCCCTGACTAATACAAGTGTTGTACTTTGACATTGAGTTTTGTATTGATTGAACATTCATTTAGTTTTAAATTAATAGACAGTAGATATTAACCATGTTTATGAATGTACTGTAAGTCTGTATCCATTGGTGTAATTAATGTTTGGTGCATATTGAAATATTTACATAGATGAATAGCCTAGATACTGACTATACCAAACATCAAGAACACCTTCCTAATATTGAGTTGCACCCCATTTTGTCTTCAGAACAGCTTCAATTCGTCATAGCATGGACTCTACAAGGTGTCGAAAGAATTCCAAAGGGATGCTGGCCCATGTTGACTCCAATGCTTCCCACAGTTGTGTCAAGTGTGCTGGATGTCCTTTGGGTGGTGGACCATTCTTGATACACACAGGATACTGTTGAGTGTGAAAAACCCAGCAGCGTTGCAGTTCTTGACACAAACCAGTGCGCCTGGCACTTACTACCATACCCCGTTCAAAGGCACTTAAATATTTTGTCTTGCCCATTCACACTCTGAATGGCACACATACAAAATCCATGTCTCAATTGTCTCGAGGCTTAAAAATCCTTCTTCAACCTGTCTCCTCCCCTTCATCTACACTGATTTGAAGTGGATTTAACAAGTGACATTAAAAAGGGATCCTAGCTTTCACCTGGATTCACCTGGTCAGTCTGTCATAGTGGTTTGTATACTTTGTGTGTGTGTATATGTATATATATATATATATATGTGTGTATGTATGTGTGTGTGTATATGTATGTGTATATATATATATATATATATATATATATATATATATATATATGAAGAACTCTCCACATTGTACTGTACCTTTAGTTTTAGTAGTTGTCTTTGTTTTTACGCAGAGGCTAGTTACTAGTGTGTTGTCTTAAAGAAGGTACCTACCCACCTCCTGATCTTTTGATATGTATATGTACCAGAAATTTAAATAAAGGTGAACATTTTAAGTGGTCTATCAAGAGTTTTACTAAAATATATATTTCATGACAAACTGCAGATCCTTTAGTGAGACTTATCTTCTGACATCTATCACATCCAAACATGCTTCATGTGAATGGTCTTCTTTTTTTTTTTTAAGGTGATACAAATATACAGAATTTATATTTTCTAAGAGGAACTGAAAGAGAGAGATGTCAAGACAGGTAAAAAAAAAAAGAAAAGAAAAGTCTTCCAAAGCTGTTTAAGTTACCTTCCATGTGGTATCACACATGATACTGTCTCCACCCCTCCTTACCCATCCATACATCATGATCTGTCTACAGTGGGACGGTACTGAACAAATAGGGTGATGCTCCTCAGATGTACACAGACATCAACTGCAAGTCTGCGACGATCAGAGAACTTATTTCAGCCCTGCACTCATTTCTTAATTGAATGTGGGACATTTGTACTTTATTTACTAATGGAACCAAACTAACCATTTGATAATTACTTTGTAACCTTGAGTACCTTTCAACTGAAGGGTGAAAGGGAAGAATATCGGAACAACAAAAAGCTGTGCGCTGTTAGTTACCAAAGAAGGCATCTGACAAAAAATAAGACTACTGTTTGCAGCACTCCCAAGGGTGTTACTGTATCAAACCAACGTTTTACAGATTTCATCCGGAACCAAACTGTTCTGACAATCATCTGAATAGATTTTACTGTCATTGGGAGAGATGAAGACTGTGCTTTCCTGCCCTGCTCCTGTGGATTCAGAGTGTTAGTGGCTGGATCCATCCTAAATGCTACATTTTTGACAGTGATGAAGACTTGCCTGCCTGGAACTGTCTTCATGCAAAACAGTACACTGCTGCCTGTCAAGATGTCACAGCCATCGAGGAGGATCTAATTGGACTTCCCCCTAATATCAATACCCTCTGCATATCCATGAAATTTGGTAAAAATAGTTCCATGTCTCTGGGCTTTTTGTCTCAGTTTCAAGATCTGGAGTACCTGTACATTAGTGTCTGTCTCTCTCAAATATGTTCAACTGGGAATAGCCAGGGCCTTCCAAATCTGCAAAAGGTGTATTTGAATGGGCAAATGATCGCTGGGTGCTGTGATTGTCATTTTGGGCCTCACACATTCAGAGATCTAGTCAAGCTAAGTAATTTGACCATATTTGGTTATAGGCTATCCGCAATGGCACCAGATGTTTTCCATGGCATACCTAAGTTACAAAGTGTCTCCATTAGTGAACCCTGTGTAGATGATTTGTCAGAGATACTATGCAGAGTAATGAATATAAAGTCACTTACAGAGCTATATGTTGAGGCACCAGAGATACAATCGCTAAACCAATCAAACTGCTCTATCATAAACACCAATGAAAGCATGACCTCTGTTTTGAATAACCTAACAATCATTAAGTTATCATTGAGTTATCAAAT
This sequence comes from Coregonus lavaretus, assembly GCF_964263955.1. Classification (NCBI taxonomy): domain Eukaryota; kingdom Metazoa; phylum Chordata; class Actinopteri; order Salmoniformes; family Salmonidae; genus Coregonus; species Coregonus lavaretus. Next base: position 68,978,139 of record NC_139992.1, on the reverse strand, counting down.
AACACGTCTAGAAGAAGGTGCACTGTCTTGTCTCTAGAACCTGACAACTTTTGAACTAGGGCTCAGCCAGGAAATACTATTGCGCCTTCCCTTATCTGGCACTAAGAAAATACAGTCCTTGTCCTTGAGTTTATCTAGTAATTAAATAGATTTTGAGAATATCTGTAATATAGTGTTTTTGCTTTCAATCAAGGAAATCCGTTTGGAATATGCCACTATAAGCAGCTTCTCAATGTCCAGTGTTGAATCATGCATTAGGCTGGAATATATGTATTTAAGGGTAAATCCTACTTCACATTTTAAATGGAATTTTATTTCCAGTCTCAAAAACCTTAATAAATTAGAGATAAATGGCCAGACACAAAACAGACCCGATCTCTGCTCTTTCCAAAAACATCAAATTACATGGATAACACATCTCATTTTAAGGGGAAATAATCTAAAAATGCTTTTTGCAAAACAGTTCAGCTGTTTTGAGAACCTGCGGAATCTGGTTTTATCACTGAATTTAATTTCACACATTGAGGACTTTGCTTTCCAGGGATTGACCAATCTGGAGCTCTTAGACATTACAAAAAATAAGATGACACAGATGCATGCAAACATGTTTACTGGTTTACATAGTTTGACATTGTTAGACCTGAGGAACAATCCACTGATTCACACTATTGAGGCAATGTCTTTCACACACCTCATGTGTTTCTGGGGGACTTGAACTTTCCACCAACAGAACCTGGGATCAAGCTGAATCTGACACACGTATTTGGCGACATTCTGAGTCAGCTGACTCATCTGTACATTAGTTCAGGTATGAGGCCAATGCAGTTGATTATTGGCAGTAAAGTCACATCCAAACACAATCTGAGTCTCCAGATCAAAGGCCAGACGGTGTCATTTGAGGACTGTGACAGACCCTTCTTTGCGTCTGTAATTTATCTTAATGCTGAAGAATTCCTTTGTGGATCTGAATGTATGGGAAAGTACTTCCGATCTGTGGATACATTTGAGTACAGATCTAAGCTTTCAGCTAAAAGTGTTGATTTAACGTCTATTAATCAGCTGATTCACCTGAGAAAACTGACTAATACAGGTGGATCTTTCAAAACAGCGTACTGCCAACATTCTTTTTCACAACCTGACCAAACTGAACATTCTGAAACCTTCAAACTGCAGGATTGAGTTTAACTAAAGACTTTATATCTTTGAAAACATTGTCTTTGCGTATCGAGAACATTTATAATATATTCTACAGCTTTACTGAACCTCTCTCTAGCCTTAAGTATTTAATACTTGATACATTACATATGTTTTGCAGTTGTGACAATGCTTGGCTCTTTGCTTTGGAGGACTTGATATGCTTGTCAGACAATGGACTAGACATACCTAACTTTGTCAAGTACAGTGGGGGAAAAAAGTATTTAGTCAGCCACCAATTGTGCAAGTTCTCCCACTTAAAAAGATGAGAGAGGCCTGTAATTTTCATCATAGGTACACATCAACTATGACAGACAAATTGAGGAATAAAAATTCAGAAAATCACATTGTAGGATTTTTAATGAATTTATTTGCAAATTATGGTGGAAAATAAGTATTTGGTCACCTACAAACAAGCAATATTTCTGGCTCTCACAGACCTGTAACTTCTTCTTTAAGAGGCTCCTCTGTCCTCCACTCGTTACCTGTATTAATGGCACCTGTTTGAACTTGTTATCAGTATAAAAGACACCTGTCCACAACCTCAAACAGTCACACTCCAAACTCCACTATGGCCAAGACCAAAGAGCTGTCAAAGGACACCAGAAACAAAATTGTAGACCTGCACCAGGCTGGGAAGACTGAATCTGCAATAGGTAAGCAGCTTGGTTTGAAGAAATCAACTGTGGGAGCAATTATTAGGAAATGGAAGACATACAAGACCACTGATAATCTCCCTCGATCTGGGGCTCCACGCAAGATCTCACCCCGTGGGGTCAAAATGATCACAAGAACGTTGAGCAAAAATCCCAGAACCACACGGGGGGACCTAGTGAATGACCTGCAGAGAGCTGGGACCAAAGTAACAAAGCCTACCATCAGTAACACACTACGCCGCCAGGGACTCAAATCCTGCAGTGCCAGACGTGTCCCCCTGCTTAAGCCAGTACATGTCCAGGCCCGTCTGAAGTTTGCTAGAGTGCATTTGGATGATCCAGAAGAGGATTGGGAGAATGTCATATGGTCAGATGAAACCAAAATAGAACTTTTTGGTAAAAACTCAACTGAGTTGCATCCAAAGAACACCATACCTACTGTGAAGCATGGGGGTGGAAACATCATGCTTTGGGGCTGTTTTTCTGCAAAGGGACCAGGACGACTGATCCGTGTAAAGGAAAGAATGAATGGGGTCATGTATCGTGAGATTTTGAGTGAAAACCTCCTTCCATCAGCAAGGGCATTGAAGATGAAACGTGGCTGGGTCTTTCAGCATGACAATGATCCCAAACACACCGCCCGGGCAACGAAGGAGTGGCTTCGTAAGAAGCATTTCAAGGTCCTGTAGTGGCCTAGCCAGTCTCCAGATCTCAACCCCATAGAAAATCTTTGGAGGGAGTTGAAAGTCCGTGTTGCCCAGCGACAGCCCCAAAACATCACTGCTCTAGAGGAGATCTGCATGGAGGAATGGGCCAAAATACCAGCAACAGTGTGTGAAAACCTTGTGAAGACTTACAGAAAACGTTTGACCTGTGTCATTGCCAACAAAGGGTATATAACAAAGTATTGAGAAACTTTTCTTATTGACCAAATACTTATTTTCCACCATAATTTGCAAATAAATTCATAAAAAATCCTACAATGTGATTTTCTGGATTTTTTTTCATTTTGTCTGTCATAGTTGACGTGTACCTATGATGAAAATTACAGGCCTCTCTCATCTTTTTAAGTGGGAGAACTTGCACAATTGGTGGCTGACTAAATACTTTTTTCCCCCACTGTACACAGAAGCCAACTGCACAACAGAGGTGGGCTTTGTGCTCTTTGCTGCGACTACCCTGGCAGTCCTGTTCTTCATGCTGGTGTTGTTGGTCCATAACCTGGCCGGCCCCTACCTCCTCCCCCTCTACCGCATCGCCGTTGGCTAGTTGTCGGAGGCCATGCGATCCAACACCAGGGGGCGCTACCACTACGACACATTTGTCTCCTACAGCGGGAAGGACGAGCGCTGGGTGGTGGAGGAGCTGCTGCTGCACAACCTGGAGCAGAGGGGTCCCTCTTTCCTGCGCCTCTGTCTACACAGCAGACTTCCAGCTGGGGAAGGACATTGTGGAGAACATCACAGACAGCCTCTACCAGAGCCACCACACCCTCTGCCTGGTCAGTCGCCACTTCCGGCGCAGTAACTGGTGTTCCCTGGAGATGAAGCTGGCCACCTCCAGGCTGCAGGTGGAGCAAAGGGACAACCTCCTCCTGGTCTTCCTGGAGAAGATCCCCCCTCACTGGCTGTCTGCCCACCACAGGCTGGCTCGCCTGGTGAAGACCAGGACCTATCTGGACTGGAACCCCATTAGCACCAGGCATTCTGGGACAGACTGTGGGCTAAACTGAAACCTCGGACTGAAGCGTAAGATCAGAGGTTTATGTAGGACCTTGTGCTGATGCTGATACAGTGGCTTGCAAAATTATTCACCCCCCTTGGCATTTTCCTATTTTGTTGCATTACAACCTGGAACTAAAAATTGATTTTTGGGGGGTTTGTATCATTTGATTTACACAACATGCCTACCACTTTCAAGATGCAAAATATTTTTTATTGTGAAACAAACAAGAAAGAAGACCAAAAAAATGAAAACTTGAGCGTGCATAACCATTCACCCCCCCCCCCCCCCCAAAGTCTATACTTTGTAGAGCCACCTTTTGCAGCAATTACAGCTGCAAGTCTCTTGGGGTATGTCTCTATAAGCGTGGCACATCTAGTCACTGGGATTTTTGCCCATTCTTCAAGGCAAGACTGCTCCAACTCCTTCAAGTTGGATGGGTTCCGCTGGTGTACAGCAATCTTTAAGTAACACCACAGATTCTCAATTGGATTGAGGTCTGGCCCTTGACTAAGCCATTCCAAGACATTTAAATGTTTCCCCTTAAACCACTTGAGTGTTGCTTTAGCAGTATGCTTAGGGTCATTGTCCTGCTGGAAGGTGAACCTCCGTACCAGTCTCAAATCTCTGGAAGACTGAAACAGGTTTCCCTCAAGAATTTCCCTGTATTTAGCACCATCCATCATTCCTTCAATTCTGACCAGTTTCCCAGTCCCTGCCGATGAAAAACATCCCCACAGCATGATGCTGCCACCACCATGCTTCACTGTGGGTATGGTGTTCTCGAGGTGATGAGAGATGTTGGGTTTGTGCCAGACATAGCGTTTTCCTTGATGGCCAAAAAGTTCAATTTTAGTCTCATCTGACCAGAGTACCATCTTCCATATGTTTGGGGAGTCTCCCACATGCCTTTTGGCGAACACCAAACGTGTTTGCTTATTTTTTCTCTTTAAGCAATGGCTTTTTTCTGGCCACTCTTCCGTAAAGCCCAGCTCTGTGGAGTGTACGGCTTAAAGTGGTCCTATGGACAGATACTCCAATCTCCGCTGTAGAGCTCCTTCAGGGTTATCTTTGTTGCCTCTCTGATTAATGCCCTCCTTGCCTGGTCCGTGAGTTTTGGTGGGCGGCCCTCTCTTGGCAGGTTTGTTGTGATGCCATATTCTTTCAATTTTTTTAGAATGGATTTAAATGGTGCTCCGTGGGATGTTCAACGTTTCTGATAAAAAAAAATTATAACCCAACCCTGATCTATACTTCTCCACAACTTTGTCCCTGACCTGTTTGGAGAGCTTGGTCTTCATGGTGCCGCTTGCTTGGTGGTGCCCCTTGCTTAGTGGTGTTGCAGACTCTTAGAATTTTTTTTAACACGTTATTTTTTACATTTCACTTCACCAATTTGGACTATTTTGTGTATGTCCATTACATAAAATCCAAATAAATATCTATTTAAATTACATACATACGTATGCATCATTGTTGCTGAGAGGAACTTTGGATAAAAGTGTCTGCTAAATGGCATATTAGGAACTGAAAAAGGCTCTCTGAACTCTGCTGTGGTTTTTCTCCCTTTCTGTTTTACAGTATATCAGGGTGAGAACAACCTGTCCATCTGCTGTGAATGACAATACATTAATGACCAATTACAATGAACCAGTTCAACATACAGTGAGGGAAAAAAGTATTTGATCCCCTGCTGATTTTGTACGTTTGCCCACTGACAAAGAAATGATCAGTCTATAATTTTAATGGTAGGTTTATTTGAACAGTGAGAGACAGAATAACAACAAAAAAATCCAGAAAAATGCATTTCAAAAATGTTATAAATTGATTTGCATTTTAATGAGGGAAATAAGTATTTGACCCCCTCTCACTCAAAGATTTCTGGCTCTCAGGTGTCTTTTATACAGGTAACGAGCTGAGATTAGGAGCACACTCTTAAAGGGAGCGCTCCTAATCTCAGTTTGTTACCTGTATAAAAGACACCTGTCCACAGAAGCAATCAATCAAACAGATTCCAAACTCTCCACCATGGCCAAGACCAAAGAGCTCGCCAAGGATGTCAGGGACAAGATTGTAGACCTACACAAGGCTGGAATGGGCTACAAGACCACCGCCAAGCAGCTTGGTGAGAAGGTGACAACAGTTGGTGAGATTATTCGCAAAATGGAAGAAACACAAAAGAACTGTCAATCTCCCTCGGCCTGGGGCTCCATGCAAGACCTCACCCCTTGGAGTTGCAATGATCATGAGAACGATGAGGAATCAGCCCAGAACCACATGGGAGGATCTTGTCAATGATCTCAAGGCAGCTGGGACCATAGTCACCAAGAAAACTATTGGTAACACACTATGCCGTGAAGGACTGAAATCCTGCAGCGCCCGCAAGGTCCCCCTGCTCAAGAAAGCACATATACAGGCCCGTCTGAAGTTTGCCAATGAACATCTGAATGATTCAGAGGAGAACTGGGTGAAAGTGTTGTGGTCAGCTGAGACCAAAATCGAGTTATTTGGCATCAACTCAACTCGCCGTGTTTGGAGGAGGAGGAATGCTGCCTATGACCCCAAGAACACCATCCCCACCGTCAAACATGGAGGTGGAAACATTATGCTTTGGGGGTGTTTTTCTGCTAAGGGGACAGGACAACTTCACTGCATCAAAGGGACGATGGACGGGGCCATGTACCGTCAAATCTTGGGTGAGAACCTCCTTCCCTCAGCCAGGGCATTGAAAATGGGTCGTGGATGGGTATTCCAGCATGACAATGACCCAAAACACACAGCCAAGGCAACAAAGGAGTGGCTCAAGAAGAAGCACATTAAGGTCCTGGAATGGCCTAGCCAGTCTCCAGACTTTAATCCCATAGATTCGAGTTGCCAAACGTCAGCCTCGAAACCTTAATGACTTGGAGAAGATCTGCAAAGAGGAGTGGGACAAAATCCCTCCTGAGATGTGTGCAAACCTGGTGGCCAACTACAAGAAACGTCTGACCTCTGTGATTGCAAACAAGGGTTTTGCGACCAAGTACTAAGTCATGTTTTGCAGAGGGGTCAAATACTTATTTCCCTCATTAAAATGCAAATCAATTTATAACATTCTTGACATGTGTTTTTCTGGATTTTGTTGTTGTTATTCTGTCTCTCACTGTTCAAATAAACCTACCATTAAAATTATAGACTGATCATGTCTTTGTCAGTGGGCAAATGTACAAAATCAGCAGGGGATCAAATACTTTTTTCCCTCACTGTAAATCAAGAGGTTTGTACAGAAGTTTAGTTGCTAATTGAGGCGGCAGATAGCCTAGCAGTTAAGAGCGTTGGGCCAGTAACCGAAAGGACGCTGGTTCAAATCTCTGAGCCGACAAGGTGGAAAAATCTTCCGTTCTACCGTTGAGCAAGGCAGTTCACCCCCAACAATTGCTCCCTGGGTGCCGATGATGTCGAATAAGGCAGCAGCCCCCCACACCTCTCTGATAATATCTTTTTAAAGAAAAGTAAACATTTATTTGTTAGCACTTTATTAGCAGTTTTCCTGTAAATGCCAAATATAATTTGATAGAAAAGTGAATACTGCACACAGACTAAGGGGGTTTGCATAGGCTTAATACCATGTTTCTAAAACCTTTTAATAATAGGCTACTTTAAGAAAAACTTAAGGCAAGCGACTAATGTATGTCTAGCAAACACCACTGAAAAATTGTAACTTGATGTCAGAGATGAAACACATGCAACCAAGAAAACCTTGTGTGGATTTATTTGTTTAAATCATGAAAGCTGAGAACCCCTTTTAACCCATAGGCCAGGGTTTTGGAGTCTTAGAAACCTATGAAGGCAAAAATGTCATCAATGTCAGTCTCGTTCACACCCAAGGGTTTCTGAGCTGGAGTGTCAGGAGGGTCTCTACTTTGGTTGCTATGCTCATTGCTCAGGGACTGGTCGTCAGTCATCGTGGCCACACCCCCCGGTGAGTCTGGTAAAGTACTCCTCCTCCTTCTTCTCTTGTGTCTTAGTGACTGTTTTCTGTTGACACAGACTGCAGTCCTGATTGGTTCAAATAGAGTCCTGAATGGCTGAAAGCGAATTCTAGGGTGAGCCCTCCTCCACAGCGTCTTTAGCGACTGACAGGTCCTGGGTACTGCCCCTCTGAGTGACAGGGCCCAGCAAACCTCTCGTTTGTAGCTCTTCAGTTTCCCTTGTACACTGGGGAGACCAAGAACAAACACATAGGTTCCCATCAATTAATGTGACTGGAAGTTTTAGTTTGGACAAGGTGTGAAAAATATTTCCCATTGTGATAGTTGCAATAGATTATATTATTAAAAGCCCCGGTACAATAGAGTCCCTGTACCTGCAGCCCTCTGATTCCAGGTGTTTCATCCTCTGGCACTTCAGGTGCAGGAACGTCAGGCGCCCCTTCTCCTGACGTAGCTTCCTGCATTCACACCATTGCATCACTTCCTCCAGGTGGGCAGCCATGTTGTTGAAAGTGGTGGCTGTTTTCAGTTGCTTCAGAAACTTCCTCTTCTGACCAATCACAGCAGCATCCAGTGATGAAGGCTGCTCTTCTTCTATTGACACCTGCACAAAGAGTTCAAATAACAATCTAGTATAAATAACAACACTCATCATCAAATAACAAACTAAAATTAAAAGTAGTGGATTTTAATGTGTAATCCGTATAATATTCTGACATAAAAACAACCACACATACCTCTGGGATACCGCCATGGGTTCGTTTCAGCAAGGCCTTCATATCAAATCCAGAGACGGCACCTGTAATAAGGGAATTATATGGCTGTTATATTATATGTTCAAATGTAGACAACAGAACATAGGCTATACCAGGAGAGCAAAAAAATAGATCAATCTATCAAATTTATTTTATAAAGTCCTTTTTACATCAGCAGCTGTTACAAAGTGCTTTACAAATACCCAGCCTGAAACCCCAAAAAGCAAGCAATGCAGAGGCAGATGACACTAACCTGTATCACCAGTCCTCTGGAGTAAGACTGCAGTTCCCAGATCCAGTTTGCTGCTCTTCCTATTGGAGGGACCACCCAGAGCCTGCTTCCTACCCTCCTCTCCCTCCTCTCTGAACAGTCTATTGAGCACAGAGGACTTGGAGGCGCCTTTCTCTCCGAGGCCCCTAGGGGCCCGGGAATGCTGCATCTTCAGCAAGGAAGAGTCGGAGGGCCCAAGGAACTCAGCTATCCCTGCTGGCAGGGTGAAGTCTATGAGGAAGGCCATAGCCTGAGCCTGGGATACCTCCTTCAGGAGCTCCAGGAGGTGCTGGTAGAGAGGGGCCAGGCTACCCAGGATGCCCCGGAAAAACACCCTGAGGAGCAGATAGATACATTTTAGTCATTTAGCAGACACTCTTATCCAGAGCGACTTACAGTTGGTGCATTCGTCTTAAGATAGCTAGATGAGACAACCACATATCACAGTCCTAGTAAGTAAACTTTTTCCTCAATAAAGTAGTTATCAGCAAAGTCAGAGCTAGTAAGAAGGGACAAGTTTGAGGGGGGGGGCTGTGGGATTAAATCAAGATAGATGCTTTAATTGTGGAGGGGTTTAAAGTTAGGAAGTCTGTGGTAGAAGAACCATGTTCCATATTATTCAAAAGCAGTACTTCAGACATGACCCTGAAAGAGCCACGGGACTCACCACAGTCGACTAAGCATGCTGGTGAACACCACGTTCAACAGAATGAATTCCTTCGATTGGAGGTGCTGCCTCGCTAGTCTGGAGAGATTTGTCAAGGCAATCATGCACATCATGTTCATGTATAATTTGCGTTCCAGGTTGTCTTTTTTTGCAGTCATGCTGCACATTACAGAAGATTGTCATGTCGTACATACCCAGTCATCACTTTTGTCTCGAGACGTCTTCATTTATATTGGTCTTAAGTCATCACAGGATGCCTTAAGACATGTTGATGGCTGAGTAGGTATTAATGTGGTTCCTGACAAGTTAAAACACTTCTCCAGGCGTTGTGAGACCTTACAATATGCAACTGCAAAAAATATGACCTGGAACGACAGCAACAGTCATTTATATAGTAATAATAATAATAATAATACATTGGATTTAGAGCGCCTTTCAAAAAACTGAAGGACACTGTTAAGCAAAAAAGAGAGGTAAAAAAGCAAGGAGACAGATACAGCTGCTGAAGTCTCCCAGAGGAGAGAGAAAGAGGATACATGAAGGCTCTGGTGCAGTGATTGAGCAGACACGTCATCAGCCTGGCAGCTCCCAACACCTTGAGACAAAGCCATTCCAGCATGGGCTGACTGGGGACATCACACTGACCTGTCTCCGTAGCCAGCTGCCTGCAAACACAAGCACACATATATACACACATCAAGATTACAGTTAGCCAATACACCGTAGACTATCAAATACACATAGACCCAAAAACAAGTTACATGGATCTTGATGCTAGTGTGCTGTGTCAGCGTGATTAGATGCAGCTAAGTACGCCACCAAGGGCATTGGCACAGAACCATTTGCTAATAGCTAAATGCAGAGACTTTCTAGCTAGTTAGTACCTTTGCATTTTCTTTGGACATAGCTGCTTCAGGTCCAGAAGAGCAGCATCCAGCTTCATTTCCTTCAACCGGTTTATGCATTGCTCAACCTGCAGGGTTTTTTCAAAACTCAGTCAATAACCCTCTACATCAGGGGTGTCAAACTCATTTTTCCCTCAAGTGTGCAAAGCTGTCATCAAGGCAAAGGGTGGCTATTTGAAGAATCTCAAACATAAAATATATTTTGATTTGTTTAACACTTTTTTGGTTGCTACATGATTCCATATGTGTTATTTCATAGTTTGATGTCTTCACTATTATTCTACAATGTAAAGAAATGTAAAAATAAAGAAAAACCCTTGAATGAGTAGATGTGTCCAAACTTTTGACTGGTAGTGTATATAAAAATAAAATTAAAAATACCTTATTTACATAAGTATTCAGACCCTTTGCTATGAGACTGGAAATTGATTGTTTTTCAGTGGCATGGACTGGGAAACTAGTCAGGATCGAGGAAAAGATTAACAGAGCAAAGTACAGAGAGATCCTTAATGAAATCCTGCTCCAGAGCACTCATGACCTCAGAATGGGGTGAAGGTTCACCTTCCAACAAGACAACGACCCTAAGCAGACAGCCAAGACAACGCAGGAGTGGCTTCGGGACAAGTCTCAATGTCCTTGAGTTGCCCAGCCAGAGCCCGGACTTGAACCCGATCAAACGAGGGGAAAAAACGATTTAATAAATTTTAGAATAAGGCTGTAACCTAACAAAATGTGGAAAAAGTCAAGGGGTCTGAATACTTTCCGAAGGCACTGTATCTACACACACACATATACATCTCACTGTGACCTGCTCCTGCTGACTATCAGGCAGTCTGTTGCTGAGTGAGTGAGTGAGTGAGTGAGTGAGTGAGTGGTGGGGAGGGAGGGAGGGAGGGAGGGGGAGGGCCAGAGGTGTGTGTGTGTTGAGCACAGTCACTGGTGTTGAGAGAGCGCTGCAGCAGGCAGTCATGACAAGTGATGTGAGAACAACAAACAAATTAACTAGCACTAGCTAGCTACATAATTCTTGTTTGCCTACTATTTCATTGTATTCTGACCTTCCCCAGTCCTACCAATCATTAGCATACTAGACCCATCACACCGAGAGAGAGAAACTGAGAAATAATCATCCAACAGTTTCAGAGAGAGGGAGAGAGGATCGAAAGATGTACCGTCTCTCTGGGTATGTAGCCAGGGCTCAAAATTAAAGGGCATCCCGTCAACGATAAAAAAATATGATCGTGATGGTTCAAACAGACTCTGGGCCAGTTCTGGGACACAATGAGGCTAATGCAAAGGATCTGAACGTTTAGCTTAAAATGTTGATAAACTATTATTTCTTCACATTATATGCGCAGCAATACGCACACGGCAGTAGACTACGCGCGAACGCTCCAAAACGCAATTAAGAGGGAAGAGCGTTCTAAAAAGCGCAAGGCACATGCGAGCGGTTTCTTGTGACAGAGATCAAAATATCCTTTAGAAATTTAGAAAGATGCAACAACTAGCAAGGGTTGCTAATATGACTAGGATTGTGTCTATAAAATGTGGGCACTGGCCTTTCCTCCGCTCATGACCATTTGATCTGAACGAACAGCCTCGAGTATGTCAAGCCTTTAGACGTTAATTATCATAAATTATTGTCAAACATTAATTATATATTTAAATATAGATATTTAAAATGTATGGGACGGATTAAATTACACTTCGGGACGGTGATTAAAAAAGTTAGTCTCAAGCCCTGTATGTAGCAAGCTAGCTAGCTAGCTAACGTTGGCCAGGAAGTTGAAGTCAGAGGAGAGAGTGTCACGCAGAGATGAACCGATTAACTCCATTACTGACTAACAAATTAGAATAGTAGTGATTGATTAATAGTAGAATAAAAAACTCTTGATGATGGATCTCCCCTCTCTCTTTCCTTTCCATCTTGCTCCAGAGGGATGGATGACTGGGACATCAGGCTGCAGCCACACATGAATTGACAAAAAGCTATTTTTATACTGTAGTTGAAAATAACATTATTTTAGAGCTATGTGACTTGTATTAACACAATTTCACAATAATGTTTTCTGAAAAAAACATGTCTTACCCATACACAATCAATCACTTCTATAGTTCAGATTAACCTGGCAGCCCTGCCTAGAGGCCGGAGGGCCTAACTGAAAATCTGTTACATTTCCTTGCCGTCAAAATTCAGTCCATCTTTTTTGGGAATTTCCGATGCTCCCTAAATGTCTACCTTTCATTTCAGTGATTATTAGCAAGCTGGACACAGTCAAGAAACTGTATTAATGTAGGTCAATTATCATTTCTGCACAGTTCCGATTTAGTTTTAGTCATTTTAAAGTATATTGAGTTTGTTTTCCTACACACAAAAACATAATATAAAAAAAACATTGACACCCCTGCTCTACATCAATCAATAACAATTGGTCTCATCTCACTGTAGCCTGAAAAAGAGAAAAACACCCAGCACACTGGTGATCTTGATTCTTCCAACGTGGATCTTTTCTAAACTGTATCCTAATTAGCTATTAACAATATTGCCTAGTCAGACCATTATTACTGTTCCAGCTGCTGATAGGTGTCATTAGGTAGGTAATGTAAGTGTAGCACAGAGCATTTTCAAACAACCTTTAAAGGGTAACTCTCAACTAGGGCTGTGGCAGTCACAAAATTGTCAGCCGGTTATTGTCATGCCGGTCTCACGGTAATTTACCATTAATTAACATAAACACATTTATCATCCCCCGGCCTCCACACCGCTGATGGGTGCCTTTGGAACATCTACATTTTAAAAAAGTGGAATAAATAAATTGAATATACACCATCACAATAAATCCATTATTTGGAGTTAATGCCTAAAGAAACATGATATGAAGAAAATGTATTTCTGAAGAACAGAATATGAGTTGGCCTACTGTATGTTATATGGCTATGCTGTATGGCATAGGCTATAGGCTTGTTCATTTAGCTGACAAGATATGATTATAAGTCCTGTGCCATTATTTTATACTGAACAAAAAATTTTAACGCAACATGCAACAATTTCAACGATTTTATTGAGTTACAGTTCATATAAAGGAAATCAGTCAATTGAAATAAATTAATTAGGCCCTCATCTATGGATTTCACATGACTGGGCAGGAGCGCAGCCAAGGGTGGGCCTGGGAAGACATAGGCCCACCCACTGGGGAGCCACAAAAGGGCTTTATTACGGACAGAAATTACAGACGATCCCGCAGGAGAAGAAGCCGGATGTGGAGGTCCTGGCCTGGTGTGGTTACACGTGGTCTGCAGTTTTCAGGCCGGTTTGACGTACTGCCAAATTCTCTAAAACGACGTTGGAGGCAGGTTATGGTAGAGAAATTAACAATAAATTCTCTGGCAACAGCTCTGGTGGACATTCCTGCAGTCAGCATGCCAATTGTGTTGTGTGACAAAACTGCACATTTTAGAGTGGCCTTTTATTGTCCCCAGCACAAAGTGCCCCTGTGTAACGATCATGCTGTTTAATCAGCTTCTTGATATGCCACACCTGTCAGGTGGATGGATTATCTTCGCAAAGGAGAAACGTTCACTAACAGGAATGTAAACAAACTTTTTGTGCGTATGGAAAAATTCTGGGATCTTTTATTTCAGCTCATGAAACACTTTACATGTTGGGTATATATTATTGTTCAGTATATGATTTTATAGTAAGAGGAATATAATTGAACTTAGTTGAATAAAATAGAAAGGATATTTTTCCCATTCTGGAGCGAGTCTGAATATGAAGTGGCTTTGTTGAGCATAAAAGTGATAATTTGAAACAGGTCCTATACGCTAGAGTTAGTTTTGGCAGCTTTAGTTGTGAATGATACAAACCTTAGAAAGTCTTAGAAATCAAAACATACAGTGGGGGAAAAAAGTATTTAGTCAGCCACCAATTGTGCAAGTTCTCCCACTTAAAAAGATAGAGGCCTGTAATTTTCATCATAGGTACACGCCAACTATGACAGACAAAATTAGAAAAATAAATCCAGACAATCACATTGTAGGATTTTTTATGAATTTATTTGCAAATTATGGTGGAAAATAAGTATTTGGTCAATAACAAAAGTTTCTCAATACTTTGTTATATACCCTTTGTTGGCAATGACACAGGTCAAACGTTTTCTGTAAGTCTTCACAAGGTTTTCACACACTGTTGCTGGTATTTTGGCCCATTCCTCCATGCAGATCTCCTCTAGAGCAGTGATGTTTTGGGGCTGTCGCTGGGCAACACGGACTTTCAACTCCCTCCCAAGATTTTCTATGGGGTTGAGATCTGGAGACTGGCTAGGCCACTCCAGGACCTTGAAATGCTTCTTACGAAGCCACTCCTTCGTTGCCCGGGCGGTGTGTTTGGGATCATTGTCATGCTGAAAGACCCAGCCACGTTTCATCTTCAATGCCCTTGCTGATGGAAGGAGGTTTTCACTCAAAATCTCACGATACATGGCCCCATTCATTCTTTCCTTTACACGGATCAGTCGTCCTGGTCCCTTTGCAGAAAAACAGCCCCAAAGCATGATGTTTCCACCCCCATGCTTCACAGTAGGTATGGCGTTCTTTGGATGCAACTCAGCATTCTTTGTCCTCCAAACACGACGAGTTGAGTTTTTACCAAAAAGTTCTATTTTGGTTTCATCTGACCATATGACATTCTCCCAATCCTCTTCTGGATCATCCAAATGCACTCTAGCAAACTTCAGACGGGCCTGGACATGTACTGGCTTAAGCAGGGGGACACGTCTGGCACTGCAGGATTTGAGTCCCTGGCGGCGTAGTGTGTTACTGATGGTAGGCTTTGTTACTTTGGTCCCAGCTCTCTGCAGGTCATTCACTAGGTCCCCCCGTATGGTTCTGGGATTTTTGCTCACCGATCTTGTGATCATTTTGACCCCACAGGGTGAGATCTTGCGTGGAGCCCCAGATCGAGGGAGATTATCAGTGGTCTTGTATGTCTTCCATTTCCTAATAATTGCTCCCACAGTTGATTTCTTCAAACCAAGCTGCTTACCTATTGCAGATTCAGTCTTCCCAGCCTGGTGCAGGTCTACAATTTAGTTTCTGGTGTCCTTTGACAGCTCTTTGGTCTTGGCCATAGTGGAGTTTGGAGTGTGACTGTTTGAGGTTGTGGACAGGTGTCTTTTATACTGATAAGTTCAAACAGGTGCCATTAATACAGGTAACGAGTGGAGGACAGAGGAGCCTCTTAAAGAAGAAGTTACAGGTCTGTGAGAGCCAGAAATCTTGCTTGTTTGTAGGTGACCAAATACTTATTTTCTACCATAATTTGCAAATAAATTCATTAAAAATCCTACAATGTGATTTTCTGGATTTTTTCCCTTCAATTTGTCTGTCATAGTTGACGTGTACCTATGATAAATTACAGGGCTCTCATCTTTTTAAGTGGGAGAACTTGCACAATTGGTGGCTGACTAAATACTTTTTTTCCCCACTGTATGGGCTGCATGATGCAACTATAGGTTATTGATGATTTGAGAAAGTCACAAAAAAAGCTTGCACTCTGTCCTTGCCTCAGGCTGCACAGCTGTTCTCTCAAGTGATCATATTTTCACCCATCAGATTATTCTCAGATTTAGAATGGCCCATTATCAAATGGGCAGGAACAGAGGAAAAAACTACATGTAAAAACACTGTATGCCATGGGCTCTCCAACCCTGTTCCTACAGTTATCCATTGCTTACATTTGTGAAACCAAGTGAAATGAGTTCGGGAACATCGATAGTAACAGCCCGTCTGCACGCTCGAGACACTGCACGCTTGAGAAATGAATAAAGAAGAGAGAGGAGGAGATGGAAAGCATGGTGGTGAGATATTCTGTATAGCTAAAGGTAATGTGCCAACCAATTAATTATGAAAATAAATCACTATTACTAGGCTATTCAAAATCAAATAGACATTCACTATAATCGTAAGCTACCTGTAAGCCGCCCTGCACAATCAATGAACCAACAGCATCGCCTACGGCTATACGTTCTTTCCCAGACTCATGGATAGACATTTTGGAGCGTAGCATAAGGTAACCAGTCCATCCAGTATGCATAATAATATAGTCCACACTCAAAGGCGATTACTCTAATTTGTTTAATTTTGGAATATAAGATAGACCAATTATGTACCAAAGACATCTTAAATCAGTTTTGTTTGATGTTTTTCTGCCATGCGTAATATGTAGTAGGCTATTTCTATTCAGTTTTTTTGGGGGGGGGGCTTTGGCTCATAAGCCTATGCGCATGCGTAAGCTCTAATATGTGTATGGGTGTTTTGAATTAGTCATCACCTTCGAATGCGCTGTCCATTTCGATGTGTTAGGCTTTGAAACAACATCCACAATGACCATGGTTTACACTCGGTTTCAACCTGCTGTTGAACTTCCTTCTTCAAATTGATCATCATAGTGAGGTGAGTTTTAAAAGCAGGATACGGTTTTGATGATAAGGGTTTGATGTGATTTTTGATTTCATTTGCATTGATGTCAGAGTGGTTAGAGGGACAATAGAGCCCTGAGTACCAGGCCACTAGCGACCTGATAGTCATTAGCAAGTTGGGTACTATCAAAGCATGTCCAGAGTGCATAAGAGAAGATTACCGTGACTCAACAGTCACATGGAATTTTACTGGGGTCATGACTTGTGAATGCCAGTGTGGCGGTAATACAGTCACCGCAACAGCCCTACTCTCAACCCCAATTTCAACCTTTGCCCAACCCTTTCAAATTGTAAAAAAATATGCATTCAGATGAGAAGTTGTGGGTGGGGGGAATTGCTCATAAATATTCATTTTAGGGGTGGGTAAACATCGTTGTACCTGATCCCAACACTTTCTCACTAAAGTATACGTACCAGAAGTCCACTGGCACACCACAAATAGAACAATGAGACAGATACTGTATTCCACCGGATGTATAAATGTGAAGCATCCGCTTGGCGTTTCCACTCACTACCAAATATGGTGGTGAGCGGAAGCTCAGTGGCCGGCAATGGGAGAAGATGGAACGAGATGGATTTTGTCCGACATTCTGCAAATGTTCACATCGATGAAACATTTGATCTCAATACAGTTCTCTGTTCCCAAAACTAAAATATGTTACGAACAGAGTGGACTAAGTTTTGTAGACTTTACCCTTTGCCAAAGCTTCCAAAAATGGTGTTGTTTAGAAGGAGTGCAAGGGCGAATTGAGTTTTTGCACACACGCACTTCCCAAAGTAGGCGTTCCCTAACAGAAATATGCAAATACATGCTAGAATGAGCAAATAGGATCTCGCTAGCTCGTTCTTGGCTCTGCCCCCCTCCTTGCTTGTTCTGCCCATTATTACTAATTTGTTTGCATTGGAAACATTTGTTCCCATTGGATTAGTTATGAACATCTTTGGGCATGCTCTGATAATATTCTGTGCATCACGAACAAGTACAGCTCTGGACAGTTAGCTCACAGTGGTAAGGCGCCGAATTCCTGACATCTATTGCCACTTGCGGTGTAAGTTTGAATCCCCCATGCGCTGCCAAAATAATCTTTGAAATGTGGATTCACATTTATTGCAGTATTGTGTTGGGGAGAAAAGTGCAATAATTGCCTCGAAAATTAAGATTAGGGGCTCAATTCAATCCATGTCACTTTGTAGCATTTAAGCAGTAGCTCTTTTTCCAATGGTCAAATTAACTCTTGGGTAATGTCAGTATTCGATGTCCATCCATGTCTGAGGACGTCAGGAGATGACGTGGAAACCAGCCACTACGGGCAACAGTGAGCTTTCAGTTTTGCTAGGGTTTTGTGGACGGGATGGGTGTAAGCACCTGCCTCCAATTCCAAAGGTTGCAAGTTCGAATCCAGCGACAGAACGTTGCTTTGATATTCTTTTTTTTTAAGCATATCTCAAACCTTAACCCTTACCTTAACCATTTGCAGTTAATGCCTAACCTTGAGAATTTGTAGTTAATGCCTAAACTTAACCTTAAAAGACTTCGAAATTTGACGTTTGAGAAACATGGATGTTTAACGTCTAATTCTGACGTGAGAGCTGGTAGCAACTACTACCAGGGGCAAGCCCTCTCACAGGTAGGCCTATGCTTTCACTTTTCAGAATTAGAAGTGTGTGGACACAGGATGAATATTGTAAATAAAGGATTTATATGCCCGATGTGGTATTAGAACTCACAACCATTGAACTATGAGCCAACAGTTTTAGCAGACTGCGCCACCAATCAGTCATAACAGTTGAGGACAAAATACAACAGGTTGACATCTACTTCTTGTTACAATGGATATAGCTACGAATATAAAACGTATAATCCTCATTGCCTACATGTTTTCTTTCTTTCGTAAAAGCAATATAGATGTGTATGAAACAGTAAGCAAAAACATTGAATTTGGTCAAATGCGGAAATGCCTTACTACCTTTTGAATTGTGTGTAATATCAGTAGTCTAGTCAAGACCATTGTCAAATAAGGCACACCGTCACCTGCTTTTATAGTAAGCCTTGAGGTGGTACCACCCAGCACATCTAGAAGGGAGTGTATTTCATACCGAACCGCTCCTTTGAGATGACATAAAGGCCTCTACATCACGACTTCAATGGTAGAATTGAACCAATAGGCTCAAAAAGAGCTAGATTTACTACTAAAATACCAAAATATCACTTTTGCAACGAACTGTTATAAGACCAGATTTGACTTGTTTCACTATAACTAAGCCTAAAACATATGCTTTTCGATGATGATTATATTTTTTAAATCATGAAAGTTACTTTTTAATTGGTGATACTCAATTCCCAACTTGGAAGTCAACACAAATCTTCTAAACGTCCACGTCTGGTTGCAGGGGGTTTGATTGAATTTAGAAAATGCTCCATTATTATATTAAATATATTTTTTCTCCCTGAAGTAATCCAACAATGTGCACGCCGCAAACTTGTCTATTCCAAATCTGATCTCATTGAACATTCTCTGTGCTACGCTTAACATTACATAACTAATAAGGCCTATCAGCTGGAACAGTAGCCTAGTAATAATGGTCTGAAAATACAATATTTTGTAAAGTTATTTCATAATAGGCTATAACTTAGTTACTAGGTTGGTAAAAATAACAATAATAAATGGTCAGGTAATGTAGGCCTTTTTCTTGATACTCACCTGTTTGAGAATCCTGAAAGGCTTGTGTTGCCGGAGACTGTTATTGAGAACATAGAGAAGCTCGTACAGGACACGGATCTCAGTCTGCAGGACTCGACTGCCAAGCAACTTGAGCACTTTCTCATTTTCCTCCAGGACACGTTTTACATATGTACCTATTACAAGGATACAATGCACAGTACACACACGCATGAAAAAGCAGTAAACAAACACCGCACATTTGTGATGTAAATAGTTTTTATCTAGTTAGCCTAACTTTTACAGAGCAAGACCAAGAGCAATTTTCTCTGGCATAAGTCAGAACACTCCCCACGTGTGTACCGTAGCTTGATGTAGTCTGCAGCAGGGCTAGTTTCCGTTAGCTAATGTGGCTCTTATTACACAGCAAAAGGACGCGCCAAAAAGTTTATGCAGAAATTTGATAAACTACATACCTGTTGAGAGACCGAATGGTATATGGACAGTTGAAACCGCACTTGGAAAGGGAATGTTTACTTTATTCCACGGTTCTTCAGCCATGCTCGCTTCCATTTCAACGCAAACCAAGGAAGTTAAAGCTAGCCAATTAGAATCAAGGAAATAGAAACGTCATCACCAGGCTTTAAAGGTACAGTTGCAGCTCGGCACACAGCTCTGTTTCAGAGAAGCAACCAGCAGGCTGTATTATTCATTGCCAATACCTTACCCAAAATAAAACAAATACTATCTCTGGTATTATAAAAGTATAGATTTAATCCACATCATAACCACACCAACATAAACACATGAATTCATCAAACTGAATGACAAAATTATACAGAATGTGTGGAGCTAAAAAAAAAAAAAGTTGAGCATAGCAAGAGTCAGGTAGCTTCAAGTATGTTCCAAAATCCATGATATGACATGCGCGTTGACTTCATCCATCACAGACTCCTCAGCCCTTCCCTTCACTGTAAGCCCATGGCTGCCTCCTTCAATCCAGTGAACAGTCACTGGAGACTTCATCTCCTTTAACACATCATCCAGAAGGATCTGGACACAGGAAGAATTATCAGTGCAAAACAAAATTGGGACCAGAAATAATGTTTCTTCCAGCCCATCAGTTTGAAATAATAAAATAACATACACAATCAAAAAAGAGAGATGAATGTGCAAACTTTAATGGTTTCATTATAAGGAAGAGACGTAATCAGTTTGAAGTAAAGCACATGCATAATAAAAAAAATGGAGATGTGCATGTGCAAACTTGAATGGTTTCTGTGAATGCATTGTCCAGACACCCATCACCATTCTCACCTTCTCACACATGTTGTCTGCAGTACCAGACAGAAACAGCACAGGCACCTCCTTGGGCAGCCCCCTGAGGTCCTCACTCCGCTGGCGATGGGTGTGTGTCAGTCCTGGAGGGTGTAGGGGAAAGGACAGACAGACCAGTCCCTGCACTGCATCCTCTGAGCCACCACTGAGCTGCCTGGCCAGGGAAGAGGCAGCACGAGACCCCATAGAACGGCCTGAAGTGGAGGGTACACAGTGAGTATTATATCTGTCTTGGAAGTGATTGCTTAAGAATAACTAGTTTATGGATCAATTAACACTGCTCAATACTAATGGCCCCAGTAACCACCAATACTCAGAATATTTCCCTGGTGAGGGGTTTCCACTAGCTTCTATAGCCACAAAGTCAGATTCCACAGCCACAAAGTCAAAATTGGCAACAAAAAAAAAAGTATTTAAGGTTAGCAGTGTGGTTAAGGTTAGGTTTAAAATCAAATTTTAATAAGATACATTTTAAAAATAGGTGTGATTTATGACTGTGGGTATAGAACAATTATGAATATATACCCTGGATTGCAGATGCTATTTATTGGCCATTGAGAGACATCTAGTGTATATATAAATCATTGGTATAGAAGCTAATGAGGACCCTGGTGAGGAGGGCCACTGTCTGGGCAAGGGGTTGGAGATACAGTAGAGAGCTACAGTGCATTTGGAAAGTTTTCAGACCCCTTGACCATTTTTTCCACATTTTGTTACGTTACAGCCTTATTCTAAAATTGATTAAATTGTTATTTTTTTCCTCATCAATCTACACACAATACCCCATTATGACAAAGCAAAGACCGTTTTATAGAGATTTCAGCAAAAAGTATTCAGACCCTTTACTCAGTACTTTGTTGAAGCACCTTTGTCAGCGATTACAGCCTCAAGTCTTCTTGGGTATGACGCTACAAGCTTGGCACACCTGTATTTGGTGAGTTTCTCCCATTCTTCTCTGCAGATCCTCTCAAGGTCTGTCAGGTTGGATGGGGAGCGTCGCTGCACAGCTATTTTCAGGTCTCTCCAGAGATGTTCAATCGGGTTCAAGTCTGGGCTCTGGCTGGGCCACTCAATGACATTCAGAGACTTGTCCTGAAGCCACTCCTGCGTTGTCTTGGCAGTGTGCTTAGGGTTGTTGTCCTGTTGGAAGGTGAACCTTCGCCCCATTCTGAGGTCATGAGTGCTCTGGAGCAGGTTTTCATCAAGTTTCTCCCTGTACTTTGCTAAGTTAATCTTTCCCTTGATCCTGACTAGTCTCCCAGTTCCTGCCACTGAAAAACATCCCCACAGCACGATGCTGCCACCACCATGCTTCACCGTAGTGATGGTGCCAGGTTTCCTCCAGACGTGACGCTTGGCATTCAGGCCAAAGAGTTCAATCTTGGTTTCATCAGACCAGAGAATCTTGTTTCTCATGGTCCGAGAGTCTTTAGGTGCCTTTTGGCAAACTCCAAGAGGGCTGTCATGTGCATTTTACTGAGGAGTGGCTTCCGTCTGGACACACTACCATAAAAGCCTGATTGGTGGAGTGCTGCAAAGATGGTTGTCCTTCTGGAAGGTTCTCCCATCTCCACAGAGGAACTCTGGAGCTCTGTCAGAGTGACCATCGGGATCTTGGTCACCTTCCTGACCAAGGCCCTTCTCCCCCGATTGCTCAGTTTGGCCGGACGGCCAGCTCTTGGAAGAGTCTTGGTGGTTCCAAACTTCCTCCATTTAAGAATGATGGAGGCCACTGTGCTCTTGGGGACCTTCAATACTGCAGACATTTTTGCTAACCTTCTCCAGATCTGTGCCTCAACACAATCCTGTCTTGGAGCTCTACGGACAATTCCTTCGACCTCATGGCTTGGTTTTTGATCTGATATGCACTGTCAACTGTGGGACCTTATATAGACAGGTGTGTGCCTTTCCAAATCATGTCCAATCAATTGAATGTATCACAGGTGGACTCCAATCAAGCTGTAGAAACATCTCAAGGATGATCAATGGAAACAGGATGCACTTGAGCTCAATTTCAAATCTCATAGCAAAGGGTCTGAATACTTAAGTAAATAAGGTTTCTGTTTTTTTGTTTGTAATACATTTGCAAAGGATTCTAAAAAACTGTTTTCACTTTGTTATTATGGGGTATTGTATGTAGATTGATGAGGAAAAATAATAATTTAATAAATTTTAGAATAAGACTAATGTAACAAAATGTGGAAAAAAGGGTCTGAATACTTTCCGAATGCACTGTATGTGCAGATAAACATTGAGCAAGGATCTTTCATAATTATGCAATTGTATTTGTTATGTAAGCATAAACCCCTAGCATGGCTCATTATCACTGGGAAATACATAAGGCCAATTATGAGATTTAATTGAGGTTATAAAATAGTTTTGATTGCTTACCACCAAGAAATATGTTTCTTATTGTGAATTTCTCAAGATTTTTCAAGTATTCCTGCAAAATAAAACAGGATATTTCCATTAATGGCACACTTGCATTCAGTGAAGAAACTAGATTAGATTTTCATAGCCAACTAAAGACAAGGCTTTTTATGACTCGCTATTCTTTCTTCACAATGTCTATAGAAAGAAACATGCACAAATCTGGATTTCAAAAATTATTCTTACCCAAACGGCATGGTAAGCCTTCACTCTGTAAACCAGGTTTAAACCTTTACATGTGAAGCGAAGACATAGCAGGCCATTCGATGAGAGTGCATGAGCAAGAGAAACCAAATGTTTGAAGTTCATGTCCCCACCAGCCCCGTGAGTCAGGATGACAGCAGTCTGCACATCACTGGAATTGGCGGGGATACTCAACACAGCAACTAGATGTTTTGCCCCAAAAGGTATTGTCATGCTGTCCTGCAAAATAATTCGACTTAGTGAGTCATTTAAACTTGACCAGGTAACCTATCCGATACTTATATCAACTGTATGACTCGTATCAATTGTCAACAAACATTTTACCTCTTGAATCGTTTCCATGCTGCCATTTGTTTATCCCGCGTAGTTTCTTCTAAATCTCATGACTTCTCAACTTCACTGTAAACTATTCATAAGACGCCATCTAGTGTACTGGAGTCGATGGTACCACACAATCTAAAATAGATGATTTGGGAGAAATTATTTGACTATCATAAAATGGTTGGAAACTCAGTATACAGGCTAATGTATACTACGATTTTAGTACACAACATGTATTTCATTATTAATTTTTCCTAGCTCCCTGGCCGACAGTGACATGACTTCGAGCTATGAGCAATAACCCTCCCAACTACACACACTGGTCTAGCCAGTGTGTGTGTGGAGTGACAAATACATTTCCAAGGTCAGGTCTTGCTTTATTACTTTAAATATGCCTCATAGGATGTAGACTACTGCCAGAGAGTTGATATAACAAAGGCACTTTGCCCATTTCCCTAAAGCTATCAGTACAGCAAGTCTATAGGGCTATTACATGGAAATCTAACAAGGAAAACAATGCAATGAGTCTACCATATAATCAACTAACATCTGTGTTTTTGTCTTTACATGCCTCTATTGTGTATAACTTGAACCTTTGATATGGTTTGTGCATATATTGAAGGAAGAAAAGAACACAACAAGTGTTAACATACAAACAATGAAAAAATATTTATTATAAACATGACAAGCCCACAATTCACATTTTGGCAAAAACAAAATTTTACAACACAGGAACATCAGATAAAAATGCAATTGTTTTATAATTGAACAGTGGACCAATCATAATTCATCCTTGGCCTGAAAAGCAAACATAAAAAAATCTGTCAAACTTCATATGCACGACAGGGTTATAAAAACCATGCAATGCCATAAAGCTTTTCCTATTCAATACAATACATCTGTTCCCTTGGAATCTTTGATCCATGCGCATGTGTATTACAAAAAAAGACTTTAAAAGATTGCTAGAGTAGTGTGTTATTTGCAACATAACATTTATGATACGTTTGGATTTATATAAAACCAGCTTAGGTTATTTTCATACATTTACTTTACAAAAAAATTTCTCCAGTGAAAGTATGACAATGCTGCTCCTGTAAAGACACATTCAACACTGTATAATATCACATTAGGTTAAAATTCTAACATATCTTGGCAGCTCCTTCAGTGGTTGGCTTGCTCTTTGGGGGGGGGGGGGGGGGGTAGCTCTTTGTGGCAAATGCATTTTGTAAAATGTATTATATGAATGCAACGCAATCAGTTGATTGGATATCCCTTTGCCAAAGATCTGTTTTCATGTCAACTTTGACAGACAGCAGCCTGTAAAAAGACACTGGCGGGGACATTCCTTTAGCATTGTAGACATAGGGGGCAGATGATCATATACTGTATTAGAGTTGGGCAATATGGACAAAAATCCATATCGCAATAAATTGCCTGAATTGATCAATTCAGAAGAATAGTATGCTAAGTTTATAACATTAAAGGAGCAGTGCAGTCAAAAATGTGATTTTTGCTTTATTATTTTTAGTATTCGTTTTTTGTACACTATGGGGTCGAAATAACACTCTGAAATTGTGAAAATGTTAATGCCCTTTTAGTGTAAGAGCTTTTTTTTTTACGTCTGGAATTTCAGCCTGTTTAGGTGGCATTTCACTGTTAGTCTACACCGGTTGTCTATGAAGCATTTGACAAATAACATTTGATTTGCCAATAATTTTCGGTTTATAGTCCCAGCTCTATCATATATCAGAATCTCCTGTTGTCAAAACACTGAGAGCCCAGTTCATGGTTGACTGCAGTGGGATCAGAGATATTATGCAATCCCTTGTGCAATCCTTTTTTTCCTCCCTACATGCTGTAATAGAGATTAGCCTGTGTCTTGACGCTTACCTGTGGTATCCTGTGGCAGGAGCATGGGAAGAGGTCATCAGTGGGCTGCTCGACCCGTTCCATGCCCTCTCTGACCTTAGGCTCAGTCACCTGCAACTTGGCATACTCCTAGTCAACAGAAAAAAAGAGAAACATGGAAAAAAATATATATTAAAGTTGATGAAGTGACGATGAAAATAAGAAAACTTCACTACACAACAGATCGCTTTGTCATGTCACCCTGTCATGGCCCCATCATTCACTACTTACCATAATAACTCACAGGTGTCAAAATATTAGTTCTATTTTGGAGATGAAAAAAAAATAACATATCCCACAATCCTGTCATACAAGTAGCAAAACAATGATACACAAAAAAGTTCAACTTCATACTAGGTCTTCAGATTCATATTTATGAAACAGGGTAGGGGTCAACTCGAATTGAAAGCATATCAGTTCAATAATTGAAAGAAGGGCATCTGTTTTCAATGACTTCTCAATAAACTGAAAAGTAGAAGTGGGGGAAAAAAGTATTTAGTCAGCCACCAATTGTGCAAGTTCTCCCACTTAAAAAGATGAGAGAGGCCTGTAATTTTCGTCATACTATGACAGACAAATTGAGAAAAAAAAAATCCAGAAAATCACATTGTAGGATTTTTAATGAATTTATTTGCAAATTATGGTGGAAAATAAGTATTTGGTCACCTACAAAAAAGCAAGATTTCTGGCTCTCACAGACCTGTAACTTCTTCTTTAAGAGGCTCCTCTGTCCTCCACTCGTTACCTGTATTAATGGCACCTGTTTGAACTTGTTATCAGTATAAAAGACACCTGTCCACAACCTCAAACAGTCACACTCCAAACTCCACTATGGCCAAGACCAAAGAGCTGTCAAAGGACACCAGAAACAAAATTGTAGTCCTGCACCAGGCTGGGAAGACTGAATCTGCAATAGGTAAGCAGCTTGGTTTGAAGAAATCAACTGTGGGAGCAATTATTAGGAAATGGAAGACATACAAGACCACTGATAATCTCCCTCGATCTGGGGCTCCCCGCAAGATCTCACCCCGTGGGGTCAAAATGATCACAAGAACGGTGAGCAAAAATCCCAGAACCACACGGGGGGACCTAGTGAATGACCTGCAGAGAGCTGGGACCAAAGTAACAAAGCCTACCATCAGTAACACACTACGCCGCCAGGGACTCAAATCCTGCAGTGCCAGACGTGTCCCCCTGCTTAAGCCAGTACATGTCCAGGCCTGTCTGAAGTTTGCTAGAGTGCATTTGGATGATCCAGAAGAGGATTGGGAGAATGTCATATGGTCAGATGAAACCAAAATATAACTTTTTGGTAAAAACTCAACTCATCGTGTTTGGAGGACAAAGAATGCTGAGTTGCATCCAAAGAACACCATACCTACTGTGAAGCATGGGGGTGGAAACATCATGCTTTGGGGCTGTTTTTCTGCAAAGGGACCAGGACGACTGATCCGTGTAAAGGAAAGAATGAATGGGGCCATGTATCGTGAGATTTTGAGTGAAAACCTCCTTCCATCAGCAAGGGCATTGAAGATGAAACGTGGCTGGGTCTTTCAGCATGACAATGATCCCAAACACACCGCCCGGGCAACGAAGGAGTGGCTTCGTAAGAAGCGTTTCAAGGTCCTGGAGTGGCCTAGCCAGTCTCCAGATCTCAACCCCATAGAAAATCTTTGGAGGGAGTTGAAAGTCCGTGTTGCCCAGCGACAGCCCCAAAACATCACTGCTCTAGAGGAGATCTGCATGGAGGAATGGGCCAAAATACCAGCAACAGTGTGTGAAAACCTTGTGAAGACTTACAGAAAACGTTTGACCTGTGTCATTGCCAACAAAGGGTATATAACAAAGTATTGAGAAACGTTTGTTATTGACCAAATACTTATTTTCCACCATAATTTGCAAATAAATTCATTAAAAATCCTACAATGTGATTTTCTGGATTTTTTTTCTCTCAAATTTGTCTGTCATAGTTGACGTGTACCTATGATGAAAATTGCAGGCCTCTCTCATCTTTTTAAGTGGGAGAACTTGCACAATTGGTGGCTGACTAAATACTTTTCCCCCCACTGTATTTATAATATGTACACAAGATGAGAAGGCAAAATGAGCACATTCATTCGGTTTCCAACAAGGAACACAAGTAGTCCTAGCTTTTTTGACCTCCAACACTATCCCTCATAAAACACACCTATCTTTATGGCTGATATCTTTCGTTAAGACAGAAAGTTGTCAGTTTAAACATTAATTTCTGCAACTGCTGGGTTATGGGCTCCAATAAAGCACTCCAGGGAGAGACACATCACCATTATGTCCCTGGGCCAGTGTTCCTTTCCCAGAGAAAACACAGGGAGGGGCTGCGCCACGGCGCTTCATGATACCCGATGACCCACCTGACCTGTGGGCTCAGAGGTGGACCAAGGCCGGAGGCAGGTGGAGGTGGTTTGGTTTAGCGGGTTACTGCTCTTCACTCTTTGTCCTGAGCTGTAGGTTGTGCATGCTCTTGTTAACACATCTGATTCAGCATTGTGTTTTTAATGTGGCATTGAATGAAACACACAGGTACACTCTTTATGTTTGAAATAGTGCAAAGGGAAAAAAACGTCCATCTCCCATCTGTATCCTGTGTGGCTCAGTTGGTAGAGCGAGGCGCTTGCAACGCCAGTTGTGGGTTCGATTCCCACGGGGGACCAGAATGAAAAAGTATGAAAATGTATGCACTCACTACTGTAAGTCGCTCTGGATAAGAGTGTCTTTTAAATGAATAAAATGTACGTCGAGGCTACATCTATAGTTTTCAGTAAAAAAAAAATATATATATATATATTCTCATGATTAAAACCGACATTGATAAACATGTATTGCATTTGACTGAAACATTACTATATTATAATGAATGTTCTTTTAAGGGCTGGGAGGGAGGATAGTAACATTAGGGGCAATCCAAATTGAGGAACATGTAAAACCACATTGAAAACAACCAACAAAGCCAAAGCAACTGTTGAAGGTACACATGCTGTAAGGGACTCCACTGCTTCTTCAAGGTCAGCATACACCACCAATATAAAACAGTAACACATGTAGGGTCTGAACTGAGCATGCAAAACCTCACTGTTGACAGTGCGAAGACAGAGAAGTCACAAAACAAGATCCACTGCCAAAACATTTCTTCCTTGTCAGCCAGACACGGTTCTTTCCATGACGACCCAGTTGCATGGATGGGAAGCTTGGTTATCATGTTATTAGCTTGGACTCAATAAGCTGAATTAAATTCACTCTTTGGAGGCGTACCATGGAATGGTTCCATGACACCCTTTTCTAGCCAGGGGTCATCCGCCCAGGTGTCATTCCAATAGGTGGGCCCTTCTATTCTACCCTAGCCCAAGCCAAGGTGATAAGGTGGAAGTTGAGGGTCGAGCCCTGATGTGACAGTGTCATAGCTGAGGAGTAGCCCGACCTAGGAATACCTGGCCTCTGTACGAGTAATTACTGTCCTTGAAGTGGGGGTATAAAAGTGACAGGTAGAGATGGGAAGATAAGAGAAGAGATACGCAAGCTGCTGATGATGATAACAAGGGTGCATGAAACAATAGCCACACTTTCAACACATAGTTCTTTAGGACCAACAATGAAACAAGTGCATGTACCTAGGGCTGTTACGGTGACCGTATTACTGCTACACCGGCGGTCACGAGTCATGACGGTAGTCAAATTCCAGGTGACCGTTTAGTCACGGTAATTAGGCTTCTCCAAGCTCTGATGCTGCTGATGGTCATTAGTAGCCTACCAAACTTGCTAACTGCCTGGTACTCAGCACTCTATTGTCCCTCTAATCACTCTGACATCAATGCAAATGTTTTCAAAAATCTAATCAAACACTTCATGAGAGCATATGAGCTCATGTTGTGCAACATTTCTATAGGCTATGCAATTGCCTGAGATAACAGATTGATGGCCTCTTAAAAAGAGGAGAATCCCATCAGCTTTCTATAGGCTAGGCCTACTATATTTATTTCTCAACTTTCCTAATATTAAGCACATTGCTTCTCTTTACAACAGGAGTATAGCCTACCTGGCTGGCATGACAATGAACCACGGGAATAGCGTCCTCCATTTGCTATTTAAGTGCATAGATTACATGTATTTTTTCTGCAATCCGCCCTGGCATGCTGTCAATTAACTTCTGCGCCACATCCTGACTGATGGCAGCCCATTCTTGCATAATCAATTCTTGGAGTTTGTCAGAATTTGTGGGGTTTTGTTTGTCCACCCACCTCTTGAGGATTGACCACAAGTTCTCAATGGGATTAAGGTCTGGGGAGTTTCCTGGCCATGGACCCAAAATGTTGATGTTATGTTCCCAGAGCCACTTAGTTATCACTTTTGCCTTATGGCAAGGTGCTCCATCATGCGGGAAAAGGCATTGTTCGTCACCAAACTGTTCTTGGATGGTTGGGAGAAGTTGCTCTCGGAGGATGTGTTGGTACCATTCTTTATTCATGGCTGTGTTCTTAGGCAAAATTGTGAGTGAGCCCACTCCCTTGGCTGAGAAGCAACCCCACACATTAATTGTCTCAGGATGCTTTACTGTTGGCATGACACAGGACTGATGGTAGCGCTCACCTTGTCTTCTCCGGACAAGCTTTTTTCCGGATGCCCCAAACAATCGGAAAGGGGATTCATCAGAGAAAATGACTTTACCCCAGTCCTCAGCAGTCCAATCCCTGTACCTTTTGCAGAATATCAGTCTGTCCCTGATGTTTTTCCTGGAGTGAGGTGGCTTCCTCGCTGCCCTTCTTGACACCAGGCCATCCTCCAAAAGTCTTCACCTCACTGTGCGTGCAGATGCACTCACACCTGCCTGCTGCCATTCCTGAGCAAGCTCTGCACTGGTGGTGCCCCAATCCAGCTGAATCAACTTTAGGAGACGGTCCTGGCGCTTGCTGGACTTTCTTGGGCGCCCTGAAGAATTCTTCACAACAATTGAACCGCTCTCCTTGAAGTTATTGATGATCCGATAAATGGTTGATTTAGGTGCAATCTACTAGCAGCAATATCCTTGCCTGTGAAGCCCTTTTTGTGCAAAGCAATGATGACGGCACGTGTTTCCTTGCAGGTAACCATGGTTAACAATGATTTCTTGCACCACCCTCCTTTTAAAGCTTCCAGTCTGTTATTCTATCTCAATCAGCATGACAGAGTGATCTCCAGCCTTGTCCTCGTCAACACTCTCACCTGTGTTAACGAGAGAATCACTGACATGATGTCAGCTGGTCCTTTTGTGGCAGGGCTGAAATGCAGTGGACATGTTTTTGGGGGATTAAGTTCATTTTCATGGCAAAGAGGGACTTTGCAATTAATTGCAATTCATCTGATCACTTTTCATAACATTCTGGAGCATATGCAAATTGCCATCATAAAAACGGAGGCAGCAGACTTTGTGAAAATTAATATTTGTGTCATTCTCAAAACTTTTGACCACGACTGTATATTATTTAGTAAAGACAATATTAAATCAAGGATAGTCTGATGGGTGACAATATTAGCCTATCACTTGTGAATTATATATTATCACTTGTGAATGATGCCCAGCTTAAGGCAAGAAACAGCACGCCTTTTTTTGCGACTTTTTCAAATCAGTCGCACACCTCATGTAGCCTAGCCCATAGGCCTATATGTTTTGATAAGGTTTGTATCACAACTAAAGTGGCAAAATAACTTCTTAAAATTAAGCACATTAATCCGCTTTACAACGGGCGTAGAGCCTAACTGGAGTTTCAAGTTTGGGGAAGATAATTGTCCCCATAAAAATGCACCTTTATAATAAAAGCATTAAATGCATAATCGCAACTTCAGTCACTTTTGAGAATGGTGTTTTCCTGCTAATGGAACATTCACGCTTATAGCCTACTGCCGTGTGCGGATTGCTGCACTTATTATGTGAAGAAATAGCCTAATAGTTTATCAACATTTTAAGTTAAACGTTCTGATCTGTTGCGTCAGCCTCATTACTTAAAGTTTTTTTTAATGCTAGTGGTTGTTTTAATTTGGGATCTATCGCATCCCACAACTGTCCCAGACAATGTTTGGAATATTTCTTTCTTACACAGAATAGGTCAACTTTTGTACTATGGGGGATAGTAGATTGCCATAGGCTAGTGCTTTTGCTGTTCGTTAGGCCTACTCATTTTATTGGCTGATGAAAAGTACAGTGGGGAAAAAAAGTATTTAGTCAGCCACCAATTGTGCAAGTTCTCCCACTTAAAAAGATGAGAGAGGCCTGTAATTTTCATCATAGGTACACGTCAACTATGACAGACAAATTGAGAAAAAAAAATCCAGAAAATCACATTGTAGGATTTTTAATGAATTTATTTGCAAATTATGGTGGAAAATAAGTATTTGGTCACCTACAAACAAGCAAGATTTCTGGCTCTCACAGACCTGTAACTTCTTCTTTAAGAGGCTCCTCTGTCCTCCACTCGTTACCTGTATTAATGGCACCTGTTTGAACTTGTTATCAGTATAAAAGACACCTGTCCACAACCTCAAACAGTCACACTCCAAACTCCACTATGGCCAAGACCAAAGAGCTGTCAAAGGACACCAGAAACAAAATTGTAGACCTGCACCAGGCTGGGAAGACTGAATCTGCAATAGGTAAGCAGCTTGGTTTGAAGAAATCAACTGTGGGAGCAATTATTAGGAAATGGAAGACATACAAGACCACTGATAATCTCCCTCGATCTGGGGCTCCCCGCAAGATCTCACCCCGTGGGGTCAAAATGATCACAAGAACGGTGAGCAAAAATCCCAGAACCACACGGGGGGGACCTAGTGAATGACCTGCAGAGAGCTGGGACCAAAGTAACAAAGCCTACCATCAGTAACACACTACGCCGCCAGGGACTCAAATCCTGCAGTGCCAGACGTGTCCCCCTGCTTAAGCCAGTACATGTCCAGGCCCGTCTGAAGTTTGCTAGAGTGCATTTGGATGATCAAGAAGAGGATTGGGAGAATGTCATATGGTCAGATGAAACCAAAATAGAACTTTTTGGTAAAAACTCAACTCGTCGTGTTTGGAGGACAAAGAATGCCGAGTTGCATCCAAAGAACACCATACCTACTGTGAAGCATGGGGGTGGAAACATCATGCTTTGGGGCTGTTTTTCTGCAAAGGGACCAGGACGACTGATCCGTGTAAAGGAAAGAATGAATGGGGCCATGTATCATGAGATTTTGAGTGAAAACCTCCTTCCATCAGCAAGGGCATTGAAGATGAAACGTGGCTGGGTCTTTCAGCATGACAATGATCCCAAACACACCGCCCGGGCAACGAAGGAGTGGCTTCGTAAGAAGCATTTCAAGGTCCTGGAGTGGCCTAGCCAGTCTCCAGATCTCAACCCCATAGAAAATTTTTGGAGGGAGTTGAAAGTCCGTGTTGCCCAGCGACAGCCCCAAAACATCACTGCTCTAGAGGAGATCTGCATGGAGGAATGGGCCAAAATACCAGCAACAGTGTGTGAAAACCTTGTGAAGACTTACAGAAAACGTTTGACCTGTGTCATTGCCAACAAAGGGTATATAACAAAGTATTGAGAAACTTTTGTTATTGACCAAATACTTATTTTCCACCATAATTTGCAAATAAATTCATAAAAAATCCTAAAATGTGATTTTCTGGATTTTTTTTCCTAATTTTGTCTGTCATAGTTGACGTGTACCTATGATGAAAATTACAGGCCTCTCTCATCTTTTTAAGTGGGAGAACTTGCACAATTGGTGGCTGACTAAATACTTTTTTTCCCCCACTGTAAATGTGGACAGTTCTTCCAAGATCTTCAATATGTGCCTCGGAATTGGATAAGGATGTGCGCAGTTGTGTCCCCGATGTGTATGACTTTACTTATAGCCTGTAAGAAAGACCAGATCACATGACGGAGAGCCATGTGAGTGAGAGGTGCTTCGGAGCGCGCAGTCGGGAGAAGGGAATCATAATTATTATATTCAGCCCAAGGGCACAACGGCCACAGGCCGCAAAAGGCATGGATTCTTTTAGGGGGCATTACGGCCACACAAAGGGGATGCCGCCGGGAAATTCAAAGCATTATCAAATTGTGAATGAGAGACTGATGAAGTGTGTACAGCTTGCGCAAAAAAACTAAGCAGAGCTCATGCCTTTCATGCAACTTTTTTTATTAGATTCGCATCATGCAGCCTTAGAATGTATAAAAATCAAAACATATAGCCCAACATTTGTATCACAACTGAAGTTACATAACTCCTAAATTAAGCATATAGGAGTACCTGTTTCTTTGTTAACCGCTCAACACAGAATAGCCGCATGTGCACACTCCCTCAAATTGTTTGGAGAAAAAAATCATTTCTATTTTATTCAGCTATGTTCAATTGTATTCTTCATACTATAAAATAATGCCATGGGAATTCTAAGCAAATCATGTCTGCTAAATGAACTAGTGTAGCCCATAGCCAGATCAGGACCTAACATAAGGACAACTCAGAGTATGCTATTGTGTTCTTCTGAAATAGACTACATTTTCTTCATATCATGTTTCTTTAGACCTGTCTAAAATAAATAATGGATTTATTGTGATGGTGTAGGCTATTTTACATGGATTTATTAGACTTTTTAAAATGTAGATGTTCCAAAGGTCTGCATCAGTGGCTTGTAGGCTATGCGTGGAAGCCAGGAGATGTTAAATGTGTTTATGTTAATTAAAGGTCAATTACCGTGAGACCGGCAGTTATTTGCTTGACAATCACCAGCTGACAAAATGTAATGACCGCCACAGCCCTGTGTAATAATTATAATAATAATAATAATAATAATTAGTCATTTAGCAGACGCTCTTATCCAGAGCGACTTACAGGAGCAATTAGGGTTAAGTGCCTTGCTCAAGGGCACATCGACAGATTTTTCACCTAGTCGGCTCGGGGATTAGAACCAGCGACCTTTCGGTTACTGGCACAACGCTCTTAACCACTAAGCTACCTGCCGCCCTGCAGGTGTACCTACTACCTTCAGTTATCCAGGTTCTCAAGTTTCTCCACAAAGGCAAACTCTTAACTTACTTACTAAATACATCTCTAATCTGAAGTGTGCAGCCTTGTGATCGACGGGGTCTGAATCTTGAGTGTATACAGAGTATATAGAGTTAATCAATGTAGTCGTAGTGTAAAGTGAAATGTTACCTGGAAGAGTTTGTAGTAGTAACAGAATATACTGTCCCCCATCAGATGATTTCGGGCAAATTGTTGACCGGCTACTGCGATTTTTCTTGCCTGGAAGAGCGAGATCATACTGAGCTTTTGAACAGAATGGGGAAAATGTGTGCCTACATACTGTATGTTCCCGCAATATGTTTGAAACTTTGAAGTACATTACAAATCCAACAGCGTATTCATCAATCATCACCTCTTCATCTTGCTCACGGGCCCAATGGATCTTCTCCTGCAGGTCAGCCAGGTCTGCTCTGATGGGGATGTAGTGTACCCAGGGTCTGAGCTGGCTGTAGAAGTGTTCATAGTAACCAGAGTCCTGCTTCAGCACCACACTGTCCCCAGCCAGCAGGTAGGGCAGTCTGTAGGCTGCCACCGTGCCATCTATGTTGATCTGGTACTTATACTGTCAGAGGAGACAGAGGTGGGGTGGTAAGAGTGTTCAGTTACATTTTAAAATCAGTCTTTTGGGGTGTTTATGCTTGTTCCTGACACATTTCCTGTGGGGTTGAAAGGGCTGGTTTACCAGATACAGATTAAGCCTATTCCTGGACTAAAAAGCAAACTCAATGGAGAATCTCAATTTTAAATGATTGTAAATCCAGTAGGGCTGACCCCAATTAGTCGAATGGTTGATTGTTTGGGCAATTGGCTGTTGGTCAACTGAGCTTTTTTTTTTGTCGAGCAGTAGCAAATACATATTTTTCAATGGCACACGAGACACCTGTCTGATTCGCGGCCATCTCAGTGAACTAATCCATTGCAGAGGCTGAGACTAATCCATTGCGGAGGCCGCGTGGATGGCACAGTCCAAGAAGAAGGGGAGTGTAGCTAATATGCACAATGTAAGTCTCTCTCCAATGCGCTCTCTCCCGCCGATTTGTGCACATTCATTGTTTCATAACTTCATTGTGTGAATTGTTTGCCTTGATTGTTAGTGTCTATCAATTCCCCATTACATACACTACCGTTCAAAAGTTTGGGGTCACTTAGAAATGTCCTTGTTTTCGAAAGATAAGCAATTTTTTTGTCCATTAAAACAACATCAAATTGATCAGAAATACAGTGTAGACATTGTTAATGTTGTAAATGACTATTGTAGCTGGAAATCGCTGATTTTTAATGGAATATCTACATAGGCGTACAGAGGCCCATTATCAGCAACCATCAGTCCTGTGTTCCAATGGCATGTTGTGTTTGCTAATCCAAGTTTATCATTTTAAAAGGCTAATTGATCATTAGAAAACCATTTTGCAATTATGTTAGCACAGCTGAAAACTGTTGTGCTGATTAAAGAAGCAATAAAACTGGCCTTCTTGAGACTAGTTGATTATCTGGAGCATCAGCAATTGTGAGTTCGATTACAGGCTCAAAATGGCCAGAATCAAATAACTTTCTTCTGAAACTCGTCAGTCTATTCTTGTTCTGAGAAATGAAGGCTATTCCATGCGAGAAATTGCCAAGAAACTGTAGATCTCGTACAACGCTGTGTACTACTCCCTTCACAGAACAGCGCAAACAGTGTGATCGAGGTGTAAGGAAAGACGCACACCTGATTATGCATAGAAGTAGGCTATAGGCTACCTGGCCTGCAAATGTAGGCATATAAATGTGCCAATTTGGGGATCTGATAGTATTTCTGATTGGCTTAATGCACCACCACTAATGAGCTGTGGAGCTACTCAAAGTAATGTTGTTTTCACCTCAAACAGCAAGCAAATGAAGTCTGTTTTTACAATGAGAATAGTTCCTCAATGTATTTGAATGATCTTCCCAGCTTTCTCCCTTTCAAATCAAATCAAATTTTATTTGCCACATACAGTGAAATGCTTACTTACAAGCCTTTAACCAACAATGGAGTTTTAAGAAAAATAATTGTTAAGTAAAAAATAGATAAGTAAAAAATGTGGGTAGAGTTAAAGTGACTATGTATAGATAATAAACAGAGAGTAGCAGCAGCGTAAAAGAGGGGGTGGGGTGGGGGGGACAATGCAAATATTCCGGGAAGCCATGATTAGCTGTTCAGGAGTCTTATGGCTTGGTGGTAAAAGCTGTTAAGAAGCCTTTTGGACCTAGACTTGGCACTCCGGTACTGCTTGCCATGCGGTAGCAGAGAGAACAGTCAATGACTAGGGTGGCTGGAGTCTTTGACAATTTTTAGGGCCTTCCTCCTTTCGATAACCACTCAATGTGAAAGGGAAAAATGTCATGCTCTGATCCAGTGGAAACGTCAGAAAATAGGTCTACCTGATGAGCTCTTATCCCTTGCGCAAAATAGCCTACAGCTGTGTCTGTCCCAAGCTCACTGGAGCTGGAAACTCTGAGGGCTCAGAATATTTTATACAATGTTGCAAGTTTGCTAGCACCAGCATCAGGCTGGACCCAAGTTAGTTGATACAATGTTTCAAGTTCGTTGCAGACAGGCCATGCGTAGCCAATGTGATTTATAGGATATTTATTTTTATCAGGATATTTTCTACCTGCAGGCTGCAATGTTTTTATTTGTTGGCTTCATGACTGGAAAGCACTTTACTGATCTCTCGTTTC
Organism: Coregonus lavaretus; assembly: GCF_964263955.1. Classification (NCBI taxonomy): domain Eukaryota; kingdom Metazoa; phylum Chordata; class Actinopteri; order Salmoniformes; family Salmonidae; genus Coregonus; species Coregonus lavaretus. The sequence goes on along the minus strand of NC_139992.1, from coordinate 68,940,874 downwards.
CATGCGTTGCCATGTGTAAATTGCCTTGTAAAGTGAACTATTAAAATCGACTATTTTTTCATTTATCTCTGGCATAAAGTCTCCTCCAAACCGTTCTCTCATTTTTACAAGTCTCAACCCTTGTTCTTTTTGTTTTACAAGCAATTATCTGCCCCATTAAATAAAATGGTCAAATGTCACCGTTAAGAGAGTAAAAATGATCAACGTGTGCATTTTCTAATTATGGACTTATAAATTAAATATATTGATAACATCAGTAATCAACCCAAACTTTATCATTACCTACCCCAAAGCAGCGAGGTCTCTAATTTATGATCCAGCTAGCCTGGGAGTGAGTCTGTCTCATCTGCAAAGACTGGATACCTTTTCTGCCTACACCACATCTATCTCACCTTGAAGAAGTCAAAGAAGGAGACGTGTTTGACCAGCGGTCCGTAGAGGCTCTCATCGTGTTTGAAGAAGAAGAAGTTGGTAAAGGCTGCATCCACCATGTCGGGGTGAGCCCTGGCCAGCTTCACCAGCTCCAGGCGCTCCTTGCGACTGTCCCGCCCCCTCCAGAACGCTGTGGCGTTCTTCTCCCTCCACGGAGGCCCCGTATTGGCCTGGACCGACATCATGTCCAGACTCACTCTGCTCATTGGAGGAGAAACGTGTAAGTCGAAATGAGCAACAGATGCGATTGGCTAGCACACAGACCTGATAAAGATAATTTTCTTTAAAATGTTGTCACTAACCAGTTGAGTGTGTGGGCCCCACTATCCTATTTTGGATTATATTATTTGTCCAGCTCACATTTCCCTTTGAATCTAATACGCTATCATAATAGTACATTATGGGAAAAAATTTTTGTGGCTGTAGCATCACTTGGGCCTCTGTATAATGGATGACACACAAAGATAAAATGAGGAAAGCAACAGTGGTGCTTGCCTTCCCATGGTCTCCAGGACTGACTCGGTGAGGTCGTAGGTTGGCATAACGACGTCGCGTGTGTCGTTGGAGCCGCACCAGGAGAAGATGGGGTGGAGCCTTTCTGAGGGCCTCCTCTTCTCCAGGGGCCAGTCCCCCAGGTTCACAAAGAACTCTATATCTGGGACCCGCACCTGACCGCACAGTGAGAGAGAGAGAGGAGACACTGGCATTAGAACATACATCACTACCTGACCACACACACACAGAGAGAGACAGAGAAGACAGAGAGAAGAGACAGACAGAGGAGAAGGGAGACAGAGGGAGTGAGAGACAGAGGGAGTGAGAGACAGAGGGAGAGAGAGAGAGAAAAAAAAAGTGAGAAAGAGTGAGAGAGAAGACACTGGGCTTAGAACGTACATCACCTACAATACATTACAACTTTATTGCCCATGTTACAGCGAACAACGGAAATGTGTCTTCTACTCTGTTCTACATATGCTCTTTGTACGCTTAAAAATATATATAAAAAAATAAAATAAAAAATATATATATACCCGGATACATAACCCAGCCTTTATAAATTAAGTTCACATTTATTCTTTACAGAAATGCCATAGGCTGCCATCTTCATGGGTCAGCAGTGCCATCTAGTGGCCACTGGGACAACTAACCCAGGCCTGTCCTAGAATCAACCCCAACACCTTCCATTAGCTCCCACCATGTCGGTCATTGCAGATTCTAAGGAATCTGATTGGTGCAAGCAAAACCTCTCCTTCCGATCAGCCTTGGAGGGCATTTGTCTTTCAATAGTGAATGCTATGCCTCAACAAGGACTTCCTCATTCCAAAGTAAATGGTCATTAAAAAAAATATTAAATCAGAAACAGCGGCAAAGTTATTCCTCTTCGCAACTGAGATGAGCCAAACAGCCTTGTGTCCACCACCTGAGCAATTAAAATAGGGGGTTCAAACCTATGTTTTTGCACCTCATAATCCATTTGATCATTTGTAAATGTTAACTTATTTCAAAATTGTATTATTCTGTGATATGATAGCATTTTTCAAACCTACTCCCCCGTCGCCCCAAGATTAATGGTTTTGACCACTAAAGTTTTGCTTCACTACACGCTCCACTGCTTTGATTGGTGTAACGTAAACTAGAAACCAGAAGTGAAATAAAATTCAAGGAACTTAGTTACATGTCATTTGCGGCGTGCATGATCATGAGCAAAGTCATTGAAACCATTTCACTTCCCCTGTGAGAACCATAAGCATGAGTTGACTTGGCTTTGCTGTACAGCAGCCGAAGCCTGCACGCAGCTTACCTACCAAAGGTTGCACCGTGTCCATTACAGTGTAGAAAAACACATATCGGCTAACTTTCAATAGTTATCCATATTACAGGATTATTCTTTCTAACTATTTCTATGGTGGATTCGGGGCTACAATTTATGGAAGATGCCAAATCTTGAGATAACAATAGATGGTGAAGTCAAAGATAGGCCAGTGGTTTCAATCTGTGGCAAAGTTTTCCCTAAATCAATGCTTATGACAAATCCTTTAACTTAATTTCAAGAACTCACCTTTCTGGTCAGTGAGAGGAGGAAGGCATCCATGAAGATCCTGAATCCCACATGCTCCCCTAGCGTCTTAATGTAGACCTAAGGGTGGAAATATAGAATAGAATATTAACTTTATTGTCCATGTGTTACAGCAAACAATGGAAAATGGTCTTATGCTCTGTTCTTAACCCTCCCCCAGACAGCACATATCACACTGTTGAGACGAGCACATGGTCAAGCTGCAGTGCAGCACCCCTGGATGGACAGAAATTGTTCATGATAAAAAAGTTAGAAAATTCTGATAACATTGTCAATACTGGCTGTAATCATAACAGTGATGGTATCAACATCTTATAATCAACATCTCTTGGGAAGCTCACATTTATGTAGATGTATATTCAAGTGAGCTAGTATGTAATTCCAGATGACCACAGTAGTGAGTGGGAACTGCTGCTGACCTCGTCTCTTTACCAGCTCACCACAACCTCACTGCATAAAACCTAGTGGCACTTACCAGGGCAGTGTGACATCGCTCGAGTGACACACACTCACACTGGATTGTGGCGTTAACACAGCATTGTGTAAGGAAACAAGAAAAGTGGATATATCCAGAACATGCCTATTGTAGTTTGGATATGGAATACGGTTCAAGCAAGAGATGAAGCATATCCAGTTAGTGGGTGTTAGAGATGTATCAAATCCAAGCTTATAAGTATAGTCAGATTCAACTCTACAGCATTTTGATTTACACCTGTATAGTCGGATTCAACTCTACAACATTTGGACTGACACCTGTATAGTCAGATTCAACTCTACAACATTTGGACTGACACCTGTATAGTTGGATTCAAATCTACAACATTTTGACTGACACCTGTATAGTCAGATTCAAAGCTGCATTTTGACTGACACCTGTTTGTCTGTTATAGCATGATTACAGGTACCATGAATCGTTGTCTTCTAGCCTTATTGGGGGGCCTTTCCAATACTACCTGGTGTCTAAAACATGTGGCTCTGGTGTCTTCAACCTTTACCCATATTCAGAAATAGTAGGGCTGATATAGGACCAGTTTAGCTTTTTAGAATCATAATGAATACGATTATATGGAGAGGGGGGGTACCTGATTCTAGATCAGCACTCTGGTATAATTTTTGAATATGAGTCCTGGTCTACCATTAACCTTGTTGTCTTTGATTGTGTAGTGGCAGAGGCTCTGTCTCTGTCCGAAACGCTGGGGCACCTCCAGGGCATTGCGGTCTGGGTCCACCCTGGGGAACAGGGCCAGGTCCTGTTCTATCTGGGGGAAGGACACGGGGCAGTGCATATCCTCCTTCCACACAGAACCACTGGGCTGAGGACAGTCACAACCATCATGGTACACTGGACCTAAAGAGAGGGGGTGGAGAAGGGAGCATAGAAAGCTAAGATGACCCTCATGTAGCATTATAGATGCAGTAGTGTCTCACAGAGAGAAAGACAGTTTCCCTGGCATCTGGAACCAAGGACTAATAACACCAATTTTACACCAAATTTGACCCAAACAATTATCGTGGTATTTGTGCCAACTGCAACCTGGGGAAAATATTCTGCGCCTTCATGAACAGCAGACTACTACACTTTCTCAGTGAACATGATGTCCTGAGCAAAAGTTAAATTGGATTCCTACCAAATTATTGAACATCAGACCATATTTATACCCTACTCACCCTAATTGATAAACATGCAAAACAAAACAATGTTTCTCCTGCTTTGTAGATTTCCAAAAACTATTTGATTCAATTTGGCATGTAGGCATTTTACTCAAATTAATTGAAAGTGGTGGGTGGAAAAACATATAATGTCATCAAATCAATGCACACAAGTGACAAATGTGCAGTCAGAATGTGAGATAAACATACAGATTTATTTTCCCAAGGGCGCAGAGTAAAACATGGAAACAACTTGTCTATTTCATATTTATACAAATTAATTTGCCAAAACGCTTGAGCAATCAACAGCCCCCAGTCTCATTCTTAACACAGAAAATCTGGTACTGCTGTCACCCACAAAATAGGTACTACAGCAACAATTAGATCATCTGCAAAAGTTCTGTCAGACCTGGGCACTGACAGTCAATCTCAAACATTATGATATTGCAGAAAAGGTCCAGATGTCAAGGAAACCTATATACTTTTTTTTACCGGGAACACTCCTATAGAACACACACACCTACACATACTTGGGACTAAAAATTTGCTCCACAGGAAACTTCAACCTGGCCGTGAATGACCTGAAAGACAAAGCAAGGAGGGCTCTCTATGCCATTAAAATATCTATCAAATTAGACATACCAATTAGGATCTGGAAATATTAGAATCAATAATAGAACCAACTGCATTATATGGCAGTGAAGTGTGGGGTTCGCTTACAAAGCATTGACAAACCCTGCATTCGGAATTCTGTAAGAGCATCCTCAGAGTACAGAGAAAAACTTCAAACAACGAATGCAGAGCAGAATTAGGCCAATTGCCTCTTCTGATTAATATTAAAAGAGCCACCAAAAGTTATAATCATTTAAAAACAAGTGTAAGCAAAAAGCTAAATATATCACCTATTGGAAAAGACACCACAAAAAATCGAAAGTAAACTTAAATGCTATTTGGCTCTAAACAGACTGTACACAGTGGCAGACTATCTGAGAAAAACACTGGCTTTGTATAGACTCAGTGAGCACAGCCTGGCCATAGAAACTGGCTGTCACAGGTAGATATGGCTACCCAGAGAGGACAGATTGTGCTCACTCTGCCCTCAGAGAGAGGTCGAGACAGAGCTGTACTTTCTCCTACACTGCGAGAACTATGCAGACTTTCAGGCAATTTTCTTCCCCAAAAATTGAAAACAAATACAAAGATTTTGAAACAAAAACAGAAAAGATGAAAATCCAATATCTATTTGGAGAAAAACCCCTTTGTGCCATATTAGCTGCAAAAAATGTTGCTTCCTGCCACACCCGTAGGGACAGCCAGTGGAACGACCAACCAGGACAATACCATTGCTACCTGTGTCTCACTAATTAAATATTGTCCTCATTCATTTATTACTATATTGTCCTGTTAATTGTTATTACTCATTGAGTATTATAATTTTTCCTATTATTATCTATCTGCATCACCATTGATTTGATAAGTCTATATGTTTGCTTTGGCAATGTATGTGGTAACACTTCCCATGCCAATTAAGCCTTTTGAATTGAATTGACAAAGACAAGGAGAGAGAGAGAGAGGAAGAGAGACCGAGAGAGTGAGGGAGAGAAAGAGAGGGAGAGAGGGAGACAGAGAGAGAGAGAGAGCGAAAGAGAGTTTGTTGGTTTACCTTTCAGAATGAATGGAGACGTGGCGACGTGCTTGTCGTTGAGCAGTATGTGGATGTGTAGGTCTGTGTAGCTGGCATACATTCTGTAGCGCACCAGAAAGGAGCCATCTTTGCGATCTAGAACCTGCACCCAGATTCTAGTGAACTGTTCCACTGGGGACATGATCTTCACCTCAAATGTGTTCTCTCCGGGAGATGATGTGAAACTGAATGGCATACACAACGACATATACAAACATGAGAGGGAAACAACATGTAGGCCTGTGAGCTGAGCATATTATATTTGGCTGAGCTGATGGCCATCATATGATCACAATAGTATCTACAAATCAGATTATAGTGCATTCAGAAAGTATTCACACCCCTTGACTTTTTCTACATTTTGTTATAGTAGAATTAAAATTGATTTAATTGTAATTTTATATCACTGATCTACACAAAATACTCTGTAATGTCAATGTGGAAGAAAAATTCTAACATTTGTAAAAAACACATCATTAAAAATAAAACACTAATATATCTTGATTAGATAAGTATTCAACCTTCTGAGTCAATACATGTTACAATCACCTGTGTCAGTGATTACAGCTGTGAGTCTTTCTGGGTAAGTTTCTAACAGCTTTCCACATTTGGATTGTGCAACATTTGCCCATTATTCTTTCAAAATTCTTCAAGCTCTGTTAAATTGGTTGTTGATCATTGCTAGACAACCATTTTCAGGTCTTGCCATAGATTTAAGCAGATTTAAGTAAAAACTGTAATTCTGCCACTGTCTTCTTGGTATGCAATTCCAGTGACGATTTGGCCTTGTGTTTTAGGTTATTGTCTTGCTGAAAGGTGAATGTATCTCCCAGTGTCTGATGGAAAGCAGACTGAACCAGGTTTTACTCTAGGATTTTGCCTGTGCTTAGCTCAATTTCGTTTCTTTTTTATCCTGAAAAACTCCCCAGACTTTAACTATTACAAGCATAACCATAACATGAAGCAGCCACCACTATGCTTGAAAATATGGAGAACGGTACTCAGTAATGCGTTGTATTGGATTTGCCCCAAACATAACACTTTGTATTCAGGACAAAAAGTGAATTGCGTCGCCACATTTGTTGCAGTATTACTTTAGTGCCTTGTTGCAAACAGGATGCATGTTTTGGAATATTTTTATTCTGTACAGGCTTCTTTATTTTCACTCTGTCAATTAGGTTAGTATTGTGGAGTAACTCGTGTTTTTTATCCATCTTGAGTTTTCGCCTATCACAGCTATTAAACTTTAACGGTTTTAACGTCACCATTGGCCTCATGGTGAAATAATAATATAATTATAATAGTAATAATAATAATATGCTATTTAGCAGACGCTTTTATCCAAAGCGACTTACAGTCATGTGTGCATACATTTTTACGTATGGGTGGTCCCGGGGATCGAACCCACTACCCTGGCGTTACAAGCGCCATGCTCTACCAATTGAGCTACAGAGGACCACAATTCCCTGTGTGGTTTCCTTCCTCTCCGGCAACTGAGTTAGAAAGGATGCCTGTATCTTTGTAGTGACTGGTTGTATTGATACACTATCCAAAGTGTAATTAATAACTTCACCATGGTCAAAGGGATATTCAATGTCAGCTTAATTTTTTTACCCATCTACCAATAGGTGCCCTTCTTTGCGAGGCATTGGAAAACCTCCCTGGGCTTTGTGGTTGAATGTGTTTGAAATTCACTGCTTGATTTAGGGACCTTACAGATAATTTTATGTGTGGGGTACAGAGATGGAGGTTGTCACAAAAAATCATGTTAAACACTATTATTGCACACAGTGTGTCCCTGCAATTTATGTGACTTGTTACTCATGAACCTATTTAGGCTTGCATTAACTAAGGGGTTGAATACTTATTGGCTCAGGACATCATTTGTAAACATAATTCCACTTTGACATTATGGGGTGTTGTTTGTAGGCCAGTGACAAAAAATAATAATCTAAATTTAATCCAGGCTGCAACAAAACAAAAAGTCAAGGGGTGTGAATACCTGCTGAAGGCACTATAGGCCTATCTGTGGTATAAACTCCAGGTGACGTATGCATGTAAAACTGTTAAATTAGGTTACAATTATGTAGGCCAAAAGTGAACCTCGTGAGTAAACACCCAAAACAACAATGGCATTACTGTGGAGGACACTTATTTAGAACAATGTGTAACAGCCAATTTATACTTTTGGAGAAGACAGACATGAGAAAAATGTGAAATGCGCTGAGAACCCAGACCCGCGACACCTGATTTGACCAAGTGAGAGGTGCCACAAAGATGGGTTCAATGAGTGTTGTCCCCGAATACTATCTATCTCCATCCCTAGGGACACAGACATTCGTGTCTGTTCAGTGACGTAAGCGCCCGGTTCTACTTTATCTGCACTTCCTATCACAATTCACGTGTGGTTTTATTATTCCACTGCTACATTGTGTCGACTGCCTATGCCATTGGTAGCTAGCTAACCGCTTTGTATCGTCTGGGAGGTTTCCTTAAAGAATGACGACATACTTACTTTCTCCCCGAGCTGTCCACAGTCTGTATGTAGAAGAAACGAGCTGGAAGGACAACATTTGCCTGGAGTCCAGAACCCCATACCAAAGTTCTTGTAGCACTGGGCACCACGCCGGTTGAAGCCCCGGGAGGTGTCTGTTCCAACAGCCCCAGACAGCACAACACAAACAACGAAAGCACCCTACACAACATGTTTCTGCGACTCGGTTCTTCTGAAAATGCTTTGGTCCCTTGTCTCTTCCAAACTGCTCTTGTACAATGGAATTTCAAACCTTTAAATGCCCATCCCGGTAAAATGTAGGAAACGCCGGATAATTCGACATCTGGCCGCCAGCAGTGCACAGCCTACATCCAGCGAAACACCCTTTCTGGCAAATATGCGGATGCAATGTTTCGATTAGTGTACACTATATTCACATATACACAACACAACGTATTTCTATTCGTTTGCTGTTGTCTGTGTCACATTTTTACGGGTAAAGTTTCTGTTAAAACATACATGCACACAAAATCCTGGTCGATATGGGGAGAAGTTCTTCGCAGGCAGACAGGCGAGGCTGGCAATCTGATTGGTCGCCCCCACTACGTCTGGTAGAGCGGGATGCTGATTGGACCAGACGGGTAGGGAAAGGCCATTGGACTAACTTATTTATTGCAATGCTAGGGCAATTTTACATAAGAGTGGTTTGTGTTTCAATGTTCCAAGATAGTGGATTTTACTTATTGACCTAATATATATATATATATATTGGTGCAATGTTGGTCTACAAAAGGCTTCCATTTACAATTGTAACAATCGTTATGGCTCCATACTACAGCCATTTAGTGTGTAGCCTTACTTTTCAAAAAGTCACAAAAGTCATATTGGGGAACATAGCAGTACAAGGTTGTCTGGTGTGTACATCAATCAATGTTTATTTGAATTTTTGATTTGCATCAACATATTTTCAGTTCATTTTTCAGTAATCTCTATTACACTACTATAATATCAATAAGAACAAAAGGTGGTAGAATCCATTTAAACAAGACAAACTTTGCTGCCATCGTTGAGAAAACAACCAGAGAAACAGTTGGCTTGGCCAGGAAACAACAGTGTGGACAAGAGTTCTAGTGACTTTAGACACAGCCAGAATAATCAGGTACAGTACCATGATTCATTTAACAGGTATGACGTCTACAGAGAAAGAATATCCTAAGAATATCATTTTTTTCTATGTTTTTGTGTTTTTCTTTACTCCCAGCCAGCGTTGTTGTACAGTTGATATAAAAACAAAAAACATACAAACAAAACACCCTTTATGTCAGTAGAAGTCACGTTTTTCTTTTTCTCAGCCATTGAAGTTAACTGCACTGGTACTAACTCAACACAAACCTCAGGGACAGTAAAGTACACATAGAGAAATAGATCAGTTCCCTCTTCATTAGACCACCACAATCAGTTATGGACAATGACCTTCATATTAGCCTGGAAAGCAACCAAGTACTGTAGCAGCCAGGCAATAGAATCTAACTCTGTCTAGGTTCTGGGACTGACTGGCTCCCAGTACAGTAGACTGTCTGTCCTTTAGGAATGTCTCATTAGCCTGAGAAGGAGCAGAGTGAAATGAATAATGATAATGCAGGTTTTTACCTGTGTGTGTGTCTCAGCTAGATTGTGTTGTGTAACATATGTTGTGTGGGAGAATGGTGCCTGTATGGTCATGGTAACCACCCTTCTGTGGTTCAAGGCAGGGTGGATATGTGAGCGTCGGTGAGGGAGAGTGAGTGACTGTTGTGGTCATAACAATCATTAAGACTTTCGTATATTATTTGAAAATACAAACATAACCTTTGAAAACAGAAAAATAAATAATGGTATTTTCATGTCACATTTTATCAGTTACGAGAGGATTTGTCAGTGTTACGTGTACACTTATTGACTTGTAAAACATATACAATAACATGTATCATAGATCAATCTTTGTACATAGATGATAATTTAGGAGAGACGAGGCTACCACCATCCACTAGGGGGTGAGGATAAGGGGGTTTACATTAAGGTCATCAAGAGCAATTACGAGTAAAACGAAGAATATAAACACCTTTGCTTCAAAATCATATCAGTCTGGATTCCTTACATGTACCGGTATGTGTAACATAGAAGATCCGTATACTGTATGTGCCAACGACACCTGACAACGGCAAGGCTCATGATGGTAGGTTATTATTAGTCTGGCTCCTATTCCATTTCTCCTTATAGATCAACAACACGGACCGACCGCAGGATATATTTTATCCGGATTGGTAGTAGTATTTAAATGGATCCGACTCTACCTCAGTATTTTAGCTAGGCCTACTCCTGTTCAACATGACACCTGGAGACTTCTGAAGCATAGTTCAACATCAACGTGTAAAAGAGGACCATTCTGGATACCAAAATGTAAACACTGGACCCACCACCCACAATAACATATAATGACACACTCCTCCAACTGACGTCTTCATTCATGTTGAATTGCTTTGGCAGAAGAAAGAGTAAGAGTTTTGTCTTTACATGGCCTTGCATGAGACACACACTGGCTCAACAAACTCATACATAATATGAGAAAGGCAGCAGAAGATTCCAATGAAGAAGCAATAAACAACAACAAAAAACAAAACAGAAAAAAGAGAATGTCACAATTCTGTCAAAAGAACCAGAAACTCAGTTACAACGACAGACGCCTATCAACGGCCATACTGAAAAGTTGGGCTCACCTAGCCTACTCTCATCTACAGCAAACACATCATTACTACCACATAGTATTAGCTCTTTGCTAGTTTACAGTAAGGGGCTTCACCCATCTTGCTTTATGGCACGTGAATTATTACATTATGTTATATATGTTTAGATTAGAAATATAAACACACTCAATCCAGACCTCACAGACTACTATCACCGTGCCACCTCAGCCAACACATCTCATTTCCATAACCGTTCACACATTATTAATCAATATATTCTCTGTGTTCATACATTTCTGTCAGGGGGGTGAAATGTACCTTTTTTTTCCTTATAACAGGTATAGTCAGTAGCAGCAGCCAACAGAATGAAATTAGTGCCAGTAAAATCGACAATTCAGTTGTTCAGAATGTGTGGTGATATGTGTTGAAAGAATAGATTGTGTTTTTGCACTGTGTGCACACCACAGAGATCTTGGATAACGATATAGTTTGAGCTCAGTGTCTAATGGTGGGAATATGAATAGTATCATCAGTAGTAGTATTGTGTAAAGGAAGTGTTGAAACTGAAATGATGTGTGTGTTCAGAATGTGTTCAAAACCAAATGAAAGTAATAAAAAAAAGCTAAAAGAAAAATGTGGCTTTATAGCTATGCAGGTATACATTTTCGTTTTTATATATTTTTTCATCCATATTTCAAAAAATATAAAGTTTTTTTCATACTTTCTGTTGTTGGCTTATATTATTAAATAAAAGTTTTACTTTGTTTTATTTCCCTCTGTTAAAGTAGCATGCTGCTTTTTAATATGGCAGTTTTACTTTTTTAGTATTCATCCATTTAGTTTCATGCAGTCTTGTTGGATTATTAACTTTAGAGTATCTACACAGCAAGATCTGGGTAACCCACCCACACATACTGATGGACTGTCATCATCCACTTTGGGTTCCCCTGTCTTACCAACGTACTTCCTGGTCTGTGTCCATCTCACTATAGTCTAGATAAGTGACTGCCCTCTGTCCAAGTTTTGTGACAATGATGTACAGACGGCCTACAGAGGCCCATTAACACAAAGTCACTCTTGTGTCTCTCTTTATCTCTCTCGCTCTCATGTCCGTCGAGTAAAGGTCCATGTCCCAGCATAGTGCCCCCCCACCAGGTAGAGGGGCAGTTGCAGCCCGCTGTCCTCCCTTTAAAGCTGATACCATTTCTTGTCCTTGTGTTTCAGCATCACCTGTGAAGAACAGATAGAAAAAAGACACACAGGGTAAGGTACAGTTGAAGTCGGAAGTTTACATACACCTTAGCCAAATACATTTAAACTCAGTTTTTCACAATTCCTGACATTTAATCCTAGTACACATTCCCTGTCTTAGGTCAGTTATGATCACCACTTTATTTTAAGAATGTGAAATGTCAGAATAATAGTAGAGATAATTATTTATTTCAGCTTTTCTTTCAATTGTTTAACTTGGGTCAAACGTTTCGGGTAGCCTTCCACAAGCTTTCCACAATAAGTTGGGTGAATTTTGGCCCATTCCTCCTGACATAGCTGGTGTAACTGAGTCAGGTTTGGAGGCCTCCTTGCTCGCACACACTTTTTCAGTTCTGCCCACACATTTTCTATAGGATTGAGGTCAGGGCTTTGTGATGGCCACTCCAATACCTTGACTCTGTTGTCCTTAAGCCATTTTTCCACAACTTTGGAAGTATGCTTGGGGTCATTGTCCATTTGGAAGACCCATTTGCGACCAAGCTTTAACTTCCTGACTGATGTCTTGAGATGCTTCAATATATCCACATAATTTTCCTTCCTCATGATGCCATCTATTTTGTGAAGTGCACCAGTCCCTCCTGCAGCAAAGCACCCCCACAGCATGATGCTGCCACCCCCGTGTTTCACGTTGGGATGGTGTTCTTCGGCTTGCAACCAACCCCCTTTTTCCTCCAAACATAACAATGGTCATTATGGCAAAACAGTTATATTTTTGTTTCATCAGACCAGAGGACATTTCTCCAAAAAGTACAATCTTTGTCCCCATGTGTAGTTGCAAACCGTAGTCTGGCTTTTTTATGGCGGTTTTGGAGCAGTGGCTTCTTCCTTGCTGAGCGGCCTTATGTCGATATAGGACTCGTTTTACTGTGGATATAGATACTTTTGTACCTATTTCCTCCAGCATCTTCACAAGGTCCTTTGCTGTTGTTCTGGGATTGATTTGCACTTTTCACACCAAAGTACGTTCATCTCTAGGAGACAGAACACATCTCCTTCCTGAGCGATATGACGGCTGCGTGGTCCCATGGTGTTTATACTTGCGTACTATTGTTTGTACAGATGAACGTGGTACCTTCAGGCGTTTGGAAATTGCTCCCAAGGATGAACCAGACTTGTGGAGGTCTACCATTTTTTTCTGAGGTCTTGGCTGATTTCTTTTGATTTTCCCATGATGTCAAGCAAAGAGGCACTGAGTTTGAAGGTAGGCCTTGAAATACATCCACAGGTACACCTCCAATTGACTCAAATGATGTCAATTAGCCTATCAGAAGCTTCTAAAGCCATGACATAATTTTCTGGAATTTCCCAAGCTGTTTAAAGGCACAGTCAACTTAGTGTATGTAAACTTCTGACCCACTGGAATTGTGATACAGTGAATTATAAGTGAAATAATCAGTCTGTAAACAATTGTTGGAAAAATTACTTGTGTCATGCACAAAGTAGATGTCCTAACCGACTTGCCAAAACTATAGTTTGTCAAAAAGAAATTTCTGGAGTGGTTGAAAAACGAGTTTTAATGACGTCAACCTAAGTGTATGTAAACTTCTGACTTCAACTGTACGTATCACCTTATAACATACCCCTCTTGCTTTCCCCAAGTTGCTTCATCACACAATCACTGGCTGGTGGGTCGTACCTGGTGGGCGTGTGTAGAGAAGGTCTCGGCGCTGTTCATCATGAGGGCGGTGCGTTCCTCCAACTCGCCCAGCCTCTCTCCTCTCTGGTCCAGGGCAATGCGGGCTCGGGCCAGGTCCCCCACGACACCGCCGGCTGCAGCCTTCATGTTCTCCAATCCCATTGGACCAGGGATGTGCTGGGCCAAACTCCGAGAGGCCTTACCCGCTGCTGCCTCCCCAACTACAGGGAGATGGAGAGGAGGGGAGGGAGATAGATAGAGAGAGAGAGTGCGAGAGCGACAGAGAGAGAGAGAGAGAAAGGTAGAGAGAGAGAGAGAGAGAGAGAGAGAGAGAAAGGTAGAGAGAGAGAGAGAGAGAGAGCGAGCGAGAGAGAGAGAGAGAGGGAGAGAGAGAGAGCGAGCGAGAGAAAGGTAGAGAGAAGGAGAAGAGAGAAAGATAGAGATGGATAGTAGAGAGAAGGAGAGAGAGATGAAAATATAAAGGGTGGGAAAAGGTTCATGTGTCAAACTGTCTCTCACATACTCACTTGGTACACATAAATAACACACATAAAATATAGAAGGTAACTTACACAGCTCCTCTCTGTCGAAGGTCTGGGCATTGCCCCCGAAGAAGCCCTTGAGGAATCCTTTGTTCTGGGCCTCTGGTGTTTCTATAGGAGTGAATAGCTCCCCCAGCATGTCCTGAATCAACACACCGCACACATTAATACACACACACACATCATTACACACAGAAGAATGGTGCCGGAGGGGATGGCTGCCGATTTACGGGCTCCTGACCAATTTTGCTATTTTGTGTGTTTTTTCTGCACTGATCCTATCTTTTTTGTACATAATGTTTTGGCCATCGTTTCATATGACCGAAAAGAGCTTATGGACATCAAAACAGCGATTACTAACCTCGATTTGGATGAGGACTTCTATTTCAACTAATCGGAGGCGAAGGACACAATGCTCATCCCAGACCAGGCCCAAATCCCCGTCACTCGGAGGAGGTGAAGACGGCGCTATAGAGGTCGGCGTGCGGGATATCTAACGAGACTGCGATGGCGAGTGGATAAGTCGCCATTACCCTCTGTTCTATTGGCGAACGTGCAATCACTGGAAAATAAACTGGATGAGCTCCATTTGAGACTATTCTACTAACGTGATCTGAAGAACTGTAATATCCTATGTTTCTGCTCGCCTGAGTTAGAATACCTCATGATAAGCTGTAGACCTGATGACTGTGTGCCCATAAGTAAGCCTTTCACGGTAAAGTCTACACTTGTTGTATTCGGCGCATGTGACAAATAAAATGTGATTTGATTTGACACACATTCATACACACACGCCACACACATTAATACACACACATTAATACCTGCACACACATAAGTACACACACACATACACATTAATACACACATACATTAATACACATATCAAACCATTAGAAACACACAGTAACACAGTCATATCTAACCAACATAAACACACAGTAACACAGTCATAACACAGTCATATCTAACCAACATAAACACACAGTAACACAGTCATAACACAGTCATAACGAAACCAAAAGACACACAACAGCAGATTATGCACAATGGGATTTGTGTTGGCTAAAAAAGCAAGTAGTTGATGAAACCGGTTTGAAATATTGTAGGTGAAGGGCAGAGTCATCAAGTGTCTGCCAATTTGAAAAGGACGCTTGCTAAGAAGAATATCAGTGTTGGTGTTTTACTGTGCCAGCAGATGGCAGTAGGGTTATGCTGCATGTTCAGTCATGTTTCTGGATGAGAGAGACTGCATGTCTGAAGCTGGAGCTCTACCAATGTCTGCTCTTATTAGCGTGTGTTGTGATAGCTCTCACAATACACACGCACACACGCCTCACGCACACACAAACACACAGTGTTGGGGAAACTACTCTGAAAATATAGTTTACCTAGCTACCAATTCCTTCACACTGCAATAAGTTAAGTTACACTTCCCTTACCAAAAAATCCCACGAGTCAGACAGTTGATTTTCGGATATATGTAAAAAATGTAAAGTGGGAAAAACAGACACGTGGTTTTCAAATGTTCATTTTTCACATGACTCAGACACGTGGTTTCCCAACACTTTACGTGATATTATAAATTTCACGTGTGCTTTTGTAACTGGCAAGATTAGAACTCAGGTCTTCCACAGGAGAATCCAACTTCTTGACCATTCAACCAAGAAAGCCAACACAAATAAATAAGTAGTGTGTAGTTCCAATAGTTAGCTACACCGCTACACGACAAAAAAGTAATTAACTACTGAAAACGCTACCTAGATTAGAATGTAGTTCAACTACCACCAAGCTACTGCAAAATGTAGTTAACTTACTAGTTGAACTACATGTTGTTCACTACTCCCCAACACTGCACACACACACCCCACCACCATGGAGTCAGTGCAGTGGAGCTCAAACCACACATGACAAGCGTGACATTTCACTTCAATGGCCACTGTCATGATTGGGCTTTAGCAAAGGTATCAATTATAGCACCCGTATATTTACTGCACTACTGGCTCTGAGAAATCACTCTGCCAAAGCTGCAGAAGGCAATGTGCTGTCATGGCTACAGAGCAATGAGATTACCAATGCTAGACACACAAACACATGCACACACACACATACACACAAACACATATGTGTCCTCGCATAGATGTCTTCATGAACTGACTCTGTTGAACTCTCACACAAACAAACAAGTACAGGCACATTGTCAATTACGCTGCAATTCATGTACAAACCAATACAGATAATTCTAACATTCACAGTATACAAATACACACACAGACGGGTGCTGACCTGTAGGTTGTCCGTCATCTCCTGGCTGTATGTGAGGCGCTGTATCTCTGTAGGCGAGCTCAGATACAGGGCCTGGCCTCCGTTAGTGAAGACAAAGGTCCGGGCGATACGCAAGTCGGTCAGGGGAAGGTAGTTGATATCCATCAGGGGTCTTAGACTGGGCAAACTGGGAGGAGACAACAACAGAAAAACGACAACGTCATGTGGTCCTCTGTAGCTCAGCTGGTAGAGCACGGCGCTTGTAACGCCAAGGTAGTGGGTTCGATCCCCGGGACCACCCATACACAAAAAATGTATGCACGCATGACTGTAAGTCGCTTTGGATAAAAGCGTCTGCTAAATGGCATATTATTATTATTATTATTATCAAAGGGTAGTAGTAGAAGTAATCCCATGTGCCTGTATGAATATGACAGAACTACAGGTATTTTCTATCTATGTCATCAAGGGAACACAACCAAGACAGCTTTTAACAGGCGTGAGAAAGACAGACCGTATACCTTAGGGTCATGATGTGTCCATTGGCGCAGAAGCAGGCCAGGCAGACGCTGTTGCAGACGGAGACGACGTCAGCCCGAAGGACGAAGGAGGACTCAGTGATGTTGTGGGTGAACAGGACAGCCTGGGTGGGCATGAGGATGACCTTGGCCTGCTTCTCAGAGCACACAACGGCCAGGTGACCGTCACCGCACGCCTCCTGGGATGATGACGGGGAGAAGTTGACCAGCTTGCGCCTGCGGGGCCGGTCGGGGTCCTCAGGACCGTTGGGGTCCCGCCACACCTCGTAGGGACTCTGGATGAGCGTGCCCCCACAGTCCAGGAAGGCAAATCGCAGCACGGAGCCTTTTAGCATCAGGACTGTACCTGGGTGTGCCATGGAAAGAGGCAGATAACATAAGAAAATATAGCACTTTCGGTAATGTGACATCCAAGATCTTTTCTATATTCTCCAAACATTCTATTCTTTCTGATCTTGCTATCTCATTTGACTAATATCAGTCATTAAAATTGAATGAGAGAGTAGGAGGGAAGCAAAGAATGCCTGCCTGCAAATCCCATTATCACACCCACGTTAGCATATCGATAATCTCTGCTCCTCAATTGTTGCTTAGGTGGGCTTGATAATGAGTAAGCCCCTCCCCCCACCACCATGCTCTCTGTTGAACCTGCACCCCTACACCCTACCCTGTGAGTCAGTGAGTTATTCCTCCATTACTATCCTGTCTAATGTCAATGAGATCTCCTCAGCTATCATTCCCTCAGGCAGACAGGCTCACCACTGGGCCCCATGGTGATGGTGTCCTCCAGCCTCTCCTCCTCCTCTGTGGGGATAGACATGGGCAGGAGCAGGACCACGCCCAGGCTGGTGCCCACCCACAGGCAGGCGGTAGGCAGGGCGTCGCCCTTACGGCCGTAGGACTCTCCGAACTGCAGCGTGGTCACTGACTCCTTGGTGTCGCGATCGATGCTGGACACACTGGAGCTCCGCGAGCGACTGAACGAGTTCTCTCTGCTTTCTGTTTTACAGGAAATACCGGGGAGGGACACAGACGCAATGAGAAAGAAAGAAAGAAAGAAAGAAAGAAAGAAAGAAAGAAAGAAAGAAAGAAAGAAAGAAAGAAAGAAAGAAAGAAAGAAAGAAAGAAAGAAAGAAAGAAAGAAAGAAAGAAAGAAAGAAAGAAAGAAAGAAAGAAAGAAAGAAAGAAAGAAAGAAAGAAAGAAAGAAAGAAAGAAAGAAAGAAAGAAAGAAAGAAAGAAAGAAAGAAAGAAAGAAAGAAAGAAAGAAAGAAAGAAAGAAAGAAAGAAAGAAAGAAAGAAAGAAAGAAAGAAAGAAAGAAAGAAAGAAAGAAAGAAAGAAAGAAAGAAAGAAAGAAAGAAAGAAAGAAAGAAAGAAAGAAAGAAAGAAAGAAAGAAAGAAAGAAAGAAAGAAAGAAAGAAAGAAAGAAAGAAAGAAAGAAAGAAAGAAAGAAAGAAAGAAAGAAAGAAAGAAAGAAAGAAAGAAAGAAAGAAAGAAAGAAAGAAAGAAAGAAAGAAAGAAAGAAAGAAAGAGGGAGGGAAGGGAGGGAGGGAGGGGGGAGGGAGGGAGGGAGGGAGGAAGGGAGGGAAGGAAGGAAGGAAGGAAGGAAGGAAGGAAGGAAGGAAGGAAGGAAGGAAGGAAGGAAGGAAGGAAGTGAGAAGAAAAGGAATAAGACAATGGAGGATGCAGACAGACCAAAAGGGAGGGATAATACAGAAATATATACAGAAAGAGAAACAAGGCAATAAGACCAGGAAGAGAGAGATGTGGCTAACAGGAACACAGAGAAGGGAGAAAACAGCTGCTAAAAGGGTAAGAGACAACGAGCAGCCAAGTGAGAGCACACACACACACACACACACACACACACGTGCAACACACACATACACACACACATACACACACGTGCACACACACACACACACACCAGAAACACACACACAAACACACACCAACATGAAGTCACAGCTGTAGTGCTTAGTTACAGTTGGATTCATCTACGATTGATTATGGACCAATTAAAGCGTACACACAGCACAAGTACGAAACCATTTCTGTCCTTTTGAATTTTCTCATATTACGTTCTCTCACTCACTGCTGGTTCAAGAAATACCCTGATAGGTTTACATACAAGCCCAAAAGACATGTTCATATACACACAAACAAACACACGCAAAAACAGGTGCACACACACACACGCACACACAAAATAGGTTGACGCACACACACACACACACACACACACACACACACACACACGCACATGCACACACACACACATCACATAAAACACACAGATTGTGTTGACCCCTTGCCTTGCTAGGCATTCAGATCCTCCATTACATATTTATAATTTAGCCTCCTGCCTCCACCATAAAAGTATTTCTGTATTGCCCAAGAATGATTCATGCACTTCTCAATTATTTACAACCTGACTATGTGCTGCCTGGGCTTGTTCTACAAACAGTGCAGACTTTATACCTTACAGTGGCTTGCGAAAGTATTCACCCCCCTTGGCATCTTTCCTATTTTGGATTTTTGGGGGGTTTGTATCATTTGATTTACACAACATGCCTACCACTTTGATGATGCAACATATTTTTGGGGGTGAAACAAACAAGAAATAAGACAAAAAACAGAAAACTTGAGCGTGCATAACTATTCACCCCCCCAAAGTCAATACTTTGTAGAGACACCTTTTAAAGCCCAGCTCTGTGGAGTGTACGGCTTAAAGTGGTCCTATGGACAGATACTCCAATCTCTGCTGTGGAGCTTTGCAGCTCCTTCAGGGTTCTTTGGTCTCTTTGTTGCCTCTCTGATTAATGCCCTCCTCGCCTGGTCCGTGAGTTTTGGTGGGTGGCCCACTCTTGGCAGGTTTGTTGTGGTGCCATATTCTTTCCATATGTTCAAAGTTTAGGATATTTTTTTATAACTCAACCCTGATCTGTACTTCTCCACAACCTTGTCCCTGACCTGTTTGGAGAGCTCCTTGGTCTTCATGGTGCCGTTTGCTTGGTGGTGCCCCTTGCTTAGTGGTGTTTCAGACTCTGGGGCCTTTCAGAACAGGTGTATACTGAGATCATGTGACAGATCATGTGACACTTAGATTGCACACAGGTGGACTTTATTTAACTAATTATGTGACTTCTGAAGGTAATTGGTTGCACCAGATCTTATTTAGGGGCTTCATAGCAAAGGGGGTGAATACATATGCACACACCACTTTTCTGTTATTTAGAATTTTTTGAAACAAGTTATTTATTTCATTTCACTTCACCAATTTGGAATATTTTGTTAACAGTCGTGGTCAAAAGTTTTGAGAATGACACAAGTATTGGTCTTCATAAAGTTTGCTGCTTCAGTGTTTTTAGATATTTTTGGCAGATGTTACTATGGTATACTGAAGTATAATTACAAGCATTCCATAAGTGTCAAAGGCTTTTATTGACAATTACATGATGTTTATGCAAAGAGTCAATATTTGCAGTGTTGACCCTTCTTTTTCAAGACCTCTGCAATCCGCCCTGGCATGCTGTCAATTAACTTCTGGGCCACATCCTGACTGATGGCAGCCCATTCTTCCATAATTGGAAGGATTGACCACAAGTTCTCAATGGGATTAAGGTCTGGGGAGTTTCCTGGCCACGGACCCAAAATGTCGATGTATTGTTCCCCGAGCCACTTAGTTATCACTTTTGCCTTATGGCATTGTGCTCCATCATGCTGGAAAAGGCATTGTTCGTCACCAAACTGTTCTTGGATGGTTGGGAGAAGTTGCTCTCGGAGGATGTGTTGGTACCATTCTTTATTCATGGTTGTGTTCTTAGGCAAAATTGTGAGTGAGCCCACTCCCTTGGCTGAGAAGCAACCCCACACATGAATGGTCTTAGGATGCTTTACTGTTAGCATGACACAGGACTGATGGTAGCGCTCACCTTGTCTTCTCCGGACAAGTTTTTTTCCGGATGCCTCAAACAATCGGAAAGGGGATTCATCAGAGAAAATGACTTTACCCCAGTCCTCAGCAGTCCAATCCCTGTACCTTTTGCAGAATATCAGTCTGTCCCTGATGTTTTTCCTGGAGAGAAATGGCTTCCTCTCTTCCCTTCTTGACACCAGGCCATCCTACAAAAGTCTTCGCCTCACTGTGCGTGCAGATGCACTCACACCTGCCTGCTGACATTCCTGAGCAAGTTCTGCACTGGTGGTGCCCCGATCCCGCAGCTGAATCAACTTTAGGAGACGGTCCTGGCGCTTTCTGGACTTTCTTGGGCGCCCTGAAACCTTCTTCACAACAATTGAACCTCTCTCCTTGAAGTTATTGGTGATCCGATAAATGGTTGATTTAGGTGCAATCTACTAGCAGCAATATCCTTGCCTGTGAAGCCCTTTTTGTGCAAAGCAATGATGACGGCACGTGTTTCCTTGCAGGTAACCATGGTTAACAGAGGAAGAACAATGATTTCAAGCACCACCCTCCTTTTAAAGCTTCCAGTCTGTTATTCTATCTCAATCAGCATGACAGAGTGATCTCCAGCCTTGTCCTCGTCAACACTCTCACCTGTGTTAACGAGAGAATCACTGACATGATGTCAGCTGGTCCTTTTGTGGCAGGGCTGAAATGCAGTGGAAATGTTTTTTTGGGATTAAGTTCATTTTCATGGCAAAGAGGGACTTTGCAATTAATTGCAATTCATCTGATCACTCTTCATAACATTCTGGAGTATATGCAAATTGCCATCATAAAAACTGAGGCGGCAGACTTTGTGAAAATTAATATTTGTGTCATTCTCAAAACTTTTGACCACGACTGTATTTCGTTACATGAAATCCAAATAAAAATCCATTTAAATTACAGGTTGTAATGCAACAAAATAGGAAAAACACCAAGGGGGATGAATACTTTTGCAAGGCACTGTAACAGCAGCGGGGTATTTCTGCATTGCCCAAGATTCACTCTTAATATTTAATTCAAAAAGCAAATTGAACAAATTGGAAAGGGCTCTAGCTAAACACTGTTTTCTCTCTACCCTACTCTGTCTTTACTGACCGTAGAAAATAAAAATAAAAAGTGTATCAGAAAAAAAATCATTAATACACCTTATGGCATTTCACGGTGTCTTGGATTATCAGGCAAGCAAACAAAACTGAACAAGCAGACACAGTATAAAGATGTGTCCATGACTTTGCATGGCATGCAAACATTAGAACAGTACACTAAGCACATACAGAAAAGCTGTACCTTGGACACAGCACACACTCCTATAAGCCATGGAGAGATAAAGTACATAATCATGTTCATCCTGTCAACCCCAGTACAAGAGCAACAAGCGTGTGTCTCTGAACATCTTTAGACGGGACATGGACGGTGACAGAGCAACGTGGGGCCACAGGACGGACGTACTGACTGACTGACGGACGGAGTGGGGACAGTGGGCCGCACGTGGCCCCTTACCTCTCTCACTCCAGTTGTAGGAGGTGGTGTGGTGCTCGTCGTGGGAGTACATACTGACTCCATGTAACTGCTGAAGCATTGCCCTCCTGGACGCATAACCACCTATTCCCCAATCACATCACAACCCCCATCCAAACCCCAACACCAACCAAGTCAGCCAGAAAACAGCCGACAGAAGGACAGACGGGACAGACGGCAATACCAGAGATAGACAGAAAGGGAGAGAAAAAAACAACTCAGCTGGGATGAGCATGGTTAGGACAAAAGATAAAGAGAGACACAGAGAAGTTTTATCCCTTCAGCAGAAAAAAACATGGCTGCCTAACCCTCCTCCTCTATTAAGTACCAGCTGGAAACTCCAAACTCCTCGGACCACACATGACAAGTGGAACATGTTTCTGTGACTAATCAATAGGGATATGAACTGAAATACATCCCCCTAGGCTGCAGTACCGCCGTGCCATGTTTAGGGAGATGCTACACTACGCTACAACGCTGCCGGCTAGCATTGAGACTAGAAAATATAATGGCTTTTGTTGTCGGGCCTGTGGCCAGAGTGGCAGCTCATTTCTGCTGTGTGTGTCTGGGGTGTGTTTGTGCATGACAGAGCCTTCAAGGTGGTAGCTAATGAAAGTCACGCACAGTGGCACTCGGACAGGACACGGGGACCCCCAAGGGGGCCAAGCAGGGATTTAGTAGGAAGAGGGAGGGGAGGAGGAGGAGAGAAGAAGGGGAGGAGGGAGGGGAGGAATGTAGAGAGGAAGGGAAGGAAGGAGGGCAATGCTTCAGCGTCTCAGACACACAGACAGTATAGTGGAGAGACGAGGACAGACAGACGCCCTGGAGCTACATCTGACACCTCGGTCAATAACTTAATCACTACTAGAATAAAACCCATAGGCTTCAGTAAGTTTATACCCCACATACCACCCAGGTAGTGAATGACCAAAAGCGCCCTCTTTGGCCTCATGGGTGTAATGACGAAAATCTGGTGTTTCTATGTCAAACAGTTTTGTTATATTTCAGTCTTCTGTGATGTATATAAACGTGTGTGAGGTGTATACTTTTGTTTCAAAGTAGATTTGTTTAAGACTACTAAGAATCACTCGGTGTGGCTCTGATTTAGCCCACTGCAGTACAAGGTTAAAGGATATTCCCTTAAAGCACCCTTGCATATAGAATAACTGACATAAATACTTGGATGGTTATACTGTGGATACAGCTTGGAGAGTGCTGTCCATTTAATTTTTCTATATCAACAGAATGAACATTTTGGGCTTTGCACACAGGGGAGAACTTAGTTGTTAATTGCAGCCTGCAGTACCCCGGTCGGCCTTCAACTTGAGATACTCAATGAGAGGGGGCAGCACTGAGCTAGCCTGCAACTTCACTTCCTGGAGTAGCTCAAACTGGGCATGTTGTCTCCATGAGACGCCATCTTAACCGACTTCCTTGGCTTCAAATGGGCTATTGAGTCTTTACATAGGAATGAATGGTGTCACGTGATCGATGGCTTTGTCCATTAATATACAGTCATTGTTTGCTCCTAACAATGCCCAAGCTGTAACTATGTTCACAGGCCATAATTGCCTCTCATGTTGCATAGCTTTAATATTTCATTCTCCATCAGACAGGGAGGCATGGCGGTGTTGTTTACGTTGTGCCTGTCCCCTTTATCTGGTGTGTGTGTCGTCTGGTGTATGTGTGTGTGTGGCGTGTCGCCTGGTGTGTGGGCCTCATTACAGGAACTCAGCCCTTCACACCGCTCATTGACCTTTCATTATTCCAGTGACCCTGCTGTTTCATCGCTGTGGTAACCCAGCCAGCGCTAGCGACAAACTGGAGGGGTAAGGGGGTCACACTGCCTGATGGGAGCACCAGCAGAACACATGCCATAGACTGGCTACGTCCCAAATGGCACCCTATTCCCTACATAGGGCACTATTTCTGACCAGAGTCCTATGCACTATAAAGGGAACAGGGTGCCATTTGGGACAAAGCAATAGTCTCCATGGAGAGAGGAGAATATATTTCCCCCATGGTTAAAGATATCTAAAGCTAGTTACTGAACTGCCCAGGGCATATATAGCACTAAAAATACTTTATTAACACCTCCTAGTCTCCCATGTGCTTTGACATTTTGAGGCAACCATTTTAAGATCCACCTGTTGAGCTGTTGGCTAGTTATGATACGGTTACACAGTTTGAGTTCAACTGAGGTGATCTGTCCTTTTACAATTTATTTTTTCGCTGTGTCACCATAACCTCTCACTACCTTACTGTGTGAAAATCTTTGCGAGAATAAGTATTAGGCCTATTTGCGTGGTCAATGACTCCTCATTGTTATCTAGGCAAATCCTAATTTCGCACTCTGATGACTTCAATACGTTGACAACGCTGATCTTTGTTAACTACTCTTTGAAATGTCTGTCACACATCCTGCTGTCATTTAATTCCATTATGAACAGAAGTCAAGGTTCTGAGTTACAGCGAAAATGAACAAACTACATTCTGGCACTAATATTCTTTTCTAAAGGGCATTTATTATCACTAATTTAGGAGCTCTGGGAATAAATGTAAACTAGCGATTTATAGCATGTCAGTATCAATTTGATCAGTAACAAAGGCGACTGTGGCCTTCATTAAAACATGGAGCGCATGCTAATGCGGAACACAGCAGACCGTAGCCTGCCTCCCAGCTCCATGGGTTCTACCTTAATGGAGGATTTGTTCAGGGTGGAAATGGAAATACAATCACACAGTTTTTGTGAAAGTGTGCATACTGGCGTGTGTGTTTCTAAATCTTCAGGACTAGAGATTCTTATGTTGCCACTACCATGGATAAATCCTTCATTTTCTTTCTATCCCTGATAATCACCCACTGTCTTTGCAATTCGGGAGCAGCTGCTACTTCTGACAAGTAACATGTTTGGTTCTCCGGACAGCCTTGGCTAATCAAACACAACTCAGCGTGAGGACTGAACACCCTGCAGTGGCCCATGGCTAGTCCAGGGTCCAGGGTCTTCTTGGAACACAACTATCTCTGTCTGCCTTCCATCCCTCCCTCCCTACCTGCCTGACCATCTGTCTGATCTGACGCTCCAGCTGGGTGATAGAGCCCTCTGACGCCAGCGCAGGGCGGCTAACTGTGACATTTTGGAAGCTGTCCCCATCCTCTCTGTCCCGTGGAGAGATTAGCTCGTATCGACCGACTGGATGGAACGCTGGTGTCTGTCTGCTAATCCAGCCGGATCGGGATGAACCAGAGCGGAGGACCAGCCAGGCCACGGTAGTGTTAGTGTGACCTGGATAGGAAGAGTTTTGGCCAGGCTTACAGTACTCTGAGGACCCCTCGGTCTGTGCACTGACAGGACAGCACACAACAGCAGATCAATACCAGGGCAAATGTTTGGCATCCTGAGAATGACTCAGAGAGGTCAGAGAGTGGATTACAGTAACTCTCTGTTAGAAAAATACAAGGATTGTGTAACACATCTATAAGTAATGTTTGACATTCTAAGCAGTGCACGAAACAGTGCATTTGTCACAGTATACATACATTAACATTTAGATGTTGACATAATAATGTATAGAGTTAGTATGCAGCTCTTAAATAAGGCTATTGTACCATAGTGGTAATCTGGATATTCAGATCCATAGTGGTAATCTGGATATTCAGATCCATAGTGGTAATCTGGATATTCAGATCCATAGTAGTAATCTGGATATTCAGATCCATAGTGGAAAGGTATTGCATAAAAGCTGCATAGCACTTTTAACAATATTACCTAAGTTTAGCTGCCGCTGTGACTATACAGTCTAGTAAATGTCCCTCTAATCCTCAGTAAGGAGGAGGACTGTGTTCTTGAAACCATGCAATGTTACGTGAGACGGCTTGTCTCTGTGTTAAGGGCCTATTATCGCCTCTGTGAGTGCATTTGGAACTTGCATTTAGTTAAGCTGCACGCAGCCCCGCCTCCTGAATCTACCTGGTAGAAAATTACCTCTGTGGATGTTATATTCTACTCAGGATTAACAGGCCTGGGCAGCTGAGCTCAACACTCTGGAAACCGTTTACCGTCATTTTGTTCATTTTGAGAAAATGACTCCATCCCGAATGAGAGTGGTTCTATTACTTGGCCAGGAGCTGAATTATAGTACGCTGCTATAAGACAAGACAAGGTCTGCATCCCAAGTGGCACCCTATTCCCAAAATAGTGCACTACTTTTGACCAGAGGCCTACGGGTCCTGGTCAAAAGTAGCGCACTATGTAGGGAATAGGATGCTAGTTGGGACACAGCCAGGGGGAGATGTCATGTAGCTGGCTGAGTGAGACATAAGTGTGGAAAACAATGAATAGATGTCCATCGTTTGGTGTTGTCTCTAGCTGTCTCTATAGCGTTCTGACTGTGACTGAAGAAGGCTGACTGACAGGGGAGTATGATTGCACGTAATGGCATGTTGATACCCATCCTGGCAGCAGCTATTTTCTCTCACAGCGTTTCGCAGGGGAGAGGTAAACATTTTGGCTCAACAAGAAACAGATAAAAGTAGACCGCTTGACAGTTTGTCAGATGAGAGGATTTCCTCTATTTGATATTATTTGTGACAGGACACCTCAAGACACATTCGAGCACAACAATGAAACATACCTGCTCTGTAACACGGGACAAACATATGACGATCACATTCCTCTTGAGGTAGTAACCAGAGAAGTAACCACACAAGCACGCCACACGCACGCAGGCACACGCACACACACCCTGTCACCATGGATACACTAACACGGACAGTATGGGTGGTACAAAGTGAGGGTGTGGGCTTTGACGTGTGTCATGTTGTGGTGTGGTGTAGTCACATTGTGGAGGTGTGGTAGGAAGTGAAGGGCTGTGAATGACAAGTGAGGTCACAGCTGGAGTATGTGTGAGCAAATATGTGTGAAAATACCCAACAATTTGTCTTCAGCAAAATTTTCTGGTGAACTTTGACATGATAGCTGTTGTCTTACAGTTTAACATGTGACGAAACATGTTTTGACGTGGTCAACATTATATTCAAAACCCTTCATGAGAAAAGGAGTCAAATTGGAGAGAAAAGGCCCACAGTATCCACCCTGCTGTCACTAGATGGTGACAAGCCAGGACAGACATAATACTGTAACATTTAATGTCAGTTATACTTCAGTTATACTTCAGTAATACAGCAGTCACTATTTTTTCTTCAGGATAGAAATGTCATAGCAATCAAAAGCAATTAGAAAACACCAGATATCCCATCAACCACAACCCAACCAACTTCCCACCCCCTACCTGTTGATGACTGGTAGACATGCACTTAGGAGGGGAGGATGAGGAGGTTAGGAAGAGGGTTTAGGGATCAAGGGGAAGGGGACAAGCACACACACCTTCTGTGTGGGAGGAAACAGGCAAAGAGATCTCCATGCAAGCGGCGGACTGGGCCTTGCGGAAGGGCGGTCGGCCAGGCCCTCTCCGGGTGAGCCGCGGGCCCTCAGGAACCCCTGGGATGCGAGGCTTCCCCACGGAGCAGGGCTGGGAGGTGGGACTAGTGCAATGTCCATTGACATGATCTGCAACAATGGCAAAGCATTAGCAAACAACTTAAGGAAAACATAGCAGAGTGAGAGAGGGAAAAAAGTATATGGTAAGAAGAAGATGACAGAGTTAATGAATTAGAGTTATAGAGAGAGAGAGAGAGAGAGAGAGAGAGAGAGAGAGAGAGAGAGAGAGAGAGAGAGAGAGAGAGAGAGAGAGAGAGAGAGAGAGAGAGAGAGAGAGAGAGAGAGAGAGATAGAGTTAGAGAGAGATAGAGTTAGAGAGAGAAAGAGAGAGTGAAAGTGGAAAGCAGTTAAAATAGAGGGAGAAGCTTTTTATTCAATCCGTGCCAAGAAAATAAAACAAAAAATAATACTGATGAAAATAAATAAATAGATTCACAGGTGATGGTAAAGTACATTCGGTAGGATCAGGCATTTTACAGGATCAGAGTCTTTCATCATCACTTTGTTTTTGTCCTCTGTAGTGGCATTGAGAGAGTTTCACACTCCATACCAAACTTGATTTTACTTTTGAGAGATGCCAATGAAACTCAGGTAAAACATTTTTGACCAGCAAGGTCCTCACCAGACCAGCATCAGGAGTGGTGCAGGACTTCAAACATTTAAGAAATCAGAGACCTTGGGGTAGATTCCAGAGTGTATAAATATTTTAAAACAGTTGGTTGATACTGTAGGTATAGAGTGTAGGTCCATGAAACAGCATACTGGACTGTCTGATGCCTCTGATACAAGGTGGGTGCATGTATGGTGCCCGTTATGAATTGTGTATATTGTGTGCCCACACGTGTTTGTGTGTGTATGCATGCATGTGTGTGCGTAGTTGCGCATGTCTGTGTGTGTGTGTGCCTCCAATGGTATTTTCGAGACAAATACTTTATGTTAATGATGTGCAGAAAACCAAAATGGATTCTATGGGCTCAGCTCCAATTCCGCAGCTCGTCAGCCTGTGGTTTCGTCAGCCAAACAGAGAAAGCTCTGCACCGCCAACAGACTCATAATTAAGCAGCTAATGACGTCTGTGCCAGAGCAGCCCACTCTGCCGCTTTCATGTCTTGACTGTCAAGTAAACAAAACTTTTTTGACTGACAGCTCCCAGCACTACACCAGCGCAGAAATCAGTTTGTCTGACAGGGAGGCTTGTTGGGAGAAATCCTCGTTGAGTGAGAACTGTATTCAGAATGTGACTTGGCATTAGCCTGGGTGCCAGTCTGTTTACATTTACATTTTATATTTTAGTCATTTAGCAGACGCTCTTGAGCATAAATTTTTCATACTGGCCCCCCGTGGGAATCGAACCCACAACCCTGGCGTTGCAAGCGCCATGCTCTACCAACTGAGCTACACGGGACATTTCTGCTCTCTTGCCAACTCCTTATGGAATTGTCATGCCAAACATGTTCGTTTTGACAATGGAGTAGGCAAATGCACAAACAGATCTGGGACCAGGCTAAGTTGGCATCGTGTTAACTACTGAATATGTCGGACAGGATTCTCTAGTGTGTTGTCTGTTTGGCTATTGTGATTTGAAGGAGCACACACTCCTAACGCCAAATCCCTTGTTAGGCCTATTGATGCAAATCTGGTTCACTTTCTAAGTGAGGATGAAAGACACTGTAGTGCCACCCAGTCCGCGTGCGCCTCCAGTCCAGTTTCACAGCAGGCTGTACCAGGGCAATACAGGGCTGGGGATAGCTGTAGTGCACCAGCCAATGTGCTACATGACTACGCCATTGTGTGTCTGGCTAGCACTTATCATCATGGTTGGGTCTGCCAATCAGTGGTTTGTCCTGGCACAGTCTAAAGGAAACTGGTCCATTTCAGAAAAAATTGCATTCTACCCCCCCCCCCCCCCCCCCCCACACACACACACACACTCACTCTATTTCTCTCTCTCTCTCTTTCTAACACACACAGACACATACACACACGTTCGCACACACACACGCACACAGGTTCAAGTAATTTAATCACATGAAAAATTCCCACTTTGTAGCAGCTGTGTCCTTGACTAATGACAGACAGCTGCTCATATTATATTAGAACTAATTACATAGGTACATTACTATGTTAATAGCCTAAACAGGGTTCTGATCATGGTTGAAAAATATATTTTCCCACTGCATTAATGTACAATTTCATTTTGGCTGCTTGGAATACTGCTTGAACCTTTTGATTAGCTACCAATTGTTGCTCAAAATTTAAAAGGAGATACATATTTCAATGAGGTAGGTATATTTTTGCTACAGATATCATCCTTTTCAGTTTTATTCCTTTCAAATGATTGCTTGTTTACTGAACACACTGTCTCACTCTAAAATTTAAACTACACCTACACATTCCAAACCTGTTGAAGGAAATAGTTATCATTTCACAGATACTGTAGATATTGGCACATTAGTGTACTGAATATGAATTGAAGAGGCAGAGTTGTTAATCCAGAGAGGATATAGTAGGACAGGACAGAGCAGAAGCATGAGAGAGAGAACCTGTGACTATAAGAGGTGCAGGAGCTAAAGAGATGTACTGAGAAAGAGCGTGTCGCTGAAGTCTAGAGGTAATGCAGAATGGTCCAGTCACAATGGAGTAAGTCCCGTTCGAGAGACGGAAATGATCCAATCACGATGGAGCAAGGCTGGTTAGAGTTAGAGAATGGTCCAATCACAGTATAGAGCAAGGCTGTTTGGAGATAGAAAATGATCCAATTACGATGGAGCAAGGCTGTATAGAGACAGAGAATGGTCCAATCGCGATAGAGCGAGAGTACATTTAGAAATGCATCTCCCAAAACGATATGGGCATGAGGTAAGAACCACCTTTGGAAACACTTGCAAAATGTACGATAAACAAAAATCTTACGACGGGTAAAAACAAAACATAGAAAGTCAAAGGAGAAGAACAGAACAGGCCAACAGTCTCATCATGAGCTGGTCGAGTAGAAGAAGTGAGTGATAAGAAAATACTACTGATTGCGTGAAGAAGAAACTACTTGAAGTGAATAACATAAACAAAACAAATATAAATTTATATCTGCGTATAACAGGACAAAAGAGGAAGTAAATTAATCAAATGAAAAGAGGGTAAAACTGCTGGCTTTCGCCTACCGTACCAAGATCAGTCTTAAGATCTGTTGGCAGACTTAACTTTCTGCCGGGTCCCTTTACTGAAACAAAAGACATAGGAAAGAAAGGAGCAGTTAATCTTTTCAAACCAAAACCAAACCAAAATGGAAGCAAAAGTAAAAGCCAAAAGATGCAGAAAACAAAAGATCAAACAAAACAAAATACAAATCAAACAACATAATTCAAAACGTGCAAAAGTGTGCAGTTGTCGCACATGGCAGGCAGATGCAGAGGCCATTCCCATCATGCTCCATGGTTTTCCCAGGCCAGTGCTCCCAGTTAGAGAGTAGAGACACGGGAACAGTGAAACCAGTTATAGAAACAGGATCCGTGAAACCCGTTTTCGGGCAAGTCTCCTTCCCAGTGTGTCTTCCAAGTCTTACATTCTCGGGCCACTCAAAAGCAACTGATTTAAGTATATGTATTTGCTATTTATTTGTTTAATTTATTTCTGTATGTTAAGGTTGTCAGGGTTCGCTAAGGCCTGGGGGGTTTGGCATAAGAAACATAAATAAACTGGGAACTCAAATAAACACAAAACAGATTGGAAAGAAACAAACATGTTCAACATTTTGCAAGCATTTTGCAGTAGATACAGAACTGCAAAGGTACATGTTGAGAGAGATGGTCATCAATTTTTCCTCAGTCGATTCAAAGGACATACTATGAGGACACTGGTTTTGGTTGGTTAGATAATGATTCTGGTGTACGGGAAATGTGGGATGTTGTAAGGATGACAAATCAAGAAACCACACTCATTGTTCTCAAACCAATCTTTGTAAAGTAATGTTTGGGGCAAGCTAGCAGTTATTGGAAAGTGCAGTTGTTTGATTGCACCATCTGTAAGTGGATTCCAGAACTTTCTAGCTTAGAAATTTAACAAATTCTTATGGGCCCCAAAAGAACACTCTGTTTTACAGATAATACTCCAGGAGGCCATAAATCTGAATTCCACCATCTCTCATTGACTTTGAGTCGGGGAAAAGTGGTATTGCTGAGGTAGAATTCAAATTGGAGTCGTTTTATGGTAAATTGCCTTGTTGGGAACACAGAAATGTAAAGGGATTTTGACGTAAATGAAATGTTCCCCTTGTGCGGTGCTTGTGAGGAAATGTCTGTGGTATAGTGCCGTGGCATAATTGAATTCCGAGATCAATAAAGTGTGTGTGTTTGTGTGTGTAAACACTAACAGTGACCAGATGTTGCAGCCATGATGCGTAGCAGCAGAACTGTGTAGCAACAGAGGAATATAATGATGGAATGACAGTGCTCTTCCAATAGCATTGGTATTCACTATTCACAGGTGGAATTCTACAAGCCATTTAACAGCTCATTTGCGCCATTTTAGGACTGTTGTTGGAATATCTTTGTTGGATAAAAGGATGTTTGAACAGAATAAAAGTGGAACTGTGCATTGTGTTAACAATGCCTTTTAACAAATGACAGTATTTACATATTTGGGGACATAATGATGTTACAGTGCCTTGCAAAAGTATTCATCCCCCTTGGCGTTTTTCCTATTTTGTTGCATTACAACCTGTAATGGACATATACAAAATAGTCCAATTTGTTGAAGTGAAATGAAAAAAATAACTTGTTTCAAAAAATTCTAAAAAATTAATAACGGAAAAGTGGTGCGTGCATATGTATTCACCCCTTTGATATGAATCCCCTAAATAAGATCTGGTGCAACCAATTACCTTCAGAAGTCACATAATTTGTTAAATAAAGTCCACCTGTGTGCAATCTAAGTGTCACATGATCTGTCACATGATCTCAGTATATATACACCTGTTCTGAAAGGCCCCAGAGTCTGCAACACCACTAAGCAAGGGGCACCACCAAGCAAGCAGCACCATGAAGACCAAGGAGCTCTCAAAATAGGTCAGGGACAAAGTTGTGGAGAAGTACAGATCAGGGTTGGGTTATAAAAACAATATCCGAAACTTTGAACATCCCACGGAGCACCATTAAATCCATTATTAAAAAATTGAAAGAATATGGCACCACAACATACCTGCCAAGAGAGGGCCGTCCCCCAAAACTCACGGACCAGGAAAGGAGGGCATTAATCAGAGAGGCAACAAAGAGACCAAAGATAACCCTGAAGGAGCTGCAAAGCTCCACAGCGGAGATTAGAGTATCTGTCCATAGGACCACTTTAAGCCGTACACTCCACAGAGCTGGGCTTTACGGAAGAGTGGACAGAAAAAGCCATTGCTTAAAGAAAAAAATAAGCAAATACCTTTGGTGTTCGCCAAAAGGCATATGAAAAAAGGTACTCTGGTCAGATGAGACTAAAATTGAGCTTTTTGGCCATCAAGGAAAGTGCTATGTCTGTCGCAAACCCAACACCTTTTATCACCCTGAGAACACCATCCCCACAGTGAAGCATGGTGGTAGCAGCATCATGCTGTGGGGATGTTTTTAATCGGCAGGAACTGGGAAAGTGGTCAAAATTGAAGGAATGACGGATGGCGCTAAACACAGGGAAATTCTTGAAGGAAACCTGTTTCAGTCTTCCAGAGATTTGAGACTGGGATGGAGGTTCACCTTCCAGCAGGACAATGACCCTAAGGGGAAACATTTAAATGTCTTAGAATGGCCATATGACCTCAATCCAATTGAGAATCTGTCATATGACTTAAAGATTGCTGTACACCAGCAGAACCCATCCAACTTGAAGGAGCTGGAGCAGGGCAATAATCCAAGTGGCTAGATGTGCCAAGCTTATAGAGACATGTCTCCTTACGTCTCCTGAGTGGCGCAGCGGTCTAAGGCACTGCATCTCAGTGCTTGAGGCGTCACTACAGACCCCCTGGTTCGATTCCAGGCTGTATCCCAACCGGCCATGATTGGGAGTCCCATAGGGCGGCGCACAATTGGCCCAGCGTCGTCCGGGTTTGGCCGGTGTAGGCCGTCATTGTAAATAATTACATTTTTTACATTTACGTCATTTTAGCAGACGCTCTTATCCAGAGCGACTTACATTATTGTTTTTTCATACCCTCTGTGGGAATTGAACCCACAACCATGGCGTTGCAAACACCATGCTCTATCAACTGAGCTACATCCCTGCCGGCCATTCCCTCCCCTACCCTGGACGACGCTGGGCCAATTGCGCGCCGCCCCATGGGTCTCCCGGTCACGGCCGGCTACGACAGAGCCTGGATTCGAACCAGGATCTCTAGTGGCACAGCTAGCACTGCAATGCAGTGCCTTAGACCACTGCGCCACTCAGGAGACATAATAAATAAGATTTTGTTATTAACTGACTTGCCTAGTAAAATACAAAATAAAAATAAAAAGCAGTAATTGCTGCAAAAGGTGGCTCTACAAAGTATTGACTTTGGGGGGTGAATAGTTATGCACGCTCAAGTTTTCTGTTTTTTTGTCTTATTTCTTGTTTGTTTCACAATAAAAAAAGATTTTGCATCTTCAAAGTGGTAGGCATGTTGTGTAAATCAAATGATACAAACCCCCCAAAAATCTATTTTAATTCCAGGTTGTAAACAAAATAGGAAAAATGCCAAGGGGGGTGAATACTTTCGCAAGCCACACTATCAACCTGTTGCCCTACGAAAGGCCAGTTTGTCTTCATCAGTTATGGAAAAATAGAAAAGTATATTGTCTTGTTTATATGCCCTGATTACATCCAAATGTCATGTTATGGTAAATATAAAGGGAGTATAGCTAGTGACATGGAGCCTATTACAACCATCAATGGCCACCAGATTATCAGCAGCTGAGCTCTCGTTAAGCCATCAATGCGCGTTAAATTCACCCGCACAGCTGATCTCAATTGCAACCATTATTGGACAGGTCATTACCACTCCCTAAAAGATGATGTCGGTGTTACCTTAGTCCTGCTTGCTACCAAAGTCTCTGACGATACAGTATGTTCCCCCTCTGATAGGTATTATCATCGGAACAATTTAATCCTACTTTTTGAGCAGACTAAGGGCAATTGATCTATTTGACAATCCTTCCGTACAACTGAAATAAAGTATTTTCTCATTTACCATGGCAAAGCAATTTACCCGACACGTTGTATGAATGGAAAACTAATGTTGCTGTAGCCTGTCTTATTATTTTATTTGTTTCCAATTTATGTAATCCATTAAATACAACTGTCTTTAAAAGAAAACTGTCTGGTACGGTCATTTCCTATCAAAATCAGGGGTAAACTACCCCTGGTCTGTCCATATTTGAAATGTGTAACTAAAAGTCAATCGTGATTGAGTTAGATAATTTTTTTATCAAATGAAATTGTAGGCTAAAAAAGTTTTTTTAAATGGCATATATTATATTATTTTGCCATTTAAGGTGAAACGTTTGAATTAAATATAGGCCTACTACTTTTATATTCTTACACTCTAATTATTATCTAAGTATTTTTACATTAATCAGCCTGTCGGTTTCCGATGCTCCTGATAAGTCGATATTTCATTGGGGGTGGGAATAGAGAACCTAGACACAGCTGTCTGGTATCATCATGGAGTCCATGCAGTTAGACACATCACAGAGTTAACGGTGAGTATTAGATGTTGTTATTACGTTAAAGATGAGGTTGTGGGTGAGAAAAACCAAATAGACAAAGTCAGTGTTACAAATGAATGAGAGTCAGAGTGCCTCCCAACAGGAAGGGCAAAGATGCATGGCCTTCCTCACAAGAACATGACAACAACAACAACAGCAACAACACAACAACATGGATGAATCACAGAGGAGCTGAAGAATTAGGGAGGAGTGTCTGACCTTGACTGACTCCTCCCGCTTTTCTCCCCCGCCTTCCTCAGTAGCACGGCTGATGAAGGATGCAAGGCCACAAGACCAGACCAGACCCAGCACAAAACACACATCGCCCCCTACAGCTGGGGCTGAAACAATGCAACAACGCCTATAAGCTGTAAATCTTCTGCTCACAGATGCATGGATCACAATGTTGAAACTTGGAACAGACAAGCCTAGGAACGCACTCCATATGCTAGCATGCAACACCCCACACCCACAAACCCACCCACCCAACCCTCCCGCCAAACCATCCTCCCTCCACCCCAAGCCCACCCACCCTCGATGGGACGTGAGAGGGACAGGTTTCCCTGGGCCGTGGTCCTTCCTCTTACCATTGTCCAGTAAGTAAAAGACTGGACTGCAGTGGCTGGCCCTCAGACTGGCCACAGGCTCAGGCATGGAGCGAGGGTCATAGTGAAGGGAGCTTGGGTAGGGAACTGGAATAGGAGATGCAACAGAACACACACACTTTTCAGGAGGGAGAAAACAAAACAACATGGGTGAATTGGGGTAAAGTACATGATATCAGTTGGAAGATACCAATAAAAACGTGTGTGATAAGGTCAAGGTAAGACTACCATGCAAACACAACCACAACAACAAAAACAATGACTAATACTGCTACTACAACGACTACTATGTCTACAATTACTATCACGACTCACCATCACAAATCACTGCAACTAAATTAAATGTTGTTATTGATGATACAGGTACAGTAACACCTGTTGTTAACATTTATGCTTTCCCCACAGCAGGTAGTCAAGTCTAGTCCACACTCCGGTCAAAACAACCCAGCACCCTTCCAACAGACTTCCGGATGCGAGTGTGTTCTTGAGGTATCGATCGATTCCAGACTTGGCTAACATCATGTGCTACCTTACTGTACTGTAAAATTTGCTCTCTAGCACCTCTCAAACTAAATCTCACATTCTCGATAGACTCCTTGTGAAATAACAGACTAAATGAGGTTTCAAACGTTGTGTGTAGGTGTGTAGTGTACAGTAAATACGTTTAATCCCAGCCACTCGGCTCATTATAGGAGATAAGAGCTGCCACATCCAGCCCAGGCAGGTGGCTTCAGCTCCCCGCTCCCCTTTAAGCTCCCCTTTAAACAGCCAGCCTGCGAGCTCAGGGACAGCTCTATCACCTCTCCTCTCTTCTCCTGGAGCCTCGCTTCGCCTCTAAATTTATCCTGCTGGGTCAGAGCCACTCTCTGGCATTTCAGCTTATTAGCCCAACCTCACGACTCGCATTTCGCGTCTCGCCCCAGACTACAGGGCCTGTACTACCATCAGCCACAGCAGCCGCCAGGTGAGCAGAAACCCAGATACAACAAGAGACAGTAACAAAGTAAACAAACAACAACGGAAAGGAGGAAATGGCTTCAAAGACGAGCAGGGGCCAATTACGGGGCCTAACGGGGAAAAAAAGGAGGATGTTTCCCGGTGTGGAGAGGTGAGACGGAAGTAGGAAGGAGGGAGTGAAGGAGGGAGGAGACCTCTTTATTGACACAGCAGAGAGAGGAGAGGCGAGAGGGGTGATGGTGGATAGTTAATAGGCTGCCTGCAGGGTCTGGGTTTGGCCAGCGGTGGTCACAGCAGGACTGGGGTGACAGGGCAGGGGGACAGCCAGAGACAGCCAGGCTTAGGTCACTAATGGCCTCAGAGCTGCTTGAGAGAATAACGTCGACAGACAGACAGAAACTCGCCATGAGACCTCTGTCTCAGAATGGAGACCCTGCCTTTCTCTGCTTGTCATCTGTCCATCTCTTCCTTCCTACCTCTGATATACCCTATGTTTTCCACCGCTTTTTCTCCATCCATACCTGTGGCATTCTTTCCACACTACTTTATCATTCCTTTTCTCTGCACCTTTGTAAATACCACACAGTCATACATCATGTCCTTTCCATCTACATCCCTCTTCTTACCCTCTCTCCAACCTGTCTCGCTTTTCTCATCTCTGCAATCAATAGAAGGGATGGGACTAGATAATAGATAGGCTACCCTGACCTATTCCACATAGCTATGCACATTGGTATTTATTCATTCTAACTGCATACCACCAACACTGTATCCTCAGGAGACTTGTGGATAAATGGCAGGGTCAGGAAGAGTGGGAGTCATGACAGGGACTGCAGGTCTAAGATCCTATAGACCCAAGAGAAACTGCAGTCAGGGCGAGAGAGAGAGAGAGAGGGGGGGGGGGGGGGGGAGTGAAAGAGAGCCCTGTGCAAGGCCTTACATTTACGGGTCCTACTTCCTCCGAACAGAAGCCATGTTCATTCATAATGCAGACACTTATGGCAAATTGGTTTCCAAAAGCATACCACTCCAAACAGGGAAAACTGGACTCATAAAATATTCACAACAACATGCTCCGGAGTTTAGATTCTCCTCTGGAAATAAGTGTGTAAATAACGGGCAGCAAAGATGACGTCAGGAAAAACAGATGAGGCCTCATCAATCCCGGTCGGGGGGGGGGGGGGGAGTTTTCTTCAGAATGGATGTGCTTTCACAAACATCCCTTCCTCCTTTCCTCCACCCCCCCACCCCCCCTCCCTCCTTCTCCATCATTCTCTCTTTTCCCCGAATTCTTTCCATTTCCCAAATGACACAAAAAGCATTTCAAGTTATTCACGCTCAGCTGACAGGTTTGAAGGTTCAAGTGCATTCTTGCTTCCTGCAAAATAAGATGCTGGTTAAATAGCTGTCTGCTTGAGTGCATGCAAATGGGCACTTCTCTCTCCATCCCTTGTCGGAGCGTCAGCACTAAGTGACCCGCGCAGACAGACTAACGTGTGACGCTCCTAAGAGGGACACATCAAACACAGTGACACCACTGTCACAGACATAACGGGTCATTGTTGACACCCTTAATCCACCCCCTTCCGTACAATCCATTATAGATTTAATGTCTGGGGCCTGGTGGCTCTGTCTGGCAAAATGATGATTCAAATACTAGGCAAATACAGTGGCTTGCGAAAGTATTCACACCTCTTGGCATTTTTCCTATTTTGTTGCCTTACAACTTGGAATTAAAATGGATTTTTGGGGGGGTTGTATCATTTGATTTACACAACATGCCTACCACTTTGAAGATGCAAAATATATTTTATTGTGAAACAAACAAGAAATAAGACAAAAAAACGGAAAACTTGAGCGTGCATAACTATTCACCCCCCCCAAAGTCAATACTTTGTAGAGCCACCTTTTGCAGCAATTACAGCTGCAAGTTTTTTTATTAAATTTTTTATTTTACTAGGCAAGTGAGTTAAGAACAAATTCTTATTTACAATGACGGCCTACGCTGGCCAAACCCGGACGACGCTGGGCCAATTGTGCGCCGCCCTATGGGACTCCCAATTATGGCCGGTTGTGATACAGCCTGGAATCGAACCAGGGGGTCTGTAGTGACGCCTCAAGCACTGAGATGCAGTGCCTTAGACCGCTGCGCCACTCGGGAGACCAAGTCTCTTGGGGTATCTCTATAAGCTTGGCACATCTAGCCACTGGGATTTTTGCCCATTCTTCAAGGCAAAACTGCTCCAGCTCCTTCAAGTTGGATGGGTTCTGCTGGTGTACAGCAATCTTTAAGTCTAGGCCATTCCAAGACATTTAAATGTTTCCCCTTAAACCACTTGAGTGTTGCTTTAGCAGTATGCTTAGGGTCATTGTCCTGCTGGAAGGTGAACCTCCGTCCCAGTCTCAAATTTCTGGAAGACTGAAACAGGTTTCCCTCAAGAATTTCCCTGTATTTAGCACCATCCATCATTCCGTCAATTCTGACCAGTTTCCCAGTCCCTGCCGATGAAAAACATCCCCACAGCATGATGCTGCCACCACCATGCTTCACTGTGGGGATGGTGTTCTCGGGGTGATGAGAGGTGTTGGGTTTGCGCCAGACATAGCGTTTTCCTTGATGGCCAAAAAGCTTAATTTTAGTCTCATCTGACCAGAGTACCTTTTTCCATATGTTTGGGGAGTCTACCACATGCCTTATGGCAAACACCAAATGTGTTTGCTTATTCTTTTCTTTAAGCAATGGCTTTTTCTGGCCACTCTTCCGTAAAGCCCAGCTCTGTGGAGTGTACGGCTTAAAGTGGTCCAATGGACAGATACTCCAATCTCCGCTGTGGAGCTTTGCAGCTCCTTCAGGGTTATCTTTGGTCTCTTTGTTGCCTCTCTGATTAATGCCCTCCTCGCCTGGTCCATGAGTTTTGGTGGGCGGCCCTCTCTTGGCAGGTTTGTTGTGGTGCCATATTCTTTCAATTTTTTTATAATGGATTTAAATGGTGCTCCGTGGGATGTTCAAAGTTTCAGATATTTTCTTATAACCCAATACTGATCAGTACTTCTCCACAACTTTGTCCCTGACCTGTTTGGAGAGCTCCTTGGTCTTCATGGTGGTGCCCCTTGCTTAGTGGTGTTTCAGACTCTGGAGCCTTTCAGAACAGGTGTATATATACTGAGGTCATGTGACAGATCATGTGACACTTAGATTGCACACAGGTGGACATTATTTAACTAATTATGTGACTTCTGAAGGTAATTAGTTGCACCAGATCTTATTTAGGGGCTTCATAGCAAAGGGGTGAATACATATGCACGCACCCCTTTTCTGTTATTTTTTTTTTAGAATTTTTTGAAACAAGTAATTTTTTTCATTTCACTTCACCAATTTGGACTATTTTGTTTAAGTCCATTACATGATATCCAAATAAAAATCAATTTAAATTACAGGTAATGCAACAAAATAGGAAAAACGCCAAGGGGATGAATACTTTTGCAAGGCACTGTATTTACACAGAAGAACATTTGTCTAAACCTAAGTTGCTGAGAATCTGCTATGTTAAAATAAAGTAACTGACACACGCACACTCAGATGCATGTACGTACACACACTCACAGTGATATAAAGCCTTACATCAAGTATAAAGCAAAGCTGTATAGAAACCAAAGCCTAGAGAACACAGCAGCTCCCTCCCTCCCTCCTCTCTCTCTCTCTAACCATCAGCTGCAGGCTACCGCTCTGTTTGCTATCCTCCTTTTTCAGTGTGAAAAAGACTAATATTAAACCCTTAGCCCCAGCTCCTTCTCAATGCTCATTCTCAGGCACAGCTTGTTCGCTCTGAGCAGAGAGAGGAGAGAGGGGAGTGATAGAGAGGAGGAGAGGGGCAGTGGGAAAACTTTAATTTAACTCTGTCAAACACACACACACATACCAGCATGAAAGCCAATTCTCTGATCTAAGAATCTGGCCTGGAGCAAACTCCCTCACTGGCCAACCTACTCGCTCTAACACATCCATCTAGCAAACCTGCAGGCCACTGATCGTTCTCTCTCTCTCTCTCTCTGTATATATGTATGTATGTATATATAAATATACACACTTATATCTCGCTCCATCTCTTTCTCTCTCCCCCCCTCTCTCTTCTCTTCTCTTTCTTTCTCTCCATCTCTTCTTTCCATCTCTCTCTCTCTCAGGCTTGGCCTCTGATAGATTTCACTGTTGCATTCACATCCCTGCTAATGGTGCCAAAAGCCCTAAAAGGTGCCAAAATGCATTACAAACACACACCATATATACTTTTCCTCAACAACCGCAGGGATGATACAGTATTTCTGTTTCCTAAATAGACCCATGAAAATACTAACAACAAAGTAGCTAGAAAGCTAACCCAGATAGCACATTTGATTCCTTTGAAGTTGTGGGAACATATGTTTTTGGTTTCACATTGGTTGTGGGAACGAAGCCATAGGTTACCTGACCGGTGTGAGAGAAAAATTATGTATTTACCTGATTTGTTTAATATTAATAGATAACAATCATATTCTTAACAATAGTAAGGCATTTCTGTTCTACTAATGCTGTGTTTTCTGTAAAGGGATGGTTCCACACTCTTCTCCCTGCAGCTGGTCTGGGCGTATCGTCAAGGACATGGTGTGACTCTGAGAGCAACCACAGTTTTTCATTTCATCCTGTCTTTTACTATCTTCCAAGGGCACAGCTGTGTGGAGATGTGAGGTGAACAGAGGCTGGCTTGAACGGAGAGGAGTAACGGAACTAACGTTATCACTTGTTTGTGCACTATGAACCGATGTACATAGCCACAAGAAGAAAACAAGGTATTCTTCCGAGCTGATGGGGGGGGTGGGGGGGGGGTGGAACCAGCCATGACTAAGCATTTTTCGGTCCACTATCTAAGACGACGTCAGCATTTCCTGTTTGTTGGGCTCTCAACAAATCACCTACGGGGGTTCGTTGACCAGATCAATTATTGCATAAATTATTCAATATTAAATATAGTTTTTTTAGCGTGTGATGTCAGAATGCTCTCACTGTTCCAAAATGTGATTGTTACGCAACAGGACAGTTAACCCATGCTGCCCTCAAACCAAGACACGCAGCCTGCTAATTATCTATTGCCTATGTTTCAATTAGTCCATTTCAAATTATTTTCTAACAAGTTTTATTTTCCAACAACAGTTTGAATTGAGGTGTGTTCCGCCTCCTCATTAATTCACATAAAAAGTAGCCCATTTCACTGTTGCGGACAATTTATGTTTGAGGCTTTACTGAGCGGAACAAACTTCTCTCTTCAAGAAGAGCCCAAGCACTTCCCCAGTGTTTCCCCAGATCAAGTATCCAGACATTTGCGCATCTCTAGTCAGAACAGGCCTTTTTCCCCCGGCACATTTTCTGGCTGCCGCCCGCATTGCCTTCATTGTTGTTTTCCTTACTAATAATAACTTTGGACATGTGTGCGTTTCTATCAAAGTAAGCGCCTTATTTTCTGTATAACGTGTTGTCGTTTCTACTGTAGCATACTGTATGTATGGAGCATAATGTATTTACTGTTTTATTCACATGTTTTCTAGTACTGGTGAAAAATCATGCATTCCGATTCTTGCATAGATTGTAATGGACACATATGATGTGTGTAAAATACTTTTTTGAAGGTTGTACTGATTATGATGAGCTAATGCAAAGCTATTTCCCAGCTAATTGTGGCGCCATGTTTGTTGACATCATACAATGCATTCTGGTTGTCACGTAAGCGTCTGTCAGACCAAAGATGTTATAACAAAACGATGTGAAGGGATGGTTCACTGATTTATGGTGCTTTCAAGACAACTGGGAACTCTAAAAAAATACGAGGTCAAATCATGACGTCAGTGATATTCAGGTCGGAAAGTCGTAACTCTAGAACGTGTCCTGAGTTCCCGAGTTGGAATTCTGAGTTAGATGACCGTTCAAATCGATTTCTCCCAATCAGAGCTAATTTCTTTTCTGAGTTCCCAGTTGTCTTGAACACACTAAAGTCTGAAGTCTGAGATTTCCAAGTTCCTATTTCTCAGTTGTTTTGAACACGGCATCAGATTGTAACTATGGTACCCCAGGGTTGCCAGCTCAGACACCTCTTTCCAGGGTGTTTATTTTTATTTAGCTTATAAACTTCTCCTGTGTTTGCCCCCCATTTATTGATAAATCCCCCATCATAGTAATATTTCCTGTATCATATACCCCACGATACCTTCCCCCATTTCTACCCCCCATAGACTTGAAACTCCTCCACAAATAAAATCTCCCTTGTGCTCACCAGAGATGTGGTACATTGTAAACAAGTCTAGCTGTTAGGTCGCTAACTTATGTTTTGTTTTTTGTCAGCGCAACCTGTTATTTAGACTGGTTTATGGAATGAGTTTGGCAGTGGATGTGTTCCGTGTGATGCTTGGATGATGAAGTTCACATTGATCATTTACAATAAAAGGTGAAATTGAGGAATAAAGTTGTGAAGTCCTTCATTTCCCATCAGTAAAAAACATTATTTAGATGCTTTCCAGACAACAATGCTGTTTAGATGCATTTGTTGCATCATACGTTCTGTTGCTACTGTTCCAATCACATATTTGTGATGGTACGCTGTAGGGACCACTCAACAATGATCACAAATATGTGATCGTACGTGTCAAAGGATTAAATGTGCTGAGAAT
This sequence comes from Coregonus lavaretus, assembly GCF_964263955.1. Taxonomy (NCBI): domain Eukaryota; kingdom Metazoa; phylum Chordata; class Actinopteri; order Salmoniformes; family Salmonidae; genus Coregonus; species Coregonus lavaretus. Next base: position 68,896,617 of record NC_139992.1, on the reverse strand, counting down.
GTTCCAAAGCAAAGCAACTATCCTGCACCATTCCCATGTGCTAGCCGGGAACACTTTAAGAAGTATCCTTCCAGTGTGATATGTTAATACAGTTATCATTCACTTCAAGTTAAAGTGATGTCCCAAAGGTAAAGTGTCCATACCCCAGTGACAGGTACAGAGTCCATACCCCGAGGCGAGGTTCTTGCTGAAACCGACCTGCATCCCAGAAAGACCTTCAGCTTTGATCAGATGTAACAATCCTTTGAAGGGAGTTGGGTGGAGAGTGTGTGTGTGTGTGTGTGTGTGTGTGTGTGTGTGTGTGTGTGTGTGTGTGTGTGTGTGTGTGTGTGTGTGTGTGTGAGTGAGTGAGGCGTTACCTGAGGTGGGTGACTTGCTTCTCTCCATGTCCATGGACACCTGGTTATCGGAGAGTTCTGTAAGGCCTGTCGCAGCCAATCAGATTCCAACAGGAGGAGAAGGAGGAGGAGGACGTGGGATAGAGAGAGACTCTTTAGTCATGGTCATATAAAGAAAGCGTGGTGATACAACAGACAGTTGACAGTGTCGTAACAGTGTTTTGTTGCCATGGTGATACAACATACAGTTATCAGTAGCATAACATCATCTGTTGCTGAGGTGGACCACTCTGATCCTGACGCAACACACAAGATTCAGGAAGTTTTCTCCATATATGATGATAATTTATACCACAGCATTGTTGATTACTGGAGTCTGATTGGCTAGGAGGGCATTCTATAGTGTGCATCAATTTCAGATACAGTACCAGTCAAAAGTTTGGACACACCTACTCATCAAGGGTTTTGCCAAGAGTGTGCAAAGCTGTCATCAAGGCAAAGGGTGGCTACTTTGAAGAATCTCAAATATAAAATATATTTGTTTAACACTTTTTTGGTAACTACATGATTCTGTGTGTGTTATTTCATAGTTTTGATGTCTTCACTATTATTCTACAATGTAGAAAATAGTCAGAATAAAGACAAACCCTTGAATGAGTAGGTGTGTCTAAACTTTGGACTGGTACTGTATATGGACAGTTTGAAAATATATTGGACACCTCTGAAGTAGTTCCATCTCTCGTTTCTCTACTTATACCATAGTCTACAGACTCTCTGAAAACTACACAGGCCACAAGTCTCAATATAGCTACAGCTAAAATGTATAATGTCTGTCTGTAAATCCATGTTGAAGCTCAGGATCAGCTTAGTTCACTATCAGCATGTATGACAATGAACACCACATGATTTGAGGCCTGCACTGCAGAGTTTGGCTGACTATTCAGCCAGAGGCCTATAATGTTAGCGCATCAAATATCACCCAACGCAATCATTTTCATTGTTGCTCTTCAATCAATCACATTTATTTTATAAAGCCCTTTTTACATCAGCACTTGTGACAACGTGCTTTACCCCAAAGAGCAAGCAATGCAGAGGCAGAAGCACAGTGGCTAGGAAAAACTCCTTATAATGCAGGAACATAGGAAGAATCTTAGAGAGGAACCAAGCTCAGAGGGGATGCCAACATTACCCTATGATTGATATCTGAATGTTAAGGTAATGACAAATGGATTAAGACATACTGTATGCAGCACAAGCCTCTTTCAAACAGATACACACAAATAATAAAGAGACAAAGTTGATCTTAAATCTAATCATCTAGTAAAACCAGAAATCTCATGTGAAATCTAAACTTTAGTCTTTTACCGAAACTGTAAGTTATATGTCTTGAAATTCTGAAAAAGTGCACTGTTCTAACTGAGTAACTTTGCTGGGACAAAACCCAGCTCCAAAGTTTTAATACATTTTTGACTCTGATCAACTACAGGGAAACAAAAGCCTGAAATGTTTCTGTTGAAGTAATTCATCAAATGAATGCTTGGTTCTTGAATCGTGTTTGGAAGTTGTGAAATAAAACAAAGTCAATTTTGATTAAATGTCTCAAAGAAATTATTAATAAAGAAAAACTTTTACTCAGCTACGAAAAGTGCACATAATAGTTATATAATGTCTGAATGTCTATGTCATGATTGAAAGTTGAATTGCTCAAATCTCTGTGCTGCATTTACAATGTATACAGTGTCTTGGCATTTTGACATTTAGTCACTTCATAAAAAGGGACCCTTGGCAAAAGGACATACTATATTGAGATAACTGGAATATTATTCAATAATTAATAGGTTTTCGATAAAGCAGTGGCTTTTGATTCGATAACGGCTGTGCCGACACTGGGATTTGTTTCAGAGCTGTTTCAGTAACAATCAATATCATTCCAATCCTCTCCAGTACGCCCCCTTGCCATAGTCCTCTTGCTTCTCTGTTCCCTTGGTCCCGTCCTCCCTTGTCCCCAGTCTCCTTGCCTTGAGGATGGCCTGACTTACTCTGATAGGACGTACGGATCCTTTTCTTTGAATCTGAATAAAAGTGAGACAGGCCACGCATGCAAAAGTCTGCAGGCAGGCCCACATGCCCACACCAGCAGCCACAGTCACCAAAAGGGTGGGAGGAGGAGGGAGAGAGAGAAGAACACAAAGGCCCAGAGTGAAAAAGAAAGTGAAGGCAAGCAGCAACCCAGTTAGTGTAAAGGAGAACAGAGCAACCCAGGTTCCAACCCCAAACAGTAGCTGATCCTACTTATCCCAAAATGAAAACTATCATTGTACAGGAATAGACAGAAACCTACTAGTATAGGGATAAATATGGACAAACCCAGTCCACCTTCCCAATGTCCATTTAGCATTACTTGTGCAACTTGCTGATTGGCTAAAGTTGATGTACAATTGTATTTCTGGAAAATGCATTGTTTATCAATTGGAATTGAGTATAAGAAAAGTGTAATACTGCAATAAAACAAACACTAAAACGTCTACTTATGTGAGATGAAAACATATATAGTCATATTCACATAGATATGTGGTAGGGACAACAGCTAAAGGACATCATATTCAGATAAGCAACGTGAACAGATTTAAGCTGGCCATTACTGAAGAGGAGAAAAGTATAAACTTCAGGGGCTAGGGCATCCCTTTCTAACTCTTTTTTTCTCTCTCTTCTAAAAGAGACTGATTGATCTGACTGAGGTTACCCTGTGAGACTTCACTGAAGCAGAGAAGGCTGTGTGAATAGTCCCGTCGCTCTATAAAAGCTCTTGCACAATACCAAAGGAAAAGGAGGACTCAAAGCGAGTGACCCCCCTCCTACTGCTACCTCTGTCAAACAAAGTCCTGAATACCTGGAAGGCTTCTTCAGGTATACTTGTGGGAGTTTTTACAAGATAAAAAGCCTTTATAAGATCGTGTGGAGGGTTTAAAACGTACAATAAACTGGGGTTCAGAAAAGAATACAAAGGTTATACCTCCAAAGTTATTTTCAACCTTTTCTCTACTTTTTAATTGATATTCTTGTGGGTTTTCCTCAGAAAATGGACAGACAGTGAGGGTAGTGAATGCGTGTCTGTTTGTGTGTCTGCAGGCATGTGCATACGTGTGTGTGTGTGTGTGTGTGTGTGTGTGTGTGTGTGTGTGTGTGTGTGTGTGTGTGTGTGTGTGTGTGTGTGTGTGTGTGTGTGTAGTGGGAGGGTGGAGGGGGCTAGGAGGAGTGATGTAGTCACAGGGTGTCCCAGCACCAGTCCAGATTAGTAGTAGTCAGAAGGGTGTCAGTCTCAGGGAGGCTTCTGTGGCTCTGATCTTAGAATAGTGCTCAAGCAGGACTAACAGAAAGAACCACAACATGCACATGATGCCACTGTCACATGCACCTCACATGGTTGTTTGTGAATAGTTGTGTGTGTTTTTATTTTGTATATGTACTTAATGTATGTACTTAATGTATGTATGAATGTATGTATGTATTGTAGGGATACAGAGAGGTTAGGAAAAGAGACAGGAACGAGAAAGAATGGACAGATTATATAAAATAGAGCGAGACAGAATTGGACAGTGAGGTCATTACAGATGCCAGAAGGAAAAAATTAAAGATGAGAGAGAGAGAGAAAGAGAGAGAGAGAGAGAAAGAGAGAGAGAGAGAGAAAGAGAGAGAGATAGAGAAAGAGAGAGAGAGAGAGAGAGAGAGAGAGAGAGAGAGAGAGAGAGAGAGAGAGCGCGAGAGAGAGAGAGAGAGAGAGAGCGAGAGAGAATTGTTGATACAGTGCATTCGGAAAGTATTCAGACCCCTTGACTTTTTCCACATTTTGCTATGTTACAGCCTTATTCTTTTATGGATGAAATTGTTTTCCCCCCTCATCAATCTACACACAATAACCCTTAACAACAAAGCACAAACAGGTTTTTATACATTTTTGCAAACCCACTTAAATATCACATTTACATAAGTATTCAGACCCTTTACTCAGTACTTTGTTGAAGCACCTTTGACAGCGATTACAGCCCCAAGTCTTCTTGGGTATGACGCTACAAGCTTGACACAGTTGTATTTGGGGAGTTTCTCCCATTCTTCTCTGCAGATCCTCTCAAGCTCTGTCAGGTTGGATGGTAAGCGTAGCTGTACAGCTATTTTCAGGACTCTCCAGAGATGTTCGATTGGGTTCAAGTCTGGTCTCTGGCTGGGCCACTCAAGGACATTCAGAGACTTGTCCCGAAGCCAATCCTACGTTGTCTTGGCTGTGTGCTTAGGGTCATTGTCCTGTTAGAAGGTGAATCTTCGCTCCAGTCTGAGGTCCTGAGCGCTCTAGAGCAGGTTTTCATCATGGATCTCTCTGTACTTTGCTCTGTTCATCTTTCCCTCGATCCTGACTAGTCTCCCAGTCCCTGTCGCTGAAAAATATCCCCACAGCATGATGTTGCCACCACCATGCTTCACCGTAGGGATGGTGCCAGGTTTCCTACAGACGTGACACTTGGCATTCAGGCCAAAGAGTTCAATCTCAATTTCATCAGGCCAGACAATCTTGTTTCTCATGGTCTGAGAGTCCTTTAGGTGCCTTTTGGCAAACTCCAAGCGGGCTGTCATGTGCCTTTTACTGAGGAGTGGCTTCCGTCTGGCCACTCTACCATAAAGGCCTGATTGGTAGAGTGCTGCAGAGATGGTTGTCCTTCTGGAAGGTTCTCCCATTTCCACACAGGAATTCTGGAGCTCTGTCAGAGTGACCATCGGGTTCTTGGTCACCTCCCTGACCAAGGCCCTTCTCCTCAATTGCTCAGTTTGGCCAGGCGGCCAGGTCTAGGAAGAGTCTTGGTGGTTCCAAACTTCTTCCATTTAAGAATGATGGAGGCCACTGTGTTCTTAGGGACCTTCAATGCTGCAGAAATGTGTTGGTACTCTTTCCCAGATCTGTGCCTCGACACCATCCTGTCTTGGAGCTCTACGGACAATTCCTTCGACCTCATGGCTTGGTTTTTGCTGTGACATGTGCTGTCAACTGTGGGACCTTATATAGACAGGTGTGTGCCTTTCCAAATCATGTCCAATCAATTGAATTTACCACAGGTGGACTCCAATCAAGTTGTAGAAACATCAAGGATGATCAATGGAAACAGGATGAACCCTGAGCTCAATTTCGAGTCTCATAGCAAAGGGTCTGAATACTTATGTAAATAAGGTATTTCTGTTTTTTACTTTTAATACATTTGCAAAAATGTCTAAAAGCCTGTTTTTGCTTTGTCATTTTGGGGTATTCTGTGTAGATTGATGAGGATTTTTATTTATTTAATACATTTTTGAATAAGGCTGTAAGGTAACAAGATGTGGAAAAAGTCAAGGGGTCTGAATACTTTCCGAATGCACTGTATGTCTATTTGTGCAAACATACCAGTACATGTGTTTATGTTAATGTACATATGAGTTTGTATGTGTCTGTGTGTGTGTGTGTGTGTGTGTGTGTGTGTGTGTGTGTGTGTGTGTGTGTGTGTGTGTGTGTGTGTGTGTGTGTGTGTGTGTGTGTGTGGAACACGGGGTGTGTGTTCCCATACCTGAGGTGGACTGTCTGTTCTTGCGTGGGGAGCGTGTGAGTCGTTGGTAGGGGTCTGCGGCTCCGTACAGGTCCAGTGTGCCCATACACATCAGAATAGTCTTTTGAAGGTAGTCCACCACCGTTAGACCATTACAGTTCCCAAACGCTAGGCTGACAAACACACACACACACACACACAGAGGGAGGAGAAGAGAGTGAGAACCAGCCACTACCTAGTCAGTGTGAAACGGAAGGGAGAAAGCGGATAGAGAAACCTGAGGTTTAAAATCCATAACCTGAATAATAATTCCTATCTATAGTATAATGTAATTTACCAGAAGCTCGTCTTTCCAGGAAACACACAAAGAAAACACATAGGTAATTACGCATGAGGCATCTTTTCCCATACATACATTATTCAGAGATCATAGGATCAGGGATTCTACATTTTCTGTCTGGTTAATAGGTAATACTACATCTTCCACATGGAATCACTGAAAATGGACTGGTACGTTTCCCCCACAATTTCCTGTATTGTGGCAATAACAATCCTGTTCACTGAGAAGCATGATGAACAGCATACAAATACTGCAATGCCAATCAACGTTAGCATACCTGAAATACTGTAGGAAGACTTATAATAATTTGGTGGCTGCTTATATTTGTCCTATTTCACACATGTACAGTGGGGAAAAAAAGGATTTAGTCAGCCACCAATTGTGCAAGTTCTCCCACTTAAAAAGATGAGAGAGGCCTGTAATTTTCATCATAGGTACACGTCAACTATGACAGACAAATTGAGATTTTTTTTCTCCAGAAAATCACATTGTAGGATTTTTAATGAATTTATTTGCAAATGATGGTGGAAAATAAGTATTTGGTCACCTACAAACAAGCAAGATTTCTGGCTCTCACAGACCTGTAACTTCTTCTTTAAGAGGCTCCTCTGTCCTCCACTCGTTACCTGTATTAATGGCACCTGTTTGAACTTGTTATCAGTATAAAAGACACCTGTCCACAACCTCAAACAGTCACACTCCAAACTCCACTATGGCCAAGACCAAAGAGCTGTCAAAGGACACCAGAAACAAAATTGTAGACCTGCACCAGGCTGGGAAGACTGAATCTGAAATAGGTAAGCAGCTTGGTTTGAAGAAATCAACTGTGGGAGCAATTATTAGGAAATGGAAGACATACAAGACCACTGATAATCTCCCTCGATCTGGGGCGCCACGCAAGATCTCACCCCGTGGGGTCAAAATGATCACAAGAACGGTGAGCAAAAATCCCAGAACCACACGGGGGGACCTAGTGAATGACCTGCAGAGAGCTGGGACCAAAGTAACAAAGCCTACCATCAGTAACACACTACGCCGCCAGGGACTCAAATCCTGCAGTGTCAGACGTGTCCCCCTGCTTAAGCCAGTACATGTCCAGGCCCGTCTGAAGTTTGCTAGAGTGCATTTGGATGATCCAGAAGAGGATTGGGAGAATGTCATATGGTCAGATGAAACCAAAATATAACTTTTTGGTAAAAACTCAACTCGTCGTGTTTGGAGGACAAAGAATGCTGAGTTGCATCCAAAGAACACCATACCTACTGTGAAGCATGGGGGTGGAAACATCATGCTTTGGGGCTGTTTTTCTGCAAAGGGACCAGGACGACTGATCCGTGTAAAGGAAAGAATGAATGGGGCCATGTATCGTGAGATTTTGAGTGAAAACCTCCTTCCATCAGCAAGGGCATTGAAGATGAAACATGGCTGGGTCTTTCAGCATGACAATGATCCCAAACACACCGCCCGGGCAACGAAGGAGTGGCTTCGTAAGAAGCATTTCAAGGTCCTGGAGTGGCCTAGCCAGTCTCCAGATCTCAACCCCATAGAAAATCTTTGGAGGGAGTTGAAAGTCCGTGTTGCCCAGCGACAGCCCCAAAACATCACTGCTCTAGAGGAGATCTGCATGGAGGAATGGGCCAAAATACCAGCAACAGTGTGTGAAAACCTTGTGAAGACTTACAGAAAACGTTTGACCTGTGTCATTGCCAACAAAGGGTATATAACAAAGTATTGAGAAACTTTTGTTATTGACCAAATACTTATTTTCCACCATAATTTGCAAGTAAATTCATAAAAAATCATACAATGTGATTTTCTGGATTTTTTTTTCTAATTTTGTCTGTCATAGTTGACGTGTACCTATGATGAAAATTACAGGCCTCTCTCATCTTTTTAAGTGGGAGAACTTGCACAATTGGTGGCTGACTAAATACTTTTTTTCCCCACTGTACAAGTGTGTATTAATACACATGTGAATTGGATATCTGCTTTTTGCATATCCCAACTCACCCTGAGACACCCTCAGAGAGTGGAGTCATGGCCAGGTTCTGCCATTATCAAATAGGAACCGGGAGCAATTAGGGTTAAGTGCCCTGCTCAAGGGCACATCGGCAGATTTTTCACCTTGCTGGCTCAGGGACTCAAACCAGCAACCTTTCGATTACTGGTCCAACGCTCTAACTGCTAGGCTACCTGTCACCAATTATGTATTCATTCCAGTTCCAAGAAACAACTTCAGCATGAGACCAACATTCCAATGTCCACACTAGAACCAACACCACTTAGAATGCAGCTCAACATAGTGCTTCTTCATACCATTGTAACATAGCCCCAGTGTGTGTGTGTTGAGTGTAGGCCTATAAGTGCCTAGAGAGGACACACAGAACAAACAGAAGAGGTGACTCAAACACACTTTAAAATGTTAATAGCTTCTCAGGAGCAAGGCTAGTGACCTTTTCTGTGTATTCCCCTCTTTTTTAAAGAGCTGCAAATGTATCTGCTTTTTCTACCAACTCTGCCATTCAGAACAAAAGTTTGTAAATGGCCTTCAGGCTGTCTATTGATTAACTGTAGAGAAAGAGAAAACAAATATTCTCTCTGTCAAAGCAGGCTATTTTCCCAGCAAACCATACAAGCCGCATTTTCTACCTTTTAATCATGTTTTACTGATTACCGTTTCCCTCTGCTACGCTTGAATCATAGATGGGACTGAGTGTTATGAAAAATGTATCAGGGTGAAACAGAGGAATAACATTAATTTCATGCTGTGTATTTAGGCGTATACTTTATTCCATTTATTAGAAAATAGTAGCTGGGCTGATGAATAAAACAGTGTTTTGCTTGAGAGGTGGAAAATGAGAAGAATATGCTGTGAATCACTTTGAAGACAAAAGACGGCTGACAACGATCAAGACGTGCAGCTCAGACAGAGACAGAGACAAAGAGGGAGAGAGGAGGTAAGCGAGAGGGCAATACAGGGAGATAGAGGGAGATAGAGAGAGTGGGGGGGAAGAAAGATGGATTGTGTGAAACCAATAGACAGAGACTAAGAAATACAAAGAAAGAGATAGAGGGAAAGGGAAGCAGGGAACAGACATGGAGTGGAGGGGAGAGATGAAGTGAGAGATGGAGAAAGAGAGTGAGAGATGGATGGTGTGAGTGTGGAAGTGAAAGGTAGATAGGGTACAGAGACACAGAGAGTACAGGGTCACTCACAGGCCGTAGGCAGAGTTGATGTCCAGGCTGGTGATTTGCTGGGGGGGCTCTCCATCCACCCACTGCAGCTGCACCACCAACTCAGCCTGGTACCCCGGGGGCATCCGCACCGGACGATTCTTCACCCTGACATAAAGAGCGGGAAGGGGAGGGAGAGGATGGAGGGAGAGGGGGAGAGAAGGAGAGAGAGAGAGGGGACAGAGAGAGAGAGAGAGAGAGAGAGAGAGAGAGAGAGAGAGAGAGAGAGAGAGAGAGAGAGAGAGAGAGAGAGAGAGAGAGAGAGAGAGAGAGAGAGAGAGAGAGAGAGAGAGAGAGAGAGGACAGAGAGAGAGAGAGAGAGAGAGAGAGAGAGAGAGAGAGAGAGAGCGAGAGGACAGAGAGAGAGAGAGAGAGAGAGGACAGAGAGAGAGAGAGAGAGAGTGAGAGAGAGGGGACAGAGAGAGAGAGAGAGGACAGAGAGAGAGAGAGGACAGAGAGAGAGAGAGGACAGAGAGAGAGAGAGAGGACAGAGAGAGAGGACAGAGAGAGAAAGAGAGGACAGAGAGAGAGAGAGAGAGGACAGAGAGAGAGAGAGAGAGAGAGAGAGGGGACAGAGAGAGAGAGAGAGGACAGAGAGAGAGAGAGAGAGGACAGAGAGAGAAAGAGTGGACAGAGAGAGAGAGAGGACAGAGAGAGAGAGAGAGAGAGAGAGAGAGAGTTGATGGAGATTGGTAAGAGCGAGGGAGGTTGAGCGTTAGAAGGAAAAAAGGAGAGATTTTATGTGTGTACGTATTGATTCATTCTTTGTTGTCCAATATATCTTCTGTATTTCCATAGGAACTCCACGTAAATCGATTTTTCCATCACAGCGACACCTTCGGCACCAGCGGAGCCTGTTGAGGTGTCTGACAGGAGTGACTCACTTGAGGCAGGGGAGGCTGTCTTGTGTGCCACTGCCAGGGCTACCGGGCGGCTGGGGGGAGTGGGAGCTGGGGTCTGAGAAACACGGGTTGTTCTCTGTCTCTGACGGGGAAATAACGTCCTCCGAATCAAACTGCAGACGCACCTCTAGTGACTGTCAAACACATGCACACATAGATGCAGAGATTAGCTGTGACTGCTATAACAAGCATGCTCACTAACACACCTCATTAAACAAGTCATCTAATCCTCAAGCCCTTTATAAGTTCTGGTGGTAAAACAACTGTGGAATGTGAAATGACTTAGGAAGCGGGTTTGGAAACTTCTCTCATCCACTCACCACTATCTGCGTGTTGGCGTCGTGTTTGCTGAACCGGTAGAGGATGACGTGAGCAGAAATGCCCACCACACAGAAGAGACGGCTATGTGGGCACCAGCTGACCATTTGAACGGCGTAGGGGTCCTCCTCTGCCAGCTCGCCCGCCCGACCCTCTCCCGCCTTGGGCTTCTCAAACACCTTGGACGTCTTCAGCTTGTACAGCATCTGCAGGGTAACTGGTCACACAAGACAGGGTGGTATAGTTTGTGTTCCAAATGGCACACTATTCCCTTTGTAGTGCACTACCTTTGACCAGGGCCTAAAGGGAATAGGGTTAATATGTATAAATGGATAAATTGAGTTATTATAGGGCGGAAGATAGCCTAGTGATTATAGCATTGGGCCAGTAACCGAAAGGTTGCTAGTTCGAATTCCTGAGCTGACAAGGTATCAAATCTGCTGATCTGCCCTTGAGCAAGGCACTTAACCCTAATTGCGCCAGGGTCGCTGTCAATAATGGCTGATCCCTGGCCATGACCCCACTCTCCGAGGGTGTTTCATGGGGTGTGGGATATGCAAAAAAACACATTTCCACTTCACACCACACACTTGTACAGGTTACGCATGTGTTAAACAGGACAAATATAAGCACCGCCTACTTGACTTTACGTGCAATGCTATTACCACCAAGTTATATAATCGTACATGACAAGTGTTAGAGATTATTGATGATATTCAACGTAAGAATGGGTGGAGGGAGGGAGAGAACTTACTAGCAGAGGCGTCCCAAAACTTTACGGTTCCGTCTGCATGACTGCACAAAGGATAAAAGATAGGGAAAGAGGTAAAGAGCACAGTCTATTTCTAAAACTGTAGCAGAATTAGACACCCACTCTAATGCTTCTATCAATGATAAACGCCAGAGGAGCAGAGGAAACCTTTATCGTGTCTGAATAAATAGAACCAGCGACTCACTGTTTGTTCACACCCACTGGGAACAGACGTCAATTCAATGTGTATTCATTGAAATGACTTGGAAAAAACCTTGATTCAACCAGTGTGTGCCCAGCTTTCAAAACAAAGTCTCCATCCAACCGTATGGAACCGACTGACTTACCCTGTGACGATGATCTCTGGGTAGGTCTGTGAACCTAACGTCCATGTGCCACCACTCACTGGCCACTCCTGTCATCAATTAAACAGGTGGTCATGGATAGTAAGAAACAGCAGGTCATGAACTGAAAAATTCAGGACGGAATTTCGTTTTTTGCTTTAGCCATCTTGTCATTGTCTGACCTATGACCTGTAGCGTACCTTGTGGCTGTAGCCAGTCTTCTTCTGCTTGGCCCCTATGGAGTAGAGGATGGGGATGATGTCAGGAGGGCATTCAGCGAAGTAGGCCGTACAGGTGACAGGAGACTCGTGGATGTCCATTGGGTAGGGGTTCTCAAAGATGGGGAAACTACAAGGGAGAGGGAACTGTTATAGTGTGCATGTTGAGTTCTCACAAGAAAGACATGGACGTATGTGACTGCTACAGAATGTTATCACCGAAATATTGAAATAACAAAAAAGCAAAGGTACAGTGCTCTAGCTGTGAGTATTGCAGTTTATATAGACCGAGTGGACAAAACATTAAGAACACCTCCTAATATTGAGTTGCACCTCTCCCCATTTGCCCTCAGAACAGCCTCAATTGGTCGGGCATGGACTCTACAAGGTGTTGAAAGCGTTCCACAGGGATGCTGGCCCATGTTGACTCCAATGCTTCCTACAGTTGTGTCAAGTTGGCTGGATGTCCTTTGGGTGGTGGACCATTCTTGATACACACGGAAAACTGTTGAGCATGAAAAACCCATCAGCGTTGCAGTCCTTGACACAAACCGGTGGCACCTACTACCATACTCCGTTCAAAGGCACTTAAATATTTTGTCTTGCCCATTCACCCTCTGAATGGCGCACACACACAATCCATGTCTCAATTGTCTCAAGGCTTAAAAATCATTCTTTAACCTGTCTCCTCCCCTTCATCTACACTGATTGAAGTGGATTTAACCTAGATTCACTGTCAGTCTATGTCATGGAAAGAGCAGGTGTTCCTAATGTTTTGTAGTGTATAGCTAATAGATATTTTGCAGGAGATAACCTCACCCAAGACACCACTTAAGTTCTTCCCAGCAGCTTATTGTCCAATTAGTGTTTCTTATCAACATCCTTATCATGTTAACGCAGCTACTGATAACTAGTTTAGACGTCCCTGCCCTTCCTTCAGCTCCCTCCATCATAGTGTTGATGTATCATCTGCAGAGAGTGTCAAGGAGGTTATTTTAAGAAGAGCAGTGTACGGTGGCCATAGGTGTGACAGTGTCACGGTCATGGTCTTTGTCCTGCTTCCTTAGTGATGATGACACGTTAGTGACGGACAGCTGACCGGAGTGGCAGAGGACTAAGGTTCTCTCAAGGCAATGTGACACATTTGGGCTGGTGTGTGAGTGCGTGTTTATTTTATTTGTTTTAATGGCCATCTGTGACCCTCTCTCTTAATCAGCCAATGGAATGTATATAGTGTCTCTATGTTTAAATCTATTGATGCTGTTTGGGACTCTTATAGTTTTTACGTGGTGTTAGAGGGCTGTTATTCCTCCTGTCACATCGAGTCACATCAGGAAGTGACCGTTTGCTCCCCTCTGGACCACAGCAGGACACCTCACTGCAGGAGGGTGTGTGTGTGTGTGTGTGTGTGTACATACTTGCTCTGTGTCAGATCCACCACGATAAAGTCCTTTTCTAAAAGCACAACCACTGCATAAGGATCCTGGACCTCTGTAGACAGTCACATAGACACACAGAGTAGTGAATTACATTCATACACAGAAACAATAGATATAGTATACATAGAGAATGTAATACTGTAGAAATCATTCAAACACTAATACTTAAATTGAAATGTAAATATACGAATGTGTATGTGTATTTTGTACTGAAGTCCCTGTTCCTCTGCTCTCCCAGGTATATGTCAGCGAGAGCAGATATAGTCATTTAAGGTCTCACAGAGGCACTCATTACATCCCACCTTCGACTCTAATTAGACTAATTATCATGGGGAGAGAGAGAGAGAGAGAGCGTAAGAGTCAGCAAGTGAGTGAAAGAGAGAGGGCCAGCGAGAGAGAGAAAAAGAGAGAGAGAGAGACAGAGCGTAAGAGTCAGCAAGTGAGTGAAAGAGAGAGGGCCAGCGAGAGAGGGAGAGGGGGGAGCTTTTACTCCATCCTTCAAACCCCACCTAAGGACTAATGGCCTCCGCCCCCCACCCCTCCACTCACCATTTGAGTATGGGGTGTCACAGAGTACCAGGAACTCTACGATAGGGTGGTCCATCTCCAGCACTGTGATGGCCTTGCCGTGCATGATGGTCAAGGTGGGCCTCCTTCCACCGGACTTGTCATAAGACAGACCCCCAGAGAAGATCACATATGGCTCACTGCTGTGGAAACAAAGACAAACAGGTCTTAAGGACTGACATTATTGTGATCATATGTTAATATCATGATAGAGTGATCAAGTGTCGCTATGAAATCCAGGAAATATTTCAAATTAATAATGATATATTATCATTATGTAGGCTGTCCTCTTTTTTATTTTGCTGTGTTGGTATAACATAAGGTGATTTGTCACGAGAGCTTTCATGAACTTGTCACACAATAGATGGACAATAAGCTGTCATGAATGATCACGAAAGACATCATGTCCTGTTTATGACAGACAGCTGATGGTCCGCTGATGCACCATCCAAGCTAAGCCTTCCCAACAAATCAAACCATGAAACTACGAGAAACATCACATTGTCTAAAAGAAGTGAAAAAGTACATCAGAACTACAGTATAATATAGATACTTAGGGAGGAATAAAAACAATTTCACATGGCAGGATAACTATGTACAGTATATTTCAGCCAATGGTGCCCTTCCTTCCCACAAGGCTGCTGGGCATAATTCTTCCTGTCTAGCTCAGTGAGACAGCGAGAACAGAGAGACAGACAGTTAGCCCACAGCATGACTGTGAATGTGTTAGTCTGGTCTGGGCCAGACTAACACAACCACCCACATGCACGCCGGTCATCAGAGACAACCACCCACGGTCACAACGGGCATCATGATCAGACACAAACCGCCCATGGTCACGATGACCATCAGACACAACCACCCACGGACCTGACGGTCACACCGGTCATCAGACACAAGCACCCACAGTCTCGCGGTCACAATGACCATCAGACACAACCACCGGCGGTCATCCAGATCAGACATAACCACCCACGGTCATGGTCACAATGATCATCAGACACAACCGCCCACGGTCAAAGTCACGGTCATGGCCGTGAGTAACAAGAGCGTTTTGTTGTTTTCTCTCAGCATTACAAAGCGTGGTCACACTGTGAAAGGCACAGTCTAAAGTGGGTGTCTCAGTGCTGCACTTGTACCTCCTTTGCTTGTCTATCTAGCTCTTTAATATTCAACTTCACACAACTATAACTATATGATTACAAGCCTCAATTGTAATTCACAAACCATTGATGGGAGAAATAGGAATAGATAATAGGGAACAATTATGCATTCCAAACAGACAACAAAGAGCATCAAGCAAAGAGGGAATTATGCTTCAGAGGCTCCTCTCTTCTTAACAGCTCCCTGTTAAAGGATCCCTGTATTTGTAATAGTTTTCTGATATGATAGAATATCAGTGGATGACTCAGACCTATCTGGAGCTCGTTCATACCAGGTTTCAAGCTAGGAACAAAATAGTTTCTGGCAAGTTAATATAAGAAACTTGACAAATTAATTTGCACTACAGGGGAACTGCTCTTGGCATTATGAGTTAGGCAGAGTTATATATTTCAGCCAATGGTGCCCTTCCTTCCCACAAGGCTGCTGGGAGTATTTAATCCTGTCTAGCTCAATGAGTCAGCAGGAGCAGAGAGAGACAGTTAGCCCACAGAGTGACTGTGAATGTGTTAGTCTGGTCTGGTCCAGCCCTTGGACAAACTGACTGCCCACAGAGAGACTGTGAATGTGTTAGTCTGACTCCCGAGTGGCACAGTGGTCTAAGGCACTGCATCGCAGTGCTAGCTGTGCCACTAGAGATCCTGGTCGAGTCCAGGCTCTGTCGCAGCCGGCCGTGACCGGGAGACCCATGGGCGGCGCACAATTGGTCCAGCGTCGTCCAAGGTAGGGGAGGGTTTGGCCGGCAGGGATGTGGGTTTGTTTCCCACGGGGGGGCAGTATAAAAATATAATAAAAATATCAACAACAAAAAAAATAACATGTATGCATTCACTAACTGTAAGTCGCTCTGGATAAGAGCGTCTGCTAAATGACTAAAATGTTCATGTAAATATGGGCCGGCCCTGGGACAAACTGACTGCCCACAGAGTGACTGTGAATGTGTTAGTCTGGTCTGGGCCAGCCCTTGGACAAACTGACTGCCCACAGAGTGACTGTGAATGTGTTAGTCTGGTCTGGGCCAGCCCTTGGACTAACTGAACCGTGCGATCCGCCGTCTGAGGATCAAACGATCAACACCCTCCATTCACAGTCAAGGAACACAACGGGCACGACGGTCATCATGATCAGCCATAACCACCCACAGTTACGACGGTCATCCAGACACAACCAACTGTGGTCCCAATCAGACACAACCGCCCACGGTCAAAGTCACGGTCATGGCCGTGAGTAACAAGAGTGTTTTGTTGTTTTCTCTCAGCATTACAAAGCGTGGTCACACTGTGAAAGGCACAGTCTAAAGTGGGTGTCTCTGTCTCAGTGCTGTACTTGTACATCCTTTGCTTGTCTATCTCTTTAATATTCAACTTCACACAACTATAACTATATGATTACGCCTCAATTGTAATTCACAAACCATTGAGGGGAGAAATAGGAATAGATAATAGGGAACAATTATGCATTCCAAACAGACAACAAAGAGCATCAAGCAAAGAGGGAATTCTGCTTCAGAGGCTCCTCTCAATCCCATGTCTGGAGATGAAACACTTCTTAACAGCTCCCTGTTAAAGGCTCCCTGTATTTTGGATTGTTTTCTGTGATAGAAAGCCAGCGGATGACTCAGACCTATATGGAGCTCGTTCATACCAGGTTTCACTTCTGAACAACAAGCTGTGATCAAAATGGTTTTTGGCAAATACAAACATCGGAAACTTGACAAATACATTTTTCACTACAGGGGAACTGCTCTTGGCAATCATTTGTTTGGTGAAATATCATAGGAAATTTTTATTTATTTGAGGGTAATGGAATAGAAAGCTGCCTGAAAAGGGGTTATGGCAGCTTCGCCTGGCACTAGAGTACCATGTTGGTTAGTTCAGTACAGTACAGGGTGTGATGTAGGGATCTGTGATCTGTTGGGTAGGTTTATCAGATGGAGAGGGGCAGAGTATTTACCTGTTCCTGGAGGTCTTGTATTCCACCTTGAGGATGGGCTTACAAGACTCTTTCCTCCCGTCCTTCAGTATCTTCCCTGGGGAAGACGAGAAAAGAGGAAGCCATGTTGGGTACATGAAAAAATAAGCTAGTTATTATGTTTTTATCCTTATATCATTAGTTAGTTATTACTTTGTTGTCCAAGCTTCTTCACCACCATCTCTCTCCATCTCAGAGTTTTTCAAATCAAACTAATTTTAAATTGATTAAAGTGTAATGTACTACTAAGACAGCAGAATGACAACGAACCCTCTCGGTAAGTGTGCACATTCTTTTCAACAACACTTTTTGGCTTTTTCACCATTGATGAATCTGTTTCTCTCTAATTCCTATCCTCTCATTCAAATGACTGTGATTAACAAGCCTGGGAGTGGAGTGCAGTAGAATAGATGATGTTGAATAATGTGGTGGTGGCGGGTGAGCTGGATATAAGTTGTTTACATTGTTTATCTCTTCTGACCTCTATATAAGGCAGTATACCCTGTTCCTGTTCGAAAGTAAATTACTTTTGCAGTCACGAATCATACTTCAATAAATACCCAGAGGACTGTCTCTCTCTGCATCCATGAAACTGACTCAGGTAGCAAACGACAGATTGAAAAAGATAGAATAAAGAGGTAGAAAAAAAGAGGAATATAGGCCTATACTCAGCTCAAAGTCATGTCAGACTGATCCAATACCAGCCTACCTCCCTCTGGGAGCTGACCTGACATATCATCCATGCACCGAGTTAACCCTCACTGACTCATCTGAACTCTCTCTCTCTCTCTCCTAAGTGACTAACACAGCTATGGTCCTGATAAACAGATCTTTGGTCCTCTGTTCCTACCCTATTACTCGTGTGACAGACAGACAGACAGTGTATGTCCTTCCTGAGTGTCTGAGCAGACAGATATTGCTGGGGGAGTATTTCATGAGGGAAGTCACAGGGTCAAACCATGCCGCCTCCACACAGACCAATCCGATACAGCCTCAGAGAGCCAAGGCCATGGCGGAAACGCATAGTTTGCTCATTGCAATCAGAGCTCATCAAAGAGTATTCAGCAAACGTCTGACCTGATGGTGCACTTGTTCATCTGGTGGGTGGTAGAGTGTAAGCTCAGGAGCTTGGAAAATCAATGGACTCACCAAGTCATTGTAACATGTCTTGATGTTATTGGCAGTAAAGGTTTATAATGTAAAGCACTATCAATTAATGCCATGTGTTTTCGCTAGCGTCTAGATCCGCAAATTAATCTATATCTCAATGACTACTGCATGTACTGTGTCACTAGATTGGGGTCAGGGCTGTAGGGTCGTAGATCACAGGTCAGAGGTCAGGGGTTATGTGTGTGTGTGTTTGTGTGTGTGTGCGTGTGTGCGTGTGTGTCTCACCATGAGGGTAGGTGATCTGAATGGGCCTGGCTGTGTTTCTCAGGTTCCACATAGTCAGGCTGCCATCTGAGTGGCTACACATGAACTGCTTCCCCTCATGATGCCAGCTCACAGAATGGATAGCCTGGAGAGAGATGTAAAGGGTATAGAGAGTGAGGGAGGGAGGAGGGCAATGTGAAAAGAAAGAAGAAAGAAAGAAAGAAAGAAAGAAAGAAAGAAAGAAAGAAAGAAAGAAAGAAAGAAAGAAAGAAAGAAAGAAAGAAAGAAAGAAAGAAAGAAAGAAAGAAAGAAAGAAAGAAAGAAAGAAAGAAAGAAAGAAAGAAAGAAAGAAAGAAAGAAAGAAAGAAAGAAAGAAAGAAAGAAAGAAAGAAAGAAAGAAAGAAAGAAAGAAAGAAAGAAAGAAAGAAAGAAAGAAAGAAAGAAAGAAAGAAAGAAAGAAAGAAAGAAAGAAAGAAAGAAAGAAAGAAAGAAAGAAAGAAAGAAAGAAGAAAGAAAGAAAGAAAGAAAGAAAGAAAGAAAAGAAAGAAAGAAGAAAGAAAGAAAGAAAGAAAGAAAGAAAGAAAGAAAGAAAGAAAGAAAGAAAGAAAGAAAGAAAAGGGGAGCGAGACCAAGTCAGAAAATCTTGCAATCTCAGAATGCCCTCCTACATGTATTAGTGCCTCATGCAGTGTTAAGGATAATGCATTATAGTAATAATACAACTTTTTGCGGTAACAACTAATATAACGGAGTTACTTTTCCAATTTGAGTAATAATATTACAGTTACTGATCTAAGAAATAGGATGTTACTTTTGTTATCATTCCCTTCCTATTACAGTTATTGATCAAATACATCTTTGGGATTATTATTCCCTTTCTGTTGGCTCAATAAATAAATAAAAATTATAATCCCCCCACCCCAGATCCTCTCACCAAGTTCCTGTTCACGCACATACACACTACTGATTTAGTGAGAGAAATGAAAAATGGCAGAAGCGTCTTAAACATTGACTTTCTCGGTGTGGAAGTACTCCCATTAGTTTGATTTGGTAGGACAAAATGACAAGAATATAACTGTAAAATGTAAACTGTGCCCAGGCAAGAAACACCTCTCCACTGCTAGAAACACAACTTCCAATCTCTTGAAGCACCTGCAAAGGCAACACGCAAACACAAAACTCGTAGCGAAAGACCCCCGAGACCTGACTACTGCTGCTGAAGATGACTGTAGGCCTACCTCATCCAAACAACCAAGGCTGATTTCAATCATTCAGGAGGACAGGCTGTAACGCAGAAAGAGCTGCACAAGCTTATAGCTGGGTATGTAGTAGAAGAAATGCTGCCCTTATCCACGGTAGAATCCCCCTCTTTCAGACAGATAGACAAAATATCGATGACAGTTTACATTGAGTGAGGACACGCAACATTTTGGGGTGTAACGCAAAAGTAACATAACAAGTAGTGTAATTAATTACTTTTCCCAGGGAGTAATAAGTAAAATAATGTGTTATTGTTGAAGGAAATAACAATAATAAGTAATATATAACTTATTTGGAGTAACAACCACAATGTGATGATAGAATGCACTCCTTCAACCGCAGTTAACCTAGTAGCTAAAACAAATTAGTGCTGTCCCTCAACTACTCTGGTGTTAAATGAGAGTGGACACGACTAGAGCTGGACTGATTAAAACAGTGAGAAGGATCAATACCACTAACTACGCACAGAACCGGAGAGCTCCGGAAATCCAGGGGAGATGAAAGAAAGGAAATGGACAGGTGTAGAAAATATAGTCTTACATGTAACATTCGATTAATGACACAGGAGAAATCAATATTGCAAAGCAATTAGTTAAGCTCAGAACCGACAGTGACTCTTATTTTTCTCCCCTAGACTGCACACACACGAACGAACGCACACACATGTATTTATTTATTTCCAGATATGACCCTATTTGTATGGCTCTGTAGGAGGAGTTCAGGTGTGTTAGTGAAAGTCTTTGATGTTGCTTGCCTGTGAAATTAAATAAGCCAGAAATGGCTTGGGAGGATTCATCAGCCAGTTAATCGAACTGCACTAATGAAAAACTATAGGTTTCAGCAGCGAGCTCATCTACCAGCCTTTGAAATGGGGTTTGCCTTTATTCCCAGAGAGTGAGTGATATATATATATATATATATATTTTTTTTTTTAAAGAGGGAGTGTTGTAAAATCTAAAGCGTACTCCAATGCATCAGCCTCTTCTGTGATGAGCATCGGCTCAGAAAGGAGCACGGTGCGATATCTGGAACGCTGCTATTTATCCTTCCATTCCTCTCTTCTCCCGGCTCGCATAGGAGCATCACACAAAGAGCCTTCCTTAATGAATCATGGCAGAGTGAGAGCTCCTTTTGTCCTACGTGCTCCAAGCTTTTGTCTGGGCTGCCATGGCGATGCCTCTCCCTTGTCATGTTCTAAACCGTCTTTGATGGAGAGGCCTAGCGACATAGAAGCACCAGAGACGGGTACCCATCATGCATCACACTGAGTAATTAAGACTGACAGATCTGTTCTAATGACACCTCTTTGGAAATAAGGGGAGGAATGTACAGGTTTTAAATGATCACTGAAGAGGGGAGTTAAGGGCATATAGGTTAAAAATCATGTACACTGTCAAGATGTAATCAGATAAGGCCCTTACATCGTCCCTGATTGTGTGACCTTAAGTAAACATACTTTTAAAGGACTCTTAATGAACCCAAAGAAAGCATCCATGTAAAATAAGCTCCCACACACAGTCTTTGTAAACCTTACATCAGACAGTTCATGTGGGTGAAATCACCTGTTCAAGAGCGAGAGAGAGCGAGAGAGAGAGTACTCACCTCATCGTAGTAGATTCTGAAGTCAACCTTCTTGGCTCGGAGGTCCCACTGGACTACTGTTCCACTCTCAAACCCTATCAGCAACTGTGGAGGAGGTAGAGGGGGAAAGACAGGTAGAGGGAGGGAAAGAGGGAGAAGGATAAAGCAGAGGGAGAGCATTTGAGAGAGGGCCAGGCAGTAGAGTGACAGAGGTGGAAAGAGAAAATACAGGATCAAATAATTGAACATTGAAATAAGACTCTTATAGACTTGAGCTTGTCTCAGTAAACATAAACTATTTATCTCGCTCCCCCTCCCTCTCTCCCGCTTTACAGACGTAGTGGTCCCTGGCTTGTAGCTCCTGTGGCCAGGGTTTTCTCCCTGTGGGAGATGTGATTAGGGGGATTGGGAGGGATGATCTTCACCATGAGTGTTCCACTGAGCACACAACCAATCTGCTCCCTCTGTCTGTCTCTCTCCGGCTGGCTCTTATCCCTGTGTGTGATTTATAGAGGATTTACTTTTGGGGAGGAGGACTGGGAGACGTCTGAAGGGTTTAGGAGAGAATGGGATGGGATAGGGGGCATAGAGAGAGCGAGAGAGAGAGAGAGAGAGAGAGAGAGAGAGAGAGAGAGAGAGAGAGAGAGAGAGAGAGAGAGAGAGAGAGAGAGAGAGAGAGAGAGAGAGAGAGAGAGAGAGAGCGTGAGAGAGAGAAAGAGAGAGAGAGAAAGAGAGAGAGAGAGAGAGAAAGAGAGCGCGAGAGAGAGAGAGAGAGAGAGAGAGAGAAAGAGAGCGAGAGAGAGAGAGAAAGAGAGCGAGAGAGAGAGAGAGAAAGAGAGCGAGAGAGAGAGAGAGAGAGAAAATGTGTGGCCTTTGTCTGTAGTTTTCAATTAATGAGATACATACACGAGGTTCGCAGGGATATGCAAAGATGCGGGTCGTGTCCGAATACCCGTACTTGTGTTCAAAATATTAGGGATTTTGGGTATGTGAAAAAATAACATTTTATAGTAAGTGAAATGTCGAAAATGTAGTATGCTTTAATAGCCAGGATGTCATACTCATTTACGCTTCATCTAGGCGAATTCGCTGCACACTATTGAGGAAGAGAATCATCTTTTGAGACCCACGTGTGTCTGATAGTTAGCTGAGGGAACATGTTATACCAAAACGAATGGCGGGAATCAACGCAATTGCTCCTTAGATGACGCATTCTCAGAAGGATGAATCTAGTATGCTGATATTTGTTTCTTACTGCATTTGTTTTTACTAAACAGTACGTTGTAAATAGTATGTATTACGGTTAGTACACACTATGCAGTTTTAGAAAGTAGTAGGCAAGACAGATTTCCAACATGGCCGCTATCTCTGAAAAGCTGATAAGATGGATACGATGGATACGATGGATACGATGGATTTTGAGCAGCACAGGTGGATATGAGGAATCACAACACTCAAAGTCAGGACTGTCACACAGCCAGAGACAAAGCAACACACACCCTGCAGAGAAAATACAGAAGTCTACTTACACACCCACAGAGAGAGGAGGAGTCTACACTTGAAGGCTGAGATGAAACTACACACCCCCAGGATGAGAGAGAGATAGACAACACACACCGACGCACACAGAGGAGGAATACACACATCCAGAGTGCAAATTAGGATACACAAAGACACACACTAACACACACACACACACACACTCCACTAGGTACACCTTAAGAGAGTGGTGCGGAGGGTAATGGCAGTGTCACACATTGAGATAGACAGAGCAGAAGAGGTGGAGCAGTCTGGAAGAGAGGAGTATTTAAAGGAGGGGATCCTCTGGGGAGGGGAGGAGGAGACAGGCCCCTGTAGGGAGGAGAGGAGACACTGTGAAAGCACAGATCACACACTATGGAATGGAGAGCAGGTGGGGCGGAAAACAACCAGCCTCACTCTGCCACTCTCAGTCCCCCATGGGCCACACACAAACACGCCCGCGTTCACATGCATACCTGCCTCAATTCCTACCACATATACCTGCGTTAATAGCAATTAAACCAAAACGACCTGTCTATCTCAACACTGACATCACCTTGACATATTCTAGTAGTGTGTTACAGCTGAAAAAGTTGATCTATCCTCACAGGGGGCACTAGTGTATGTAGGTAGGCAACATACACCATCACTGCCTCTATCATACCCACCTTATTGCCTTTACCTTATCTTGCCCCCTTTACCTACCTCCATGACACTAACTGGCTCTGACATACACACCCACACATTCAGAGAAACAAACACATGAAACGTCAAACCTCTCTATGGCAGAATGCACACATTTACAAGTGCTTTGGGAGGCAGAAAGAGTCTGATATGCTTTTGGCTATAAATCCAAGCAAGAAATATACTTCATATCCCATATGAGTCATCTTCACAAACAGAATCTCTCTCTCTCTCTCTCTCTCTCTCATACAATCTCTCCTTTTTTCCTTCTAATGCTCAACCTCCCTCGCTCTTACCAATCTCCATCAACTCTCTCTCTCTCTCTCTCTCTCTCTCTCTCTCTCTCTCTCTCTCTCTCTCTCTCTCTCTCTCTCTGTCCTCTCTCTCTCTCTGTCCTCTCTCTCTCTCTGTCCTCTCTCTCTCTCTCTGTCCTCTCTCTCTCTGTCCTCTCTCTCTGTCCTCTCTCTGTCCTCCCTCTCATTTAAGGGCTTTATTGGCATTGGAAATGTATGTTAACATTGCCAAAGCAAGTGAAGTAGATAGCAAACAAAAGTGAAATAAACAATAAATATTAACAGTAAACATTACACTCGGAAGTTCCAAAAGAATAAAGACATTTCAAATGTCTTAATATGTATATATACAGTGTTGTAACAACGTGCAAATAGTTAAAGTCCAAATGGAAAAATAAATAAATATAAATATGGGTTGTATTTACAATGGTGTTTGTTCTTCACTGGTTGCCCTTTTCTTGTGGCAACAGGTCACAAATCTTGCTGCAGTGTTGGCACACTGTGGTTTTTCACCCAGTAGATACAGTGGGGAAAAAAAGTATTTAGTCAGCCACCAATTGTGCAAGTTCTCCCACTTAAAAAGATGAGAGAGGCCTGTAATTTTCATCATAGGTACACGTCAACTATGACAGACAAATTGAGAAAGAAATTCCAGAAAATCACATTGTAGGATTTTTAATGAATTTATTTGCAAATTATGGTGGAAAATAAGTATTTGGTCAATAACAAAAGTTTCTCAATACTTTGTTATATATCCTTTGTTGGCAATGACACAGGTCAAATGTTTTCTGTAAGTCTTCACAAGGTTTTCACACACTGTTGCTGGTATTTTGGCCCATTCCTCCATGCAGATCTCCTCTAGAGCAGTGATGTTTTGGGGCTGTCGCTGGGCAACACGGACTTTCAACTCCCTCCAAAGATTTTCTATGGGATTGAGATCTGGAGACTGGCTAGGCCACTCCAGGACCTTGAAATGCTTCTTACGAAGCCACTCCTTCGTTGCCCGGGCGGTGTGTTTGGGATCATTGTCATGCTGAAAGACCCAGCCACGTTTCATCTTCAATGCCCTTGCTGATGGAAGG
This sequence comes from Coregonus lavaretus, assembly GCF_964263955.1. Classification (NCBI taxonomy): domain Eukaryota; kingdom Metazoa; phylum Chordata; class Actinopteri; order Salmoniformes; family Salmonidae; genus Coregonus; species Coregonus lavaretus. The sequence goes on along the minus strand of NC_139992.1, from coordinate 68,871,675 downwards.
AGGTTTTCACTCAAAATCTCACGATACATGGCCCCATTCATTCTTTCCTTTACACGGATCAGTCGTCCTGGTCCCTTTGCAGAAAAACAGCCCCAAAGCATGATGTTTCCACCCCCATGCTTCACAGTAGGTATGGTGTTCTTTGGATGCAACTCAGCATTCTTTGTCCTCCAAACACGACGAGTTGAGTTTTTACCAAAAAGTTCTATTTTGGTTTCATCTGACCATATGACATTCTCCCAATCCTCTTCTGGATCATCCAAATGCACTCTAGCAAACTTCAGACGGGCCTGGACATGTACTGGCTTAAGCAGGGGGACACGTCTGTCACTGCAGGATTTGAGTCCCTGGCGGCGTAGTGTGTTACTGATGGTAGGCTTTGTTACTTTGGTCCCAGCTCTCTGCAGGTCATTCACTAGGTCCCCCCGTGTGGTTCTGGTTCTTGTGATCATTTTGACCCCACGGGGTGAGATCTTGCGTGGCGCCCCAGATCGAGGGAGATTATCAGTGGTCTTGTATGTCTTCCATTTTCTAATAATTGCTCCCACAGTTGATTTCTTCAAACCAAGCTGCTTACCTATTGCAGATTCAGTCTTCCCAGCCTGGTGCAGGTCTACAATTTTGTTTCTGGTGTCCTTTGACAGCTCTTTGGTCTTGGCCATAGTGGAGTTTGGAGTGTGACTGTTTGAGGTTGTGGACAGGTGTCTTTTATACTGATAACAAGTTCAAACAGGTGCCATTAATACAGGTAACGAGTGGAGGACAGAGGAGCCTCTTAAAGAAGAAGTTACAGGTCTGTGAGAGCCAGAAATCTTGCTTGTTTGTAGGTGACCAAATACTTATTTTCCACCATAATTTGCAAATAAATTCATTAAAAATCCTACAATGTGATTTTCTGGATTTTTTTTCTCAATTTGTCTGTCATAGTTGACGTGTACCTATGATGAAAATTACAGGCCTCTCTCATCTTTTTAAGTGGGAGAACTTGCACAATTGGTGGCTGACTAAATACTTTTTTTCCCCACTGCAAGGGAGTTTATCAAAATTGGGTTTGTTTTGTAATTATTTGTGGATCTCTAATCTGAGGGAAATATGTGTCTCTAATATGGTCATACATTTGGCAGCTCAGTTTCCACCTCATTTTGTGGGCGGTGTGCACATAGCCTGTCTTCTCGCGAGAGCCAGGTCTGCCTACGGCGGCCTTTCTCAATAGCAAGGCTATGCTCACTGAGTCTGTACATAGTCAAAGCTTTCCTTAAGTTTGGGTCAGTGACAGTGGTCAGGTATTTTGCCACTGTACTCTCTGTTTAGGGCCAAATAGCATTCTAGTTTGCTCTGTTTTTTTGATAATTCTTTCCAATGTGTCAAGTAATTCTCCTTTTGTTTTCTCATGATTTGGTTGGGTCTAATTATCTTGTTGTTGTTGTCCTGGGGCTCTGTGGGGTCTGTTTGTGAACAGAGCCCCAGGACCAGCTTACTTAGGGGACTCTTCTCCAAGTTCATCTCTCTGTAGGTGATGGCTTTGTTATGGAAGGTTTGGGAATCGCTTCCTTTTAAGTGGTTATAGAATTGAATGGCTCTTTTCTGGATTTTGATAATTAGCGGGTATTGGCCTAATTCTGCTCTGCATACATTATTTGGTGTTTTTCATTGTACACTGAGGATATTTTTGCAGAATTCTACATGCAGAGTCTCAATTTGGTGTTTGTCCCATTTTGTGAATTCTTGGTTGGTGAGTGGACCCAAGACCTCACAACCATAAAGGGCAATGGGTTTTATAACTGATTCAAGTATTTTTTGCCAGATCCTAATTGTTATGTCGAATTTTATGTTCCTTTTCATGGCATAGAAGGCCCTTCTTGCCTTATCTCTCAGATCGTTACCTGTGGCGCTGATGTTTAGGCCGAGGTATGTTTAGTTTTTTGTGTGCTCTAGGGCAACGGTGTCTAGATGGAATTTGTATATGTGGTCCTGGCAACTGGACCTTTTTTTGGAACACCATTATTTTTGTCTTACTGAGATTTACTGTCAGGGCCCAGGTCTGACAGAATCTGTGCAGAAGATCTAGGTGCTGCTGTAGGCCCTCCTTGGTTGGTGACAGAAGCACCAGATCATCAGCAAACCGTAGACATTTGACTTCAGATTCTAGTAGGGTGAGGCCGGGTGCTGCAGACTGTTCTAGTGCCCTCGCCAATTCGTTGATATATATGTTGAAGAGGGTGGGGCTTAAATTGCATCCCTGAAATGTGTGCTTTTTGCCAATTTTAACCGCACACTTATTGTTTGTGTACATGGATTTTATAATGTTGTATGTTTTTCCCCCAACCCCACTTTCCATCAATTTGTATAGCAGACCCTCATGCCAAATTGAGTCAAAAGCTTTTTTGATATCAACAAAGCATGAGAAGACTTTGCCTTTGTTTTGTTTTGTTTGTTTGTCGATTAGGGTGTGCAGGGGAAATACGTGGTCTGTCGTACGGTAATTTGGTAAAAAGCCAATTTGACATTTGCTCAGTACATTGTTTTCACTGAGGAAATGAACTAGTCCGTTGTTAATGATAACGCAGAGGATTTTCCCAAGGTTGCTGTTGACGCATATCCCACAGTAGTTATTGGGGTCAAATTTGTCTCCACTATTGTGGATTGGGGTGATCAGTCCTTGGTTCCAAATATTGGGGAAGATGCCAGAGCTAAGGATGATGTTAAAGAGTTTAAGTATAGCCAATTGGAATTTGTGGTCTGTATATTTTATCATTTCATTGAGGATACCATCAACACCACAGGCCTTTTTGGGTTGGAGGGTTTGTATTTTGTCCTGTAGTTCATTCAATGTAATTGGAGAATCCAGTGGGTTTTGGATGTCTTTAATAGTTGATTCTAAGATTTGCATTTGATCATGTTTATTTTTTTGCTGTTTGTTCTTTGTTATAGGGCCAAAAAGATTGGAGAAGTGGTTTACCCATACATCTCCGTTTTGGATAGATAGCTCTTCGTGTTGTTGTTTCTTTAGTGTTTTCCAATTTTCCCAGAAGTGGCTAGAGTCTATGGTTTCTTCAATTACATTGAGCTGATTTCTGACATGCTGTTCCTTCTTTTTCCCGTAGTGTATTTCTGTATTGTTTTAGTGATTCACCATAGTGAAGGCGTAGGCTCAGGTTTTCTGGGTCTCTATGTTTTTGGTTGGATAGGTTTCTCAATTTCTTTCTTAGGTTTTTGCATTCTTCATCAAACCATTTGTCACTGTTGTTACTTTTCTTCGGTTTTCTGTTAGAGATTTTTAGATTTGATAGTGAAGCTGAGTGGTCAAATATACTGTTTAGGTTTTCTACTGCCAAGTTTACACCTTCACTATTACAGTGGAACGTTTTGTCCAGGAAGTTGTCTAAAAGGGATTGAATTTGTTGTTGCCTAATTGTTTTTTGGTAGGTTTCGACACTACTTTCCTTCTATCTATAGCATTTCTTAATATTATTCAGTTCCTTTGGCTTTGATGGCTCATGATTGAGTATTGCTCTGTTCAAGTAGACTGTGATTTTGCTGTGGTCTGATAGGGGTGTCAGTGGGCTGACTGTGAACGCTCTGAGAGACTGGGTTGAGGTCAGTGATAAAGTAGTCTACAGTACTACTGCCAAGAGATGAGCTATTGGTGTACCTACCATAGGAGTCCCCTCGAAGCCTACCATTGACTATGTACATACCCAGCGTGCGACAGAGCTGCAGGAGTTGTTTGTTGGTTATGTTGTCGTAGTTGTGCCTAGGGGGGCATATGGGGGAGGGAATGCTGTCACCTCCAGGTAGGTGTTTGTCAGGTTCTTGTCCAGTTCTGGCATTTAGGTTGCCACAGACTAGTACATATCCCTAGGTCTAGAAATGATTGATTTCCCCCTCCACGATGGAGAAGCTTTCTTCATTAAAGTATTGGGATTCTAGTGGGGGGATATAGGTAGCACACAGGAGGACATTTTTCTCCGTTGAGATCATTTCTAGGCAAATGTAAAATATTCCTGTTTTGATTAATTTAATAGAGTGAATTAGGTCTGCTCTATACCAAATTAGCATACCCCCTGAGTCCCTTCCCTATTTCACACCTGGTAGACGGGACTACCAGCTCTCTGTAACCTAGAGGGCAACGGGTGGGTCTCTCTCTCTCTCTCTCTCTCTCTCCCCCTCTCTCCCTCCCTCCCTGACAGCATCTTATACTTTTTTTCACACCAACAGCCCACGCACATCGAGTGCCAGCAGGTCTTGCATGGCGAACCGATTCCCCCTAATGCCTCCGAGCCCCTAGAACCCCGACCATCATCTTAGCAGGCGCGACCGCTTCATGACCTAAACCCCTCTGCGTTGCTGACACACACACACAAAAACAGGTCCATCCCCACTGAAAGATGATGACAAGGAGGACAGCCAGTACCAGAGGGCACGCAATGATCCAAAGGTTAACCGTGACGCGTTAGCAACTCATTTGGGAGCCATTTTGGGTCATAGTCCTGTATTTCAAATAAAAAGTCTAAAAACATGTAGCAGACTGTGTACCACAGTTCCTGCTAGAGGAGAGAAAGAGGAGGCAAGCATTTTTTTATTTTATTTTTATTCTTCCGCCTACTCACCTTGCCTTCATCCTTTGGGCTGTCACTCAGATGGACCACGGGCCCTGGATGTGCTTTAGTTGCTCTGTGAACGAGAGGAGAGAGAAAAGCTTTATCAGGTTATGAGCATGAGTGCAGAGGTTTCAGAATGATAGTCAAGGGAGTGTGTGACTGGCTGCCATCCAGTTAACCTGAATCTATTTGCATCTGCTGTACCAAATAGATAGACGCTCCAGACCACAGAGCACCAGCAGAATGTCATAGTAACCAGTGACCTTTAGCACCCAGCACCAGAATCAACCAGCCGTTCACTATTAGACATCACCATACAATGTACAAGCCCTGCAATAGACTAGAGTCCAGGGGGTGTACTTGTACATGAAGCTGCCTCACACTACAGAAACAGGAGACAGGCTCCTACACCTATGAGCCGTTATGACTCGCACAAGCCAAGGCTAGTGCAAGGCTACTTACTTAATTACTTACTTATACAATGCACTGTGCCAGCATACTCCAGTTAAAAGGTTTATGTCCTCCTGAACCCTGACCTTTTGTTTCTTGGCAACAACTGTACCCTGGATGGTAGTCATTCCTGAGTAGAATGACTCTGAGGCAATGACATCTCTGGCAGGGTTTTATATATTTTATTTTACCAGCCAGATCAATTAAGAACACATTTTTATTTACAATGAAGGCCTGGAAATCATTTGACAGCACATTGCCTGCAGCCTGATCAGTGTCTCTCAGGGAGGGTGCAGGATTAAAGAAAACATCAGTATTGTCTTTGGGAATAGAATGAAATATGATAAATCAGACTGTTACAGTGCCTTCCAAAAGTATTCACCCCCCTTGGCATTTTTCCTATTTTGTTGCATTACAACCTGTAATTTAAATTGATTTTTATTTGGATTTCATGTAATGGACATACACAAAATAGTCCAAATTGGTGAAGTGAAATGAAAAAAATAACTTGATTCAGAAAATTCAAAACAATTAATAACAGAAAAGTGGTGCGTGCATATGTATTCACCCCCTTTGCTATGAAGCCCCTAAATAAGATCTGGTGCAACCAATTACCTTCAGAAGTCAAATAAAGTCCACCTGTGTGCAATCTAAGTGTCACATGATCTCAGTATATATACACCTGTTCTGAAAGGCCTCAGAGTCTGCAACACCGCTAAGCAAGGGGCAGCACCAAGCAAGCGGCACCATGAAGACCAAGGAGCTCAACAAACAGGTCAGGGACAAAGTTGTGGAGAAGTACAGATCAGGGTTGGGTTATAAAGAAATATCCGAAACTTTGAACATCCCACGGAGCACCATTAAATCCATTATTTAAAAAATTGAAAGAATATGGCACCATAACAAACCTGCCAAGAGAAGGCCGCCCACCAAAAGTCACAGACCAGGCAAGGAGGGCATTAATCAGAGAGGCAACAAAGAGACCAAAGATAACCCTGAAGGAGCTGCAAAGCTCCACAGCGGAGATTGGAGTATCTGTCTATGGGACCACTTTAAGCCGTACACTCCACAGAGCTGGGCTTTACGGAAGAGTGGCCAGAAAAAGCCATTGCTTAAAGAAAGAAATAAGCAAACACGTTTGGTGTTCGACAAAAGGCATGTGGGAGACTCCCCAAACAAATGGAAGGTACTCTGGTCAGATGAGACTAAAATTGAGCTTTTTGCCAATCAAGGAAAAAGCTATGTCTGGCGCAAACCAAACACCTCTCATCACCCCGAGAACACCATCCCCACAGTGAAGCATGGTGGTGGCAGCATCATGCTGTGGGGATGTTTTTCATCGGCAGGGACTGGGAAACTGGTCAGAATTGAAGGAATGATGGATGGCGTTAAATACAGGGAAATTCTTGAGGGAAACCTGTTTCAGTCTTCCAGAGATTTGAGACTGGGACGGAGGTTCACCTTCCAGCAGGACAATGACCCTAAGCATACTGCTAAAGCAACACTCAAGTGGTTTAAGTGGAAACATGTAAATGTCTTGGAATGGCCTAATCAAAGCCCAGACCTCAATCCAATTGAGAATCTGTGGTATGACTTAAAGATTGCTGTACACCAGCGGAACCCATCCAACTTGAAGGAGCTGGAGCAGTTTTGCCTTGAAGAATGGGCAAACATCCCAGTGGCTAGATGTGCCAAGCTTATAGAGCCATACCCCAAGAGACTTGCAGCTGTAATTGCTGCAAAAGGTGGCTCTACAATGTATTGATGTCACGCCCTGGCTCTGGGGACTCTTATATGTTGAGCCAGGGTGTTAGTTTCTATGTTTAGTGTTCCATGTTCATGTTCTAGTTCATGTGTTTCTATGTTGGCCGGGGTGGTTCCCAATCAGAGGCAGCTGTGGCTTGTTGTCTCTGATTGGGAACCATACTTAGGCAGCCTGTTTTGCACTTGTCATTGGTGGGATCTTGTTCCGGAGAGGTTTGTGTTTTGTTAACCTTAGGACTTCACGTATCGTTTTGTTGTTTTGTTAATTGTTGAAAAGTACTCATTAAAGGATGTACGCATATCACGCTGCGCCTTGGTCCGTTGCTTACGACGATCGTGACAATTGACTTGGGGGGGGGGGGGTGAATAGTTATGCACGCTCAAGTTTTCTGTTTTTTTGTCTTATTTCTTGTTTGTTTCACAATAAAAAATATTTTGCATCTTCAAAGTGGTAGGCATGTTGTGTAAATCAAATGATACAAACTCCCAAAAAAATCCATTTTAATTCCAGGTTGTAAGGCAACAAAATAGGAAAAATGCTAAGAGGGGTGAATACTCTCGCAAGCCACTGTATGTTCATGGTTGTATTCTTTTGTCTGACAAATTATTGGTTTATAAATCACGGTCTAGGTGAAGGAAAGTGATATTGAAATGTGCTTTCACCATGTTGATATTGCAAAGTAAAGGCTGTGTTGAATTGACTTGAGAGAAAGAAGGGACTCAGATTTCTTACAGCTTTACAGGGTATGAATTGCATAGAGTTGCTTCAGCAACATTTCGTTAACACAGTGCAAGGTAAACACTTCACACAACAGCCAGACAGACAGAGAGAAACCTGGACTGGCCTGACCCTAGCTCTCACCACGGAATGCTAGCCCAGGCAGAATCACAGCCTCTCTTTGTCTGAAGTCGGCAGCTGTGAGGCAGGCAAACCCAATCAGAGGAGACTGGCCACAGATTACCACCGCTGTCGGGAAACGCACAGACACCTTGTGCTCCGGCAGGTCCTGGGGTGCCATGGCAACACTAGAACCCAGTGGGTCTGTTGTTGTCGGCTGGTGAGCTCATCTATTATAAGCCATTACAAAAACACATGTTCTCAATTCATCACAAAGACATTAGAATGCATTATTTCTGCTGATTCTTTTAGCCTTCACATCTCTATACCCTTTTGACATTTTTATGAAATTGCACTCCCTCAGCCTTCTTCGCTTTGCTATCGGTTGTTGTTTGTTTGATTCCACCATGTACAGTGGGGGAAAAAAGTATTTAGTCAGCCACCAATTGTGCAAGTTCTCCCACTTAAAAAGATGAGAGAGGCCTGTAATTTTCATCATAGGTACACGTCAACCATGACAGACAAATTGAGAAGAAAAAAAATCCAGAAAATCACATTGTAGGATTTTTAATGAATGTATTTGCAAATAATGGTGGAAAATAAGTATTTGGTCACCTACAAACAAGCAATATTTCTGGCTCTCACAGACCTGTAACTTCTTCTTTAAGAGGCTCCTCTGTCCTCCACTCGTTACCTGTATTAATGTTACCTGTTTGAACTTGTTATCAGTATAAAAGACACCTGTCCACAACCTCAAACAGTCACACTCCAAACTCCACTATGGCCAAGACCAAAGAGCTGTCAAAGGACACCAGAAACAAAATTGTAGACCTGCACCAGGCTGGGAAGACTGAATCTGCAATAGGTAAGCAGCTTGGTTTGAAGAAATCAACTGTGGGAGCAATTATTAGGAAATGGAAGACATACAAGACCACTGATAATCTCCCTCGATCTGGGGCGCCACGCAAGATCTCACCCCGTGGGGTCAAAATGATCACAAGAACGGTGAGCAAAAATCCCAGAACCACACGGGGGGACCTAGTGAATGACCTGCAGAGAGCTGGGACCAAAGTAACAAAGCCTACCATCAGTAACACACTACGCCACCAGGGACTCAAATCCTGCAGTGCCAGACGTGTCCCCCTGCTTAAGCCAGTACATGTCCAGGCCCGTCTGAAGTTTGCTAGAGTGCATTTGGATGATCCAGAAGAGGATTGGGAGAATGTCATATGGTCAGATGAAACCAAAATAGAACTTTTTGGTAAAAACTCAACTCGTCGTGTTTGGAGGACAAAGAATGCTGAGTTGCATCCAAAGAACACCATACCTACTGTGAAGCATGGGGGTGGAAACATCATGCTTTGGGGCTGTTTTTCTGCAAAGGGACCAGGACGACTGATCCGTGTAAAGGAAAGAATGAATGGGGCCATGTATCGTGAGATTTTGAGTGAAAACTTCCTTCCATCAGCAAGGGCATTGAAGATGAAACGTGGCTGGGTCTTTCAACATGACAATGATCCCAAACACACCGTCCGGGCAACGAAGGAGCGGCTTCATAAGAAGCATTTCAAGGTCCTGGAGTGGCCTAGCCAGTCTCCAGATCTCAACCCCATAGAAAATCTTTGGAGGGAGTTGAAAGTCCGTGTTGCCCAGCAACAGCCCCAAAACATCACTGCTCTAGAGGAGATCTGCATGGAGGAATGGGCCAAAATACCAGCAACAGTGTGTGAAAACCTTGTGAAGACTTACAGAAAACGTTTGACCTGTGTCATTGCCAACAAAGGGTATATAACAAAGTATTGAGAAACTTTTGTTATTGACCAAATACTTATTTTCCACCATAATTTGCAAATAAATTCATAAAAAATCCTACAATGTGATTTTCTGGAATTTCTTTTCTCATTTTGTCTGTCATAGTTGACGTGTACCTATGATGAAAATTACAGCCCTCTCTCATCTTTTTAAGTGGGAGAACTTGCACAATTGGTGGCTGACTAAATACTTTTTTTCCCCACTGTATGTATTGTGTTGCTGCAAAATGAATTGCCTCATTGAGGAAATTAAAGTTTTCTGAATCTCAATCCTTTCATTATAATCCTTGAAAGAGGTTCTGCGGGACTGAGTCTCAATGAAAACACAACAGTTTTAACACCCTTAAATTGGTCTGTGTTGGGTTTGGATCTCACCCTGATATAGTGTGTCATGGTAAAAACGTGGCTCCCCTGAGGGAGAGGTCACCACACCGATCTGTCTGTCCGAGCGTCCTCCTTTTCGCAGACTCATCACTCTGCCAGCCTGCACACACACACACACACGCGCATTCACACACACACACACACACACACTGCCAGCCTTTGGAGCTGTAGGAGCTGCAGGGGGCCGGGCAGGTTTAGGTTGGCTTTGCTCGGTCGGCATGGTAACGGTGGGATGGGAAGACGAGGAGCCACCAGCAGGGGAAATATCTATATCCTGTTGAGAAGATCCCACCCCGTCTGAAAAGGGCCTCGACCGTCTACGCTGACACATTAATTATTCAACCAATACCCAGAATTCTCCTGTCACAGAGTGCACATACACAATGGGAGAACCTCAATTGCATACTCCTCTCTCCTCGCCTCCTTCTCAAAACCCTTTGGAGGAGAAGGTCAGATGGGAGGGACCTTTGGGTTTCTCATTCAATGGGCTTTGAGGAGGCGGCGAGGAGAGAGGACACGAGGAGTATGCAATTGAGATTCCCCCAGAGAATATCCAACCATGAGAGCACAGGCGAAATGACCATTTTATTTCATGTTTGTTTTTCAGTTGAGCACGCTTTGTCTGGCAATGAAAAGGAAAAGATAATGAAAATCATTATTTCTTCGGGGCTCACAAAGGATTACGCTATTTCCTGTCCCTCGGCCTGCTGAGGGTGTGAATAATTTCTTTAGAGCAGGATTACAAAAGTATTACTCCTGAAAGATCCCAGACAAAAGAGACAATTATAAAATACTGTAGGTTGCATTAGTCATTTTCCCTCTCTTTGTGGTATGTGTGTGAGTAGGTTTCATGGTCGTTTACAGACGGGACGGACCAAGGCGCAGCGTGATATGCGTACATGTTTATTTTAATGAATAAACAACCGACAAAACAATAAACAAACGAAACGTGAAGTCCAAGGTAGAACACAAAACATACCTACACGGAAACAAGATCCCACAACCCCCTAGTGCCAATAGGCTACCTAAGTATTGTCCCCAATCAGAGACAACGAGCGACAGCTGCCTCTGATTGGGAACCACACCGGCCAACATAGATCTAGACGATCTAGATCTAAACCTAGAAAACACAACATAGAACATACCACACAGAAAATACACACCCTGACTCAACAAATACGAGTCCCCAGAGTCAGGGCGTGACAGTGGGGGTGGGCATGTTCTGTGATGACAAAATTAAAGGCCGATGTGACACACCTGAAGTGGATAGGGCATGATGACAAAGTACAGAAAGTACAGAAAGAAAAGCCTGCACAAGGTACAGTGAGGGAAAAAAGTATTTGATCCCCTGCTGATTTTGTACGTTTGCCCACTGACAAATAAATGATCAGTCTATAATTTTAATGGTAGGTTTATTTGAACAGTGAGAGACAGAATAACAACAAAATAATCCAGAAAAACGCATGTCAAAAATGTTATAAATTGATTAGCATTTTAATGAGGGAAATAAGTATTTGACCCCTCTGCAAAACATTACTTTGTACTTGGTGGCAAAACCCTTGTTGGCAATCACAGAGGTCAGGAGTTTCTTGTAGTTGGCCACCAGGTTTGCACACATCTCAGGAGGGATTTTGTCCCACTCCTCTTTGCAGATCTTCTCCAAGTCATTAAGGTTTCGAGGCTGACGTTTGGCAACTCGAACCTTCAGCTCCCTCCACAGATTTTCTATGGGATTAAGGTCTGGAGACTGGCTAGGCCACTCCAGGACCTTAATGTGCTTCTTCTTGAGCCACTCCTTTGTTGCCTTGGCCGTGTGTTTTGGGTCATTGTCATGCTGGAATACCCATCCACGACCCATTTTCAATGCCCTGGCTGAGGGAAGGAGGTTCTCACCAAAGATTTGACGGTACATGGCCCCGTCCATCGTCCCTTTGATGCGGTGAAAGTTGTCCTGTCCCCTTAGCAGAAAAACACACCAAACGCATAATGTTTCCACCTCCATGTTTGACGGTGGGGATGGTGTTCTTGGGGTCATAGGCAGCATTCCTCCTCCTCCAAACACGGCGAGTTGAGTTGATGCCAAAGAGCTCGATTTTGGTCTCATCTAACCACAACACTTTCACCCAGTTCTCCTCTGAATCATTCAGATGTTCATTGGCAAACTTCAGACGGGCATGTATATGTGCTTTCTTGAGCAGGGGGACCTTGCGGGCGCTGCAGGATTTCAGTCCTTCACGGCGTAGTGTGTTACCAATTGTTTTCTTGGTGACTATGGTCCCAGCTGCCTTGAAATCATTGACAAGATCCTCCCGTGTAGTTCTGGGCTGATTCCTCACCGTTCTCATGATCATTGCAACTCCATGAGGTGAGATCTTGCATGGAGCCCCAGGCCGAGGGAGATTGACAGTTCTTTGTGTTTCTTCCATTTGCGAATAATCACACCAACTGTTGTCACCTTCTCACCAAGATGCTTGGCGATGGTCTTGTAGCCCATTCCAGCCTTGTGTAGGTCTACAATCTTGTCCCTGACATCCTTGGAGAGCTCTTTGGTCTTGGCCATGGTGGAGAGTTTGGAATCTGATTGATTGATTGCTTCTGTGGACAGGTGTCTTTTATACAAGTAACCAACTGAGATTAGGAGCACTCCCTTTAAGAGTGTGCTCCTAATCTCAGCTCATTACCTGTATAAAAGACACCTGGGAGCCAGAAATCTTTCTGAATGAGAGGGGTTCAAATACTTATTTCCCTCATTAAAATGCAAATCAATTCATAAAATTTTTGACATGTGTTTTTCTGGATTTTTTGTTTGTTATTCTGTCCCTCACTGTTCAAATAAACCTACCATTAAAATTATAGACTGATCATGTCTTTGTCAGTGGGCAAACGTACAAAATCAGCAGGGGATCAAATACTTTTTTCCCTCACTGTATATGCTGTTCCTGTGCTTCATTCCTGCATCCTGCCTCGGCCCAGCAGGTTGAGGTTGAAGGATATAATGGGCATTTTGTATTTATATAATATTTTCAGTAGAATAACTATTTTTAATTGAATACACACCATTACAGGACTATGTGTACATTTAGAGGGTAGCTGGAATCTATATTGCAGTTCTACCAAGTATTCATACCACTTACACATCTGTATGAGATGTTTTGACAGAAAGTAAGCTGAGAGAAATTTGGGAAGTGCATAACTCCACATGATCTCTATTCACCGGATGGCCTCTAGTATTAGAGATGATGAGGATAGATGGTAAGTTGGCCAAACATCAACATGAGAAGTGGAGGAAACAGAGCGGGGTGAATGAGGCTCCGGCCTTTGGGACTAGGCGCTCCTGTGTCAATATTTGCTGTCCCTGCAGTAACGACAGTCACAGTGGCGGTGCACTCCTCTCTCTGTCGACACAAAAATTGAATAATCTCAAATGCATACTCCTTGCATCCTCTCTCCTCGCCTCCTTCTCAAAACCCATTGGTGGAGGAGGTCAGAGGGGAGTGACCTCCTCTCTCTCTCTCTCTCTCTCACTCTCTCACTCAAAGCCTGGCGGTGACAAACTAATTTCCCAACAGCCTCTGGTCCCCCAGGCAGCCAAGTTGAGTAGAAACATGGCTATTCACACTCACCCTGCTAAGCCTGTCATTGCCCCACTCTCTCACACACACACGTGTATCTCTGCACAGCGACTTCAACAGACAAGATACCAAAACAGTTTTTTATTTGCTGCGGTAACCATGAGTTCTTCTCCACCCATCTTCTCTCAGGTATCAGGCATCACTCCTCTTGTGCCTCACTAGATTGACTAGTGAAAAGACTAACATACAAGAGGACGTGGAGGGAGGAGGAGGAGGTGGGAAGAACAGGGGGAGAGGAGGGGGGAACGGTAGCATGTGTCTCTTGTTATCAGACGTGTGCATGGGTTCCACCCCTCAGGGATTTCTGTCTCAATTTAGGCTGCTGCCAAAACCGGCAGGCGTTAACCAGTGAGATTGCATTAGACTGATAAACTCAGGCCTAATTAGAAAATAATGGGCTCATTAAGGAAACACACAAGCCATTACTGCGGTCATTCAAAGGTATATGAAATCAGAGAGCGACTGCTCGCACAAGGAGCTACATACAGAACAGTAAACGTTCTGAATTAACAATCCCACGTCAATATGACTCATATTTGAATAGCTGATCCGTCTTTTTATCTATTCCTCACACAAAAGCGTCTTTGCCAAATCTTTTTATTTTTGCGTTCCTTTGTCATACAACACTTTGGACATTTCTGTCTTGTGAAATATGACGGGGAGTGAGGTAGGAGCCCCTGTGTGTTCTTAATGAAGCTATGTTCCCATCAGGCTTCCCGCTTTCTTCTTTGATTTGAGGCTGTGCTTTTCTTTCCCTGGTTTTATTACACAGACACTAAATGTAAGTGGGGGGGGGGGGGGGGGGGGGGGGTGCGAGAGAGAGAGAGAGAGAGAGAGAGAGAGAGAGAGAGAGAGAGAGAGAGAGAGAGAGAGAGAGAGAGAGAGAGAGATAGTTGTGAGTGGTTGATTGATGCTTCCCAGTAGCCAGAATGAAGTGGGTCTATTGTCTTTGCAACCCATTGGGGGAATCAGCCAGCATGCTAGTGTGATGTTTATGTGTCCAATCCTGCCAGCCTTGCAGCTCAATTGGGATTAATGCAGTGTACTTGCCGTGTCTCTCACTTCTGATAATGGGAAAGCAAATTCACTGCTCAGTCAATACTCAGGAGGGCGGGGAGATACACACATCATGTAATGAGTGTTTTGGCACGGGCTTACAGTCTTTTAGGAAAAGAGTAATCCACAGAAAAGCTCCACTTTAATAAATTATGTGTGTCTTAGTGTGTGTGTGTGTGTGTGTGTTGAGCTGGACATCTGTATAATAACTTATCCTCCACCTCAATTTAAGTTAAAGTTCCAATGCAACCGTTTTTATCTCAATATCAAATCATTTCTCGGTAACAATTAACGTTAAGTACCTTACTGTGATTGTTTTCAATTAAAATGGTCAAAAAGAAACAAAAATAGCTTCTTAGCAAAGAGCAATTCCTCAAGCAAGAATTTTGCTAGGACTGTCTTGGAGTGGTCTGAGTGGGGAGGGGAAAACTGAAAACTAGCTGTTATTGGCAGAGAGGTTTGGAACTCTCTTTCTTATTGGTCTACTAAATAATTTACTGTCTGATGATGTCACCAGCTAGGCCAAAACTCCCTCCGACCAAAACAGATTGAGATTTCAGTTGGTCTTTTCAAACAGCTCTTACACCTCATAGTGTGGAAATATATTTTAAAAAACACACGAAAATAAAATTTCTGACTGCACTGGGCCTTTAAGCCTGAAAGTGCATATGGTAAATGTAATGAAAATAAACATTGGGGATATGGATTTTGCTGTTCCAATTTAATACTGGTGCAAGGTCTTATTTAGTTCCACCATAAGCACACGGAAACACACACACACGTTAACACATACACACACACATATCAGCTCCTCACACACCTCCGTCCTACTCGAGTATGACTGAGTGGGAAAAAACAAATCTCATTCTTTCCCCTCCGCAGTTCATTTCCATTAGAGGCATGTTTGATGATTTCCCTGTGAAGGAACACAGTGTGTGTGTGTGTGTGTGTGTGTGTGTGTGTGTGTGTGTGTGTGTGTGTGTGTGTGTGTGTGTGTGCTTGTGTGAACCTCATCTTCATGCATACTGAGTGGAAAGCACTTCAGCACAGTCAAACAATACAGGCTTCATTGGCTCTGTTTAAACATGTTGAGGAGAAGGAAACATTATTGTTCAATTTTTATTGAACTACTCTTTAAAACCCACTTAACGCATCGTTCACTGCACTGTATGCCTCTGCATGTTAAGTAGTCGTAGCTATTGCATGAGCACAATCTAACACTGCCGACATTGGCAAAGTGAGTAAAGTTAGTTTGCCAAACCTTCAGCTAGGATTAGTTGACAAATGACTTGACGTGGCAGTGTAAGAGGTTTTAGGATAGAACGAGGGTGACAGGTAGCCTAGCGGTTAAGAGTATTGGGCCAGTAACCAAAAGGTCGCTGGTTCGAATCTCGCGCTTACTAGGTGTTGAGCAAGGCACTCAATCATAGTCGCTCTGGATAAGAATGTCTGCTAAATGACTGAAATGTAAAATTAATGGCAACAACTGCTGACGACCATGTAAGGGAAAATCGACAAGGGGCTATGCGTTCTCTGGAAAATAATGCACAATGTGAAAGGTATGTGCCACGACGCACAGTGGAGTGGCACTCACCTTCTGCAGAGTTGCATTATTTTCTGAGAACGCATGGAGCCCTGTGTTGATTATCTTGTTTATATCACGGCTATAATTTAACACATTTGCAGCTAGAAATGTGTTATTTTGCCGGTATAATTGTGTTCAACATCCACTGAAGTAGCTAGCAAGTTTACTAGATAGCTATAGTAGTTGCATTGGTAAAGAAACAAACAGACATGCTAGTTTAGCTAACCAAACCATTAGTCCTCCTAAATATTAGCTTGCTATTTTGAAATCAAATATTCAACAATGACAATAATGTTTTCAATTAGATTTTTGCTTTCAAAGGCAGCCAAACACATGAATGTTTGACAACACTGTTGGTTATTGCCATGCATTACAGAGAAATAATGCATACTAGAAACGAGCCAATCAGAAACTAGTATTCAACAATGTTGTTGTATAATATATGACAATATTTAACATATATTCCAATTAAGCAGGAGGGTTCAGATATGTTTAGTGAGTTCCCACCCAGTGGTAGACTCCTGAGCCTGCCATTGGCGCGATTGACAGACGGCCCACCCACTGAAATCCAGTCTGCTTACTTTGGCTAACTCTGTCAAGTCAAGGCACAAAGCCGTCTCGATGGATGGGACTAGAGTGAAGCGTGATTGACACTACAGTGGAGGGCTTGTCAGACTAACACCCGAGGGACAAAGCGTAGGTGTGTGAAGCCAACAGAACAGAAAAGGCTTCTTGTGTGTGACAGGGAAGAGACTCAATGGACTAGGTGTCTGAAGGCTCTTTCTGGACATGTCACTTATAATAATACATTTAGCAGATGCTTTAACCCAAAGGGACTTACAGTCATGTGTGCATACATTTTATGTATGGGTGGCCCCAGCGGGATTGCAAGTGTCCCGCTATACTGACTAAGCCATACAGAACCACTTGTGTCCACAATTTAAGCAATAAGGCACAAGAGGCAGTGCTGTATCATGAATACAGTCACAGGTAAATGGCGTTGTTCGGCCCGACGCGATAGCGGACACAGCACTGCCTCGCGTGCCTTATTGCTTTTATAAAACTGTTACCAACATATTAAAATAACAATTAATTACATATTTTCATTAAAAAGTTATTTTGATATGACAATTCATACAATTTCATTCTTCCACCAGAAAATATAGTCTGGACAAAAATGTGGTTGTTAGTTCTTTTGGTCATGTTGCTACAGACGCGACCCAGTCTTCAATTATTTTTGAATAGTTGCTATGCAAAAGGTCAGGTCCTCAGTTCTAAACAAAAATTGCTATGCAGGCTGGATAATGTTCTTGTCACTTGCTAACTAGCTAGCCAACTTCAGATAGCTAACTCAGTCACGTCAAACATTGAACCTAGCTGCATTTTCGTTTGCATGAGCTTTTTTTCTATTGGCATTTGGATATGTCCATGATCATGACATTGAGACGTGATTTCGACTGTCTCGTCTCAGCACCATTCACTCTATGTATGGTACTACAGAGATCAAAATTCAAAAGTGAAACATTGTTTCTGAAGTAGAACAGGCAGACAGCAAGGCTTATATTAACCCCTGCTGTACCAAACTAAATGCTAGGCTGGAAACACAGGGAAATAATGTGCGAGTTGAGATAAATACAAGAGAATGATTCGGACAGCAACATGAACATGGTATTCTTATGGCGGCACAGTGATCATTTTCAGATGGAACTGCTAGTAGGCATAGGTGTGTCTGACGGCCAATACAGCATGGCTTGGAACGCTGCTCGTCCAATCAGCATCCAGTTTTATAAATGATTGTTACACTGTATGACTGTTCCTTCTGGTCAGCATACCAGGTGCTGCTTATGACGATAGCTTCAACCAGCAGAGCCATGTATTTAGAGAGTTACTTGGGACATTGAGGTTTCTGCATTCACACTACAAAAGTATATGGCAGCCATGTTAGCACCTCCATTAACATTACACGGGGAATATTCAAATAATGATATGTAACAGAATTTATAGAATTAGAACAATATTCAACATCGAAAAGTTGGCCCAACTCTGCATGTCTATGGCTTCAACTAACTAAATACCAGGCCTTCTATGGCCCAAATAGCCTGGCTAGTCTGGTCAGTGGTAGCATCACTTTCTCCACCATTACCATCACTGTCATAATCATTATTATCATCATCATAATTATATTATCATCCACACAACAAGAGCATTGTCACTTCTGTGAACTCAGTATAAAATAGAATAGAACATTATCATTATCAACATCTTCATGGTCATCATCATTACAATAACCATAATAATATTATCACCCACACAACAAGAAAATCATAACTGCTCTCAACTCAACGTCATCATACAGTAGTCATCATCATTAGGTTCATTGAATATTGATCATTTGTGTATATTAGATGATTCAACTCACAATTCTATGGCCTTGTTCCACATGATGACGTATCCGGACAGAACGAAGGACTCGATGTTGACGATGTGTGTATTGCCACGCTCTGTGCCCACGTACAGCCATTTACTCTGGAAGGGGAGGTGGCAAAACGTGATCCTGGGGAGAAAAAAGCAAAAACAGCATTAAAATACGATAACATTTGATACAATGTTTTTGATTTGGTAGGGATTATGTTGTGTGTGTGTGCACGCATGCATGACTGTGCTTTTGTGTGTGTGTGTGTGTCTGTGTGAGTGTCAGTGGAGGCTGCTGAGGGGAGGACAGCTAATAATAATGGCTGGAATGAAGCGAATGGAATGGCATCAACCACATGGAAACCATGTTTAATGTATTTGATACCATTCCCTTTATTCCGCTCCCGCCATTACCACGAGCCTGTCCTCCCCAATTCAGGTGCCACCAACCTCCTGTGCTGTGTGTGTGCGTGTGTTAAAAAAAAAACTTGCATGTGACTTTTTCCAAATGACTGAAGTATTGAAGCTTATCAAAATAACGGCAAACTTTTATGTCCTAGAGACAACATACACAGAGCATATTAAGGATGGAGAGTGTTTGGATTATTGATTTTGCATATATTGATTGATTATAACTGGGGGTTTAATACATTTATTTAGAATAAATGATGAAGATCATTTCTGTAACACAGCACATATTTACATTGCACTGCACTGTTTTGATTAGCTCTGTTTTCCCCTAAATATTGCCAATGCAGCCTTTTTTTCTCAATTTGAAATAATTTCTGGGTGTCAAATAAGTACCCAACTGTGATTGTTTTAAATTAAAATGGTCAAAAAGAAAGAAAAATAGCTTCTTAGCAAATAATTTTGCTAGGACTGTCTGGGAGTAGTCTGAGTGGGGAGGGGAAAGAACTCTCTTTCTTATTGGCCTATTAACTAATTGATGTAACTAAGACGTTTTTCCGCCAGCTTTACCATATCGTCAACTTTTTCTGCCTTTTCTTTATATCTGGAAGGTATTGCCGGTATGAAAGCCTAAACGTTTATCTCCTCCAAACGACCTAGTAATCAGTTCGGTAAAGTTCTGCCTACGGCTTAGTATGAAACTTAGCCGCAATGCTGAGTTGGCATTGGCACGAACTATGCTCTTAAACACTTGATGCTAGGCAGAGCAAGTTTTACCATCCTCCTGGCAGCTCTAAACTTTGCAAGGCATGTCACTTCGACCATCTCTTCGCATAGCCCACCACTAAGCATGCACTGTTTTCTTAACCACAACTGGATATATCCATAAAGAATTACTGAGGGAATAAACAGCACTGAATGATGAAAATATTGGAATAAAGTAGGCTAATGCAATTGAAGGCAGGTATCAAATTGTTACTTAGTCAAACTCCCAAAGTCATTCAATCCATGCGTAATGTTGTCAACTAGATGATTTCAGCACCGTTTTGATTGGGGCAGCGCTACCGTGCATGGGGACTCATTCAATGTCAGATTTTCATTTTCACTGAATCTCCATTTGGATATTAGTTAGGCTACAATTAGGCTGGGGAAATGTTATCTAAGATAAGGTGAGTGCTGCTCATGATCATCTTGTCTAGTTGACTAATTTATTATAACATTTTGCCATATGAGGTAGTAGCCTAGGCCTCTCCCTGACCAAAAGCCTGTGACTTCACTTCATTTTGTTTCACTGAATCTCTGTCTGTATAAGCTATTTGGTTAAATCGTTTCTGTCTGGGCAAATAAGTGGAGGTGGTATAGCTCATCTATTAGTTGGGTCATCTATCACTGATCAGAAACATTTAGCATGCAATAATGTAGCCTAAATCAAGAGTAGGCCTATTATTTTGCTTGATCGTGTATAGCCTATGCAACTCCAAAAGCCTGCAGAGGTTGTGAAATATGAACAGGAGACTCACAAGCTATTTTCTATCAGTATCATGATGAAGATAAGACTCTACGCCTGCTCCCTAACAAAGTGGAGTGAGGGTAGGAAGAGATTAAACGTGTATCAAAAAAGGATGGGCTTTTTTTTATATATGGTAGTGCTTTCACGTACGTTCCATAATATTCTTACTATAAAATATATGTGTGTTGACTGTGATTGGGAAGGTGTGTCTTGTCTGTGTTTTATACAGTATATATTTTCACACTATGAGGTTGGAATAATACTATGAAATTGTGAAAATGATGATAATGTCCTTTTAGTGATATACTGCATTCACACAGGATTTATGGTATTTTGCCTATAAAATGTTTTGGCCAATGTTTATATGACCCCTTTACAAACAGGCCAATTTTTACCACATTCTTCCCTGCATACGCCTTTTATAGCTCCAGTGTGCATGCCGTCAAGCCGGTGACAAGTGGTAGTAGTGGTGTGCAGATATGGGTGGGACTCTATTTCCTCCGCAATCAGCCATGTGGTGTGCGTTTTTGTGTTTGGAAAAGTCTGGCGTTAAGTGAGTGAGAGGGGAAATGGTTGCATATCCCAGAACCAACGGGTGTCTATGAGCAGGGGTTGCGAGAGGGAGCTTTCAATTTTGTGTAGATGAGGGATCTACATTTTTAAATATAGTATACATCTAATCTATTTTTTTATTGTCCTATCATGATGGAACGATCCCCAACCCTATATGCTGGACACCCACCTGAGCGACCCATACACCAAAGAGAAGTTCCCATCTGTTTTATGGACCTGCTGTGAATTGCCTATATGCAGCCTAAACAGAGAAATAAATGCGGTCAGAGACCTACTTGTGCAGCAACGCCCCCTCAAGATTCTGAGCCTGCCTGGCAGGGTTGGTCCTACAAAGCCAGAGCCCCCGATGGGGGAGCATAATATACAAAAAAATTCTCAAAGCTGCTAATGAGAACCGTGACGACCTTGTACCTAGCCGGTGGGGATTCCGGTGGGGTTCCCCTACCCAGGTAGTGGCAGTGCTGGCAACACTGGCTGCAGTAACCCATGGGGAGGGGGTCACACTCGGACAATCAGAGAGGGGGCTTACTATTGTGGCCCAAGTGGCACAAAATAATCAAAGGTATGACTGCACGGAGATGCTTGGGAAAATGGTTACAACGGGGGACCAGAGTGTTTGTGTCTCAGGTGAAGAGGGGGGGATCTGATCTCCATCACCTAGGACAACATAGATTAAATAGATTAATCAAATCTCACATTGTTGTTTACTTTTGCTCAATCTTGAATTGCTTTCTCAAACGGTTGTAACTGTATATGCATTCATAAATCAGGTCCTTTCTTTGGGGGGGGGGGTTGAGTGTGTGAGCGTGCGTGTGTGAGTTTGTGTCCAATGCCGACATTATTACGCACATTAATTGATAATAATGGAAAATAAGATATTTGAATATATATTTTTTAAATAGCTATATAAATAAATTGAGGTTGAGGTTTTGGCGGTTGACCTGCTTCTGTTTTGTGGGTGGCACTATGTGATGTTTTCGATGGATGGGTCCTGGCCCCTCGGGGGCATAGGGATCCGGGGGGACAGGGGTGGTATGCTGATCACTGGGATGACGGTCCAACTTGGGATGGGGAGGGGTTTTAGTGGGGGAATTAGTGGAGAACAATTAGAGGGTTATTTAGTAACATTGCAAATATCATGGTATAGCTATATGGACACTCAATCACTATGGTATTTTCTATTGGTACATTTACAAACATATATAATGACAAATAGATTTGAAACTTGTATCTCATTATGGTATGTGGTGAAATAAGTATAGCCAGTTATAATTGTAATGGCTTAGCAGACAATAACAAAAGAATAACAATATTTACATGGCTCAAAGAGAAGGAATATAATATCTATTATTTACAGGAAACCCATTCAACAATTCTAGATGAAGTTGCGTGGAAAAAGGAATGGGGGGCAAAATATACTTCTCCCATGGGCTAAGAAACTCAAAAGGGGTGATGATTTTAATTAACAGTAATTTCGATCTGAATGTGCAAATTGTCCAAACAGATACGCAAGGTAGATGGATTATTTTAAATATGTTATTGGACCATAAACAAATATGGCTCATTAACCTTAACGGACCAAATAATGATGATCCACACTTCTTTTAAAATATATATAATAAATTATCGACCTTGCAAGCAATTCAAGGCTCTATTATTATGGTGGGAGATTATAATACCGTTTTAAATAGCTCAATGGACCGTAAAGGAAATCACACTACAAACAATCACCCTCATGCTCTTAAGGAAATCGTGAATGTCATGGATACATTAGAACTAGTAGATATATGGAGGCTTAAATATCCTGATCTAGTGAGATATACATGGCGGAGACTCAATCAAGCTAATCGTCTTGACTTCTTTCTTATGTCATTCTCGTTGGCACCAAAAGTTTAAAAAGTGTTGATAGGGGACAGAATGCGGTCGGACCATCATATAATTGCCATATACAGTGGGGAGAACAAGTATTTTATACACTGCCGATTTTGCAGGTTTTCCTACTTACAAAGCATGTAGAGGTCTGTAATTTTTATCATAGGTACACTTCAACTGTGAGAGACGGAATCTAAAACAAAAATCCAGAAAATCACATTGTATGATTTTTAAGTAATTATTGCATGACATAAGTATTTGATCACCTACCAACCAGTAAGAATTCCGGCTCTCACAGCCTGTTAGTTTTTCTTTAAGAAGCCCTCCTGTTCTCCACTCATTACCTGTATTAACTGCACCTGTTTGAACTTGTTACCTGTATAAAAGACACCTGTCCACACACTCAATCAAACAAACTCCAACCTCTCCACAATGGCCAAGACCAGAGAGCTGTGTAAGGACATCAGGGATCAAATTGTAGACCTGCACAAGGCTGGGATGGGCTACAGGACAATAGGCAAGCAGCTTGGTGAGAAGGCAACAACTGTTGACGCAATTATTAGAAAATGGAAGAAGTTCAAGATTATGGTCAATCACCCTCAGTCTGGGTCTCCATGCAAGATCTCACCTCGTGGGGCATCAATGATCATGAGGAAGGTGAGGGATCAGCCCAGAACTACACAGCAGGACCTGGTCAATGACCTGAAGAGAGCTGGGACCACAGTCTCAAAGAAAACCATTAGTAACACACTACGCCGTCATGGATTAAAATCCTGCAGCGCACGCAAGGTCCCCCTGTTCAAGCCAGCGCATGTCCAGGCCCATCTGAAGTTTGCCAATGACCATCTGGATGATCCAGCGGAGGAATGGGAGAAGGTAATGTGGTCTGATGAGACAAAAATAGAGCTTTTTGGTCTAAACTCCACTCGCCGTGTTTGGAGGAAGAAGAAGGATGAGTACAACCCCAAGAACACCATCCCAACCGTGAAGCATGGAGGTGGAAACATCATTCTTTGGGGATGCTTTTCTGCAAAGGGGACAGGACGACTGCACCGTATTGAGGGGAGGATGGATGGGGCCATGTATCGCGAGATCTTGGCCAACAACCTCCTTCCCTCAGTAAGAGCATTGAAGATGGGTCGTGGCTTGGTCTTCCAGCATGACAACGACCCGAACCACACAGCCAGGGCAACTAAGGAGTGGCTCCGTAAGAAGCATCTCAAGGTCCTGGAGTGGCCTAGCCAGTCTCCAGACCTGAACCCAATAGAAAATCTTTGGAGGGAGCTGAAAGTCCGTATTGCCCAGCGACAGCCCCGAAACCTGAAGGATCTGGAGAAGGTCTGTATGGAGGAGTGGGCCAAAATCCCTGCTGCAGTGTGTGCAAACCTGGTCAAGACCTACAGGAAACATATGATCTCTGTAATTAAAAACAACGGTTTCTGTACCAAATATTAAGTTCTGCTTTTCTGATGTATCAAATACTTATGTCATGCAATAAAATGCAAAATAATTACTTAAAAATCATACAATGTGATTTTCTGGATTTTCGTTTTAGATTCCGTCTCTCACAGTTGAAGTGTACCTATGATAAAAATTACAGACCTCTACATGCTTTGTAAGTAGGAAAACCTGCAAAATCGGCAGTGTATCAAATACTTGTTCTCCCCACTGTACATTACTCTTACTGAATTTCCACGTGGGCGAGGATATTGGAAATTTAATCAAATCCTATTGGATGATAACTTGTTTTTAACTAGGACAGAGGAATTTTTAACTGATTTTTTCCGACATAACATAGGTACAGCAAATCCCCTTATTGTATGGGACACCTTTAAATGTGCCTTTATAGGCCATGCAATTCAGTACTCATCTCGAAAACAAAAGCAATTTAGGTCAAAAGAGTCCACACTAACAAAGGAAATAGAAGGTCTAACAGAACAGATAGATAGCAATAAAAACTGTAACATAGAGGCTCAGAATAAATTAGAGGAAAAACAAAAAGAAATGGAGAAACTTATTCAAGAAAGATCAAGTGTAATATATTATAAAAATAAAGCAAACTGGATGGAATATGGGGAAAAATGCACGTAATTCTTTTTTAATCTTCAACATAGGAATGCTACCAAAAATAATTTATTGAAACTGGTTACAAATGACGGAGTCACCCATGACTCACCAAATTATATTTTGAAGGAGTAAACAAAGTACTTTAAGCATATGTTTTCGTTTCAGTCGCCTCCATCTCCTCTAACTGAAGCAAATTGTAGAGATTTTTTTCTATTGATAATGTAAAATTAACAGCCATACAGAAAGACTCATGTGAAGGTGAAATTACAGAGGAGGAACTTCTGGATGCAATTAAAGACATTAAGTCTGGGAAAACTCCAGGGTTGGATGGCATACCAGTCGAGATATACCAAACCTTTTTTGATATACTCAAAGGAACGTTATTAGCATGTTTTAACCACTCCTATGTAAATGGTAGATTATCAGACACTCAAGAAGAAGGTCTGATTTCATTATTACTGAAAAAGGATACAAGTGGAAAATATAAAGATCCAGTCCATTAAAACAATTGGTGGCCCCTTACACTTCAGTGTTGTGATGCAAAAATTCTAGCAAAATGTATAGCACATAGAATTAAAAAGGTATTGTCGGACATTATTCATTCTAATCAGACAGGTTTTTTACACGGGCGATACATTGGTGATAATATAAGGCAAGTGCTGGAAACAATAGAACACTATGAAAAATCTGGGAAGCCAGGCCTACTATTCATAGCAGACTTCGAAAAGGCATTTGATAAAGTACGACTGGGGTTTATATATAAATGCCTGGAGCATTTCAATTTTGGACAATCTCTTATACAATTGGGTTAAAATCATGTATAGTAACCCTAGGTGTAAAATAGTAAATAATGGCTATTTCTCAGAAAGTTTTAAACTGTCAAGAGGAGTGAAACAAGGTTGTCCACTATCGGCATATCTATTTATTATTGCCATCGAGATGTTAGCTATTAAAATCAGATCCAACAATAATATCAAGGGATTAGAAATCCAGGTCTTAAAAACAAAGGTGTCATTGTACTCTGATGATTCATGTTTTTTTTTAATCCACAACTTGAATCCCTCCACAGACTCATAGAGGATCTAGATACATTTTCTAACCTCTCTGGATTACAACCAAATTATGATAAATGTACTACAGTGGGGAAAAAAAGTATTTAGTCAGCCACCAATTGTGCAAGTTCTCCCACTTAAAAAGATGAGAGAGGCCTGTAATTTTCATCATAGGTACACGTCAACTATGACAGACAAATTGAGAAAAAAAAATCCAGAAAATCACATTGTAGAATTTTTAATGAATTTATTTGCAAATTATGGTGGAAAATAAGTATTTGGTCACCTACAAACAAGCAAGATTTCTGGCTCTCACAGACCTGTAACTTCTTCTTTAAGAGGCTCCTCTGTCCTCCACTCGTTACCTGTATTAATGGCACCTGTTTGAACTTGTTATCAGTATAAAAGACACCTGTCCACAACCTCAAACAGTCACACTCCAAACTCCACTATGGCCAAGACCAAAGAGCTGTCAAAGGACACCAGAAACAAAATTGTAGACCTGCACCAGGCTGGGAAGACTGAATCTGCAATAGGTAAGCAGCTTGGTTTGAAGAAATCAACTGTGGGAGCAATTATTAGGAAATGGAAGACATACAAAACCACTGATAATCTCCCTCGATCTGGGGCTCCACGCAAGATCTCACCCCGTGGGGTGAAGCATGGGGGTGGAAAAATAATAATAATAATATAATATGCCATTTAGCAGACGCTTTTATCCAAAGCGACTTACAGTCATGTGCGCATACATTTTTACGTATGGGTGGTCCCGGGGATCGAACCCACTACCCTGGCGTTACAAGTGCCATGCTCTACCAATTGAGCTACAGAGGACCACAAAATCATGCTTTGGGGCTGTTTTTCTGCAAAGGGACCAGGACGACTGATCCGTGTAAAGGAAAGAATGAATGGGGCCATGTATCGTGAGATTTTGAGTGAAAACTTCCTTCCATCAGCAAGGGCATTGAAGATGAAACGTGGCTGGGTCTTTCAGCATGACAATGATCCCAAACACACCGCCCGGGCAACGAAGGAGTGGCTTCGTAAGAAGCATTTCAAGGTCCTGGAGTGGCCTAGCCAGTCTCCAGATCTCAACCCCATAGAAAATCTTTGGAGGGAGTTGAAAGTCTGTGTTGCCCAGCAACAGCCCCAAAACATCACTGCTCTAGAGGAGATCTGCATGGAGGAATGGGCCAAAATACCAGCAACAGTGTGTGAAAACCTTGTGAAGACTTACAGAAAACGTTTGACCTGTGTCATTGCCAACAAAGTGTCACGCCCTGGCTCTGGGGACTATGTTATGTTGAGCCAGGGTGTGTAAGTCTATGTTTTGTATATCTATGTTGGCCTGAGTGACTCCCAATCAGAGGCAACGAGTGTCAGCTGGTTGTCTCTGATTGGGAGCCATATTTAACTATCGGTCTTTTCACTTTGTGTTGTGGTTTCTTGTTCCTTTTGGTTTGTGTATCGAAGGACTTCACGTTTCGTTCATTGTTTTGATCGTGTGATCTAGTTTAATAAATAATATGTACGCATTCAACGCTGCGCATTGGTCCTCCTCCTTAAGCGATCGTGACAGAAGAAACCACCAAGACAGGACCAAGCAGCGTGAAGAGGAGAGAGGAAGGACCTTGGATCAGGGGAGTAGGAGTTTCGGCTGGGCCACGCTAAGTGAAGAGGAGAGAGGCTGGTC
Organism: Coregonus lavaretus; assembly: GCF_964263955.1. Classification (NCBI taxonomy): domain Eukaryota; kingdom Metazoa; phylum Chordata; class Actinopteri; order Salmoniformes; family Salmonidae; genus Coregonus; species Coregonus lavaretus. The sequence continues at coordinate 68,843,967 of NC_139992.1, read as the reverse complement.
TATGAAGCAATGGATCGAGAGTCTGGCGAGAGCTAGGGAGGCCTGGTCCACGGGGAGGAGAGAACCCCAGAAAATTTTTAGGGGGGGGCTCACGACGTGGACGACGGGGCAGCCGGAGGCCGCGATGGAGCGGTCCAGCGGGTGTGCAGAGGAGGCCGCCAGGTTAAGGGGGCCACTGGTCACAGAGGAGAGGGAAAGTGTGGAGGCACGGCGAGAGGTACTGGGGTGTATTACCAGTCCGGTCCGGCCCGTTCCTGATCCCTGCATAGGGCCAGTGGCGTGTGTCCCCAGTAAGGTTCGGCCTGTTCCTGCCTCTCGCACCGAGCCTGTGGTGCGCGTCGTCAGCCCTGTCCGGCCCGTTCCTGCTCTCCGTACCAAGTCGGTGGTGCGCGTCGCCAGCCCGGTCCGGCCCATTCCTGCTCTCCGCACCAAGTCTGTGGTGCGCGTCGCCAGCCCAGTCCGGCCCATCCAAGCTTCCCGCACCAAGCCAGTGGTGTGCGTCGTCAGTCCGGCACGGCCCGTTCCTGCTCTCCGCACCAAGTCTATGGTGCGTTTCGTCAGCCCTGTCCGGCCCGTTCCTGCTCTCCGCACCAAGTCTGTGGTGCGCGTCGCCAGCCCAGTCCGGCCCATCCAAGCTCCCCGCACCAGGTCAGTGGTGCGCGTTGTCAGCCCGGTCCGGCTCATTCCTGCTCCCCGCACCAAGTCAGGGGTGCGCTTCGTCAGCCCGGTCCGGCCCGTTCCTCCTCCACGCATCAAGCCAGGGGTGTGCGTCATCAGTCCAGCACAACCCGTGCCTGGGTCATGTCCGGAGCCGGATCCGCCGCCGAGGCGGAGTGCCCACCCGGTCCCTCCCCTGTTGTGGTTGTTTGGCGCGGCCGGAGTCCGCGCCTTTGGGGGGGGGGTACTGTCACGCCCTGGCTCTGGGGACTATGTTATGTTGAGCCAGGGTGTGTAAGTCTATGTTTTGTATATCTATGTTGGCCTGAGTGACTCCCAATCAGAGGCAACGAGTGTCAGCTGGTTGTCTCTGATTGGGAGCCATATTTAACTATCGGTCTTTTCACTTTGTGTTGTGGTTTCTTGTTCCTTTTGGTTTGTGTATCGAAGGACTTCACGTTTCGTTCATTGTTTTGATCGTGTGATCTAGTTTAATAAATAATATGTACGCATTCAACGCTGCGCATTGGTCCTCCTCCTTAAGCGATCGTGACACAAAGGGTATATAACAAAGTATTGAGAAACTTTTGTTATTGACCAAATACTTATTTTCCACCATAACTTGCAAATAAATTCATTAAAAATCCTACAATGTGATTTTCTGGAGAAAGAAAATCTCATTTTGTCTGTCATAGTTGACGTGTACCTATGATGAAAATTACAGGCCTCTCTCATCTTTTTAAGTGGGAGAACTTGCACAATTGGTGGCTGACTAAATACTTTTTTTCCCCACTGTATATTACGTATTGGATCACTAAAAAATTAAATGTTTACATTACCATGTAGTTTACCAATAAAATGGTCTGATGGTGATGTGGATATACTCGGAATACATATCCCAAATGAAATAAATGATCTCACTCCAAATTTTTTTTATAGAAAGTTAGCAAAAATATATAAGATCTTGCTACCATGGAAAAGTGAGTGCCTGTCAATTTGTGGAAAGATCACCCTGATTAACTCTTTAGTATTATCCCAGTTTACCTATTTGTTTATGGTCTTGCCTACGCCTAGCGAACAGTTTTTTTAATTATATGAGAAAAATATATTCCATTTTATTTGGAACAGCAAGCCAGACAAAATTAAACGAGCCTATTTATATAATGAATATGAATTAGGAGGACAGAAATGATTAAATATTAAAGCATTAGACCTATCACTAAAAGCTTCTGTCATACAAAAATTATACTTAAATCCGAACTGGTTCTCTAGCAAACTAGTAAGATTGTCTCAACCAATGTTCAAGTTCTCCCTTTAAGAGTGTGCTCCTAATCTCAGCTCGTTACCTGTATAAAAAACACCTGGGAGCCAGAAATCTTTCTGATTGAGAGGGGGTCAAATACTTATTTCCATCATTAAAATGCAAATCAATTTATAACATTTTTGACATGCGTTTTTCTGGATTGTTTTGTTGTTATTCTGTCTCTCACTGTTCAAATAAACCTACCATTAAAATTATAGACTGATCATGTCTTTGTCAGTGGGCAAACGTACAAAATCAGCAGGGGATCAAATACTTTTTTCCCCTCACTGTATATATGGGAGAAATAAAAAAAACATATGGGGGATTGGAAGTGATGTAGACAATTACATTGATGGAAGTTACAATCTATCTACAATATTAAAGCTGATCTACCCCCTAAAAAAAATATATACAAAATAAAATAAAAATACTATTTATTTCATTTGGATGGCGCAGCCATGGCTGCACAGACCTGTAACATAGGCCTAATTCAACTCAAAATTTGCTATTCTTTTCGTTTGATAATACATTCTATTAGTCTTATGTTTCTTAGGACCTGCCTAAAGAAATTCATAATTGATTTCTTTTTTATGGTGTATATTCTCAATGGATTTATTAAAATAGAGGCCCACCCATATCTGCACACCACTACTACCACTTGTCACCGGCTTGACATCATGCACACTGGAGCTATAAAAGGCGTATGCAGGGAAGAATGTGGTAAAAATTGGCCTGTTTGTAAAGGGGTCATATAAACATTTGCCAAAAATGTTTATAGGCAAAATACCGTAAATCCTGTGTGAAAGCAGTATATCACTAAAAGGACATTATCATCATTTTTACAATTTCATAGTATTATTCCAACCTCATAGTGTGAAAATATATACTGTATAAAACACAGAAAATCACGTTTTTGACTGCACTGGGCCTTTAATTATTCCTCCTCCTCAACCTATTCAGCAGCAGTCATCAATAAGTCACACATCATTACCCTGAGACAAACAGCAGCTAATCACAAGCGGCCAGCGTCACTGTGATAGAAAATGCTCCTTCTGTTCTCTCACTTGTTATCTCCTCTTTCATTCCTTCCCTCTCTCCCCAACTCACCCCTCTTTATCTCTCTGAACTATTGAGCCCAGGGCCCAGTAGCGGGCTTCAGGCAAAAACACAGACAAGTCCGTCAAAAACCAGTTGAAAGCAATTACCATGGCAAGAGCAATCCTATCTGCAAGCTCCTTTTTCTCTCTCTCACACACTGCCATGTGTATTTGCTTATTGTTCCATTACATTGCAGTAGTAAGAGGCATGTGATTATATTCATTACCGGCTCCATTTCGACCTGTCATTTTTCTCACTTGAAAGTATGAAATAAGGGCTCTAAAGTGCGACCAATTTGGCCTATTTATTGCCTTACCTCCATAACTTACTACATTCGCACACAATGTATATATATTTTCTGTTTGTATTTTTGACTTTATGTTTTGTTTACCCCATATGTAACTCTGTGTTGTAGTTTTTATCGCACTGCTTTGCTTTATCTTGGCCAGGTCGCAGTTGTAAATGAGAACTTGTTCTCAACTGTCTTACCTGGTTAAATAAAGGTGAAATAAAATAAAATAAAAAACATATGCAACTAAATATTTTGCTGTGCGACCTTGAGTTTTATTTTGGGAGCACTAGTGCGACTAAAATACAATTTTAATAATAATAAATGAGTAATGATATTTTCCCTCAACACTTCTCTACACTGCTCAAACAAGACAGGCTGCCACCTGCAGCTGCTTGCTTCCAGTTCCTGGGCCATACACACCAAGCCCCGCCCTGTCAATCAAGCAGGCAGCACACAGTTCCTCCATGCTGTTTATTCTCTCAGCACGCTGTCAATTCATGCACTCAACATATTATTGCAAAACAAGAATGATGCTGCTTTCCACATTGCTTCTAAATATGAATCCATGTGTTTTCTCTATTATACTATTAGTTTGTGTATCTTGCTCTCTGCGAAACGTAAGTTAGTTTAAGGAAGCTGGCATGTGCCTAAAATAATGCTAATCACTCATGCTAATTGCTAACTAGCTAGCAGGCTAGCTAAATGCCATTTAGCTAAATGCACTAGCTAGGGCAAAGCAAACGTTAGCTCTAACACAGGTTGCCACCACTGGTGGTGTAGATCCCCATACTGAAAACTCATGTATTGTAATATACACTGAGTGTACCTAGGGGCGGTAGGTAGCCTGGCAGGTAGGAGCGTTGGGCCAGTAACCGAAAGGTTGCTGGACCGCGAATCCCGGAGCTGATAAAGTACAAATCTGTCGTTCTGCCCCTGAGTAAGGCAGTTAAGCCACTGTTCCCCGGGTGCCGATGACGTGGATGATGATTAAGGCAGCCCCCCGCACCTCTCTGATTCAGAGGGGTTGGGTTAAATGCGGAAGACACATTTCTGTTGAATGCATTCAGCTGTGTCAAAAATATTAAAACAGACCAAATTGAATATGTAAATATATTTATGCAATATGTGTGACGTATGTACATATATGAGTTATAAATGTATTTAGATATATTTATTTCAAATATTAGTACATATATTACATATACAGTGGGGGAAAAAAGTATTTAGTCAGCCACCAATTGTGCAAGTTCTCCCACTTAAAAAGATGAGAGGCCTGTAATTTTCATCATAGGTACACGTCAACTATGACAGACAGAATTAGAAAAAAAAATCCAGAAAATCACATTGTAGGATTTTTAATGAATTTATTTGCAAACTATGGTGGAAAATAAGTATTTGGTCAATAACAAAAGTTTCTCAATACTTTGTTATATACCCTTTGTTGGCAATGACACAGGTCAAACATTTTCTGTAAGTCTTCACAAGGTTTTCACACACTGTTGCTGGTATTTTGGCCCATTCCTCCATGCAGATCTCCTCTAGAGCAGTGATGTTTTGGGGCTGTCGCTGGGCAACACAGACTTTCAACTCCCTCCAAAGATTTTCTATGGGGTTGAGATCTGGAGACTGGCTAGGCCACTCCAGGACCTTGAAATGCTTCTTACGAAGCCACTCCTTCGTTGCCCGGGCGGTGTGTTTGGGATCATTGTCATGCTGAAAGACCCAGCCACGTTTCATCTTCAATGCCCTTGCTGATGGAAGGAGGTTTTCACTCAAAATCTCACGATACATGGCCCCATTCATTCTTTCCTTTACACGGATCAGTCGTCCTGGTCCCTTTGCAGAAAAACAGCCCCAAAGCATGATTTTTCCACCCCCATGCTTCACAGTAGGTATGGTGTTCTTTGGATGCATTCTTTGTCCTCCAAACACGACGAGTTCAGTTTTTACCAAAAAGTTCTATTTTGGTTTCATCTGACCATATGACATTCTCCCAATCCTCTTCTGGATCATCCAAATGCACTCTAGCAAACTTCAGACGGGCCTGGACATGTACTGGCTTAAGCAGGGGGACACGTCTGGCACTGCAGGATTTGAGTCCCTGGCGGCGTAGTGTGTTACTGATGGTAGGCTTTGTTACTTTGGTCCCAGCTCTCTGCAGGTCATTCACTAGGTCCCCCCGTGTGGTTCTGGGATTTTTGCTCACCGTTCTTGTGATCATTTTGACCCCACGGGGTGAGATCTTGCGTGGAGCCCCAGATCGAGGGAGATTATCAGTGGTCTTGTATGTCTTCCATTTCCTAATAATTGCTCCCACAGTTGATTTCTTCAAACCAAGCTGCTTACCTATTGCAGATTCAGTCTTCCCAGCCTGGTGCAGGTCTACAATTTTGTTTCTGGTGTCCTTTTACAGCTCTTTGGTCTTGGCCATAGTGGAGTTCTGAGTGTGACTGTTTGAGGTTGTGGACAGGTGTCTTTTATACTGATAACAAGTTCAAACAGGTGCCATTAATACAGGTAACGAGTGGAGGACAGAGTAGCCTCTTAAAGAAGAAGTTACAGGTCTGTGAGAGCCAGAAATCTTGCTTGTTTGTAGGTGACCAAATACTTATTTTCCACCATTATTTGCAAATAAATTCATTAAAAATCCTACAATGTGATTTTCTGGATTTTTTTTCTCTCAATTTGTCTGTCATAGTTGACGTGTACCTATGATGAAAATTACAGGCCTCTCTCATCTTTTTAAGTGGGAGAACTTGCACAATTGGTGGCTGAGTAAATACTTTTTTTCCCCACTGTATGTATTTGAAATATATATGTCAATATATTAGGCTTCGGTATGGGTCAGCATGGTGTTTGTGCAATGACATGTTCTGAATCAGATAGTCTATTCTAAAATCTTTGTCTAAATGCAACATCTATTCAAATGTGTTAAGGTTCCCGTGGGAAACACTGACCAACACTTTGCTTCCTACCATGTCATAACTCCTACCTGGCTTTTTCATGAATTGTCATGCCAAACAACACCAACTGTATAATTAGAATAATCTATTTCTATGATTCCAACAGGTCACCCAAGTGTTTTGATCTACAGTATATTGCATGTGAAATCACAATATTTGGTTGAAAAATCTTAATGAGATACTAACAACCTGGTAGCTTTACCAGTATATGCAAACATTTGGTGGCACAGAAAGAAAGGAAAAGTGATATCTTCTTCAGGAGATGTGCTTCAAAAGTAAGTAGGATTCATATAGGCCCAATGTAGGCTATATCTCAATAATTTAAGAAATATATGTTTCTGGTGCTCCTAAATGTTATGTGGTGCTCCTAACTGTTCTAAGTTAGGAGCACCAGTGCTACCAATGCTTTAAAAAAAAATTAGAACCATGTGTACGAGCATACTTTACTCACACATAAGGTTGTGCATAATACACTACGTCAGCTGTGTAATTATTAGGCAATCAATAAACCATTGATAGCGAGGCATGCTCGGTGTTCATGTGACATGTAATGTATTCAGAGGTAGGCATCTATGTGGTGTTGCGGCCTTGCAATAAAGTAGACTAGGTGAAACGTCTGTCGATGTGCCCTCGACCAAGGCGCTTTACCCTAAATGCTCCTGTATGTCACTCTGGATAACAGCGTCTGTTAAATGACTAAAATGTACAAATGTAAAAAATATTCAGAGGTAGTCTGCTATGTGGCGGTGGGGTCATGTAATATATTCAGAAGTAGGCTTCTATGTGGTGGTGGGGTGTTCATACAGTCATTCAGTCAGTATTAGCATCCATCATGTTTATAAGCACCATAACTAGGGAATATAGATCAACACAATAATTCACTCCTGCCTATGCTGATTACCTCTCCAGGAGAGAGAATGAGCGGGCCCCGTTCCTCGCCACCCCACCTCCAATTACCCGGGAGACGCAGTATTATTAGGTAGGAGACAAATGAGATGGAAGACAATTCAATAAGGATTTGGACCTCTCGGGTGCGCTGGGAGGGAATGGTAAATCAGGAGAGGCAGGAGAGGACGTCTGTATGTGAGAGAACGGGGGAAGATTATATTTGACTTCACGCTTTCCCAAGCTTTGCTGCCAGAAGTGTATCAACCGCATAATCTTCGTCAGACGTCTTTTTCTCTTTTTTAAAAACATTTTGGAGTGCCACCATTTCCCAATGTTCTTGAACTTGGGATTTAATTTGAAGTCATGGTCATATACGGCAGAGCACCCAGCTAATAAAGCGTGATAGCACACCTGTTACCCACTCCACAGGCAGGAGAGGATGTGTGTGAGAGAACAGGGGAAGATTATATTTGACTTCAGGTTTTCCCGAGCTTTGCTGCCAGAAGTCTATCAGCCGCATAATCTAGAGAGGAAAGATGAGTGAGGTTGCATGTCACAATGACATGTGTAGGTATTCTGTCAGTTCTAGCTGGCAAGGATAATTATTGACATCTGATTCCCAGCAGTATATGGAGAAAAACTCAGATAATGGACATTTACAAAATCAACTACTTAAATTAGGAGTTCCTCAAGGTTCAACTGTTTCCCCTTTTATGTTTCTCCTAATCGTCACACAAAATTACATTTATTTCTAAAATGAACCCCAAGAGCCCTAATCAAAGTGAAGTTTAGTACTCCAACTGATATAACTCACTTTCTAACTTTAAGAAAGACTATGCTGAAATCAAAGCCCTTGGCTGTGGAGAAACATGACTCAGTCCCCACTCAGGCAATCAGCTATTAGGAGGCGGCCATTTCAGACAACCCCATTAGACTCACGGGTGTGCCCAGACGACCTCTTTCATTTACACACCATTTGCATAATTTAAATGTCACTGGAAATCAAGAACTTTAGGAGCGGAGATACAGAAACAAGGGAGAGTGAGAAAATAAAAAGATTTACACAGGTCTTGGAGGGTGACCGTGTGATGGAGTGAAAATCAAAGGCTTTGTTTGACTCAGACAGCTTGACGAGGCGCCGTCGCCGCGGCTCATAATTATCAATCAATCAGGAGGAGACGTGGGTTGAACCGACCGCCAGCTGGCTGGGCAGCCAAGGAGCTTCTGGGGGAACAAATATAAGTAATGAAGTAAATAGATGGAGGGAGGGAGAGATGAATTGAAAATGTTGTTTCTCTAACCATCTCGGCCACATGCCTCATGACCTCCCATCTGTTTCTGTAACAGTCACAGTTTCCTCCACAGAGAGGAGAATGAGAGGAGAGGGACATTTTGGATTACTAGCCATGGAGAGATAACACTCAGGTGATTTGTGGCTATTGCAGAGGCAAAGCACTGCATCATAGGAGGGGTTACAGAGCTAATCAAGGGTTCACTGGCTCGCTCGTGATTCACCATCCATGTCTTTGTGTGTGTGTGTGCTAGAGGTCTTCAAGGGTCCAAAAAGTTGGACCCGGACAGACCCGAGGTCAATCAGACCCGACCCGAATGGACCCGATATAAAATAGGGGGACCCGGTCCTGAACGGATCCGAGAATAATCAGACCTGAACCGATTGGACCCGAGTGACAATATTTTTTCTGTTTATCAGCCAAGTTGTTCTTCTGGTTAATGAATAGGTCTTTATACTGTATGTTGGCTAGGACTTCTACAAGTCAATAAATTCACCTTATTGGCATAAAATAAATATGCTATAGGCTATGCAGAGCCGTGGTCGTGTCCATTTCGATCCACATGGCTCTATAAGCTGTAGTTACATAGACCCATAACCAGATGACAATCAAACAGAACCTGACCCGGACCCGATGGACAAGTTAGAATTTCAGACCCGAACCCAATCGGACTCAGGTCGAGTCTCTGGTATATCGGGTCCACATGGACCTGTGAAGACCTCTAGTGTGTGCATAACCTATGCTACTGGGGAGTGAGACGTGATACCCCACAGTTATCCCAGAGGAGTAAGAGGGATAAAGGACCATTTTAAGTGATTTTAGCACCTGTGAATTCAGAAAAAATAAAATGCATATTTTGTCTCCTCTTTGTGTGTGTGTGGATGTGCTGTGTATAATCCACACACTTGTATCATGGCATGGTAAAACAGAATGTCATCATAAGTAAAAACCTACTGAATGTAAAAACCTGCTGTTAGCCATATTTTATGGAATAGACATAGACCCAGACACAGGGACGTGAAAGGACATCAATAAACGTACACACACTCCAAACACTCAGACGCATTAATTGGCAAACCTTCATAAAAGCCCTACTTCTGAGCGAAACGCTTTCATCCATGTGCATTAGGAGAGCAAAGGCTATCTCTCTCCCCGAGAGTGCTGCTTCCCCTTTATTAAGCTCAGCGGTGTGAGATTCTAATTGGCTCTTGAGATGCCTGGAATTCAGTATCTCAGCCAGGCACCAAGAAGCACAGAGAATAACTTTATACAGGATAATCTCTGGCGACCAGTGTACTTTTCAGAATCTAGGGGTGGATCATGATCATGAATTTCTCAGATGTTGTAGGTCTGGGTGCAAGTCCCAAAAACCTTCCATTACAAAACAAACTTTGTCATAAGAAAGCTTATTCTCACAGGGTATAATATCTCAGGAAAGTCAAGTAGAGGAGAGGAGAGGCGAGTATAGAGGGGTTGAGAGGGGAGGAGAGATAGTGACAAGCAGAGGGTAAATATAAGATCATTTTGTTTTTATAGAATCACTTCTCACCTCTTCTTCTGAGAGATCAAAAAATAAATAAAAAATAAAAATAAAGAACGTAACTCCTCCAAGGCAATACTGCTGCAACAATGCTGTTACTCACCAGCCTGGTGAGTAACAATGCTGGGGATTTTAATAAAGGAAATCTGAGGAAAACGCTCCCAAAATTCTACCAACACATCTCCTGTGCTACACGCTGCGAGAACATGCTTAATCATTGCTACTCTCCCTTCCGGGACAGCTACAAAGCCCTCCCCCATCCTCCCTTCTGAAAATCCGATCTCACCTCTATCCTGCTCCTCCCCACTTACAGTGGGGAGAACAAGTATTTGATACACTGCCGATTTTGCAGGTTTTCCTACTTACAAAGCATGTAGAGGTCTGTAATTTTTATCATAGGTACACTTCAACTGTGAGAGACGGAATCTAAAACAAAAATCCAGAAAATCACATTGTATGATTTTTAAGTAATTAATTTGCATTTTATTGCATGACATAAGTATTTGATCACCTACCAACCAGTAAGAATTCCGGCTCTCACAGACCTGTTAGTTTTTCTTTAAGAAGCCCTCCTGTCCTCCACTCATTACCTGTATTAACTGCACCTGTTTGAACTCGTTACCTGTATAAAAGACACCTGTCCACACACTCAATCAAACAGACTCCAAGACCAGAGAGCTATGTAAGGACATCAGGGATAAAATTGTAGACCTGCACAAGGCTGGGATGGGCTACAGGACAATAGGCAAGCAGCTTGGTGAGAAGGCAACAACTGTTGGCGCAATTATTAGAAAATGGAAGAAGTTCAAGATGACAGTCAATCACCCTCAGTCTGGGGCTCCATGCAAGATCTCACCTCGTGGGGCATCAATGATCATGAGGAAGGTGAGGGATCAGCCCAGAACTATACGGCAGGACCTGGTCAATGACCTGAAGAGAGTGGGAACACAGTCTCAAAGAAAACCATTAGTAACACACTACGCCGTCATGGATTAAAATCCTGCAGCGCACGCAAGGTCCCCCTGCTCAAGCCAGAGCATGTCCAGGCCCGTCTGAAGTTTGCCAATGACCATCTGGATGATCCAGAGGAGGAATGGGAGAAGGTAATGTTGTCTGATGAGACAAAAATAGAGCTTTTTGGTCTAAACTCCACTCGCCGTGTTTGGAGGAAGAAGAAGGATGAGTACAACCCCAAGAACACCATCCCAACCGTGAAGTATGGAGGTGGAAACATCATTCTTTGGGGATGCTTTTCTGCAAAGGGGACAGGACGACTGCACCATATTGAGGGGAGGATGGATGGGGCCATGTATCGCGAGATCTTGGCCAACTACCTCCTTCCCTCAGTAAGAGCATTGAAGATGGGTCGTGGCTGGGTCTTCCAGCATGACAACAACCCAAAACACACAGCCAGGGCAACTAAGGAGTGGCTCCGTAAGAAGCATCTCAAGGTCCTGGAGTGGCCTAGCCAGTCTCCAGACCTGAACCCAATAGAAAATCTTTGGAGGGAGCTGAAAGTCCGTATTGCCCAGCGACAGCCCCGAAACCTGAAGGATCTGGAGAAGGTCTGTATGGAGGAGTGGGCCAAAATCCCTGCTGCAGTGTGTGCAAACCTGGTCAAGACCTACAGGAAACGTATGATCTATGTAATTGCAAACAAAGGTTTCTGTACCAAATATTAAGTTCTGCTTTTCTGATGTATCAAATACTTATGTCATGCAATAAAATGCAAATGAATTACTTAAAAATCATACAATGTGATTTTCTGGATTTTTGTTTTAGATTCCGTCTCTCACAGTTGAAGTGTACCTATGATAAAAATTACAGACCTCTACATGCTTTGTAAGTAGGAAAACCTGCAAAATCGGCAGTGTATCAAATACTTGTTCTCCCCACTGTATAGGCTGAAACTTTAACTGGAAGCACCCATGGTAAGGGCTATTCAACATTGGCCTGACCAATCAGAATCTATGCTTCAGAGGACCCAAAAAAAAGTATTTTGTTGTTACATGTATATTCTACACACATTTTACATACATGGTACTTTTTTTCAACAGTAGTTACTGTACATAGCAAGAATAAAGTAATGTGATATTTTGATATACATTATATCTAGGTAGATACAGTAGTACTTATACATTATATATCGTGTTTTTAGTCATAACTATTATAGAACATGAGCATATAAACCCACCCCTCAGCTACTCTCAGTCCATCCCACCTATCTCCGTAAATAGCCCTCTTATGATTTCCATGTGCCATATATTTTTCAACTGTGCTGTGATGTTTTCACATACAGTGCCTTCGGAAAGTATTCAGACCCCTTGACTTTTTCCACATTTTGTTACCTTACAGCCTTATTCTAAAATAGATTAAATAAATAAAAATCCTCATCAATCTACACAGAATACCCCAAAATGACAAAGCAAAAACAGGCTTTTAGACATTTTTGCAAATGTATTAAAAATAAAAAACAGAAATACCTTATTTACATAAGAATTCAGACCCTTTGCTATGAGACTCGAAGTTGAGCTCAAGTGCATCCTGTTTCCATTGATCATCCTTGAGATATTTCTACAACTTGATTGGAGTCCACTTGTGGTAAATTCAATTGATTGGACATGATTTGGAAAGGCACACACCTGTCTATATAAGGTCTTACAGTTGACAGCACATGTCAGAGCAAAAACCAAGCCATGAGGTCAAAGGAATTGTCCGTAGAGCTCCGAGACAGGATTGTGTCGAGGCACAGATCTGGGGAAGGGTACGAAAAAAATTCTGCAGCATTGAAGGTCCCCAAGAAAACAGTGCTCTCCGTCATTCTTAAATGGAAGAAGTTTGAAACCACCAAGACTCTTCCTAGAGCTGGCCGCCCGGCCAAACTGAGCAATCGGGGGAGAAGGGCCTTTCTCAGGGAGGTGACCAAGAACCCGATGGTCACTCTGACATAGCTCCAGAGTTCCTCTGCGGAAATGGGAGAACCTTCCAGAAGGACAACCATCTCTGCAGCAATCCACCAATCAGGCCTTTATGGTAGAGTGGCCAGACAGAAGCCACTCCTCAGTCAAAGGCACATGACAGCCCCCTTGGAGTTTGCCAAAAGGCACCTAAAGACTCTCAGACCATGAGAAACAAGATTCTCTGGTCTGATGAAACCATGATTGAACTCTTTGGCCTGAATGCCAAGCGTCACGTCGGGAGGAAACCTGGCACCATCCCTACGGTGAAGCATGGTGGTGGCAGCATCATGCTGTGGGGATGTTTTTCACCGGCAGGGACTGGGAGACTAGTCAGGATCGAGGGAAAGATGAACGGAGCAAAGTACAGAGAAATCCTTAATGAAAACCTGCTCCAGAGCGCTCAGGACCTCAGACTGGGGCGAAGGTTCACCTTCCAACAGGACAACGACCATAAGCACACAGCCAAGACAATGCAAGAGTGGCTTCGGGACAAGTCTCTGAATGTCCTTGAGTGGCCCAGCAAGAGCCCAGACTTGAACCCGATCGAACATCTCTGGAGAGACCTGAAAATAGCTGTGCAGTGACGCTCCCCATCCAACCTGACAGAGCTTGAGAGGATCTGCAGAGAAGAATGGGAGAAACTCCCCAAATACAGGTGTGCCAAGCTTGTAGCGTCATACCCAAGAAGAATCAAGGCTGTAATCACTGCCAAAGGTGCTTCAACAAAGTACTGAGTAAAGGGTCTGAATACTTATGTAAATGTGATATTTCCGTTTTTATTATGGGGTATTGTGTGTAGATTGATGAAGGGGTAAAAAACTATTTAATCACTTTTAGAATAAGGCTGTAACGTAACAAAATGTGAAAAAAGTCAAGGGGTCTGAATACTTTCCGAAGGCACTGTAAATTCTGAACCTGTCTAATCACATAATATCTACAGATTGTCAGTTAAAGGTACATGTTGTACTAAAGTATTATTATATTGTTGCTTGATTTACTATGGTTTCCAAATCCCCCAACAGTGCTATTTGTAGGGTTAATTTGAGATAAATGTTGTGATTTTTCAGCCATTCCTGAACCTGTGACCAGAAACAAGCTACATGGAGGCAATACCAAAATAAGTGATCTAATGATTCTGTCTCTTTGTAGCAAAATCAGCAGAGCTGAGATGGTTGTATGCCCCATACACATACCATTCTGTTTGTGGCAATAATTTTGTATTATCATTTTAATTGAAAAACGCGTTTTGAATCAAGCGTTGTTTTGCGTATCAGTTCATAAACCATGTGCCACGGAATCAGCACATCGAAAATCTCTTCCCAACTATTTTGCAACCTCTATGGTGCCGCGGTCAACATTTTGTAAAGTAAAAGTAAAACTGATATATTCTTATATTTATAACCTTTTTATGTCTTTAATAAAGGGAAAACAAACAAGTTCCCTTCCTTCTCCCCCTTCCACTTGCCTCCTCCATTTTTTAGTTAATGCTGCAATCAGTTGGTTGTAATTTTCGATAGAGCAAACATTTCCATATATACTACCGTTCAAAAGTTTGGGGTCACTTAGAAATGTCCTTGTTTTCAAAAGAAAAATATTTTTTTTGTCCATTAAAATAACATCAAATTGATCAGAAATACAGTGTAGACATTGTTAATGTTGTAAATGGCTATTGTAGCTGGAAACTGCAGATTTTTTATGGAATATCTACATAGGCGTACAGAGGCCCATTATCAGTAACCATCAGTCCTGTGTTCCAATGGCACGTTGTGTTTGCTAATCCAAGTTTATCATTTTAAAAGACTAATTGATCATTACAAAACCCTTTTGCAATTATGTAGCACGGCGGAAAACTGTTGTGCTGATTAAAGAAGCAATAAAACTGGCCTTCTTGAGACTAGTTGATTATCTGGAGCATCAGCAATTGTGGGTTCGATTACAGGCTAAAAATGGCCAGAAACAAATAACTTTCTTCTGAAACTCGTCAGTCTATTCTTGTTCTGAGAAATGAAGGCTATTCCATGTGAGAAATTGCCAAGAAACTGAAGATCTCGTACAACGCTGTGTACTACTCCCTTCACAGAACAGCGCAAACGGGCTCTAACCAGAATAGAAAGAGGAGTGGGAGGCCCCGGTGCACAACTGATAAAGAGGACAAATACATTAGAGTGTCTAGTTTGAGAAACAGACGCCTCACAGGTCCTCAACTGGCAGCTTCATTAAATTGTACACACAAAACACCAGCCTCAATGTCAACAATGAAGAGGCGACTCCGGGATGCTGACCTTCTAGGCAGAGTTGAAAATAAAAAGCCATATCTCAGACTGGCCAATAAAAAGAAAAGATTAAGATGGGCAGTCTGAGATATGGCTTTTGCTGATGCTCCAGATACTCAACTAGTCTCAAGAAGGCCAGTTTTATTGCTTCCTTAATCAGCACAACAGTTTTCAGCTGTGCTAACATAATTGCAAAAGGGTTTTCTAATGATCAATTAGCCTTTTAAAATGATAAACTTGGATTAGCAAACAACGTGCCATTTGAACACAGGACTGATGGTTGCTGATAATGGGCCTCTGTACACCTATGTAGATATTCCATTAAAAATCAGCCATTTCCAGCTACAATAGCCATTTACAACATTAACAATGTCTGCACTGTATTTCTGATCAATTTGATGTTATTTTAATGGCCAAAAAATTGCTTTTCTTTCGAAAACAAGGACATTTCTAAGTGACCCCAAACTTTTGAACGGTGGTGTATGTTTGTTAACTGCACACGTGACATAACTCCACCATCTTTTCATACATAATGTTTTTTTTTACCAATTAGCATTTTTGAATTTAACCACATTATTTGTTGTAATATTTGTTCTGTCTTTTCTGGAGGATGAAACTGGAATTGCAACCAGCTTTGTATGGCTTGTTTTAGAAAGGGCGATATTTTGAAAAAGGTTCCATTTTCAATTAACTGAAAGTGAGAGGTTGTAATCTGGATAAAGGGAAAAAGGCAATTTTGTAACAAGGGATGAGACATTCTTACTAATCTACTGGAGAACCAGTTCAGGTTTAAGTATAACTTTTGTATGACTGATGCTTTTAGTGAGAGGTTTAATGCTTTAATATTTAATATTTTTTTCGTATTCATTATATAAATAACCACATTTTATTTTGTCTGGTGAAATATTTTTTGCTCAAATAATTTGGCGTAGGCAGGGCCATAAGTAAATACGTAAACTGGGATATGACTAAATAATTAAATCAGGGTGATTTTTCCACAAATAGACAGGAGTTTAACTTTCCATGGTAGCAAGAGCTTATCTATTTTTGCTAACTTTCTGTAAAAATGTGTTGTAGAAAGTCCCTTTATTACTTTAGGGATATACATTTCAAGTATGTCCACTTCACCATCAGACCATTGTATTGGTAAACTACATGGTAATTTAAAAGTTTTTTAGCGATCCAATACGTAATATGGCACACTTATCATAGTTCGGTTGTAATCCAGAGAGGTTAGAAAAATTATCTAGATCCTCTATGAGGCTGTGCAGGGATCCAGATTTTGGATTTAAGAGGAAATTTGAGTCGTCAGCGTACAATGACACCTTTGTTTTTAAGCCCTGGATTTCTAGCCCCTCGATATTATTGTTGGAACTGATTTTAATAGCTAACATTTCGATGGCCATAATAAATAGATATGCTGACGGTGGAAAACCTTGTTTTACCCCTCTTGACAGTATAATACTTTCTGAGAAGTAGCCATTATTTACTATTTTACACCTGGGGTTACAATACATAACTTTAATCTATTGTATAAGAGATTCTCCAAAATTAAAATAGTCCTGTCATTTATATATACATTCTAGTAGTACTTTATCAAAAGCCTTTTCAAAATCTGCTATGAATACCAGACCTGGTTTCCTAGATCTTTCCTAGTGTTCTATTGTTTCAAGTACTTGTCATATATTATCTCCAATGTATCTTCCATGTAAAAAACCTGTCTGATCAGGATGAATAATATCCGACAACACCTTTTTAATTCTATGTGCTATGCATTTTGCATCACAACACGGAACTGTAAGGGGACTCCAGTTTTTTAGATAGACTGGATCTTTATACTTACCACCTGGGTCCTGTTTCAGAAATAGTGAAATTAGACCTTCTTTCTGAGCACCTAATAGTTTACCATTTTTATAGGAGTGGTTAAAACATGCTAACAGTGGACCTTTGAGTAGACCAAAATAAGTTTCATATACCTCAACTGGTATGCCATCCAGCCCTGGAGTTTAATGGCCTAAAGGCTTTAATTGCATCAATAAGTTCCTCCTCTGCAATTTGGCCCTCACACAAGTATTTCTGTACAGCTGTTAATTTTACACTACTATTAGGAAAGAAATCCTTACAGTACTTTGCTTCCTCTTTCAAAATAGAATTTGGTGAATCATGGATTACTCAGTCATTTGTAACACGTTTCTGTAAATTCTTTTTGGTAGCATTTCTATGTTGAAGATTCTATCTGTACTGTTATTTCTTCTATTTCCTTTGTTGATATGAACTATTTTGACCTAAATAGTTTTTGTTTTAAAGATGAATATTGAATTGCATGACCTTTAAAATGCACATATTAAAATGTCCCATACAATAAGGGGATCTAGTGTACCTATGGTGTGCAGGAAAAAGTCAGTTATAAAATCCTTTGTCTTGTTTAAAAACAGGTTGTCATCCAGAAGGCTTTGATTAAATGTCCAATATACTCTCCCACGTGGAAATTTTGTAAGAGTAATGTGGATGGCATTTATTTGATGTTCCAACTACATTCAACACCCTATCAAAACGTTTTTTACTTTTGGTGCTAGCGCGAAGGATACAAGAAAGTAATCAAGACGACTAGCTTGATTTAGCCTCCTCCATGTACAGTATATCTCACTAAGTCTGGATTTTTAAGCCTCCATACAGTGAGGGAAAAAAGTATTTGATCCCCTGCTGATTTTGTACGTTTGCCCACTGACAAAGAAATAATCAGTCTATAATTTTAATGGTAGGTTTATTTGAACAGTGAGAGACAGAATAACAACCAAAAAATCCAGAAAAACGCATGTCAAAAATTTTATAAATTGATTTGCATTTTAATGAGGGAAATAAGTATTTGACCCCCTCTCAATCAGAAAGATTTATGGCTCCCAGGTGTCTTTAATACAGGTAACGAGCTGAGATTAGGAGCACACAATTAAAGGGAGTGCTCCTAATCTCAGCTTGTTACCTGTATAAAAGACACCTGTCCACAGAAGCAATCAATCAATCAGATTCCAAACTCTCCACATGGCCAAGACCAAAGAGCTCTCCAAGGATGTCAGGGTAAGATTGTAGACCTACACAAGGTTGGAATGGGCTACAAGACCATCGACAAGCAGCTTGGTGAGAAGGTGACAACAGTTGGTGCGATTATTCGCAAATGGAAAAAACACAAAAGAACTGTCAATCTCCCTCGGCCTGGGGCTCCATGCAAGATCTCACCTCATGGAGTTGCAATGATCATGAGAACGGTGAGGAATCAGCCCAGAACTACACAGGAGGATGTTGTCAATGACCTCAAGGCAGCTGGGACCATAGTCACCAAGAAAACAATTGGTAACACACTACGCCGTGAAGGACTGAAATCCTGCAGCACCCGCAAGGTGCTGTGGTCAGATGGGACCAAAATCGAGCTCTTTGGCATCAATTCAAATCGCCGTGTTTGGAGGAGGAGGAATGCTGCCTATGACCCCAAGAACACCATCCCCACCGTCAAACATGGAGGTGGAAACATTATGCTTTGGGGGTGTTTTCTGCTAAGGGGACAGGACAACTTCACCGCATCAAAGGGACGATGGACGGGGCCATGTACCGTCAAATCTTGGGTGAGAACCTCTTTCCCTCAGCCAGGGTATTGAAAATGGGTCGTGGATGGGTATTCCAGCATGACAATGACCCAAAACACATGGACAAGGCAACAAAGGAGTGGCTCAAGAAGAAGCACATTAAGGTCCTGGAGTGGCCTAGCCAGTCTCCAGACCTTAATCCCATAGAAAATCTGTGGAGGGAGCTGAAGGTTCGAGTTGCCAAACGTCAGCCTTGAAACCTTAATGATTTGGAGAAGATCTACAAAGAGGAGTGGGACAAAATCCCTCCTGAGATGTATGCAAACCTGGTGGACAACTACAAGAAACGTCTGACCTCTGTGATTGCCAACAAGGGTTTTGCCACCAAGTACTAAGTCATGTTTTGCAGAGGGGTCAAATACTTATTTCCCTCATTAAAATGCAAATCAATTTATAACATTTTTGACATGAGTTTTCTGGATTTTTTGGTTGTTATTCTGTCTCTCACTGTTCAAATAAACCTACCATTCAAATTATAGACTGATCATTTCTTTGACAGTGGGCAAACGTACAAAATCAGCAGGGGATCAAATACTTTTTTCCCTCACTGTACAGTTGTCCGGGGCAGCTCTAGCAGGGCAGAAATTTCACATCCTATGACAGTTGAGCTCTTCAGTATGGGCCATTCTACTGCCAATGTTTGTCTATGGAGATTGCATGGCTGTGTGCTCGATTTTATACACCTGTCAGCAACGGGTGTGACTGAAATAGCCGAATCCACTAATTTGAAGGGCCAAAATCCACTACTTTTTGCTACGCAGTGTATCATTTGAGGAACCTGCAATAACTGATGATTGGTATCCGATTTATACATCTTTGAAAATAATAATACATAATCCTAATTTATACAAGGGTGGGTCTAATCCTGAATGCTGATTGGTTAAAGCCGCATTCCAGCCAGTGTCTATTCCACAAGTTACCACCGGCTAAATCTATGACGTTAAAATGCCTATTTACTCTGTTCCATCTGACTGCGCAATCCACCGTCTCATCAGCCCAGCCAAGCAATTTATAAACTTGATCTCCACTATAAAAAGCATGTAGACTTTATCTCACTTTTAGACTAACATTTAGTTTTCAACAGCGGAGATTTGTATAAACCTTGTTGTCTGTCTCTCCGACATTTGCAACATTGTTTCAATATTCAAATTCGATCTCCAGCTGTCCCATAGTAATGAACGAGTCGGGACGAGACAGGCAGGCAGCGTTTCTCAGCCAGTCTAAATCATGAATCAGCTGGCATCATTTTTATGGATATATACAAAGGAATGTAATTGAAAAAAGGTAAAACGAAACAAAGTGCAGCTAGTTTGCAGTCTTTCCAGCTTCAGTTTGAAGTGATTGTGTTAGCTGTGTTGTTGGCTAGCTCCTCTGAACAACAGTGTCCTGACGATTGAGCGCATTTTCTATGCCAGGCAAAATCGCACCTCATTAGCTCATTTTTATCGATGTATCCAAATAAATGTAACTAGAAAACAGCTTAAACAAATGCAAATGCAGCTACTTCACTGCACTTTTTGACGTGACTGTAAGTTAGCCGTAGCTAGCAAGGGATAAGAACGTTGCCAGCCAGTATAGCAATAGAACATTTAGAACGAACGACTGGGTCGCGTCCATAGATACAGAACAAAAAGACTGAAAGACTGGGTTGCGTCTCTAGCAACCAAACCGATAGAACGAATGACCAGTCGGCTTGGGTAGCAACCCTAGATTTGTGTAGGGACTATATATTGTGGAATAAATTAATCTAAATAACGTTTTTAATTAAAATATGTAAATCATTATTTGAATATGTTGGTAAACCATTGTATAAAAGTGATGATGCCCTATAAGTCGGTGTTTGGAGGATATACTGGCACGGTGTGCCGGCCCTCGACTTCGTCAGGTCCAGTGTAGCTCAGTTGGTAAAGCATGGCGTTTGCAACGCCAGGGTTGTGGGTTCGATTCCCACGGGGGGCCAGTATGAAAATGTATATACTCACTAACTGTAAGTCGCTCTGGATAAGAGTGTCTGCTAAATGACTAAAATGTAAATGTCTTGGGCCTAACAACACCCATGTCAATATATCCTCCAAACACCGGCTTCTCGGGATTTATCACTTAATTATAATCGCCCTTGACACAAATAGGACAAAAATAATAATAAAAATGTATGCAGATCTAGTAATTATAGTGATTGTTATATATGTATATTTAAACTTTAGATCTATATAACATTTTATTCCAGGACATCGCTTTTTGCACCAATGTCAGTGTTCCAATGCTTAGGCTGTTTCACAAAACGTGGAAAAGGTGTGGAGAAAGATATAGCGTAGACAAAACTTATAAGATCAAAATGTTCCGCCCCATGGGAAAGTACTGGTTTAATATGTACTTTCTTAAACCAGTTACTAGTAGGGATGCTCAGGGTGCTGCAGCACCCCCATTTTTTTACAAAAGTAGTGCACTGGGCCTTTACGCGTTATGTATTTGCAGACCAATATAGCAGTCTGTAACCCTCTCCCTGCGGCTATGTATGGTGGTCTGCTTGAAACATGTGGATTTTACAGACTGGGTCAGGGAGAGTTGAAAATATCAGTGAAGACACTTGCCAGCTGGTCAGCACATGCTCGGAGTATGCGTCCTGGTAATCCGTCTGGCCCTGCAGCCTTGTGAATGTTAACCTGTTTAAAGGTCTTACTCACATCAGCTATGGAGTGCATGATCACACAGTCGTCCGGAACATCTGGTGCTCTCATGCATGGTTCAGTGTTGCTTCCCTTGAAGCAAGCATAGAATGCATTTAGCTCGTCTGGGAGGCATCACTGGACATCTCGCGGCTGGGTTTCTCTTTGTAATCCGTGATAGTTTGCAGAGCATCAGAGCCGGTGTAGTAGGATTCGATTTTAGTCTTGTTTTGATGCTTTGCCTGCTCCTTGAAAGCGGCAGCTCTAGCCTTTAGCTCAGTGCGGATGTTGCCTGTAGTCTCGAACGGAGCTCATCCAGTTTATTTTCCAATGATTGTATGTTCACCAATAAAACAGAGGGTAATGGCGAGTTATCCACTCACAGTCGTAGTCTCATTATATATCCCCAACGCCGACCTCTATATCGCTGCTTCCGCCTCCTCCGAGTGACAGGGATTTGGGCCTGGTCTGGGATGAGCATTATGTCCTTCACCTCCTTTTTCTGCACCTGCGATAACATCTGTTATGCAAATCTGTGTACACGACCAATAAACTTTGATTTGATTATATTTAGTTACTGACAACAGGAAAAACAACTGAAGAGCATCTGCATGATGTGAAAATTCCCTTACCAAAACACACACTGGCGTCATACCAGAAATAATCAGTGCCATCACAGAAAATGTACTATATGATGGTGATGGGAATGATCGTGCCCGGACATTTTCAATTTTGTAACCCATGCACTTCCCACCTGGGTGGCTAGTGGAAATCTATTAAAAACACCTTCCTTCCCCCCTGCTCTGCAATTCCCCCTTGTCACACAGACTGCCGTTATCACCAGGAAAGGTAATTAAATTCCTCAGGTTTAAACGACTTTAATAGCAATTACTTGGCAAAGGTTGAGGCCTGTCTGGCTCTCTGTGATATGGGAATGGAGGGAGAGAGAAATAGAGTGAAAGAAAGAGTTGTGTGCCAGAGGGTTTTCCATCCCTTTAATCCTACACATGGGGTATCAGTGAGTGTTAAACATCACTCACACACAGGGGGACCCTCGGGCAGGGCTGACAAAAACTACACAAAAACATTAACCTGGAATTGCACTGAGTAAAACCATAACTGAGCTGTTGGGTTTAACGCAAAATGGCTATGACAAAGCCAGCATTTTTGCATTACCTTTCTGTGGACTGTAGTGTTTGGAGTTTACTGGTAGATTTGAGAGAAAAATGGCAACCCAGTACAGACCAGGTGGATTATGGGTGTTGTAGTGTCCAGGAGCCTCTGGGGTCTGACTATTTATTTTTAAATTCTCTTTTTTTTTGGGGGGGGGGTAAGCTTTAATATTGCAGATAGATTGTAACTTCCATCAATGTAATTGTCTGAATCACTTCCAATCCCCCATATGTTTTTTCTCTTTCACAACTATATATATATATATATATATATACACACACACACACACACACACACATACACACATACATACAGTGGGGAGAACAAGTATTTGATACACTGCCGATTTTGCAGGTTTTCCTACTTACAAATACATAAGTATTTGATACATCAGAAAAGCAGAACTTAATATTTGGTACAGAAACCTTTGTTTGCAATTACATAGATCATACGTTTCCTGTAGGTCTTGACCAGGTTTGCACACACTGCAGCAGGGATTTTGGCACACTCCTCCATACAGACCTTCTCCAGATCCTTCAGGTTTCGGGGCTGTCGCTGGGCAATACGGACTTTCAGCTCCCTCCAAATATGTTCTATTGGGTTCAGGTCTGGAGACTGGCTAGGCCACTCCAAGACCTTGAGATGCTTCTTACGGAGCCACTCCTTAGTTGCCCTGGCTGTGTGTTTCGGGTCGTTGTCATGCTGGAAGACCCAGCCACAACCCATCTTCAATGCTCTTACTGAGGGAAGGAGGTTATTGGCCAAGATCTCGCGATACATGGCCCCATCCATCCTCCCCTCAATACGGTGCAGTCGTCCTGTCCCCTTTGCAGAAAAGCATCCCCAAAGAATGATGTTTCCACCTCCATGCTTCACAGTTGGGATGGTGTTCTTGGGGTTGTACTCATCCTTCTTCCTCCAAACACGGCGAGTGGAGTTTAGACCAAAAAGCTCTATTTTTGTCTCATCAGACCACATGACCTTCTCCCATTCCTCCTCTGGATCATCCAGATGGTCATTGGCAAACTTCAGACGGGCCTGGACATGCGCTGGCTTGAGCAGGGGGACCTTGCTGCAGGATTTTAATCCATGACGGCGTAGTGTGTTACTAATGGTTATCTTTGAGACTGTGGTCCCAGCTCTCTTCAGGTCAATTACCAGGTCCTGCTGTGTAGTTCTGGGCTGATCCCTCACCGTCCTCATGATCACTGATGCCCCACGAGGTGAGATCTTGCATGGAGCCCCAGACCGAGGGTGATTGACCGTCATCTTGAACTTCTTCCATTTTCTAATAATTGCGCCAACAGTTTTTGCCTTCTCACCAAGCTGCTTGCCTATTGTCCTGTAGCCCATCCCAGCCTTGTGCAGGTCTACAATTTTATCCCTGATGTCCTTACACAGCTCTCTGGTCTTGGCCATTGAGGAGAGGTTGGAGTCTGTTTGATTGAGTGTGTGGACAGGTGTCTTTTATACAGGTAACGAGTTCAAACAGGTGCAGTTAATACAGGTAATGAATGGAGAATAGGAGGGCTTCTTAAAGAAAAACTAACAGGTCTGTGAGAGCCGGAATTCTTACTGGTTGGTAGGTGATCAAATACTTATGTCATGCAATAAAATGTAAATTAATTACTTAAAAATCATACAATGTGATTTTCTGGATTTTTGTTTTAGATTCCATCTCTCACAGTTGAAGTGTACCTATGATAAACAATTGCAGACCTCTACATGCTTTGTAAGTAGGAAAACCTGCAAAATCGGCAGTGTGTCAAATACTTGTTCTCCCCACTGTATATACAGTTGAAGTCGGAAGTTTACATACACTTAGGTTGGAGTCATTAAAACTTAATTTCTTGTTAACAAACTATAGTTTTGGCAAGTCAGTTAGGATTATTTCACTTATAATTCACTGTATCACAATTCCAGTGGGTCAGAAGTTTACATACACTAAGTTCACTGTGCCTTTAAACAGCTTGGAAAATTGAAAATGTCATGGCTTTAGAAGCTTCTGATATGCTAATTGACATCATTTGAGTCAATTGGAGGTGTACCTGTGGATGTATTTCAAGGCCTACCTTCAAACTCAGTGCCTCTCTGCTTGACATCATTGGAAAATCAAAAGAAATCAGCCAAGACCTCAGAATAAAAATTGTAGACCTCCACAAGTCTGGTTCATGCTTGGGAGCAATTTTCAAACGCCTGAAGGTACTACGTTCATCTGTACAAACAATAGTACGCAAGTATAAACACCATGGGACCATGCAGCCGTCATACCGCTCAGAAAGGAAGTTTACATACACCTTGGCCAAATACATTTAAACTCAGTTTTTCACAATTCCTGACATTTAATCCTAGTAAAAATTCCCTGTTTTAGGTCAGTTAGGATCACCACTTTATTTTAAGAATGTGAAATGTCAGAATAATAGTAGAGAGAATGATTTATTTCAGCTTTTATTTCTTTCATCACATTCCCAGTGGGTCAGAAGTTTACATACACTCAATTAGTATTTGGTAGCATTGCCTTTAAATTGTTTAACTTCGGTCAAACATTTCGGGTAGTCTTCCATAAGCTTCCCACAATAAGTTGGGTGAATTTTGGCCCATTCCTCCTGACAGAGCTGGTGTAACGGAGTCAGGTTTGTAGGCCTCCTTGCTCGCAAATGCTTTTTCAGTTCTGCCCACTAATTTTCTATAGGATTGAGGTCAGGGCTTTGTGATGGCCACTCCAATACCTTGACTGTGTTGTCCTTAAGCCATTTTGCCACAACTTTGGAAGTATGCTTGGGGTCATTGTCCATTTGGAAGACCCATTTGCGACCAAGCTTTAACTTCCTGACTGATGTCATGAGATGTTGCTTCAATATATCCACATAATTTTCCTCCCTCATGATGCCATCTATTTTGTGAAGTGCACCAGTCCCTCCTGCAGCAAAGCACCCCCACAGCATGATGCTGCCACCCCCGTGCTTCATGGTTGGGATTGTGTTCCTCGGCTTGCAACCAACCCCCTTTTTCCTCCAAACATAACGATGGTCATTATGGCCAAACAGTCCTATTTTTGTTTCATCAAACCAAAGGACATTTCTCCAAAAAGTACAATATTTGTCCCCATGTGCAGTTGCAAACCGTAGTCTGGCTTTTTTATGGCGGTTTTGGAGCAGTGGCTTCTTCCTTGCTGAGCGGCCTTTCAGGTTATGTCGATATAGGACTCGATATAGGTACTTTTGTACCTGTTTCCTCCAGCATCTTCACAAGGTCCTTTGCTGTTGTTTTGGGATTGATTTGCACTTTTCGCACCAAACTACATTCATCTCTAGGAGACAGAACACGTCTCTTTCCTGAGCGGTATGACGGCTGAGTGGTCCCATGGTGTTTATACTTGCGTACTATTGTTTGTACAGATGAATGTGGTACCTTCAGGTGTTTGGAAATTGCTCCCAAGCATGAACCAGACTTGTGGAGGTATACCATTTTTATTCTGAGGTCTTGGCTGATTTCTTTTGATTTTCCAATGATGTCAAGCAAAGAGGCACTGAGTTTGAAGGTAGGCCTTGAAATACATCCACAGGTACACCTCCAATTGACTCAAATTATGTCAATTAGCATATCAGAAACTTCTAAAGCCATGACATCATTTTCTGGAATTTTCCAAGCTGTTTAAAGGCACAGTCAACTTAGTGTATGTAAACTTCTGACCCACTGGAATTGTGATACAGTGAATTATAAGTGAAATAATCTGTCTGTAAACAATTGTTGGAAACATTACTTGTGTCATGCACAAAGTAGATGTCCTAACCGACTTGCCAAAACTATAGTTTGTTAATAAGAAATGTGTGGAGTGGATGTAAAACGAGTTTGAATGACTCCAACCTAAGTGTATGTAAACTTTAGACAACAACAAACAACTGTATATACTTATTATGGACACAGTATGCTTTACATTAGTTATATTGTTGTTATTAGTTGTTGTTAGTTGTTATTAGTCCCATCCTTCAACTCCATTCAACACCACCCATCTATCTCTTAACACCATCCATATTGGATTTCTATTTGCCATATATTTTTCAACTGTACTGTGATGTTTTACAAAAGTTCTGAACCTTTCTATTCTCATTGTTTCTACAGATTTTAAATTGATTGTAAATATTGCAATCCTTTAGCCATTCCTGGACCTGTGTCCAAAAACAAGCTACAAATGGACAGTACCAAAACAAATGATCTAATGATTCTGTCTCTTCACAGCAAAATCTGCAGAGCTGGGAAGATTGTATCCCCCATATAAATAACATTCTATTGGTAGCAAGAATTTTATACAATAATTTATATTGAAAAATCCTAAATTTTTAATCCAGCGTCGTTTTGCGTATCAGTTCATAAACACTATGCCATGGAATCAGTAGGTCAAAAATCTCTTCCCAACTATTTTGCAATCTATATGGGACGGCTGTCAATCCTTTGGTCCTTAAATGAAACTGGTTATACTGCGGTCTGACTCTTGGTCTAAACCCTGTATGATGTTCAACATTGGACCCTTGAGACACACCATGACTCATATAAAGTTTCTATGTCACGGCCTAAAAGGGATTAAATGTAGCATTTTAGCGGCCATTAAGGAGGCCATCACACTCGTACCCCTAAACTGTTGGCATTTTAAAGAGTGGGCACAAAGTAGCTTTATGATTTAAAGATACTGTTACCTAGATTAACATGACAGAGGGATTTTTTGTGGATTTTCAGTGGAATCTAAAAGTGTTGTCTGTTTCTGAAGGTTTATTGGTCCTGTGTGATGAGATGTGGCGGTGGTAAGCGGCTGGTTGTGACTCGATTCAAATCCCTGCCTTCCTGAAGGGTACTTCACGTTCAGATATAACGTACTGCTGTTCAAACACAGCCATAACTCCTGTGAACATTGTGCATTATCAACAATTAACCTTTATATGTGTAAATTGATGTTTTATACCACCTTCAATGTGACAGTTCCCTTGACCTGTTAATTGAAAACTGACATCCACTATTCTCAGTAAGGGAGATGGGTTGAATGACATACCTCTTATCTTATTATCTGCTTTCATACTGAGGGTAACCTTGAAGGAATAGAAGTAGCTACCCACTGGGCAGAGACGTCAGTTCAACTTCTAGTTTTGATTTACATTTGGTTGAGTTGCCAACTAATGTGAAATCAACAAAAAATGTCACCATGTCATTGGATCACAATTAATCGTAAATTCATAACTTGCTCAAATTGAGCTGTAATTTAAGATTTAATATACAAAAAGAATTACAAGAATATTGCCGTTTCGATTTTGTCCAAAGTAACGGTTAGCAAAATCAGGTAAATTGATAAACACACTTTCTTTAACCTCAAAGTCAACTTGTCTTGACATCGCATTGTTGGTTTTAACTGTATAGATATGTATTTTGGACGTTTTCAGTGTATTCTGAATGATCTCAGACAATGCAATAAAAAAAATGTGCACTAACATTACAAAAAGCTAACTTTAGTTAACTGATTAACTCTGACAGCGCTAATTGTAACATGTTAAAAATGATAAATAAGGAGAAACGGAGCGCTAGCTTCTCTGTTCTTTTCACTGGGCTTCTTCCAACAGTCACTGACCAACGTATGAAGAAGAGAGGTTTGCGTCTGCAGCAGTAACACTCAAGAATGGATGGCTCAGAAATAAGAACTAGTTATTTTTAACACACTTGAATTATTATATTCAAGTAGGCTGTTACCTTTTTACAGAATGGCATTACAGAATTTAAAATAAAATAAAAATGTATTTGCCACGTGCTGAATACAACAGGTGTAGACCTTACAATGAAATGCTTACTTACAAGTACTTAACCAACAATGAGGTTAAGAAAAATGTGTTAAGTAAAAAATAGATACAACATTTTTTTGTGCAAAATAATAATAATTAAAGAGCAGCAGTAAAATAAAATAACAGTAGGGAGGCTATATACAGGGGGTACCGGTACAGAGTCAATGTGCGGGGGCACCGGTTAGTCGAGGTAACTGAGGTAATATGTACATGTGAGTAGAGTTAAAGTGACTATGCACAGATAATAAAAAGAGTAGCAGCAGCATAAAAGAGGGGGTGGGGTGCAAATAGCAATATACAATGCAAATAGTCCGGGTAGCCATGATTAGCTGTTCAGGAGTCTTATGGATCTAGACTGGAGCGCTCCGGTACCGCTTGCCGTGCGGTAGCAGATAGAACAGGCTATGACTAGGATGGCTGGAGTCTTTGACCATTTTTAGGGCCTTCCTCTGACACCACCTGGTATAGAGGTCCTGGATGGCAGGAAGCTTGGCCCCAGTGATGTACTGGGCCGAACGCACTACCCTCTGAGCAGCTGCCATACTAGGCGGTGATGCAACCAGTCAGGATGCTCTCGATGGTGCAGCTGTAGAACTTTTTGAGGATCTGAGGATCCTTGCCAAATCTTTTCAGTCTCCTGAGGGGAAATACGCTTTGTCGTGCCCTCTTCACGACTGTCTTGGTGTGTTTGGACCATGTTAGTTTGTTGGTGATGTGGACACCAAGGAACTTGAAGCTCTCAACCTGTTCCACTACAGCCCTATCGATGAGAATGGGGGCGTGCTCTGTCCTCTTTTTTTTCCTGTAGTCCACAATCATCTCCTTTGTCTTGATCACGTTGAGGGAGAGGTTGTTATCCTGGCACCACTCTGACCTCCTCCCTATAGGCTGTCTCATCGTTGTCGGTGATCAGGCCTACCACTGTTGTGTCGTCGGCAAACTTAATGATGGTGTTGGAGTCGTGCCTGGCCATGCAGTCATGGTTGAACAGGGAGTACAGGAGGGGACTGAGCACGCACCCCTGAGGGGCTCCCGTGTTGAGGATCAGCGTGGCAGATGTGTTGTTACCTACCCTTACCACCTGTGGGCGGGCCGTCAGGAAGTCCAGGATCCAGTTGCAGAGGGAGGTGTTTAGTCCCAGGGTCCTTAGCTTAGTGATGAGCTTTGAGGGCACTATGGTGTTGAACGCTGAGCTGTAGTCAATGAATAGCATTCTCACGTAGGTGTTCCTCTTGTCCAGGTGGGAAAGGGCAGTGTGGAGTGCAATATAGATTGAATCATCTGTGGATCTGTTGGGGTGGTATGCAAATTGGAGTGGGTCTAGGGTTCCTGGGATAATGGTGTTGATGTGAGCCATGACCAGCCTTTCAAAGCACTTCATGCTACGTGAGTGCTACTGGTCGGTAGTCATTTAGGCAGGTTATCTTAGTGTTCTTGGGCACAGGGACTATGGTGGTCTGCTTGAAACATGTTGGTTTTACAGACTCAGTCAGGGACATGTTGAAAATGTCAGTGAAGACACTTGCCAGTTGGTCAGCGCATGCTCAGAGTACACGTCCTGGTAATCCGTCTGGCCCTGCGGCCTTGTGAATGTTGACCTGCTTAAAAGTCTTACTCACATTGGCTACG
The DNA here is from genome assembly GCF_964263955.1 of Coregonus lavaretus. Classification (NCBI taxonomy): domain Eukaryota; kingdom Metazoa; phylum Chordata; class Actinopteri; order Salmoniformes; family Salmonidae; genus Coregonus; species Coregonus lavaretus. The sequence continues at coordinate 68,813,773 of NC_139992.1, read as the reverse complement.
GAGAGCGTTATCACATAGTCATCCAGAACAGCTGATGCTCTCATGCATGCTTCAGTGTTGCTTGCCTCGAAGCGAGCATAGAAGTGATTTAGCTCGTCTGGTAGGCTTGTGTCACTGGGCAGCTAGCGGCTGTGCTTCCCTTTGTAGTCTGTAATAGTTTGCAAGCCCTGCCACATCTGACGAGCGTCGGAGCCGGTGTAGTATGATTCAATCTTAGTCCTGTATTGACTATTTGCCTGTTTGATAGTTAATCGGAGGCCATAGCGGGATTTCTAATAAGCGTCCGGGTTAGAGTCCCGCTCCTTGAAAGCGGCAGCTCTACCCTTTAACTCAGAGCGGATGTTGCATGTAATCCATGGCTTCTGGTTGGGGTATGTACGTACGGTCACTGTGGGGAAGACATCATCGATGTACTTATTGATGAAGCCAGTGACTGATGTGGTGTACTCCTCAATGCCATCGGAAGAATCCCGGAACATATTCCGGTCTATGCTAGCAAAACAGTCCTGTAGCTTAGCATCTGCGTCATCTGACCACTTCCTTATTAACCGAGTTACTGGTGCTTCCTGCTTTAGTTTTTGCATATAAGCAGGAATCAGGAGGATATAATTATGGTCAGATTTGCCAAATGGAGGGCGAGGGAGAGCTTTGTACGCGTCTCTGTGTATTGAGTACAGGTGGTCTAGAGTTTTAACATGCTGGTAGAAATGAGGTAGAATGGATTTAAGTTTCCCTGCATTAAAGTCCCCAGCCACTAGGAGCACTGCCTCTGGATGAGTTTTCCTGTTTGCTTATGGCATACAGCTCATTGAGTGCAATCTTAGTGCCAGCATCGGTTTGTGGTGGTAAATAGACAGCCACGAAATATATAGAAGAAAACTCTCTTGGTAAATAGTGTGGTCTACAGCTTATCATGAGATACTCTACCTCAGGCGAGCAAAACCTTGAGACTGCCTTAGTATTAGATTTTATGCACCAGCTGTTGTTTACAAATATACACAGACCACCACCCCTTTTCTTACCGGAGTCAGCCGTTCTATCCTGCCGATGTAGCGTATATCCCGCCAGCTGTAGGTTATCCATGTCGTCGTTCAGCCACGACTCAGTGAAACATAAGATATTACAGTTTTTAAATGTCCCACTGGTAGGATATCCTTGATCTTAGGTCGTCCATTTTGTTTTCAAATGATTGTACGTTGGCTAATAGGATTGATGGAAGAGGCAGATTACTCGCTCGCCGTCGGATCCTTACAAGGCACACCGACCTATGTCCATGTCTCTTTCTCATGCGAATGACTGGGATTTGGGCCTTGTCGGGTGTCTGTAGAATATCCTTCGTATCCGACTCATTGAAGAAAAAATCTTCGTCCAATACGAGGTGAGTAATCGCTGTCCTGATATCCAGAAGCTCTTTTTGGTCATAAGAGATGGTGGCAGAAACATTATGTACAGAATAAATTACAAATAACGCGAAAAAACACACATAATAGCACAATTGGTTAGAGGACCGTAAAACAGCAGCCATCTCCTCCGGCACCATCTCAACAGTAATTTGCAATTCCATATGTGAAAACATTGCTACTGGAACATGTTAACAACACCTTTTCACGTGAGGAGAATAACACTATTTCACCACCACATGTGAACTTGCAATTTTACATGTGAAAGTTAGATATTTTTACATGTGAAGGTTTATTACATGTGAAACTGCAAATTAGATTTTCACGTGAATGTTTTTGCAATTCCACATGTGAACGTTTTTAACATGCAAAACCGCACATTTCACATGTGTAACTGCAATTCACATGTGAGGTAATGTTAACACCACCTTTTCTCACGTGAAAAGGTGGTGTTAACATACAGTGAGGGAAAAAAGTATTGATCCCCTGCTGATTTTGTACGTTTGCCCACTGACAAAGAAATTATCAGTCTATAATTTTAATGGTAGGTTTATTTGAACAGTGAGAGACAGAATAACAACAAAAAAATCCAGGAAAACGCATGTCAAAAATGTTAGAAATTGAATTGCATTTTAATGAGGGAAATAAGTATTTGACCCCCTCTCAATCAGAAAGATTTCTGGCTCCCAGGTGTCTTTTATACAGGTAACGAGCTGAGATTAGGAGCACACTCTTAAAGGTAGTGCTCCTAATCTCAGCTTGTTACCTGTATAAAAGACACCTGTCCACAGAAGCAATCAATCATTCAGATTCCAAACTCTCCACCATAGCCAAGACCAAAGAGCTCTCCAAGGATGTCAGGGACAATATTGTAGTCCTACACAAGGCTGGAATGAGCTACAAGACCATCGCCAAGCAGCTTGGTGAGAAGGTGACAACAGTTGGTGCGATTATTCGCAAATGGAAGAAACACAAAAGAACTGTCAATCTCCCTCGGCCTGGGGCTCCATGCAAGATCTCACCTCGTGGAGTTGCAAAGATCATGAGAACGGTGAGGAATCAGCCCAGAACTACACGGGAGGATCTTGTCAATGATCTCAAGGCAGCTGGGACCATAGTCACCAAGAAAACAATTGGTAACACACTACGCCGTGAAGGACTGAAATCCTGCAGCGCCCGCAAGGTCCCCCTGCTCAAGAAAGCACATATATAGGCCCATCTGAAGTTTGCCAATGAACATCTGAATGATTCAGAGGAGAACTGAGTGAAAGTGTTGTGGTCAGATGAGACCAAAATGGAGCTCTTTGGCATCAACTCAACTCGCCGTGTTTGGAGGAGGAGGAATGCTGCCTATGACCCCAAGAACACCATCCCCACTGTCAAACATGGAGGTGGAAACATTATGCTTTGGGGGTGTTTTTCTGCTAAGGGGACAGGAAAACTTCACCGCATCAAAAGGGACGATGGACGGGGCCATGTACCGTCAAATCTTGGGTGAGAACCTCCTTCCCTCAGCCAGGGCATTGAAAATGGGTCGTGGATGGGTATTCCAGCATGACAATGACCCAAAACACACGGCCAAGGCAACAAAGGAGTGGCTCAAGAAGAAGCACATTAAGGTCCTGGAGTGGCCTAGCCAGTCTCCAGACCGTAATCCCATAGGAAATCTGTGGAGGGAGCTGAAGGTTTGAGTTGCCAAACGTCAGCCTCGAAACCTTAATGACTTGGAGAAGATCTGCAAAGAGGAGTGGGACAAAATCCCTCTTGAGATGTGTGCAAACCTGGTGGCCAACTACAAGAAACGTCTGACCTCTGTGATTGCCAACAAGGGTTAAGTCATGTTTTGCAGAGGGGTCAAATACTTATTTCCCTTATTAAAATGCAAATCAATTTATAACATTTTTGACATGCGTTTTTCTGGATTTTTTTGTTGTTATTCTGTCTCTCACTGTTCAAATAAACCTACCATTAAAATTATAGACTGATCATGTCATTGTCAGTGGGCAAACGTACAAAATCAGCAGGGGATCAAATACTTTTTTCCCTCACTGTATGAACTCTAAACATCTATTGCAAATTTGATGTGTTTTTTTTGTAAGGGATAAAAACAAAGAGAGTCGCACACTCCATATGTATAACCTCCCAGTAATTTATTGGGTTAAAAAAAACTATGTTTCGGCATCACTGTGCCTTGTTCTTTTTTTTGTAAGGGAACACATGCATAAAACTCATATAAAGAAAGCTTTACAACACTATGATTCATACCTTCTTAGATTAGCATGTCCTTTGAGGGGGCTTCAAAATGTTATAATCAAGGAATTATGCAAATATTGTGGACATTATGATGCCATTGCCATTCACACCATTACATTCCTTTTGAAGTACAGTCTAGGATAAAGTTATCAATTTCTTGCATCTAAATTATTTAAAAAACTTTGACAAAGTATGACATTTTTCATAGTCACAGAAAAAAATATATATTTATGAGTCAAAATGGGAAAGACCTTCAAAATATCTTCCCAAAGGATCTCTCTGTTTCTCTCTTTTTCAAGCATTCACACAGGAAGACTTTTACAACACACAAAAACAGATCCTTCCAAAGTATCTCTTTCCCTCTCTCTTCTTCAAGCACTCAAACAAGATGTACACATTTTTATTTTTCTCTTTCATAGCGCCTGAAGATTGCCCCACAGGACAAGAGAGAGTCGTGAGAGAGGCCAGTTAATAACACTGTAGTATCGGCTGCTTCGATAATTTAGGATGTTTTCTCAAACTTTGCTCCGATATTTTCTTGGTGTCTGCATACAATTTACTGAAGAAATACAGTGGGGAGAAGAAGTATTTGATACACTGCCGATTTTGCATGTTTTCCTACTTACAAAGCATGTAGAGGTCTGTAATTTTTATCATAGGTACACTTCAACTGTGAGAGACGGAATCTAAAACAAAAATCCAGAAAATCACATTGTATGATTTTTAAGTAATTAATTTCCATTTTATTGCATGACATAAGTATTTGATCACCTATCAACCAGTAAGAATTCCGGCTCTCACAGACCTGTTAGTTTTTCTTTAAGAAGCCCTCCTGTTCTCCACTCATTACCTGTATTAACTGCACCTGTTTGAACTCATTACCTGTATAAAAGACACCTGTCCACACACTCAATCAAACAGACTCCAACCTCTCCACAATGGCCAAGACCAGAGAGCTGTGTAAGGACATCAGGGATAAAACTGTAGACCTGCACAAGGCTGGGATGGGCTACAGGACAATAGGCAAGCAGCTTGGTGAGAAGGCAACAACTGTTGGCGCAATTATTAGAAAATGGAAGAAGTTCAAGATGACCGTCAATCACCCTCAGTCTGGGGCTCCATGCAAGATCTCACCTCGTGGGGCATCAATGATCATGAGGAAGGTGAGGGATCAGCCCAGAACTACACGGCCGGACCTGGTCAATGACCTGAAGAGAGCTGGGACCACAGTCTCAAAGAAAACCATTAGTAACACACTACGCCGTCATGGATTAAAATCCTGCAGCGCACGCAAGGTCCCCCTGCTCAAGCCAGCGCATGTCCAGGCCCGTCTGAAGTTGGCCAATGACCATCTGGATGATCAAGGGGAGGAATGGGAGAAGGTCATGTGGTCTGATGAGACAAAAATAGAGCTTTTTGGTCTAAACTCCACTTGCCGTGTTTGGAGGAAGAAGAAGGATGAGTACAACCCCAAGAACACCATCCCTACCGTGAAGCATGGAGGTGGAAACATAATTCTTTGGGGATGCTTTTCTGCAAAGGGGACAGGACGACTGCACCGTATTGAGGGGAGGATGGATGGGGCCATGTATCGCGAGATCTTGGCCAACAACCCAACAACCTCCTTCCCTCAGTAAGAGCATTGAAGATGGGTCGTGGCTGGGTCTTCCAGCATGACAACGACCCGAAACACACAGCCAGGGCAACTAAGGTATGGCTCCGTAAGAAGCATCTCAAGGTCCTGGAGTGGCCTAGCCAGTCTCCAGACCTGAACCCAATAGAAAATATTTGGAGGGAGCTGAAAGTCCGTATTGCCCAGCGACAGCCCCGAAACCTGAAGGATCCGGAGAAGGTCTGTATGGTGGAGTGGGCCAAAATCCCTGCTGCAGTGTGTGCAAACCTGGTCAAGACTCTGGTCAAGGTATGATCTCTGTAATTGCAAACAAAGGTTTCTGTACCAAATATTAAGTTCTGCTTTTCTGATGTATCAAATACTTATGTCATGCAATAAAATGCAAATTAATTACTTAAAAATCATACAATGTGATTTTCTGGATTTTTGTTTTAGATTCCGTCTCTCACAGTTGAAGTGTACCTATGATAAAAATTACAGACCTCTGAATGCTTTGTAAGTAGGAAAACCTGCAAAATCGGCAGTGTATCAAATACTTGTTCTCTCCACATAAAAAAAAATTACAGATGGAGAGGCCATAAAACTTTAGACATTTTACAAAACTACAGAATATCAGAGTTCAGAACAGAATTGAGTCTGACACCAATATTTTTTCCTGAACTTGTATACACATTGTAATTAAGCCTGTTATGGCTAGGGTAATATTGGGCTGAGACCAGGGGCGGTGTGTTCAATAGGGCGATATGGGCGACGCACTGCCAAACGGGAAAAGGAAGGGATTTTTTTTCTAATCAATTATATCACGGCAACAGTAGTTATCAGTGTTGTAATCCTGGGATAGGATAAAGTATTCCTTCTAACCCCCCCCCCCCCCCCCCCCCCCCCAAATTGTAAAGTGGTTATCCCACTGGCTATAGGGTGAACGCACCAATTTGTGAGTCGCTCTGGCTAAGAGCGTCTGCTAAATGACGTTAATGTGCCCCTGAGCAAGGCACTTAACCCTAATTGCTCCTGTAAGTCGCTCTGGATAAGAGCGTCTGCTAAATGACTAAAATGTAAATGTAAATGTAATCTAGACGTGTCTGGTCTGATCTGCCACTAAATGTCCAATCAGGCTAAAGTCGTGCTTCAAATGGCCACCCCCCCTTTTTGGGCGATTTCAGTCAGGTTGAAAATCGCCCAGAAGTCTGTCATAGACTCCCATGTAAAATCTATTTTTTTCAAATTTCAGAGCTTTCAATACAATCTCTATGGGTGTCTGAGGGCTTGCACTTACGCGCTTTCGTCATACGTAACGTAACCATGAACGTAACTAAGAAAAGACCGGGTAGCAGCCTCAATCAATTCACTACTACTGTAAAAATGGCTAGCCTTCAGTGCAACTCGATTGTGTCTTTGAAAGAAGTTCCTTTTTGTCGGCGAACAAATCAAGATAAATTGGCAACGAAACAATTAGGACCTCCCAGACCAAATTTAATAATTCAACAGGTTTCTACTAAAGGCGGAAAGTCCTACACCCGAGGATTTTCCAAAAATTGGTACTAACGAAAAAAGAACATTGCCACTCAACTGGATGAGGGATACAGGCTAGCTGTCCGCCGCCACAACGATGAGGTTAGTGTTGATAATCACAAGTTTACTGGAGAACTGAGACCAAGTAGAGACTTTGGACAGGGTGGATATGGTATAATAAAGGCAGTTTATTCAGAGGTAAAGATATCTGGAATCGCGTGCACGGACCCGTTCGTCAAACTCTTAGGGAGCTATACATTAAGCCCCATTACTTACCATATCAGATAAGAGAAATTGCTGCAGCTACATATATTTTACATCCTGGCCCTACATAGTTCACTATTTGCATCACTTACCAAAATATTACATGTGGTCATATATGCTTTGAAAGTGGAGATGCCATAGAACGTCAAAAAAGTAAACATTGCTGGAGACACATTGCCGTTTTGGAGAAGACATCGCGTTTGCTAGCGAAGAGATTTGTTGTGGCAAATGAACTTGGGCTGGGAATTGCCAGGAACCTCACGATAAGATATATGCATTGCGAGTCTCATGATTCTATACGTATTGCGATTCGATACTGTGATTTTATTGCGCACCATATGTCTGTTGCAGAGGGATCAGAAAGCCATGAGAACGAGTTTTGATCAGTCATGGAAATAAAAGTGCTGAAAACAAATTGGCTCCCAATGTGAAAAGATTGAGAACAAGCTATGAAGGAACAATAATGGTGTTTTGGTGCAGGTACAGCCAACTAGCGCTAAAATATTGCGATATTGTCAATACAGTATATCGTAAAGTATCACTATGTAACTCGATTTCTTTCACCCCAATCCCTCAAATTAACGGTAAATAACTGAATTGTTTGCCCCACATTTAGCTAAGATGATTAGCTAGCCAGCTAAAATGTTTTATTTAGTTAGCAGTCGCATCTACAATAGTTTACTGTCAATAACATGTCTCCAAAAATGACGTGGTGTCTCCAATTGTGTTGACATTTGACAATTGCGATGCGCATCCATGAGTATCCACTTTCTGTAGCTCAGCTGGTAGAGCACGGCGCTTGTAACGCCAAGGTAGTGGGTTCGATCCCCGGGACCACCCATACACAAAAATGTATGCACGCATGACTGTAAGTTGCTTTGGATAAAAGCGTCTGCTAAATGGCATATTATTATTATTATTATTATTATTATTATCTGAAGAGAGCCCCGAAACATTGTGTGCAGACATTTTATGCAATAAATGAAGTAGGTTGAATCTAGTAGTTCTGATCTTCTGATTGGTCCTGATGAGTTGGGCGAGGTCCCCTCCAGGCTACTGTCACTGTTGCATTGGCTCTGAGTCGGGTTCTCTGTCTTCAAATGTTCAGCCTAAGAGAGGGGATTTTTGTGTGTGTGTGTGTGTGTGTGTGTTTAACAGTGATGATGTGTGTGTGTGTGTGTGTGTGTGTGTGTGTGTGTGTGTGTGTTTAACAGTGATGATGTGTTTGTGTGTGTGTGTGTCCTCAGAGCAAGAACTCGTGAGTTGGAAGAACTGAGAGGCCTATGGCGTGGGTGTTGTCCTTGGCTGACAAGATAGGACCCTTTTGTCCATTGTTATTGGATAGGAACATAACTTATAACCAGCTCCTGACCTAAATAGATCTTAGCACAACATTTTACTCAACATATCATATTCCATATTCACTATAACAAATATATTTACTACGACATTAGCAAGAACCGCCACATCCTCAGCCGGCTAATCCAGTGTGTGAAGTTTTGCGGAGTGTTTGAGTTAGCTTTGCGAGGCAAAGATGAAACTGAGGGCTCCACCAACCCTGGTAAGCCAACACTTTTGAGATCAGTCAATAAATGCTTCTGGTATTGACTTATATGCTGCCCCTGTCTTCATGTTGTTGCTGGACATATCTTTTTTAAAATGTGTGTAGGTCACCTAAATCATCAGAAAAATAGCCCCCCCTGAGAATTTTTTCAGGAGCCGCCACTGGCTGAGACGAACCAGGTTTTAATCCCTGCTAGGGTATTACTCACTTCCGCCATTCACTACAGTATCTATGACTGATTCTTCCTTATGCCCTATCAACCTCTATTGTCTGGAAGGCTTAAGGGAGGATGAATGAACCCTTTTAGCCAGACTCTGCACAAACTCCACCATGCTCCCAATACATATGTCATATTCAGGGCAGACAAGATCATGCAGAAAATGTGTGAATGGCTCACCCACAGCATTATGAAAGATGAGGAACTGTTGATGTTTGCGACATTCAGCATTGTGGTGAATGCTTTTACTGAACTTTGAGTATAGTTTGGGAACTTTGATGGTGAACCTTGGCAAATGTAGATTTATTCTGTCTAACTTGAATTTATATGAGCATACTCTGGCCTTGAAGTAGAATCCATCTCATCGAGCCACGAGATGTCAAACAGAAAAGATGGATGCCTTTATGCAAGGTCCTGTGTGTGTGTGTGTGTGTATGTGTGTGTGTGTGTGTGTGTGTGTGTTACTGCATGTAGAGTACTTACCTCTCCCTGTTGAATTTAAGCGAGTGCAGGATGGCTGGGCGTCTCTGGCGAAGGTTCCACAGGTGTAGCGTGTCGTCTGCACACGCCGTGACCAGCGCCCCCTGAAGGTGAGACAAACAAACAGAACACAGACAGTCAGTACACTGGGTTGGGGTCAATTCGAATGGAAGGCAGTCAATTCAGGGAAAAATTGCATTTATTTTAAATGACTTCTCAATAAACTGAAAAGTAGAAGGTATTTATTTCTAACTTTTTTCAATTTCTGAATTTTAAATACAAATCACTTCCTGAATGAACTGCCTTCAATTTGACCCCAACCCTGGTACACTGGCTCCATCATTACTATGCTGATCATTGCTATGTAAACCGTGAACTAATGCTACTCATAATTAACCCTGACTCTCGAAATGTCTACCAAACTACGATCAATACATACCCCTGAGCAACTGCATATTCCTGCCAAGGAACGGTACTTATAATAACTGCAAATCAGTTTCAAAAGGTGGGAGGAAGACTGAACCCTTACGGAAAAACGACATGAATTTCAAATGTAAACACGTGAACACGTGATCTTGTGTGATCACATGTGATTTAATGTGAAGTTAATGTGAAAACATGTGACAACATGTTAAGCAACATGTGACACGTGAAGCAACATGTGATAACATAAGACTACACGTGACTGACAACATGTGTATCAGAACATGATCTTACGTGAAATTAATGTGCCAACATTTGAGCACACGCGAAAACCCAGGTGTCAAATGTAATTTAGAATATTTTACTTTGAAAGGCATCATTGACATTAATTACATTTAAAGAGTCATGGTCCCCTGGAGGTTTTTGTCTAGTTATGGTCAAAATATGGTAAATCTACAACTACACTTAAGAAATATATACAGTGAGGGAAAAAAGTTTTTGATACCCTGCTGATTTTGTACGTTTGCCCACTGACAAAGAAATTATCAGTCTATAATTTTAATGGTAGGTTTATTTGAACAGTGAGAGACAGAATAACAACAACAAAAATCCAGAAAAACGCATGTCAAAAATGTTATAAATTGATTAGCATTTTAATGAGGGAAATAAGTATTTGACCCCCTCTCAATCAGAAAGATTTCTGGCTCCCAGGTGTCTTTTATACAGGTAACGAGCTGAGATTAGGAGCACGCTCTTAAAAGGGAGTGCTCCTAATCTCAGCGTGTTACCTGTATAAAAGACACCTGTCCACAGAAGCAATCAATCAGATTCCAAACTCTCCACCATGGCCAAGACCAAAGAGCTCTCCAAGGATGTCAGGGACAAGATTGTAGACCTACACAAGGCTGGAATGGGCTACAAGACCATCGCCAAGCAGCTTGGTGAGAAGTTGACAACAGTTGGTGAGATTATTCGCAAATGGAAGAAACACAAAATAACTGTCAATCTCCCTCGGCCTGGGACTCCATGCAAGATCTCACCTCGTGGAGTTGCAATGATCATGAGAACGGTGAGGAATCAGCCCAGAACTACACGGGAGGATCTTGTCAATGATCTCAAGGCAGCTGGGACCATAGTCACCAAGAAAACAATTGGTAACACACTACGCCGTGAAGGACTGAAATCCTGCAGCGCCTGCAAGGTCCCCCTGCTCAAGAAAGCACATATACAGGGCCGTCTGAAGTTTGCCAATGAACATCTGAATGATTCAGAGGAGAACTGGGTGAAAGTTTTGTGGTCAGATGAGACCAAAATCGAGATCTTTGGCATCAACTCAACTCGCCGTGTTTGGAGGAGGAGGAATGCTGCCTATGACCACAAGAACACCATCCCCACCGTCAAACATGGAGGTGGAAACATTATGCTTTGGGGGTGTTTTTCTGCTAAGGGGACAGGACAACTTCACCGCATAAAAGGGACGATGGACGGGGCCATGCTGGCTGGTGAGAACCTCCTTCCCTCAGCCAGGGCATTGAAAATGGGTCGTGGATGGGTATTCCAGCATGACAATGACCCAAAACACACGGCCAAGGCAACAAAGGAGTGGCTCAAGAAGAAGCACATTAAGGTCCTGGAGTGGCCTAGCCAGTCTCCAGACCTTAATCCCATAGAAAATCTGTGGAGGGAGCTGAAGGTTCGAGTTGCCAAACGTCAGCCTCGAAACCTTAATGACTTGTTGAAGATCTGCAAAGAGGATTGGAACAAAATCCCTCCTGAGATGTGTGCAAACCTGGTGGCCAACTACAAGAAACGTCTGACCTCTGTGATTGCCAACAAGGGTTTTGCCACCAAGTACTAAGTCATGTTTTGCAGAGGGGTCAAATACTTATTTCCCTTATTAAAATGCAAATCAATTTATAACATTTTTGACATGCGTTTTTCTGGATTTTGTTGTTGTTATTCTGTCTCTCACTGTTCAAATAAATCTACCATTAAAATTATAGACTGATCATGTCTTTGTCAGTGGGCAAACGTACAAAATCAGCAGGGGATCAAATACTTTTTTCCCTCACTGTAAACGCAACATGTAAAGTGTTGGTCCCATGTTTCATAATCTGAAATAAAAGATCCCAGTAATGTTCCATATGCACAAAAAGCTTATTTCTCTCAAATTCTGTGCACAAAGTTGTTTACATCCCTGTTAGTGAGCATTTCTCCTTTGCCTAGATAATCCATCCACCTAAACAAAAATATAAACGCAACATGTAAAGTGTTGGTCCTATGTTTCATGAGCTGAAATAAAAGATCCCAGAAATGTTCCATACACAAAAAAAGCTTATTTATCTAAAATTCTGTGCACAAAGTTGTTTACATCCCTGTTAGTGAGCATTTATCCTTTGCCAAGATAATCCATCCACCTGACAGGTATCAAGAAGCTGATTAAACAGCATGATCATTACACAGGTGCACCTTGTGCTGGGGACAATAAAAGGCCACTCTAAAATGTGCAGTTTTGTCACACAACACAATGACACAGATGTCTCCAGTTTTGAGGGAGCGTGGAATTGGCATGCTGACTGCAGGAATGTCCACCAGAGCTATTGCCAGATAATTGAATGTTAATTTCTCTACCATAAGCCGCCTCCAACGTCGTATTAGAGAATTTGGCAGTACGTTCAACCGGCCTCACAACCGCAGATCACGTATAACCACACCAGCCCAGGACCTCCACATCTGGCTTCTTCACCTGCAGGATCGTCTGAGACCAGTCATCCGGAGAGCTGATGAAACTGTGGGTTTGCACAACCAAATAATTTCTGCACAAACTGTCAGAAACCATCTCAGGGAAGCTCATCTGCGTGCTCGTCATCCTCACCAGGGTCTTGACTTGACTGCAGTTCGACGTCGTAACTGACTTCAGTGGGCAAATGCTCACCTTCATATATCACCTCTACTTTACCTGTCACACTAGACCCACTTCAATTTGCTTACCGCCCCAATAGATGCACAGACGATGCAATCGCCTTCACACTGCACAATGCCCTATCCCATCTGGACAAGAGGAATACCTATGTAAGAATGCTGTTCATTGACTATAGCTCAGCATTCAACACCATAGTACCCTCCAAGCTCATCATTAAGCTCGAGTCCCTGGGTCTGAACCACGCCCTGTGCAACTGGGTCCTGGACTTCCTGACGGGCCGCCCCCAGGTGGTGAAGGTAGGAAACAACATCTCCACTTCGCTGATCCTCAACACTGGGGCCCCACAAGGGTGCGTGCTCAGCCCCCTCCTGTACTCCCTGTTCACCCATGACTGCGTGGCCAAGCACGCCTCCAACTCAATCATCAAGTTTGCAGACGACACAACAGTAGTAGGCTTGAATACCAACAATGACGAGACCGCCTACAGGGAGGAGATGAGGGCTCTGGGAGTGTGGTGCCAGGAAAATAACCTCTCACTCAACGTCAACAAAACAAAGGAGATGATCGTGGACTTCAGGAAACAGCAGAGGGTGCACCCCCCTATCCACATTGACGGGACTGCAGTGGAAAAGGTGGAAAGCTTCAAGTTCCTTGGCGTACACATCACCGACAAACTGAAATGGTCCACCCACGCAGACAGTGTGGTGAAGAAGGCGCAACAGAGCCTCTTCAACCTCAGGAGGCTGAAGAAATTCAGCTTGGCACCTAAAACCCTCACAAACTTTTACAGATGCACAATTGAGAGCATCCTGTCGGGCTGTATCACCGCCTGGTACGGCAAATGCATCGCCCGCAACCGCAGGGCGATTCAGAGGGTGGTGCGATCTGCCGAACGCATTACCGGGGGCAAACTACCCGCCCTCCAAGACACATAGAGCACCCGATGTCACAGGAAGGCCAAAAAGATCATCAAGGACATCAACCACCCGAGCCACTGCCTGTTCACCCCGCTCTCATCCAGAAGGCAAGGATCTGTACCCATTTCCTGGAAGCTGAAATGTCCCAATTCTTCCATGGCTTGCATACTCACCAGACATGTCACCCATTGAGCATGTTCGGGATGCTCTGGATCGACGTGTACGACAGCGTGTTCCAGTTCCCACCAACATCCCGCAACTTCACACAGCCATTAAAGAGGAGTGGGACAACATTCCACAGGCCACAATCAACAGCCTGATCAACTCTATGCGAAGGAGATGTGTCACGTTGCATGAGGCAAATGGTGGTCACACCAGATACTGACTGGTTTTCTGATCCACGCCCCTACTTTTTTTAAAAGGTATCTGTGACCAAGAGATGCATATCTGTATTCCCAGTCATGTCAAATCCATAGATTAGGGCCTAATGAATTTATTTCAATTGACTGATTTTCTTATGAACAGTAACTCAGTAAAATCTTGAAATTGTTGCATGTTGCGTTTATATTTTTGTTCAGTGTAGTTACTGTATGTTTACAGATAAATTCAGGTGTTAATGTTAAAGGACAGTATGCTGCTGTATTGTGATTACTTGGGACTCAACCTCACAATGCAACCTCACAACACAGATTGGCAAGAATACATTTCTGCACTTTGTAAAGTTGCAGTAAAAATAAATATATAAAACACCTTGAAGGTGTTATTTCTATAAAATTACAGTATGCTTCTGTATTCTGATTTCAATTAGTGTAAAGAATCTTGTATATTTTTTTACTGTGACCACACTTCGGACTTAAACAGGATTTGAACTCATAACCTCTTGGTTGCTACCCAATATTTTGAATATCATGTACCATCACTGCACTTTGATAGGTGGGGGCAATGTACTGGTCTCATAAGCATATTTGGGGGGCGTGGTCAACCGTTAGTGGAAGTGTTATAGCTGTTTAAGTGTTTGATGGTTATGCTGATGTGAGTAGAGCACTTTCTTTGATACTGTCTTCTCGGCAAACATCATAAGAGATTGTGTCAGTAACGAGCTGAACTGTGAAGAGGTTATTGTGTATTTTCCAGTAACTTACTGGCAACTTGTTGCCAGAAGTTTCTGTCAATTTGTCCTTTCTTAACTGGAAACGTCTTGTCAGTAAGTTGTTGTAAAAGTTACAATAACTTACTGGCAAAACCACCTGTGCCTTCACTGACTCTTCTGTTGACAACATCACTTGCTGATTGGCAGCATACTGTAACAGCGGCAGGTTATCAGAAGATTGCAGGTGTGGCTTATTATTAGCTTTCAGCAAGCTCTTTTTGGTCTCCTATAAGAGGGAATGTCATCCCAGTTAAACATTAAGCTTGTACAATCTGTTCTCCACCCCTGATATACACTGAGTGTACAAAACATTAGGAACACATTCCTAAAAAAAAAAAAAATAATAATAATTTATAGTTGCCCTCAGAACAGCCTCAATGGACTCTACAAGGTTTCGAAAGCGTTCCTTAGGGATGCTGGCCCACGTTGACTCAAATGCTTCACGCAGTTGTGTCAAGTTGGTTGAATGTCCTTTGGGTGGTGGACCATTCTTGACATACACAGGAAACTTTTGAGTGTGAAAAACCCAGCAGCGTTGCAGTTCTTGACACACTCAAACCAGTGCGCCTGGCACCTACTACCATACCCCGTACAAAGGCACTTTTGTCTTGCCCATTCACCCTCTGAATGGCACACATACACAATCCATGTCTTAATTGTCTCAAGGCTTAAAAATCCTTCTATAACCTGTCTCCTCCCCTTCATCTACACTGATTCAAGTGGCTTTAACAGGTGACATCAATAAGGGATCATTGATTTAACCTGGATTCACCTGGTCAATCTGTCATTGAAAGAGCAAGTGTTCCAAATGCTTTGTACACTCAGTATATATATATATATATATATATATATATATATATATATACATACATATATATATATACACAGTGGGGGAAAAAAGTATTTAGTCAGCCACCAATTGTGCAAGTTCTCCCACTTAAAAAGATGAGAGAGGCCTGTAATTTTTATCATAGGTACACGTCAACTATGACAGACAAATAAAGGAGAAAAAAATCCAGAAAATCACATTGTAGGATTTTTAATGAATTTATTTGCAAATTATGGTGGAAAATAAGTATTTGGTCAATAACAAAAGTTTCTCAATACTTTGTTATATACCCTTTGTTGGCAATGACACAGGTCAAACGTTTTCTGTAAGTCTTCACAAGGTTTTCACACACTGTTGCTGGTATTTTGGCCCATTCCTCCATGCAGATCTCCTCTAGAGCAGTGATGTTTTGGGGCTGTCGCTGGGCAACACGGACTTTCAACTCCCTCCAAAGATTTTCTATGGGGTTGAGATCTGGAGACTGGCTAGGCCACTCCAGGACCTTGAAATGCTTCTTACGAAGCCACTCCTTCGTTGCACGGGCGGTGAATTTGGGATCATTGTCATGCTGAAAGACCCAGACACATTTAATCTTCAATGCCCTTGCTGGTGGAAGGAGGTTTTCACTCAAAATCTCATGATACAAGGCCCCATTCATTCTTTCCTTTACAGGGATCAGTCGTCCTGGTCCCTTTGCAGAAAATCAGCCCCAAAGCATGATGTTTCCACCCCCATGCTTCACAGTAGGTATGGTGTTCTTTGGATGCAACTCAGCATTCTTTGTCCTCCAAACACGACGAGTTGAGTTTTTACCAAAAAGTTCTATTTTGGTTTCATCTGACAATATGACATTCTCCCAATCCTCTTCTGGATCATCCAAATGCACTCTAGCAAACTTCAGACAGGCCTGGACATGTACTGGCTTAAGCAAGGGGACACGTCTGGCACTGCAGGATTTGAGTCCCTGGCGGCGTAGTGTGTTACTGATGGTAGGCTTTGTTACTTTGGTCCCAGCTCTCTGCAATTAATTCACTAGGTCCCCCTGTTTGGTTCTGGGATTTTTGCTCACCGTTCTTGTGATCATTTTGACCCCACGGGGTGAGATCTTGCGTGGAGCCCCAGATCAAGGGAGATTATCAGTGGTCTTGTATGTCTTCCATTTCCTAATAATTGCTCCCACAGTTGATTTCTTCAAACCAAGCTGCTTACCTATTGCAGATTCAGTCTTCCCAGCCTGGTGCAGGTCTACAATTTTGTTTCTGGTGTCCTTTGACAGCTCTTTGGTCTTGGCCATAGTGGAGTTTGGAGTGTGACTGTTTGAGGTTTTGGACAGGTGTCTTTTATACTGATAACAAGGTGCCATTAATACAGGTAACGAGTGGAGGACAGAGGAGCCTCTTAAAGAAGAAGTTACAGGTCTGTGAGAGCCAGAAATCTTGCTTGTTTGTAGGTGACCAAATACTTATTTTCCACCATAATTTGCAAATAAAATCATAAAAGATCGTACAATGTGATTTCCTGGAGAAAAAAAAATCTCAATTTGTCTGTCATAGTTGACGTGTACCTATGATGAAAATTACAGGCCTCTCTCATCTTTTTAAGTGGGAAAACTTGCACAATATATATATATATATATATACACACACACACACACACATACACACACAGCGCATTCGGAAAGTATTCATACCCATTTACCTTTTACACATTTTGTTGTTCTAAAATGGATTAAATTATTTTTTCCCCACATCAATCTACACACAATACACCATAATTACAAAGTGAAAACAGGTTTAGACATTTTTGCAAATGTATAAAAAATTAAAAACAGAAATACCTTATTTACATAAGTATTCAGATCCTTTGCTATGAGACTCGTAATTGAGCTCAAGTGCATCCTGTTTCCATTGATCATCCTTGAGATGTCTATAGAATTTGATTGGAATCCACCTGTGGTAAATTCAATTGGTTGGACTTGATTTGGAAAGGCACACACCTGTCTATATAAGGTTAAACAATTAACAGTGCATGTCAGAGCAAAAACCAAGCCACGAGGTTGAAGGAATTGTCCGTAGAGTTCCGAGACAGGATTGTTTCGAGGCACAGATCTAGGGAAGGGTACCAAAACATTTCTGCAGCATTGAAGGTCCCCAAGAACACAGTGGCCTCCATCATTCTTAAATGGAGGAAGTTTGGAACCACCAAGACTCTTCCTAGAGCTGGCCGCCCAGCCAAACTGAGCAATCGGGGGAGAAGGGCCTTGGTCAGGGAGGTGACTAAGAACCCGATGGTCACTCTGACAGAGCTCCAGAGTTCCTCTGTGGAGATGGGAGAACCTTCAAGAAGGACAACCATCTCTGCAGCATTCCACCAATCAGGCCTTTATGGTAGAGGAGCCAGACAGAAGCCACTCCTCAGTAAAAGGCACATGACAGCCACTTGGAGTTTGCCAAAAGGCACCTAAAGGACTCTCAGACCATAAGAAACAAGATTCTCTGGTCTGATGAAACCAAGATTGAACTCTTTGGCCTGAATGCCAAGTGTCACGTCTGGAGGAAACCTGGCACCATCCCTACGGTGAAGAATGGTGTTGGCAGCATCATTCTGTGGGGATGTTTTTCAGCGGCAGGGACTGGAAGACTAGTCAGGATCGAGGGAAAGATGAAAGGAGCAAAGTACAGAGAGATCATTGATGAAAACCTGCTCCAGAGCGCTCAGGACCTCAGACTGGGGGCGAAGGTTCACCTTCCAACAGGACAAGAACCCTGAGCACACAGCCAACACAACGCAGGAGTGGCTTTGGGACAAGTCTCAATGTCCTTGAGTGGCCCAGCCAGAGCCCGGACTTGAACCCAATCGAACATCTCTGGAGAGAACTGAAAATAGCTGTGCAACAACGTTCCCCATCCAACCTGACAAAGCTTGAGAGGACCTGCAGAGAAGAATGGGAGAAACTCCCCAAATACAGGTGTGCCAAGCTTGTAGCATCATACCCAACAAGACTCGAAGCTGTAATCGCTGCCAAAGGTGCTTCAACAAAGTACTGAGTAAAGGGTCTGAATACTTATGTAAATGTGATATTTCAGTTTTTGCTTTCTCATTATGGGGTATTGTCTGTAGATTGATGAGGGAATAAAAACAATTTAATCAAATTTAGAATAAGGCTGTAACGTAACAAAATGAGGAAAAAGTCAAGGGGTCTGAATACTTTCCGAATGAACTGTATATATACACACTACCTGTCAAAAGTTTGGATACCTACTCATTCAAGGGTTTTTCTTTATTTTTACTATTTTTTACATTGTAGAATAATAGTGAAGATATCAAAACTATGAAATAGCACACATGGAATCATGTAGTAACCAAAAAAGTGTTAAACAAATCAAAATAGATTTTATATTTGAGATTCTTCAAATAGCCACCCTTTGCCTTGATGACAGCTTTGCACACTCTTGGCATTCTCTCAACCAGCTTCATGAGGTAGTCAACTGGAATGCATTTCAATTAACAGGTGTGTCTTCTTAAAAGTTAATTTGAGGAATTTATTTCCTTCTTAATGCGTTTGGGCCAATCAGTTGTGTTGTGACAAGGTAGGGGGTATACAGAAGTTAGCCCTATTTGGTAAAAGACCAAGTCCATATTACGGCAAGAAAAAGCTCAAATAAGCAAAGAGAAATGACAGTCCATCATTACTTTAAGACATGAAGGTCAGTCAAAATGGAACATTTCAAGAACTTAGAAAGTTTCTTAAAGTGCAGTCGCAAAAATCATCAAGCGCTATGATGAAACTGTCTCTCATGAGGACCGCCACAGGAATGGAAGACACTCTGCTGCAAAGGATAAGTTCATTAGAGTTACCAGCCTCAGTAATTGCAGCCCAAATAAATGCTTCACAGAGTTCAAGTAACAGACACATCTCAACATCAGCTGTTCAGAGGGGACTGTGTGAATCAGGCCTTCATGGTCGAATTGCTGCAAAGAAACCATTACGAAAAGACACCAATAAGAAGAATAGACCTAATTGGGCCAAGAAACATGAGCAATGGACATTAGACCGGTGGAAATTTGTCCTTTGGTCTGGATTCCAAATTGGAGATTTTTGGTTCAAACCGCCGTGTCTTTATGAGACGCGGTGTGGGTGAACGGACGATCTCTGCATGTGTAGTTCCCACCGTAAAGCATGGAGGAGGAGGTGTTTTGAAGTGGAAATTGCCTTTGGCTGCATGGAGCAGCATTAAGTGAAATCCCATTCAGTCTTGTTTACAAGTTGGAATATTGGATTGTGATATGTAATCTACACCTCAATAAGGCTGATAGAAATCCTCTAACACAAGTAGGACGGTGTGGATTCATGACAATGACAATGACAATGACTAAACGATTAGCCAGTCACCAATTTGACCGCTCTCACAACCCTGCTACACTACAGCCATCGGGCATCCGGCATTGAGGGAACGCTTCCTCTGAAATCAATGCAAGCCGCAGGTTCAATTCTTGATGGCTGACGCGCGTTCATTCTATTTTGTGAATGGAACTAATGAAGAAAAAAAAGGATTTTGGTTGTTTTCTGGTGTGGCAGGTACAACGTCACATTAAACTCCATCTATGCGGGTGTCGGCTATCGTGTGTTTATGCTTGATCTGATTGAATCTAGTCCTTAATGTCAAGTGTCCCTGAGCACTGCTACTTTTTAGCTGGTGTTGTCAGATATTCGCACAATTATTGAGTTGATTCCGGGTAACTTTTAGCAAAGTGCAGAAATGTATTCTTGCCAATAAATCTCTGGCTGATTTATGTCATGGGCACAGACCTGGTGGCGAAGCAGGAAATTCAGGATGCTGTCATTTAAGAGGTTATGAGTATAAATCTCAGGTGTGGTTGAGTCCCAAGTGTGCTAACCAATGTTGAGGTCAATTCCATTTAAGTTCCAGTCAGTTCAGAAAGTAAACCAAATGTTCCGGTATTGAAAATAATTTATTAGAATTGGAATTTCTGTGTACTACTTCCTGAATACAGTTTGTTGTTGAGAAAAAAATACAGTTCAGCTGTACAAATACATTAAAAGTAGTTTCCACTATTTTCACTGCAACTCAGTAGGTGGTAACTTACTATAAAATTACAGGAAATGTTTGTAATAGTTTGTGCATCTAATGTAACCTACAGTGGGGAAACTTCAAACAAGCAAGATTTCTGGCTCTCACAGACCTGTAACTTCTTCTTTAAGAGGCTCCTCTGTCCTCCACTCGTTACCTGTATTAATGGCACCTGTTTGAACTTGTTATCAGTATAAAAGACACCTGTACACAACCTCAAACAGTCACACTCCAAACTCCACTATGGCCAAGACCAAAGAGCTGTCAAAGGACACCAGAAACAAAATTGTAGACCTGCACCAGGCTGGGAAGACTGAATCTGCAATAGGTAAGCAGCTTGGTTTGAAAAAATCTACTGTGGGAGCAATTATTAAGAAATGGAAGACATACAAGACCACTGATAATCTCCCTCGATCTGGGGCTCCACGCAAGATCTCACCCCGTGGGGTCAAAATGATCACAAGAACGGTGAGCAAAAATCCCAGAACCACACAGGGGGACCTAGTGAATGACCTGCAGAGAGCTGGGACCAAAGTAACAAAGCCTACCATCAGTAACACACTACGCCGCCAGTGACTCAAATCCTGCAGTGTCAGACGTGTCCCCCTGCTTAAGCCAGTACATGTCCAGGCCCGTCTGAAGTTTGCTAGAGTGCATTTGGATGATCAAGAAGAGGATTGGGAGAATGTCATATGGTCAGATGAAACCAAAATATAACTTTTTGGTAAAAACTCAACTCGTTGTGTTTGGAGGACAAAGAATGCTGAGTTGCATCCAAAGAACACCATACCTACTGTGAAGCATGGGGGTGGAAACATCATGTTTTGGGGCTGTTTTTCTGCAAAGGGACCAGGACGACTGATCTGTGTAAAGGAAAGAATGAATGGGGCCATGTATCGTGAGATTTTGAGTGAAAACCTCCTTCCATCAGCAAGGGCATTGAAGATGACACGTGGCTGGGTCTTTCAGCATGACAATGATCCCAAACACACCGCCCGGGCAACGAAGGAGTGGCTTCGTAAGAAGCATTTCAAGGTCCTGGAGTGGCCTAGCCAGTCTCCAGATCTCAATCCCATAGAAAATCTTTGGAGGGAGTTTAAAGTCTGTGTTGCCCAGCGACAGCCCCAAAACATCACTGCTCTAGAGGAGATCTGCATGGAGGAATGGGCCAAAATACCAGCAACAGTGTGTGAAAACCTTGTGAAGACTTACAGAAAACGTTTGACCTGTGTCATTGCCAACAAAGGGTATATAACAAAGTATTGAGAAACTTTTGTTATTGACCAAATACTTATTTTCCACCATCATTTGCAAATAAATTCATTAAAAATCCTACAATTTGATTTTCTGGAATTTTTTTTCTCATTTTGTCTGTCATAGTTGACGTGTACCTATGATTAAAATTACAGGCCTCTCTCATCTTTTTAAGTGGAAGAACTTGCACAATTGGTGGCTGACTAAATACTTTTTTTCCCCACTGTATATGTTTAAATGCAATTGAAAGTGAGGCATTCCAAGTTAATTTGCAGGACGGGACAAAAAGTACCCAAGTGCATTGCGATTGACAGTAAATATATAGCAAAACACTAATACAGTATCCTATTACTGTAGAAACTTACCTTATAACGACTGTAAAATGTACCACAAAATTAACAGCAATGGCTAACAGTGTAGTTTCATGTTATCACATGTTGAACCACGATTTCACATGTGGAAAATTACAATGTCACATGTGAAAACATATGAAAATGTGTTTTTGGAATACTTCACGTGACAACATGTTGAATAATAAATACTGAATAAATAAACATACACAATGTAGTCATGTATGTTAAAGTGTGTCAAATATGTAAGTTGAAAACACTGTGTTAAAAGCACTGTGTAGGTATCATAACCTGTGAAGTCTCGAAAATGTGAATCCACATGTGAAAGGTTGTTATCACGTGAAAATCCACATGTGGAACTTCATTTGAAATATCATCACATGTGAAGTGTTCCAAAAACACATGGTTTCCCATGATTTCACATGTGGAAAATCCACATCATCACATGTAAAGTGTTCCAAAAACACATGGTTTCACATGATTTCACATGTGCAAAACCTGTGGCAATGTCACATGAAATCATGTGGTTTTTCCATAAGGGAAATGGAGAAAGAGGGAGATCTCTTCTTCTAGCCATGGTAGCCAAAATAATGGGCAACTGTGCATTTTAATACATGACCCGAAGCATGATGAGATGTTAATTGCTTAATTAACTCAGGAACCACAGCTGTGTGGAAGCACCTGCTTTCAATATACTTTGAATCCCTCACTTACCCAAGTGTTTCCTTTATTTTGGCAGTTTCCTGTATGTGTGTGGGTGTGAATATGCATTGTAAAGCATATGTGTCTGTATGTGTGAATGTATGTGTTGACAGTAAGCCTAATCAGCAGTCATGCCCGAGTACAGTGAGCAGACACCAGCAGAATGCATCTGTATATGTCTCTGGAGACAGGAGCATTATTTGCAGAAACATACAGGTGAGAAATGAGGTCCCCAGACACAGAGTTTGACAGTTATTACTTGGAAATACAGGTCTATGACACAGATAATCATTATTTGTGAATCTACTACGTACACACACCATAAATCATACACACGCAGCACACACACACAGATTTGGGGCCATAGTTCAGACCTGTGAGAGTGAGTAAACAGGACATTGTTTAGCCTAGTACAGCCTAACCCTCTGGCACCAGACACAATGACTATGTCCCAAATGGCACCCTATTCCCTATGCAGTGCACTCATTTTGACCAGAGCCCTATGGGCCCCGGTCAAAAGTAGTGCACTACATAGTATTCCCTATGTAGTGTACTACTTTTGACCGGGGGCCATAGGCTGCCATTTGGGACGCAGTCAATGAGAACTGAGAGGAGAGGGGTCTGTCCCTCGCTCGCTGTCGTTTTTTACTGAGGGATGTTTAATGAGGTGTTGAATCAGACATGTTCCTATAGCCCTGTGGATGTACAGTTGAAGTCGGAAGTTTACATACACTTAGGTTGGAGTCATTAAAACTCGTTTTTCAACCACTCCACAAATGTCTTGTTAACAAACTATAGTTTTGGCAAGTCGGTTAGGACATCTACTTTGTGCATGACACAAGTAATTTTTCCAACAATTGTTTACAGACAGATTATTTCACTTATAATTCACTGTATCACAATTCCAGTGGGTCAGAAGTTTACATACACTAAGTTGACTGTGCCTTTAAACAGCTTGGAAAATTCCAGAAAATGATGTCATGGCTTTAGAAGCTTCTGATAGGCTAATTGACACCATTTGAGTCAATTGGAGGTGTACCTGTGGATGTATTTCAAGGCCTACCTTCAAACTCAGTGCCTCTTTGCTTGACATCATGGGAAAATCAAAAGAAATCAGCCAAGAAGAAATGGTAGACCTCCACAAGTCTGGTTCATCCTTTGGAGCAATTTCCAAACGCTTGAATGTACCACGTCCATCTGTACAAACAATAGTACGCAAGTATAAACACCATGGGACCACGCAGCCGTCATACCGCTCAGGAAGGAGACCCTTTCTGTCTCCTAGAGATTAATGCACTTTGGTGCGAAAAGTGCAAATCAATCCCAGAACAACAGCAAAGGACCTTGTGAAGATGCTGGAGGAAACAGGTACAAAAGTATCTATATCCACAGTAAAACGAGTCCTATTTCGACATAACCTGAAAGGCCGCTCAGCAAGGAAGAAGCCACTGCTCCAAAACCGCTATAGAAAAGCCAGACTACGGTTTGCAACTGCACGTGGAGACAAAGATTGTACTTTTTGGAGAAATGTCCTCTGGTCTGATGAAACAAAAATAGAACTGTTTACCCATAATGACCATCGTTATGTTTGGTGGAAAAAAGGGGTTACTTGCAAGCCGAAGAACACCATCCGAACCGTGTAGCACAGGGGTGGCAGCATCATGCTGTGGGGGTGATTTGCTGCAGGAGGGACTGGTGCACTTCACAAAATAGATGGCATCATGAGGAAGGAAAATTATGTGGATATATTGAAGCAACATCTCAAGACATCAGTCAGGAAGTTAAAGCTTGGTCGCAAATGGGTATTCCAAATGGACAATGACCCCAAGCATACTTCCAAAGTTGTGGCAAAATGGCTTAAGGACAACCAAGTCAAGACCTCAATCCTATAGAACATTTGTGTGCAGAACTGGAAAAGCTTTTGCGAGCAAGGAGGCCTACAAACCTGACTCAGTTACACCAGCTCTGTCAGGAGGAATGGGCCAAAATTCACCCAACTTATTGTGGGAAGCTTGTGGAAGGCTACCTGAAACGTTTGACCCAAGTTAAACAATTTAAAGGCAATGCTACCAAATACTAATTGAGTGTATGTACACTTCTGACCCACTGGGAATGTGATGAAAGAAAGACATTTCTGACATTTCACATTCTTAAAATAAAATGGTGATCCTAACTGACCTAAGACAAGACATTTTTACTAGGATTAAATGTCAGGAATTGTGAAAAACTGAGTTTAAATGTATTTGGCTAAGGTGTATGTAAACTTCCGACTTAAACTGTATATGTCTGGAGTAGCATTAGCATACTCTGTAGTTCATTGACTCTCTTTACAATATGTTTCTCAGACATTAAATGCGTCTTTTTTAAAACATCCACAACATTCATGTGATCGTTTAGAACAGGAGGCTGTCCACAACAGGATGTATAGTGTCATTTTTATGAAATAAGTAATCTCTTGTAGACAGACGCACGTAACATAAATGGTAGTAACGTCTGTCAGACTGTGGATTTGTGACAACTAACAAGGAACTTTGTTCCGGTACGCTGATTTTTCGTTACTGATCATTTGGACAAAGCACGATCTCACAGGTGCCTGCATCATTCGAATTTCGAAAGGGGAGGGTACTTCTGGTTTCCGTTTATGTTTAGGGGGTGGATACTTCGCAAGTCACGTTAGTATCTTTCTGTTAACATCTCCCCTCAGAATTTAATCGAGCATCTGATGCAATTATACAAGATTTTGGTTCTGGGTTTCCGAGATTATGAAATAAATGTAATGTCTGTCCTCTCTGTATGGAGGGGGATTATGAGTGAGTGATTACATGTATTCCCAGTACGGTGCTGTAACTGGTGCTGTGGGAAGGCTGCGGGGAGGATGGGACCCAGGGAAACCACGGAGGGATTAGCTCCAGATTAAGGGCTCAATCATGGGAGGAAATTACTTCACACCTCACAGAACATCATATCCCCATGGAACATGCATACAGGCACTAATCCACTGAGATTCCCATCTGGGTAAACATCTTTTTATGAACGTCATCAGTTGTATTCTGGAACTGTGTGTGTGTGTGTCTTCTATGTGTATGTATACAGTGGGGAAAAAAAGTATTTAGTCAGCCACCAATTGTGCAAGTTCTCCCACTTAAATTTTTTTTTCATCATAGGTACACGTCAACTATGACAGACAAAATGAGATTTTTTTTCTCCAGAAAATCATTGTAGGATTTTTTATGAATTTATTTGCAAATTATGGTGGAAAATAAGTATTTGGTCAATAACAAAAGTTTCTCAATACTTTGTTATATACCCTTTGTTGGCAATGACACAGCTCAAACGTTTTCTGTAAGTCTTCACAAGGTTTTCACACACTGTTGCTGGTATTTTGGCCCATTCCTCCATGCAGATCTCCTCTAGAGCAGTGATGTTTTGGGGCTGTCGCTGGGCAACACGGACTTTCAACTCCCTCCAAAGATTTTATATGGGGTTGAGATCTGGAGACTGGCTAGGCCACTCCAGGACCTTGAAATGCTTCTTACGAAGCCACTCCTTCGTTGCCCGGGCGGTGTGTTTGGGATCATTGTCATGCTGAAAGACCCAGACACGTTTCATCTTCAATGCCCTTGCTGATGGAAGGAGGTTTTCACTCAAAATCTCACGATACATGGCCCCATTCATTCTTTCCTTTACACGGATCAGTCGTCCTGGTCCCTTTGCAGAAAAACAGCCCCAAAGCATGATGTTTCCACCCTCATGCTTCACAGTAGGTATGGTGTTCTTTGGATGCAACTCAGCATTCTTTGTCCTCCAAACACGACGAGTTGAGTTTTTACCAAAAAGTTATATTTTGGTTTCATCTGACCATATGACATTCTCCCAATCCTCTTCTGGATCATCCAAATGCACTCTAGCAAACTTCAGACGGGCCTGGACATGTACTGGCTTAAGCAGGGGGACACGTCTGGCACTGCAGGATTTGAGTCCCTGGCGGCGTAGTGTGTTACTGATGGTAGGCTTTGTTACTTTGGTCCCAGCTCTCTGCAGGTCATTCACTAGCTCCCCCCGTGTGGTTCTGGGATTTTTGCTCACCGTTCTTGTGATCATTTTGACCCCACGGGGTGAGATCTTGCGTGGAGCCCCAGATCGAGGTTGATTATCAGTGGTTTTGTATGTCTTCCATTTCCTAATAATTGCTCCCACAGTTGATTTCTTCAAACCAAGCTGCTTACCTATTGCAGATTCAGTCTTCCCAGCCTGGTGCAGGTCTACAATTTTGTTTCTGGTGTCCTTTAACAGCTCTTTGGTCTTGGCCATAGTGGAGTTTGGAGTGTGACTGTTTGAGGTTGTGGACAGGTGTCTTTTATACTGATAACAAGTTCAAACAGGTGCCATTAATACAGGTAACGAGTGGAGGACAGAGGAGCCTCTTAAAGAAGAAGTTGCAGGTCTGTGAGAGCCAGAAATCTTGCTTGTTTGTAGGTGACCAAATACTTATTTTCCACCATAATTTGCAAATAAATTCATTAAAAATCCTACAATGTGATTTTCTGGAGAAAAAAATTCTCAATTTTTCTGTCATAGTTGACGTGTACCTATGATTAAAATTACAGGCCTCTCTCATCTTTTTAAGTGGGAGAACTTGCACAATTGGTGGCTGACTAAATACATTTTTCCCCCACTGTATCTCCCTGTTTTCAATGTCAGGTACATCATGTTCTACCCAATTAGCTGAAGCGCTAGCTTGAGGTGCTCTGGTTTGTAATACCAATGATTTTAACATTTTGGAGCTAAGTGGAAGGAAGTGTTCTTCTAACTAAGCAGTACACTCTTAGAAAGCAGCAGATACCCATAGACTTCCAGTCATTGTGCTAACGCTACCTCTAACTTCCTTCATACCGGACAAAGAGACATAATGGTATCCACGAGTTCATCTGACTCAGGAGAAGTAGATAAAGGGGCCCCATTGCCAAAATCCCGAAGTATCCCTTTAAATGTGAGAGATCGACCTTTGCTGTGTATATCCTCTCCTTCCCTGTTCCTCCTCCATCTCAGTTAAAAACATGACAGCTACTTCATAACACCATATTAGCATATGAGGGATAGGAGGTTAGTATAAACCACAATAAATTAATCTCCACTAAATAATTAAGTAGCCTGGAAAATAATGAACGATATAATTGCTTGTGTTTTTCCACCCTCTTTGTCTGATTTGGTGTCAGTGAAACTTTATCCTGTTTCAGCGAGCTCTGGTTGTGTTGGGTGGCTAATAGCATTAACTTGGATATGCTCAACTAATCCATGTCAAATTTGACTGATGGAGTACACAGCGATGATTAGCGAGCACCTTCTGGAGATGAAGAGATCTGGTATTGTCCTTCATTCGGTTTGCTTCACTGCCTCTCTCACTTTCTCTCACAACCACAACTCTCACAATCAAATCAAAGTTTATTGGTCGCGTACACGTACACAGTTTAGCATATGTTATAGCGGGTGCAGCTAAGTGCTTATGTAACTAACTCCTAAAATGTTAAACAAGTACACAAATAATAACAAAGTATATAAAAAATATATATATAATCTTGAAATGTCAGAACAAATCCAATTAACCCAAATAGCACTGTAAATGTAAGCCAAATGCAATCTATACGTATATACACCTCTCTCGCTCCCTTTATTTTTTTTAGGGGGTAGATCAGCTTTAATATTGCAGATAGATTGTAACCTCCATCAATGTAATTGTCTGCATCACTTCCAATCCCCAATGTTTATTTTTTCTCGCATATATATATACACACACACACACACACACATACAGTGAGGAAAAAAAGTATTTAGTCAGCCACCAATTGTGCAAGTTCTCCCACTTAAAAAGATGAGAGAGGCCTGTAATTTTCATCATAGGTACACGTCAACTATGACAGACAAACTGAGAAAAAAAATCCTGAAAATCACATTGTAGGATTTTTAATTAATTTATTTGCAAATTATGGTGGAAAAAAAGTATTTGGTCACCTACAAACAAGCAAGATTTCTGGCTCTCACAGACCTGTAACTTCTTCTTTAAGAGGCTCCTCTGTCCTCCACTCGTTACCTGTATTAATGGCACCCATTTGAACTTGTTATCAGTATAAAAGACACCTGTCCACAACCTCAAACAGTCACACTCCAAACTCCACTATGGCCAAGACCAAAGAGCTGTCAAAGGACACCAGAAACAAAATTGTAGACCTGCACCAGGCCGGGAAGACTGAATATGCAATAGGTAAGCAGCTTGGTTTGAAGAAATCAACTGTGGGAGCAATTATTAGGAAATGGAAGACATACAAGACTGGGGCTCCACGCAAGATCTCACCCCGTGGGGTCAAAATGATCACAAGAACGGTGAGCAAAAATCCCAGAACCACACGTGGGGACCTAGTGAATGACCTGCAGAGAGCTGGGACCAAAGTAACAAAGCCTACCATCAGTAACACACTTCGCCGCCAGGGACTCAAATCCTGTAGTGAAAGACGTGTCCCCCTGCTTAAGCCAGTACATGTCCAGGCCCGTCTGAAGTTTACTAGAGTGCATTTGGATGATCCAGAAGAGGATTGGGAGAATGTCATATGGTCAGATGAAACCAAAATAGAACTTTTTGGTAAAAACTCAACTCGTCGTGTTTGGAGGACCAAGAATGCTGAGTTGCATCCAAAGAACACCATACCTACTGTGAAGTATGGGGGTGGAAACATCATGCTTTGGGGCTGTTTTTCTGCAAAGGGACCAGGACGACTGATCCGTGTAAAGGAAAGAATGAATGGGGCCATGTATCGTGAGATTTTGAGTGAAAACCTCCTTCCATCAGCAAGGGCATTGAAGATGAAACGTGGCTGGGTCTTTCAGCATGACAATGATCCCAAACACACCGCCCGGGCAACGAAGGAGTGGCTTCGTAAGAAGCATTTCAAGGTCCTGGAGTGCTCTAGCCAGTCTCCAGATCTCCACCCCATAGAAAATCTTTGGAGGGAGTTGAAAGTCTGTGTTGCCCAGCGACAGCCCCAAAACATCACTGCTCTAGAGGAGATCTGCATGGAGGAATGGGCCAAAATACCAGCAACAGTGTGTGAAAACCTTGTGAAGACTTACAGAAAACGTTTGACCTGTGTCATTGCCAACAAAGGGTATATAACAAAGTATTGAAAAACTTTTGTTATTGACCAAATACTTATTTTCCACCATAATTTGCAAATAAATTCATAAAAAATCCTACAATCTGATTTTGTCTGTCATAGTTGACGTGTACCTATGATGAAAATTACAGGCCTCTCTCATCTTTTTAAGTGGGAGAACTTGCACAATTGGTGGCTGACTAAATACTGTTTTCCCCCCACTGTACACACACACACACACACACACACACACACACACATACATATCCTTTTTAAAAATATATTTCCCTTTATTACTTTCCAACCCCACCACCCCTTCCCTAATTGGAGTAAACTAGTGAACAACAATGCTTAGGCCTCTACTTCCAGCTTATACATACTATATACATTTTATGGACACAGTCAATTTTACAATAATTCAATTTTGTTTGTTTTTACTACTGAACTTCCTCTGCCCTCAACCTCTCCAATCATTTTCATGATGTCCATCCGGTTTGCTTCTATATGCCATATCTTTCTAACTGTGCTCTTTCACAAAAGCTCTCAACCTATAACCTATATACTTATTATGGACACAGTATGCTTACATTATTAGTTATCTTGTTGTTATTAGTTGTTGTTAGTTGTTATTAGTCCCATCCTTCAACTCCATTGAACACCACCCATCTATCTCTTAACACCATCCATATTGGATTTCTATTTGCCATATATTTTTCAACTGTACTGTGATGTTTTTCAAAAGTTCTGAACCTTTCTATTCTCATTGTTTCTACAGATTGTAAATTGAAAATAAACATTCTCTCTCTTTCCTTCTGTCCTCTATTGTTCGCTCTCAAACTTCCTCTGTGTCTTTGTTCACTAGCAGGGTGGTAATCCTTTGTGTGCGCTTGTCAATCATGATCCTGTCACCCAGGCTAGTAGACAGCAGGGAGACAGCGCGCTTATTGTGTTTACAGAAACATGCTCTCCGTCGCCTCTCTTCAAAGACATGCCACAGAGCGCAGGAATGAAACGAGGATGCTATGAGTTGCAAGGAAGGGAGGGGGGACCGATAAAGGGGAGGAGAGGAGGAAAGGAGGAGAGCAGCGATTAAACAAGTCTTGGAGAAGAAACAAGGCGAGAATGGGAGGATTGAGGGAGAGGCAGACAGGAAAACCTGGGTCCTGAACTCCATTATGGTGTAATTATCTTGGCTACTGATGGCAACACAGGCAGAGAAACTGGAACAGATGGCAGCCTTATATAAAAAAAGATACAAGGGGTTTAGGCTGAACCATAGGTTCAGAGATACTGTGTAAAGTCACAAATAGCACTCACCTAATTTATTTATACCACAGTTAGAGAGGACTGCATTTGTATGTTTTCAGGTAAAACCAAGCCATAAAACTGTGTCAGCCATTAGCTGTTTGCACATTCATCCATATAATGCCTGTTCTGCTCCTCTAACATGTCATTATTTCCTGGTCAGAAGTTAATATCCTGGGTCTCCCCAGGTGGATGTTTACCTGGATGCTCTGCTTCACTTGTCTTCTCTAGGCTACTCTACATTGCTCCAGCTCCCCATGACACCCACCAGTCAGGGCTACAGATGCCCTGACAACCCCTCTTACAGTAATATTCATATTAAAAATAACTATTATAATAATATATGCCATTTAGCAGACACTTTTATCCAAAGCAACTTCGGTCATGCATTTCACATATGGGTGATCTTGGGAATCAAACCCACTATCCTGGCGTAGGAAATGCTATACTTTACCAACTGAGCTACATAGGTCCTTCTGATCCTCCGAGCCCATTTACAAATCAGATGTATAATTCATGGAACAAATAATTAATTCACATTAGCAAACAAACAATCTAATTAGCCTTTAGTCACCCTCTTACATAAAGAGCAAGCCTTTGTCCTCTGGAGTGAATAAGTCCAGCTTTATGGGATCAAACCTGAACAGGG
Source organism: Coregonus lavaretus (assembly GCF_964263955.1). NCBI lineage: Eukaryota > Metazoa > Chordata > Actinopteri > Salmoniformes > Salmonidae > Coregonus > Coregonus lavaretus. The sequence goes on along the minus strand of NC_139992.1, from coordinate 68,781,710 downwards.
ACACTATGACTATAATTATGAGAGGTGACCAATGCAGAGCTGAATGACAGCAGGGGTGAATGAAAGCAGAGGTGAATGACAGCAGAGGTGAATGAAAGCAGAGGTGAATGACAGCAGGGCTCCGGGATGCAACAAATAAGGGCAATAACAAGGGCATGGGCATATTAATAAAGAGTGAAAACAATATCAATGTTGGTCCACCACACCAACTATACAGCATCCCCAAGTACCCTGGCCCAGCGTCTGTGTGTGCTGAGAGCTGTATTTGAATGTAAAGTAGCTGGGCTCTCATTAGCCAGAGGCTCATTGTTGACTGTGTGTGTGAGGGAGGCAGAGGCATGCAGGTCGAAGTGGCCCTCCAGGGCCCCAGTAGCTAATCAGCCTGTTGAATGTCAAGGGACTGCTAGCTGGGCTGTATGTGTGTCTAACATCACTATGCCATACTAGACAACCCACACACCACTGCATCAGAGCCATCAGAGCTGTGTCAAGATCAGTGCTGTGAGTCACTGGAGGATAAGAGAGGTGAGTGTTTTTCCCTTTGGGTGTATAATATAATAATATAAGACATTTAGCAGAAGCAACTTACAGTCATGTTTGCATATATTTTAAGTAAGAGTGGCCCCAGGAATTGAACTCACAATACTGCCGTTGCAAGCGCCATGCTCTGCCAACTGAGCAATATAGGACTGCAGTGTACGTGTTTGAGTCAGAGAGAGACAGAGAAAATAAATGTCCATATCCTGTACAACATGTACAATGCCTTCAGAAAGTATTCATACCCCTTGACTTTTTCCACATTTTGTTGTGTTACAGCCTGAAATTAAAATGGATTACATTTAGATGTTTTGTCACTGGCCTAGTCACAATACCCCATAATGTCAAAGTGGAATTATGTTTTCATTAAAAATCAAAAGCTGAAATGTCTTGAGTCAATAAGTATTCAACCCCTTTGTTATGGCAAGCCTAAAAGTTCAGGAGTACACATTTTCTTAACAAGTCACATAATAAGTTGCATGGACTCACTCTTTGTGCAATAACTGTGTTTAACATGATTTTTGAATGACTACCTCATCTCTGTACCATACACATACAATTATCTGTAAGGTCCCTCAGTCGAGCAGGGAATTTCAAACATAGGTTCAACCACAAAGACCAGGGAGGTTTTCCAATGCCTCGCAAAGAAGGGCAGCTATTGGTAGATGGGTATAAAAAAAACACACATTGAGAATCCCTTTGAGCATGGTGAAGTTATAAATTACACTTTGGATGGTGTATCAACACACCCAGTCACTACAAAGATACAGGCGTCCTTCCTAACTCAGAAGAGGAAGGAAACCACTCAGTGATTTCACCATGAGGCCAATAGTGACTTTAAAACAGTTCCAGAGTTTAATGGCTGTGATAGCAGAAAACTGAGGATGGATCAACAACATTGCTGTTACTCCACAATATTAACCTAAATGACAGAGTGAAAAGAAGGAAGCCTGTACAGAATAAAAATATTCTAAAACATGCATCCCGTCCACAATAAGGCACTAAAGTAAAACTGCAAAAAAAATGGCACAAAATGACCTTTATGTCAAGCGTTATGTTTATACAAAGCGTTATGTTTGGGGCAAATCCAACACAACACGTCACTGAGTCCCACTCTTAATATTTTCAATCATGGTGGTGGCTGAATCATGTTATGGGTATTCTTGTCATCGGCAAGGACTAGGGAGTTTTTTTAGGATGAAAATAAACGGAATAGAGCTAAGCACAGGCAAAATCCTAGAGTAAAACCTGGTTCTGTCTGCTTTCCAACAGACCCTGGGAGACAAATTCACCTTTCAGCAGAACAATAGCCTAAAACACATGGCCAAATTTACACTGGAGTTGCTTACAAAGATGACATTGAATGTTCCTGAGTGGCCTAGTTACAGTTTTGACTTAAATTGACTTGAAAATCTATGGAAAGACTTGAAAATGGATGTCTAATAATGATCAACAACCAACTTGAAAATATTATACAATCCAGGTGTGCAAAGCTCTTAGAGACTTACCCAGAAAGACTCCCAGCTGTAATCGCTGCCAAAGCTGATTCTAACATGTATTGACTCAGGGTTGTGAATACTTACGTAAATGAGATATTTCTATATTTCATTTTCAAGAAATGTACTAGAATTTCTAAAAACATGTTTTCACTTTGTCATTACGGGGTATTGTGTGTAGATGGGTGAGAAAAACATATTTAATCAATTTTGAATTCAGGCTGTAACACAACCATTTTTAATAAGTCAAGGGGAATGAATACTTTCAGAAGGCTCTGTATTTGTGTACATGTCTGTGTCAATGTACGATACACAGTACTACACGTATAACGTGTGTAACTATTATATACAGTACCAGTCAAAAGTTTGGACACGCCTACCCATTCAAGGGTTTTGCTCTATTTTTACTATTTTCTACATTGTAGAAAAATAGTGAAGACATCAAAACTATGAAATAACACATATGTAATCATGTAGTAACCATAAAAGTGTTAAACAAATCAAAAAAAAAAAAAAAACGTTGTTAGATTCTTCAAAGTAGCCACCCTTTAACTTGATGACAGCTTTGCACACTCTTGGCATTCTCTCAACCAGCTTCATGAGGAATGCTTTTCCAACAGTCTTGAAGGAGTTCCCACATATGCTGAGCACTTGTTGGCTGCTTTTCCTTCAATCTGCGGTCCAACTCATCCCAAACCATCTCAATTGGGTTGAGGTCAGGTGATTGTGGAGGTCAGGTCATCTGATGCAGCACTCCATCACTCTCCTTCTTGGTCAAATAGCCCTTACACAGCCTGAAGGTGTGTTGGGTCATTGTCCTGTTGAAAAACAAATGATAGTCCCACTAAGCGCAAACCAGATGGGATGGTGTATCGCTGCAGAATGCTGTGGTAGCCATGCTGGTTAAGTGTGCCTTGGATTCTAAATAAATCACTGACAGTGCCACCAGCAAAGCACCCCCCACACCATCACACCACCTCCTCCATGCTTCACGGTGGGAACCACACATGCGGAGATCATCCGTTCACCTACTCTGCGTCTCACAAAAACAGTTGCGGTTGGAACCAAAAATCTCAAATTTGGACTCATCAGACCAAAAGACAGATTTCCACCGGTATAATGTCCATTGCTCGTGTGTCACGAACGTTGAGAGACAGGTCAGACCAAGGTGCAGCGTGAAAAGCGTACATGTTTATTAACTAAATAAACATACAACAAAACAAGAAACAACGTAACGTGAAGTCCTCCGGCTATACACATACAAGCCTAAACGGAACAAGATCCCACCGGGTGCAGTGGTCGGGCCTCTTCTCTCTCGATCCCCAACCACCCCTCTAGCCCCCCCCAAAAAAAATGTTATTGGGGTTGCCTCTCGGGCTTCCTCAGCGGTTGGTCCCGTTGGCGTCGTCGTTGATCCTCTCCTACCCGGGCTTCCTCCTTCGCTCAGGATCCTTTACTCTCCTTCATCGCCTTCCGATAACGGACGGCCTCCTCCTCAGTAATCCTCCCCCAACCGAGGAGGATATCTACTAAGGTTACCTCATGTTGAGTACCAGGCGTTTGATCCTTACCACGCTGCTTGGTCCTCGTTTTGTGGTGGGATCTTCTGTCACGAACGTTGAGAGACGGGTCAGACCAAGGTGCAGCGTGAAAAGCGTACATGTTTATTAACTAAATAAACATACAACAAAACAAGAAACAACGTAACATGAAGTCCTCCGTCTATACACATACAAGCCTAAACGGAACAAAATCCCACCACAAAGGTAGGCAACCAGGCTACTTAAGTATGATCCCCAATCAGAGACAACGAGCGACAGCTGCCTCTGATTGGGAATCACACCCGGCCAAACATAGAAAGATCAACCTAGATCTGCAACATAGAAATAGACTAACATAGATCTCAAATAGACATTCACACCCTGACTCAACAAACAAGAGTTCCATAGGTCAGGGCGTTACATCGTGTTTCTTGGCCCAAGCAAGTCTCTTCTTATTATTGGTGTCCTTTAGTAGTGGTTTCTTTGCAGCAATTCGACCATGAAGGCCTGATTCACGCAGTCCCCTCTGAACAGTTGATGTTGAGATGTATCTGTTACTTGAACTCTGTGAAGCATTTATTTGGGCTGCAATTTCTGAGGCTGGTAACTCTAATGAATTTATCCTCTGCAGCAGAGGTAAGTCTGGGTCTTCCTTTCCTGTGGCGGTCCTCATGAGAGACAGTTTCATCATAGCGCTTGATGGGTTTTGCGACTGCACTTGAAGAAACATTCAAAGTTCTTGACATTTTCTGGATTGACTGACCTTCATGTCTTAAAGTAAGGATGGACTGTCGTTTCTCTTTGCTTATTTGAGCTGTTCTTGCCATAATATGGACTTGGTCTTTTACCAAATAGGGCCATCTTCTGTATACCACCCCTACCTTGTCACAACACAACTGATTGGCTCAAACACATTAAGAAGGAAAGAAATTCCACAAATTAACTTTTAACAAGGCACACCTGTTAATTGAAATGCTTTCCAGGTGACTACCTATTGAAGCTGGTTGAGAGAATGCCAAGAGTGTGCAAAGCTGTCATCAAGGCAAAGGGTGGCTACTTTGAAGAATCTCAAATATAAAATATATTTTGATTTGTTTAACACTTTTTTGGTTACTACATGATTCCATTTGTGTTATTTCATAGTTTTGATGTCTTCACTATTATTCTACAATATAGAAAATAGTAAAAATAAAGAAACACCCTGGAATGAGTAGGTGTGTCCAAACTTTTGACTGGTACTGTACATATGAGGAAATGTGATTATCAGACATTGATTTGATGTGTGGAGTATGGTTTTGAATAATCCATTCTGCTCTGCTCTCGATAGCTGTGTTTGTTTTACATTTTTGTCATTTAGCTGACGCTCTTATCCAGAGCGACTTACAGTTAGTGAGTGCATACATAATTTATTAAATTTTTCATACTGGCCCCCCGTGGGAATCGAACCCACAACCCTGGCGTTGCAAACGCCATGCTCTACCAACTGAGCTACATCCCTGCCGGCCATTCCCTCCCCTACCCTGGACGACGCTGGGCCAATTGTGCGCCGCCCCATGGGTCTCCCGGTCGCGGCCGTCTACAACAGAGCCTGGATTCGAACCAGGATCTCTAGTGGCACAGCTAGCACTGCGATGCAGTGCCTTAGACCACTGCGCCACAGTTTTTGACGGATATCCGGATATTCTAAATAACGTATGTTATTTAAACGTACGTTTTTAACCTGAGCACTGCTGTGTGAGGGAGAGAGGCTGGAGCTCTATTGCTGCAGCTCTCGTCAGTGTGATCAGATGGGAGCGAGCAGATGGAGGACGAAAAAGAGACAACTCGGCTACAGCCAAGACTAGCTAACTTGTAGCAGCTACAATGATATTTATCATCCTATATAACAGTGCCTATCTTGACTGGAGTAGCCTAGAGAAGCTAGCTAAGCTAGCTAGGCTTTGAGGCCACATGCTGCACTTTCTCCCCAACCCCATTCAGATAAAACAACAGCCTATCTGTTGTTAGCCGATTAAATTAAACTCCACGTTTTACGGTGGTGTTGATTGGTGACTAGTGTGGGCGGACTGTAGCTCGTAAATCATGGAGTTGAGTTTAGTCGTCTAACCTGTTGGTTGCTCGATGTAGCTTAATCCTTCTTATTTCACTAACTTTGAATTCCGTCCTTTTATTCCATCTTTAGTGAACTCTCACTCCACGTGCTACACATTGAACCTCTTTGCCGCTTTGATTGGCCAACATAAACAACAAACTACACACGTAAAGGCTACCGGTCGGCTACTGGCCTTTTTATGGGGCGCACGTCATAAAAACTACATTGAAAAGTTTGTTGTTTTATTAAATTAATAATTTGAAATGTCATGGCATATCCTTGTATGAAACATTGTCACATGGATATTTTAATTTAATTTAGAAAAAGCCATTTCAGTGGTAGAATATGCCTCAAATTCTTATTTTTTATCACAATAATGAAAACAAGTATTTGAACACTAATGCCCGTTTGGATATTTGAATATTCAAATAACCGTGCACATCCCTAAACTAGACATAGTGATTATATTATCCATATTCTGAAGGACAAATGTCATTTTCTTGCTTCACATGAATGGATATTAAAAGAGCCAACTCTAACATCTATCAATATCTCTCCTCTCTCTATCCCTGTTTTTCTCTCCTTTCCCTCTCTGTATCTCTCTCCCTCTCCCCCCTCTCTCTTTCCTATATCGCTCTCTCCCTACACACAAGATAAGGACATTAATTACCCCCTTCCTTCCTTCTTGTCACAGTAATTAGCCACCCCCTCACACACATGAAGAACTAATATCACACACTGCTGCAGCTGTGCTTACCCCCGCCTTTTCACCCCTCACACACACACAATTGCTAGAGGGGCGTATTACAGAACATGACAGTGAGTGGAGGGAGAGTGGGTGAGAGAGCAGCCTGATCACTAGAAATAGACTTTGATTTCAGACGTTTGAAAAAGTCCTGAGAACATCGATATATTCCTTCCTCTGCACTCACAGAAATAAATAAAAACAATTGCCCAGCTCTGGGCGCGAACTCATGAGCCACCACAGTTCAAAATGCTCTAGCTAGCCGTGAGAATACTTGATGATACTTGATGGTAATAGCCAGTCGTTTTTAATTATTTTGTTTTAAGCCTTCCCCTTCCCCTAACCTTAACATTTACATTTACATCATTTAGCAGACACTCTTATCCAGAGCCACTTAACCACTCAGAATGAATGCCTAAACTGTTAACCTTTGAGTTGTTTCTGATTTAACCCTGTAACTGCGCAGAATTAATGTCAAAAAAATAGACGTTCATCCATAATACATTGAATTTCGAAGGGAAGCGATGAGATCTTGTTGGAGCGAGAGTGTGTGGGTTGGGAGAGAGGAGAGATGTCAAGAGGTCATTGCCAATGACAGCCATGTTCCAGCTGCCTATCTTCCTCTCTGCAGGGCCCTCCACTTCACCCCACTCATCCACCTATCCACACCTGCCATCTCCCCCTCACCCATCCACCCCTCATAAAGCCCCATCTTCCCCCATCTTCCCCCACCAAACACCCCTCTACATCCCCCATCTCCCACCACCCATCTCCCCACACCGATTCACCCCTCCACACCCCCCATAGTTGCTAAATAACAGGGCTACCATTAGTCATTACCATGCTAAAAGAGTGTTGAGTCAAAGTTTTTAATCAATAGGATGTCTCACGCTGTGAACTGTGAATGTATCTGCCCAGAACAAGATTTAGAACATAGCTAGATTCAAAGTATGAAGAGGAATGGGAGAACTCCTAAATTCTATTACAGATTATGTGTCCTCAGATGGGGGGACTGGAGGTGCACTTCATGTTTGTTGGCCATATTGCCTTCACTCATACTATACTTTCAGATGAGTGAACATGTAGGAAAAGAGGCAAGGAGAAGAAGCCTGTAGACCAGTGTTTCCCAACTCCAGTCCTCGAGTACCCCCAATAGTACAATTTTTTGTTGTAGCCCTGGACAAGCACACCTGAATCAATTTGTCAACTAATCATCAAGCCCTCAATGAGTTGAATCAGGTGAGTTTGTCCAGGGCAACAACAAAAATGTTTGCTGTTGGGGGTACTCGAGGACTGGAAATGGGAAACACTGCTTGTAGACTACTGAGAAGATTGTTAGGGAATCTTACCTTGAATAGAATATAATTAGTCTTACCTCGTTTATGAGGAACTGTAGCTGGAGGACAGCGGCTCCACTTTCATGCTGGCTATAGCAATCCACACCAGGCCGTCCCAGGCTGATGACATCACAGAGTCAAGGAAGCAACCAGGAAGTAGAATGCATTGGCATAGCACAGGACAATGTCTAGCGCACACACACACATTTGCACACACAACACACACGCACGCATTGGCAGACACAGAAAAATACACACACACACAGTAGGATGCATTGGCATAGGACAGGACAATGTCTAGCACCGACTGTATGATCAGGATAAAACATGAAAAACACGGAACCAACCAGTGGAGGCTCCTCAGAGGAGGAAGGGGAGGACCATCCTCCTCAGTTAATTTCATAAAAATAAAAACTGTGAAACATAAAAAAGTTACCCTTTTTAGATAAAACTATCCTAAATATATTCATGTCACCAAATAATTCATTAAAACACACTGTTTTGCAATGAAGGTCGACAGTAGCCTCAACAGCACTCTGTAGGGTAGTGCCATGGTGTAGCCGGAGGACAACTAGTTTCCGTTCTCCTCTTGGTACATTGACTTCAATAAAAAACCTAGGAGGCTCATGGTTCTCACCCCCTTCCATAGACTTACACAGTAATTATGACAACTTCCGGAGGATGTCCTCCAACCTATCAGAGCTCTGGCAGCATGAACTGACATGTCCACCCAATCAAAGGATCAGAAAATAAATCTAGTACCGAAAGCATAAGCTACAGCTAGCTAGAACGGCAGTGCATAAAATGTGGTGAGTAGTTGACACAAAGCAAGAGAAAGACAATAGTTGAACAGTTTTGAACAAATTAATTTCTTCAAAAATAAAGGAGAAGCGAGAGCGAGAAGGAGAGAGAGAGCTAGCTATATTTTGTTATATTTTTTTCCCTTTCAATTAGCTAGCGAACGCGGCTAGCTAATCTAGCCTACTCAAACACCCAGCTGAAACAGAGAGAGATGCTATTTTAGCTAGATGGCTATGGCTTTCCAACACTGGAACTCTTCCAAGTCAAGGTAAGCTTTTGGTTTTATTAATTTATTGCAACCGTGGCCCGCCGGTGTAACTGCTTGCTGACTGTACACTGTACTGCATGATTGTAGCGAGTTTACTAACACGTTAGTTCTAGTAGCTATGTTGACTATAACATTAGCTAATATGATGACCACAATGATGTAGGCTGTGTGTAGTGGTTAGCGGTTATGATATGAAGGTTTGGCTTGGAAATATTTTTTTGCCTGGTCACAGACAGCTGATGTGTTGTGCACTGAAGTCCACAAGCGAAGGGAAAAGGTGAGAGGAGGAGAGCACATACATGTGAATATAAATTATACGAGCAAAGTGATCATGCTGTTTATATGTGGCTGCTATGAAAGTGAACTGTGTTTGCGTGTGATCAGGGGCCTATTCATTCCTCCGATTCTGTTGAAAAATGTTTCTTAAACGGAAGGAAATGGAACGAAACGTGGATAAACATACCTGAATTTGTCCAAAAGAAACTCTCGTTTGCAACTGTTGGACTAATGATTACACCCTAGATCAGCTAGATGCAGGCAAGAGTGTGCAAGGCGGTATTGAATGTGTCACTGTCTGCCACCTTTATTACTCTAATTGGTCTCTCGACCTCTGTGCACCTACATTCTAAACTTTCATTGATAGACTAGGTTGTAGCAACCTCATGATGGGTTAGGGAAAATTAGAGTATCATGTAGTAGCCTAAACTTATCGACGTTACATTGAGCTGGATGAATGGAATATGAATGACAGTCATCCAATATGCTGTATTAGAAATAAGGCCATGCTCATAAAAAAAGAGATTGTCCTCCCTCATCTTAAACGGCACCGACCACCACTGGAACCAACTGAATATTTCGAAATTATATAATAGTCGTAGGCTGCAGGGCAGGACACTGAAACATTATTTCTTCTCGTAGGTGTAATAAAATATGGAATGAAATGAACTCTCTAGGTCAGTAACACTCCTTTATTAAACACTGAATTCAGGAGTGAAGTGAATAAAGTACATTAGTAGTCTTGTAAAACCACACTTACACCCATTCTGTCATCTCTTTCCCCAGATAACCTTCCAGAGTAGCTCTCTCAAACAATTACACACTGGTGATCCATTCAATGAGTCGTATGATTGGAGAGACAGGAGGCGTGAAGGGTGGAGTGTGTGTGTGTGTGGGGGGGGGGGGGGGGTGGGGTGGGGGTGATTAGCGAGTCAGACAGCTTTCCCACTGGGCACAGATTTCAGTTGAACATTTAGTTTTGATTTACATTCGGTTGAGTTTTCAACTAATGTGAATTAAATGTGAAATGAACAAAAAAAAATCACCATGTCAATGGATTTAGGTTCAAAGTTGGGTGAAAAAAATACAAAATTCCCTTACGTTGATGACTTTTTGCAAATCCAATCAGTTTTCCACATTGATTCAACGTCATCACAATTATATATATTTTTAAATGACATGGAAACAATGTTGATTCACCTAGTTTTTGCCCAGTGGGTTGTTATTGTTGTGGATGTTCTCTCTCTGTGTCCAAAGGAACATGCCTGAGGGATGGAGTAATGAGGGGACCCCAAGAGAGGATATCAGGCCACTGTGAGACACACTGCCTGCATCCAAAATTGCACCCTATTGCCTATTTAGAGGTGGGGATGGACAGAACAATTAAATCTCCAGAACAATTATATCTCTATAAGAATCATATCTCCATAACAATCATATCTCCAGAACAATCATATCTCCATAACAATCATATCTCCAGAACATCATATCTCCAGAACAATTATATCTCAAAGCAAAGCAAATGAGAGCCAAAAACAATTTCCCACATCCCAGTGGAAACCAAAGTGCTATTTGATTATGTTTGTTTCTACACAAGTGCACCCCCCCCCACCCCCCCCCCCACCACCACCACACACACACCCCCACCCCCACCACCCCATCATACACACACTAATGCACGAAACCAACCCAGCCAGTGTTCAGCCAGCATGTTTGATGGCCTGCTCTCTATCTGCATTAGAACAGAGGTGTGTGGCTTTAGAGACAGTGTTCTGCTTGACTACATAAGAGGACAACACAAGGTGTCAGGACAGATAAATGACATGATAAACAGTGTGATATAAAACAGCTAAACATGTATGCACTGTGCTCGTGAAACAGCAGATTGATACTGTATCTAATACATGCTGTTGCTAACACCACAGCAATAAGGTTGAGCAATATGGATTTTTAGATTCGTTTTCAGATGGTGTCCCAACAGGCTTAACACTATAACAGAAAGGATCATTCCATTTCTGCTTAGCTGTAAAAATGTTTTATCCCATATCGTGTAGATATAGTTGTTGTGCCTTGGTGTATAAAATTAAAACATGTAGAAAGAAGAGCTCATATTAAGAGCTTATATACCTCACATCCCTATGGTTGTTTAAAATAGACAATCCTATCGATCTCTCTCGCTCCCTCTCGCTCCCTCTTTCTCTCTGCTCTCTCGCTCCCTCTTTCTCTTCCTCTCTCCTCTCTCTCTCCCTCTGTCTACCTCTCTATTTCTCTCCCCCCTCTCTCCTCTCTCTCTCCCTCTGTCTATCTACCTCTCTCTTTCTCTCCCACTGTCTCCCGCCTTCTCCCCCGCCCGCCCCCCCACTCTAACACTGAAATCAATAGCACCACCTGGGAAAAAATCTAACGCTACACATTCAGTTCAGAGTAGAATCGAGTGGACAGGGCCTTCCAAGCGCATGCATCCATGTTAAGAAGATGAAGACTAGATGGCGAAATATCTGTTTCCAGGCCCAGTCAATATATTAAGCACAGTTGTGGCTGTCCACTTGAATTGAGTTTGGCTGGGCATCTCTTTTCTCTCTCTAGTTAGGGAGGCACTTCTATTCAAAACCAATACTGCAGGTAATCAAGCCTTTAAACAAGCACATTTCAAGCACATTAGCAAGAATGGCCTCTTTTGTGTGTGTGTGTGTGTGTGTACGCCTATCTTTGAAACTCTGTGTTTTCTAGCTGTGTCAGCCTCTATACTCCCTTCATGTGTATTCTCCATGCACATTATCACCAGTGAGGGAGCGTGCTAGGCATGCAGACAGGCGTGCTGTGTGGGGCGGTGGGGAGGGTGGCTGAGCAGGGCTGGTGGGCGGCAGGGGACCGGCAGAATTAACAATCCGTGACCGTCCCATTTCCTGTTCGTTCCCCAGGAGGGAGGGGGTGGTTGATGAGGGAGAAGGGGGTGACAAGCGAGGGGGGACCGTAACTCATCTTTCTCATCCCTCTTTCCCTGGCGCCCTGTCTACCACTCCTCCTTCTTTCCCTCCAGTCTCCCTCTCTCCGTAATGACTGGGCCAGGAGAGCCACTGAACATGTTACATGCCACTGAAAGGTGTGACAAAACTCAAAAAACAATGACACCATGCCAAGGGGTTTGTGTTTAGTTTTATGAAGGAGGAGAAGAGGGAGGGAATAAAAGGAGAAAAGAGAGAGAGATGGTATGAGGGGAAAGAGAGAGAGATGGTATGAGGGAAAAGAGAGAGAGATGGTATGAGGGAAAAGAGAGAGAGATGGTATGAGGGAAAAGAGAGAGAGATGGTATGAGGGGAAAGAGAGAGAGATGGTATGAGGGGAAAGAGAGAGAGATGGTATGAGGGGAAAGAGAGAGAGATGGTATGAGGGGAAAGAGAGAGAGATGGTATGAGGGAAAAGAGAGAGAGATGGTATGAGGGGAAAGAGAGAGAGATGGTATGAGGGGAAAGAGAGAGAGATGGTATGAGGGAAAAGAGAGAGAGATGGTATGAGGGGAAAGAGAGAGAGATGGTATGAGGGAAAAGAGAGAGATGGTATGAGGGGAAAGAGAGAGAGATGGTATGAGGGAAAAGAGAGAGAGAGATGGTATGAGGGGAAAGAGAGAGAGATGGTATGAGGGAAAAGAGAGAGAGAGATGGTATGAGGGGAAAGAGAGAGAGATGGTATGAGGGAAAAGAGAGAGAGATGGTATGAGGGGAAAGAGAGAGAGATGGTATGAGGGGAAAGAGAGAGAGGGATGGTATGAAAGGGAAAGAGCAGGATGGATGGTAAGGGTATTAGGTCTAATGGTGCTCTATGAATGGTTGCCTGTTAATTGGTCCTGGTTTAATTAGTTTGATAAACACACACATGGGATCCAGACTGCGTGGGAGCCACTGCAGAGACACACACAGCCAGGACAGGACAGGAGATGCCAGACAGGCTGCTGCTGTCTAAGATGGATCATTACCTCTGTGCCAGCCTGCTTGCACTGATTGCATCCCAAATGGCACCCTATTCCCTACATAGTGCACTACTGTTGACCAGGGCCTATAGGGCACTATGTAGGGAATAGAGTTCCATTTGGGATGCACTGGAGCAGTATGGTTGTTAATACATAGCAGCCTGGGCCATGCCCTTGTGTATGCTAGCCATAGGAGAGGTTGGCCAACTGGGGTTGAGATTCAGTTTTGAACGGATGCCATCTTGGCACCAAAAGCTTTTAGTAAAGGAGTGTTTGTTAACCCACGCAAATGATCACATTCAGTTAGTGTACAGATATAGCTGGGGCGGCAGGTAGCTTAGTGGTTAAGAGCGTTGTGCCAGTAACCGAAAGGTCGTTGGTTCTAATCCCCGAGCCGACTAGGTGAAAAATCAATCGATGTGCCCTTGAGCAAGGCACTTAACCCTAATTGCTCCTGTAAGTCGCTCTGGATAAGAGCGTCTGCTAAATGACAAAAAAAAAAAAAAAAAAAATTGCTGGGTTGTATATGCATACAAAAATAAGATGACACCCACACAGTAAAATCACATGAGTTAATTAAACTCCTATGGAGTCAAATGTAACACTATTTTGGGGTTTATATGGTCCCACCACCATTTTGTGTTAAAACTACTCTGGTTATGGTGTTGATATTTTTGGAGTTAAAACGACACTAACTGGAGTACATATGCAACTCTCAATGTTTCTTAAATTGAACTCCAATTGCCATTTTACTATTTTCAGTGTCGTTTTTAATCAACTCCCTTGCCATTTTACACTTTTGTTTTTAATTAACAATCAACCCCAGTAGAGTACAATTTTCTTTCAGTTTACTTCCTTTGAGTAATAAGGGTGTAAAGCCTTATTTTAATATTTCTTAATGTGTCACATTATGGTAGTTTGCAATGTAATATTCAATCTCTGTTAGATCCAATTTGGAGGAAGATATCCAGCACTTGTACATCACCCACAACTTGCACAACTTGCAACTTACAATTCAGTACATGGAGACTACCTACACCATGTAAACTGGAACAATCTCACAAACGGTTGCTATGAATCCAACCACTTACAGATTGGATTAGTTGTATGTATCTTATCTTTGTGTAGCATAAGATAAAAAGAAACAATCAATGTACAAGAGAAAACACAGATATTGAAACAAAAATGTTTTTAAATCAACCTGCAACAGTGTAGTGGACATGAGTCGGTCATAGTCACTTGATGAGGACGTTGGCTGCTCCCCTGGGAGACCCGGGTTCATATCTCGCGTGTTACAAGAGCATGCTGGGAAATATGACAATGAGGCTCCTCTTATTTCTGTGGATAACTCCATAGATTTAACTCATTTTACATTTACATTTTAGTCATTTAGCAGACGCTCTTATCCAGAGCGACTTACAGTTAGTGAATACATATTTGTTTTTATACTGCCCCCCCGTGGGAATCGAACCCACAACCCTGGCGTTGCAAACGCCATGCTCTATCAACTGAGCTACATCCCTGCCGGCCATTCCCTCCCCTACCCTGGACAACGCTGGGCCAATTGTGCGCCGCCCATGAGTCTCCCGGTCGCGGCCGGCTGCGACAGAGCCTGGATTCGAACCAGGATCTCTAGTGGCACAGTTAGCACTGCGATGCAGAGCCTTAGACCACTGCGCCACTCAGGAGCCCACTCCCTGTCTCTGGTTACTCTTAAAGGGAAACATCTCCAGCACCACCCCAACATCAACATGTGAAAATGGTGCATTTCTATGTTTTGAAGTAAAAAAGATAGAGGAAGATAAGTGTTTCCAGTGACATCTTCGGTGTGCATCGTGTGAATTTGACCTATTGTGAGTAGGCGTTGACTACTAATTGCCTACTAATAGTCTGCTAATTGGTTGATGATGTCATTGGAAACACTTATCTTTCTCTATCTTTTTTACTACAAAGCATAGAAACGCACCATTTTCACATGTGTTGATATTGGGCTGGTGTTGGAGATGATGAACATGAAGTTGGAAAATCTTAAAGTTTCCCTTTCATTGAGTTAAAAGTACTCTATCCCAATGAACTCCAGTTATCAATACTAACGCCAGGGAGCTTATCACTCTCTTGAGGGATAAGATAACTCCCAGTAGAGTCAATTTAACCCAAAATGTATTAACTCTGTGATTTCAACTATCCTTGATTTACTGTGCATGTCTGAAATGCTATGTAATTATATCCATCTTACTCTGGAGCAAATTATTTAATTTGGTGTAACGAGTCAACAGGATTTCAGCAGGCAGCCAACCTGTAAGTGAGAGTGATATTGAGATAGAAATAGAGGGGTAAAAATAGGAAGAGGTGACTCACCAAAAGAAAATAGAGATGGAGAGAGAGAGAGAGAGAGAGAGAGAGAGAGAGAGAGAGAGAGAGAGAGAGAGAGAGAGAGATGGAGAGAGAGAGAGAGAGAGAGACGGGGTAGATACAAGAAAAGTTAGAGAGTGGTGACTCAGAGATAGGGAAAGCTAAACAGCAAATTGGCGAGTGTTATCTAGTGTTGATTTTCCAGTGTAACATTTCTAGTGTTAAATTCAGGTATTAAATTAACACTCATTGGTTTAAAAGAACCCCAGTATTGGTGTTAACAACCAGTGTTTAACCAAAACCACACCCATCAATATCATATTTCCCAGCATGCTCTATTGCAGGTTGACTTTTGGAATTGTTGGTTTCAATATCTAGGTTTTAATTGACAAATTAATGTTATGCTACTCAAATATAAATAACATACATTTTTCTAAACTATTCCAATCTGTTACTTAGACTTATTGCACCCGTTACCATTTAGATGGTTTAGGTAGTCTCTTCCCAACCCAGCAGTCATTCTGAATGCAGGTTGTGGCTAAATACAAATTCCAAATGTTGAATATCCCCACTTTGGCTGGATTCTAATAGGAATTACACATCACTTTGCAAGCCATCCTAATGTGACTTGCAGGTCTGTAAAACATGAATTTCAGGTCACTCTATTGGGTAAAACATTTACATTGACATTTTAGTCATTTAGCAGACGCTCTTATCCAGAGCGACTTACAGTTAGTGAATACAATTTTTTTAATTTTTTTTATACTGGCCCCCCCCTGGGAATCGAACCCACAACCCTGGCGTTGCAAACGCCATGCTCTATCAACTGAGCTACATCCCTGCCGGCCATTCCCTCCCCTACCCTGGACGACGCTGGGCCAATTGTGCGCCGCCCATGAGTCTCCCGGTCGCGGCCGGCTGCGACAGAGCCTGGATTCGAACCAGGATCTCTAGTGGCACAGTTAGCACTGCGATGCAGTGCCTTAGACCACTGCGCCACTCAGGAGATAAAACTAGGCCCTCAAAATAAGGCCTTATTAAATACTTGTTGTATTGCATTAAATAACTTAAAATTATAACATTTTCAGTTAGGATATCACTTGGTGAAGTCCACAGGATTGAAAATGGATGAAAGCAACAACCATGTCTGTGTCACTAACAAATACAGTCATGGATGGTAACTCTATAATTCACTAAAAAGGCAAGGCATTCTGGGAAATATGCAAATAAGGCTTTACACTAAGCAGCGTGTGAATTTAATGCTGAAAAGTGTGGACCCTTACAGACCCTGGACCAGTGTTAAATTTAAGAATGTCAGTGTTGATTTAAAACTGGAGAATTTGCTGTGTAGAGGAATGGAGGTAGAGAGAACGAGAGAGAGAGAGAGAGAGAGAGAGAGAGAGAGAGAGAGAGAGAGAGAGAGAGAGAGATTTTATTTATTCAGGGGAGCCCAACTGAGACCAGGGTCTCATTCATAATGGTGCCCTGAGAACAAACAACTCACAACATGATAATTCAAAAAATCAACACATCAGCAAAAAATTAACTACAGGATACTGCAGATACAGACACACCACATCTCAACAACACAAATAAACCACCACAATCAACCAAAACACTTGCCAACCTCAGTGAGTTCATCCCTCATCAGTGTTCTAAACTGCCCTATTGGCACCAGGGATTCAACATTTAATGAGGTTTGTAAATTATTCCAAACATCCCCCATGTTTAGTGAAGTGATCTACGTGAATAGAGGTCCAGCCGACCTTCTGATAAAGGATGCAGTGATGAGTATTTAACCTGTCACGTGATAAAGCGAGTGTGCTATGGTACACTGCATCCAAGGGTTGTAGAGTAGTGGCTGCTGCATTCTGATAAATGGTGTCACCATAATCAGGAGCTGGCAGGAAGGTTGCCTGTACAACCTGCTTCCTGCTGTTTAGGGAGAGGCATGATCTATTTCTATAAAAGAAGCCTACTTTAAATCTCAGCTTCTTAACTAGCTCACCCGTATGTTTGTCACGCCCTGACTCGGGGGACGGTTATATGTTGAGTCAGGGTGTGTATATTCCTTGTT
Organism: Coregonus lavaretus; assembly: GCF_964263955.1. NCBI lineage: Eukaryota > Metazoa > Chordata > Actinopteri > Salmoniformes > Salmonidae > Coregonus > Coregonus lavaretus. The sequence goes on along the minus strand of NC_139992.1, from coordinate 68,764,221 downwards.
GTGCTTGTTCTATGTATGAGGATCTAGTATGTCTAGTTCTATGTTGGCCAGTGTGGTTCCCAATCAGAGGCAGCTGTCGCTCGTTGTCTCTGATTGGGGACCATACTTAAGCAGCCTATTGGCACTGTCTAGTTGTGGGATCTTGTGTAAGGTATGTTGTGTGTTCTACCTTGGACTTCACGTTTCGTTTGTTGTTTTGTCGTGGTGTTTATAAGTTAATAAACATGTACGTATATCACGCTGCGCCTTGGTCTGACCCGTCATTAGACGAACGTGACAGAAGATCCCACCAAACGAGGACCAAGCAGCGTGTCCAGGCGGAGCGGATGGCCATGTCACAGGTGGATAATTTGTGGTCATGGGAGGAGATATTTGCGGGGAAAGGACCATGGGCTAAGGTAGATGCCCAGGCAGGAGAGGAGCAACGGCAACACGGAGGAGGCCGGTCGAGGAGGAAGCCCGAGAAGCAGCCCCAATAAAAAATGTTTGGGGGGACACACGGGGTGGTTGGCGGAGCCTAGAGTTAGAGCAGAGCCAACTCCCCGTACTCACGCGAAGAGGCGTATGACTGGGCAAGCTCCGTGTTATGCGGAGCTACGTACTGTGTCGCCAGTGCGCCGGCACAGTCCTGTACGTCCTGTGCTAGCACCACGCACGTGCCGTGCGAAGATGGGCATCCAGCCAGGATGGGGTGTGCCGGCTCAACGCTCCTGGTCTCCAGTACGCCTCCTCGGTCCCGCATATCCTGCGCCAGTTCTACGAACTGTATCGCCAGCGCACGTGCACAGCCCAGTGCGTCCTGTGCCAGCGCCCCGCACGTGTAGTGCGAAAGTGGGCAGCCAGCCAGGACGGGTTGTGCCAGCTCTCCGCTCCAGACCTCCAGTCCGCCTTCACAGTCCAGTCCGGCCCGTTCCTGCTCCTCGCACCAAAACAGTGGTGTGCGTCGCCAGTCCGGCCCGGCCCGTTCCTGCTCCTCGCACCAAGCCAGTGGTGCGCGTCGCCAATCCGGCCCTGCCCGTTCCTGCTCCTCGCACCAAGCCAGTGGTGCGCATCGCCAGTCCGGCCCGGCCCGTTCCTGCTCCTCACACCAAGCCAGTGGTGCGCGTCGCCAGCCCGGCCCGGCCCGTTCCTGCTCCTCGCACCAAGCCAGTGGTGCGCGTCGCCAACCCGGCCCTGCCCGTTCCTGCTCCTCGCACCAAGCCAGTGGTGCGCGTCGCCAGCCCGGCCCGGCCCGTTCCTGCTCCTCGCACCAAGCCAGTGGTGCGCGTCGCCAGTCCGGCCCGGCCTGCTCCTCGCACCAAGCCAGTGGTGCGCGTCGCCAGTCTGGCCCGGCCTGTTCCTGCTCCTCGCACCAAACCAGTGGTGCGCGTCGCCAGTCCGGCCCGGCCTGTTCCTCGGACCAAGCCAGTGGTGCGCATCGCCAGTCCGGCACCGTCTGTTCCTGCTCCTCGCACCAAGCCAGTGGTGCGCGTCGCCAGTCCGGCCCAGCCCGTTCCTGATCCTCGCAACAAGCCAGTGGTGCGCGTCGCCAGTCCGGCCCGTTCCTGCTCCTCGCACCAAGCCAGTGGTGCGCGTCGCCAGTCCGGCCCGGCCCGTTCCTGCTCCTCGCACCAAGCCAGTGGTGCGCGTCGCCAGTCCGGCCCGGCCCGTTCCTGCTCCTCGCACCAAGCCAGTGGTGCGCGTCGCCAGTCCGGCCCGTTCCTGCTCCTCGCACCAAGCCAGTGGTGCGTGTTTCTAGTCCGGTCCGGCCCGTGCCTGCTCCTTGCACCAGACCAGTGGTGCGTTTGTCCAGTCCGGCACGGCCCGTGCCTGTTCCACCGGTGCCTGTTTCAAAGATTTGTTTCAAAGATTTGACCACATTTTACTGGATTTCCACCACTCTCAGATACACAATTCAAGAAGTATATTGACTTTGCTTTTCTAACCAGAGTAAGACATCTATTTCTCAAATGTCTGAAGGACTGCCAGTCAGAGATAGAATCAGTCAATCTAGCCTTAGCCCAAGCTACATTTATTTCATGAAACCATGGGTTAGACCTGTTCCTTACCTTTAATTTTTTATATGGGGCATGCTTATCTGCAACAGAGTTAAATAGAGGTAAAACATTCAAGGGCCTCATCCGAATCAGAGATAGAGGATACACCCCCCCAATTATAGAACACCAGGTCATACAGGAAATGTTGCTCATTGAAAGTTCTGAAATGTCTCTTTGTAATAATGCGCGGACGCGATTTAGGTAGCTTAGTATCTCTCTAATGCAAGTAATGGGACAATGGTCACTGAGCTCGTTAGCAAAGATTCCATTGGCTGTATACTGTACTTATGAGGAACGTTTGTCAGAATGATATCCAAAACAGTAGTTTTCAGGGTGTTTTAAGTTGGGACGGGTTGGTTTAGATATCAGTTTAGTAAAAATGTATTTCAGTCTATCTGATACTGGCATCAACCAATCCAGGTTAAGATCACCCAAAATTAATAATTCAGATTTAGCATAGTTAGACAACAAGTCAGACAATTTGCTAAGAGCAATTGGGATGGCTGAGGGAGGGCGATAAACTCCCACTAACGTTAGTTGGGCATTATTACCAAGGCCCACATTTAGGACAAGACATTGAAATTGCTTGGGCACAGAGGTGGTTATACACACAGCAAAATTCAAGTTGTTCTTTATGAATATGGTGACACCCCCTCCTCTGCCAGCTCTGTCAGATCTATAAACATTATTTCTATTCAGAGACATCAGAGTCTGGCACAGACTTTTTTAACCAAGTCTCAGAAATTATTTAAACTTCTGACATTTACATGAATCAATCCAAGGCCACAGCTGATTTCAGATCAGACGGAGTCTCTAACACAAACATGCTATGATCAGAGAGAGAGAGAGAGAGAGAGAGAGAGAGAGAGAGAGAGAGAGAGAGAGAGAGAGAGAGAGAGAGAGAGAGAGAGAGAGAGAGAGAGAGAGAGAGAGAGAGGGAGGGAGGGGGGAGAGAGCGAGAGAGAGAGAGAGAGCGAGCGAGAGAGAGAGAGGTTAGACAGAGGTGATTACGTTAGTAGCCAGGACCACTGGAAAAATCGAATAGTTTCGATGTTATAAAGCCACACTGACACTCATACACACATGCATGGACACACATGGTGTATGACATGTATATATTGAGCATTGTATCAGGTGGTGCAACAGCTGGTGTGTGTGTGTGTGTACTGTGTGTCACAATACCAGCTCCTGTCTGCTCCAATACCAAACCCACCATGACCAGCAAGTTATTAGCATAATCCATCACTAACATCATTTCCAAAACAAGATGATTACCTCAAAAGTGCAGAAAAACTCAATTAAATATCACCACTCCAATCTCTACTTTGTTAATTCAACTCTAGCAGGCTCGTTTATTGAAAAGCAACATTATTGCGACAGGCTAAATTGCAGAGCAATCTGGAGTATGTGGTGGAAGGGAAGGCCTCTAGTCAGAAGTAAAGTGTACTGTATGTTTGTGTTTGTTTCTCTGTCTGGTGATGCTGTTTGACAGGCGCTCAGAAGCTGATTACTGGCTGTGACATTTCATCAAGCTACCAGCCTGCTGATTTATGTTAACACTGTCAACATCTCCAGCCTGCTAGTTACTGTAACCCTGTCAACATCTCCAGCCTGCTAGTTACTGTAACCCTGTCAACATCTCCAGCCTGCCAGTTACTGTAATCCAGTCAACATCTCTAGCCTGCTAGTTACTGTAACCCTGTCATCATCTCCAGCCTGCTAGTTACTGTAATCCTGTCAACATCTCCAGCCTGCTAGTTACTGTAACCCTGTCAACATCTCCAGCCAGCTAGTTACTGTAACCTTGTCAACATCTCCAGCCTGCTAGTTACAGTAACCCTGTCAACATCTCCAGCCTGCTAGTTACTGTAACCCTGTCAACATCTCCAGCCTGCTAGTTACTGTAACCCTGACATCTCCAGCCTGCTAGTTACTGTAACCCTGTCAACATCTCCAGCCTGCTAGTTACTGTAACCCTGTCAACATCTCCAGCCTGCTAGTTACTGTAACCCTGTCAACATCTCCAGCCTGCTAGTTACTGTAACCCTGTCAACATCTCCAGCCTGCTAGTTACTGTAACCCTGTCAACATCTCCAGCCTGCTAGTTACTGTAACCCTGTCAACATCTCCAGCCTGCTAGTTACTGTAACCCTGTCAACATCTCCAGCCTGCTAATTATTGTAACCCTGTCACAATCTCCAGCCTGTTCTCCTTAATCTTAATCTACACTGGATAAGGACAGTATGAAGGACAGTATGGATCAGACTCAGGACTTAATATGTGTTGTTGCTGAATAGTCATGGCTTTCCGGTAACTAGATGTTCTAAGATAATGTTGACAGATCTATGTCGAAATGACCCCAAAGATGAATGAAAACTAACTATTTTATATGAGAAGTCAAATAATTGGGAAAATAAATCAATTTGCAACCTGGTCAACAATACAGTACATGAGGCAGGAAGCTATATCTCCCAGTAGGTGTGGCTAAATTTCAATCTGACTGCAATGTTATTAAAACACGTCATGAAGCTGTTAGGAGCAGCCTTGGATGAAAACTGGCAGAGATGACAGTGTGTGTGTGTGTGTGTGTGTGTGTGTACGTGTTTAACTATACGTGTGTGCGTGTGTGTGTGCGTGCATGTGCGTGGCCCCTGGCTGTATCAGTGGATGTTAATTAGTTTGTTTTAGTTAGTTAATATGTTTTGAGGTGTGATATCCCAGCCTTAGCCTAATGTAGCCCTCATTATGAAGATTATCACTACTTATTAGCATTCCCTGCCTGGGGCTAAAGGCTTATCCTACCTTATTTACCACACACTGTGGTAATAACAAAAAACTATTCTAATATATGCCATTTAGCGGACGCTTTTATCCAAATCAACTTACGGTCATGCGTGCATAAATTGTACGTGCGGGTGGTCCTGGGAATCGAACCTACTATCCTGGTAGTGCCATGCTCTACAGAGGACCACATTCTGAGCCAATGCTGAGATGATCAAACTGCCTACCCTCTTCTAGTTAACATGAATCAATCAGGGAGTCGTGTTAGTTTATGAATAAATATATGGATTATAGACGTTATGCTCCAATGTTTGATATGCTATTCATGCTGTGTTTCAGTATTCCACACATAAAGTAGAATAAAAATCCTCTGTGTTTTTATGAGTAGCTCAACTCTGATGAAAGTCTTTTCAATAATTCAGAGCAAAGAGCAGAAAGCAGAGAGCTTTGTACAGCACAGCTACAACACAACTACACCACAACTACACCACAACTACAGTCAGACATGTTTCTCCCTCACTGGAAAAAACAGGCAACTGCAACGTTTTCAGAATCAGGAAATACTGAGTAGACTCTGAAAACCTGCATATAAACTACTTTGCCTAGTCTATGCTATAGGCTCTAGACTGGTATGTATAAAAAGAGTTCAATACATCAAAATCTCATGTTGTACACAATACAATTTTCCTCCATGTTTGGAACATTCAACTTCATCATCATATAGCTCCAGGAATTCTGCAGTATATGAGGAGTCTCCTTACGGAATAGCAGGTTGGTTTGAGGTGCTACTGAGTCACAGTATGATGATGAGCACACCGCTCCTCCACTCCAGGTTGCCGCTGCCTCCGAGCCGTCTGCCTGTCTGGCCTCCTATCACTTTTAATTATCTCTTCTAACTGTGTTTTGGCCCGACCAGGGATGGCTGTGAATTTGCTGGCCAGATTATGCAGGTGTAAGCTCTCTCATCCCTCTCTCTACTGCTGAAGGGACAGTAATTAACAGTGTTTGTTTGCCACGCTCCATTTAATGAGGAAGAGATCAAACTGAGAAGTGATAATGACACAGTGATCCCTGGCTACCGCCGAGCACGACAGCAGAGGACTGAAGGAGAGTGGGAACGAGGGAGGAGAAAAGACCAGAACGGGATGAAATTAAAGTAGAGGTTCAAAGTGCACAGGATCAAGTTGTTCCAAATAATTGTCATGCTCAGAGAAAGAACACCACTCATCTTTCGCCCTCTCCTCCTATTGTGTTCCACTGCACTACCCAAGTTCACCACTAGAGACATACATACATTATAACATACCTATTAAATACAGAATGGAGGTACCTACTGAGATGATGTAGTGATATGTAGATGAAGAGTATGCATGTTCTGATGATGTATGTGGTGATGGAGTCCTAATCTTGCAGTGTAAATGTACCCTTAATTATACCTATCGTGTCCTTATGTTACTGAGCCTACTACACGACACCTCCTCTCCTCTCTTCTTCCTCTCCTCCTCTCCTCTCCTCTCCTCTTCCCTCTCCTCCTCTCCTCTCTTCCTCCTCTCCTCTCTTCCTCCTCTCTTCCTCCTCTTTCTGCCCTGCCACAGCTGTGTGTCCTCATCTGGGGAGAGACCAGGCTGGCACACTGTCACCCTGCTTATCACAGCGGGCAGCAGGAACGAAGGGACACGATGGGCTACAATTACCAGAGACGGCATGGCAGCCATTACACAGCTTAGCAGGCCATGACTCATCAACCTCCTCCACCCTCCATTTCCACCCTCCATCTGAGGACTGAGGGAGACAGCCTCTCATTCAAGAGGCCTGTAGGATGGCACACTGGAGGGGGAAATGGAGCAAAGGAGAGAAGAGGGAGATGAATAAAAAAAAAAGAAGCTGGCAAAAAGGCAGAGGAGTCGATTGGCTCTAGAGAGAGTTCTAACAGGAAAGAGGCAGGCTGGAAATTATGCTCTGGCACTTCCTAAATTAAAGTAGGTAGGTATTCTGGGTAATCTGGACCTGAGGAAATAGGGTCCTTGGCCACCGCAGGGAGGGAGGATAGACTTGTGAACATAATTGAGGTTTTTATCCTCCTCCCGCCTATATTATTCTGGTTTTGGCATAGTCCTGTGAATCGTGTGCAAAATTGACACATTGGTTCTGTCTGCAGGCAAATCAATTACTAAAGGGATACTGTGAGAGTTTGAGATTTAGGTCGTTTTTCTACTTCCCCAGAGTCAGATGAACTCATGGATACCATTTTTATGTCTCTGCATGCAGTTTGAAGATTATAGAATTTTGCATATCGTTAGCTTAGTGCAGTTGCTGGAAGTCTCCCGGTACAGTATCCTCTCAAAAGCAGGGAAATAGACCTTCTAACTACTCCAAAGCTGGGTGGTTGGTCATTTATAGTCTTACAAAGCTATACATAGTAATCAATATTTTATAAATTCGTTAATTTTACCAAAGATGGTCTTCTATATTGACAAGATAGTCGATTGACAGCTCTAACAATGGAAATACTGTACATGTCCTCAAAGATGGAAGGCAGGCGGGAGGAGGCGAGATCAGATGGGACCATTCCAGCCAATTAAAAGGGACAGACAGGTGTCAACAACAAGCCATAGAGAACATTGTATCTGTCTCAATGGCACTCACTGGGAATCTAAACCACAATCCTGGCATTGCTAGCGCCATGCTCTACCAACTGTGCAATACAGGACCACTAACTTGTTTAGCAGCAGTCCAGCCAGCGGTAATAAAAGAAAAATAACAAATCTCTGCGTTCTCTCATTAAAATGCAAGAAACAAACCTGATCTGGCAGACACACTACCACACGTGTCACGCTATATTGGGTCCTTCCTGGAAAGACTCACTTGTCTGTCTTCCTGGGAAACTGGAGGGAAAATAGGGTCATTAAAAGGCATGGTTCCAAGTAAAGGGTGGGGGGTGGGGGGGGGGGGACAGGCTGGTGGGAGGACACACTGGGACACCCTGCTGTCTCTCTGTCACTCTGGCCTCACCCGTCAGCCCACTGCCTGCCTGCGGACCACTGCACACACAGAGATGCCAGACCATAATAATTCTGGACAGCTCAGAGTAGCCACTAGCTCTGTCACCACGACACGTGCCTACCACCTCCCCAGATCTCTCTCTCCTGTACAGGCAAGAACATGTGAGTGAGAGAGAAAGCGTGTGAGAGAGAGAGAATGGGAGAGAGAGAGAGAGAGAGAGAGCGAGAGCGAGAGAGAGACAGACAGACAGGTCATGTGTGAAATGGGTGGACCTGTGATAGATAAGTAGATTTGCTGTCCATCCAAGAGGAAAGCAAGCAAGATAAATGTACTGTAAAAAACACAGACACACAGGCAGTTGGGACTGAACAGACTGGGGCGTGGTCTCTAGTGTGTGTGTGTGTGTGTGTGTGTGTGTGTGTGTGTGTGTGTGTGTGTGTGTGTGTGTGTGTGTGTGTGTGTGTGTGCGCGTGTGTGTGCGTGTGTGTCTGAACTTGCACTATTTACTGCAGTGTCTCACGGTTCACTGCCTTGAATGCACTGCCAATAATGACTCGACCACAAAGGACACGCACACACAGTTTTGAAAGAGTGTGAGGCACAGTTCAATTTTTTCCACAGCTGAGTGAGCAAGGTACTTAACCTGGATAGCTGGGGTGTGTGCATACTGCATTCTGCCTAGCCATGCAGCTGTAGCCACAGATAATATGTTAAACAAGTCTGGGTGCCACTGGTTACCACGCTGAGGAGACCTTCATTATCATAAACAACACTGGAGACACACACACATATACACTAACACACACACACACACACTGGGTAACATGCTGAGGGGCGTCTGTCTGCTACAGCCACCCCACCTTCATCATCATAAACTCCATAAACGAAAATCCATACTCAATTCATTCCACTCACAGAGTTATCATGGGAGCATGGGAGACTCTCAAACCAGAAATGACAGCGCTTAACTCAATATCATAGCCTACTGCCCATAACTTTATAACAAATGCATTGACTTGACTGTACTTCCACTTGTTACGTCGAGCTGCAGTGAAATAATATGCAGTATAACCTGGCTGGAAGCTTCTAGACCAGGGCTCTCCAGTCCAACCCTGTACCTGGAGAGTTACCTTCCTGTAGGTTTTCAATCCAACCTGCTGTAACTAACCTGATTCATCTTATCAACCAGCTAGTTATTAGAATCAGGATCACTAGATTAGCGGTGGAGCACTGTTCTAAAAAATAAAACAGACAAATGGATTAAAATGTTGAGCTTGCCATCAGCTTAGAACATGTTAGTTAGTCACAATGACGGAACAGCCAACCACAGTACAGAAGACATAATATAATGAAACAGACTAGCCAATAAGAGTACAGAACCCTTAATAAGGCAATTAACAGTCAGGCCATGCAATTTGGCACGATATAGAAAGACATGATTAGAAATAAAGCTGAATAGAAACGGAAATACAAAGACAGCAGGACATGCTCTCTGGTTCATGTGAAGCACAGTTCAAAGCTCTTGATCGTATCATGTGAAGCATACAGCAAACAGCTTCATATTAAACATTCTTTCCTATTGCTACACCTCCGACCATAGGAGAAGTGCTACCCTGCTCCAGAACCATGGATGCTAAAACAGGTGCATGAAATCAAATGATGATGCACTCAAAAGCTATCATCACTGCTACTACCACCTGTTCATCTTAAGGTAGAGGCAATAGGAATAAGATCTAGCATAATGTGTAGTAATTGTGTCATACATTTATACAGTAGTAATACTCTGTATTCAGGCATAAGTACACTATATATACAAAAGTACGTGGACACGCCATGCAATCTTTATAGACAAACATTGGCATTAGAATGGCCCATACTGAAGAGCTCAGAGACTTTCAACGCGGCACCGTCATAGGATGCCACCTTTCCATCAAGTCAGTTCGTCAAATTTCTGCCCTGCTATAGCTGCCTCGGTCAACTGTAAGTGCAGTTATTGTGAAGTGGAAACGTCTAGGAGCAACAGCAGCTCAGCCGCGAAGTGGTAGGCCACACAAGCTCACAGAACAGGACCGCTCAGTGCTAAAGCGCGTAGCGCCTAAAAATCGTTTGTCCTTGGTTGCAACACTCACTATCGAGTTCCAAACGGCCTCTGTAAGCAACGTCAGCACAATAACATTTCGTCGGGAGCTTCATGGAATGGGTTTCCATGGCCGAGCAGCCACACACAAACCTAAGATCACCATGCGCAACGCCAAGCGTCAGCTGGAGTGGTGTAAAGTCTGCCGCCATTGGACTCTGGAGCAGTGGAAACGCATTCTCTGGAGTGATGAATCACGCTTCACCATCTGGCAGTCCGACGGACGAATCTGGGTTTGGTGGATGCCAGAACACTACCTGCCCAAACTGTAACGTTTGGGGAGGAGGAATAATGGTCTGGGGCTGTTTTTCATGGTTCGGGCTAGGCCCCTTAGTTCCAGATAAGGGAAACCTTAACGCTACAGCATACAATGACATTCTAGACGATTCTGTGCTTCCAACTTTGTGGCAACATTTTGGGGAAGGCCCTTTCCTGTTTCAGCATGACAATGCACCTGTGCACAAAGCGAGGTCCATACAGAAATGGTTTGTCGAGATCGGTGTGGAAGAACATGACTGGCCTGCACAGAGCCCTGACCTCAACCCCATCGAACACCTTTGGGATGAATTGGAACGGCGACTTCAAGCCAGCCCTAATCGCCCAACATCAGTGCCAACCTCACTAATGCTCTTGTGGCTTAATGGAAGCAAGTCCCCGCAGCAATGTTCCAACATCTAGTGGAAATCCTTCCTAGAAGAGTGGAGGCTGTTATAGCAGCAAAGGGAGGACCAACTCCATATTAATGCCCATGATTTTGAAATGAGATGTTCGATGAATAGGTGTCCACATACTTTTGGTCATGTAGTGTATGATATATTGGTATGATGGTGTTGGTTCTGTATGGTATTATGAGTGTGGTGTAGGTACAGTGTTATTATTCTGATGGTGTTGCTGCATTGGCCCTAATCCTCAGCAGAGCTGGCTGTGTTGCAACACTCTCCCCTGCCTCCACACACGAAGACAAGCCCTGCTAGAGTTTCTGCTCCACAGAATTAAGTGCAGCTAGCTAATAACAACATCCCGCTGTGACCAAGCCTGCCAGGGCTCACACACACACACACACACACACACACAGATACACACCCAAATACACACAGATATACACTCCAACACACACGTAGAGACACAGAGACAGAGAAGGAGACACACATTCACACACATATTCATAAACAGACTCACACAAACAAATGTGCACACACATACACACACACACACGTTGCTCTGTGCTGCAGGCAGTAAGAAGGGCCAGGTCCCTCCCTGCTAGGCTGTCCCCCACCCTGCCTCCCTCTGCCTCTCTGGGCAAGGCTCAATTTGCCATCAGGAGATATCGATTCTGCTGCCTGCAGGCTTTTTATAGCAACCAGCACCATCATTAGGGTCCAGCCCAAACCCTGCCTGCCTGCCTCCCTCCCTGCCCATCTGAGAGAGACAGGGTGTGGAGAAAGACAAAGAGTAGAGAAAGACGGAGAGTAGAGAGTGAGAGAGAGAGATACAGTAGAAGGAGAGATAGAGAGAGATACAGTAGGAGAGATAGAGAGTAGAAGGAGAGAGAGAGATACAGTAGAAGGAGAGATAGATAGAGAGAGAGTAGAAGGAGAGCGAGAGCGAGAGAGAGAGAGAGAGAGAGCGAGAGAGAGAGAGAGAGAGAGCGAGAGCGAGAGAGATGGGGGTTGGAAATAGAGAGAGATGGCAAGGAATCAGGAAGACAGAGAGTCAGGGGAATGAGGAAGGGAAAGGGAGAGAGGAAGAGAAAGAGAGAGGAAGATGTACTGCAGAGTGAGAGAGGGAGAAACAGAGAGAAAAGGAGAGAGTGACATGGAAATAAATACTGGTGCCTTGTTGTTGATCGCTAATTACACATGTACTGTATATTCCATATGCTAATGGCAGTGCAGTCACACTGTGATATGTGCTGTGGCATAAGAAACTGCCTAAGTAGGATTACTGCCTAATGTTAGGTAACATCTTGATAATCACTTCATTTCCCTGGCTTCTTTTACATAAGCAGAAAATTACTATGTATCCTAAGAAGCTTTCAAAACAGAGCTGAGGGGGTGTTGTCACTATCTTAATTAGGGTAGATATTCATAAACATCATCAACATAATCATAAACATATATAAGACACGCTTTAATTTGTGTGTGTGTGTCCTTGCGTGTGTGCACATGCGTGTGCGTACGTACATGAGTGAGTGTGTGTGTAAATGCATGTGTATGTGTTTGTGTGTATGTTCAGTCACCCCCCTGCCCCAGGGTGCAGCTGTAATCTTTAATTGGCTGTCTGGTGTGATACACAGCAGAGTAAAACCTGTTATTATCTCTACTGAAGCACTGATAGGTGTTCAAACAACCTACACACACTAACCAATATGCAACACATAGAAATATAGAAAGAGAGAGAGAGAGAGAGAGAGACCAAAAGAAAGAGAGAGCTATCTAACCTTTCTCTACCTCTGTCCCCAACACCTTACCTTTCTCTCCCTCTCATCACTTGGAAACACCAATCCCTCTCTTCATCCATCCCTCTCTCACTCCATCCCTCTCTCCCTCCATCCATCTCTCCATCCCTCTCTCCCTCCATCCATCCATCCCTCATCCCTCTCTCCCTCCCTCCCTCTCTCTCTCCCTCCCTCCATCCCTCTCTCCCTCCATCCCTCTCTCCCTCCACTCCTCCAGTGTCCTCCCTCCAGTCTAATTGCTCTCTGATTGGTCAATTTATGTGCCCCGCCTCTATATGTCCATTACTATATGCTTCTCAGTATTTGTCACAACAACAACAACAACAACAACACTAGCCAGCAGCCGGCTCCATACATGCCCATTTAGTATGTCCACCCCACTCGCCCACTACCCTCCAACTGTAACTTCTCTTCCAGCTCTGAATCAATGATTACGATGCAGGGGGAATTGCTCTCTCTCTCTTTCATTCAGCGCCACCACCACTCCATTCCATCCATCCACCCAGCCGGCAGATTGAATAACACAATCAAATTATAGTGGCAGAGCATAACAGCTTTCAGCTTTCATGGCATAAACAGCTTTCAGGGCATAAACAGGCTTCAGGGCATAAACAGCATTCAGCCCAATGGAGGGGGTTTCAGCAGTGTGAGGTGGTGTGACATGGCAGGCCAAGCAGGATAGGGTCGTTTGAAACTCCAGAGAGCCCCAATCATTGGCCTGTCACTTCTGAAAATGCCCCATAATGCATTTCTATTGGGGGACATTATAGTAAGTGTCCTCGGGCTGTTGTGTCAGAGTTGACAAGCCGCAGCGGAGGGAATTGGAAAAGACATCAACACACGTAAACACAAAAATAACCTATACACAATTATATACAATCGACATACATACACAGAAACATTAATATATTGAAATCATGAACACTTGGAAACAGAAATATACTTATTTTGTGCTCACAAAGGCAGTCATATAAACACTCACTTCAAAATATATTGACTTATACAGTACATACATGTACATACATTTGACACCATTCATACTGTACACTAAAGCTGTACATGTTCAACTGCAGGCCTAACTCACAAGACAATTCCCGTCTTCTATACCCAAAGGCTAAGTGCGCTGTAAGAAAAATTGTGTTGTTTTTACGGTAACTTACTGGCATCCAGTTACCTTTAACTTACTGTAAAAAAAAAGTACTGTATGTTCCCGTAAATGTTACATTAATGTACTGTTAAACCAAAGTGTATTTGGAATTGATGGTAACATACTGTACCTTTTTTTTTACAGTAACTGGTTGCCAGTAAGTTACCTAAAATGCAACAGGATTTTTTTTTTGTGTGCTAAAAGATTGAAATTGAAATCGATATGTTGACATCTCCTACAGGGCTTACACATTCAGATTGTTCAGATGGTTATTATTAAAATGCAGAGAATTGTTGGCAGGCAATGAAGCATCATCTAGCCTTGGGACAGCATCCGCATCGCTCCCTGCTCCAGCCGCCTCCTACACCACACATGTAGTTCAACATTCAAGTATAATCTGATACGTAATCCTGTTTGTGTTCGTGTCAAGACCATGACAACACGTGCAACTAGAATAAGATGTTGTTTTGGGAACCCATGGCTGGATCTATGAAGGGTTTATACCTCTAGTTTTAGAAGATTGACTCACAGAAGTTTCTGGAAAACTGAAATGAGAACTTGAGATTGTATATAGTTTCGATATCTCTAGGCCAAAAATGCTCTCGGTTGCATCACAAGACCTGATGTGGATGATGTTAGCCCATTGTGGGAAATGATGCTAGACTCAGGTCTGTGTTCAGACATCCAGAATTCACTATCTCTAAAGGAGAAAACTCACCAGACCGACTGTCAGTAAGTACAGTACGGGGTCGTTTGTTCGCCGTTCGTTAGCTTGCTATCGCCGTGGTTTGTTATAGGTACCACCCACCGGTGGTGACTGATGGCCGTCATTTCCGCTTGTTTCTACATGTAGAATCGGTTTGAGCTCGGTTTGTAAATTACGGCCGACACTCTGTTCAGAGATCCTAAGTACTCTGTCTGCAAACGCTTGACAATTATATTGGTCTGTCTGTGCATTAAGCAACATGTGGGGTTGGGACTAGTTCAACCAGGTCACACGTGATACTAATCAGTATCCAACGCCCATCCATGTCTGAGGACGTCGGAAGATGACGTGTAAACCGGCCACTATGGGCAACAGTGAGCGCAGTTACCTTCAAGTAGGTTTCGGTTTTGCTACGGCAATGTGGATGGGATAGCAGATGGGTGTAAGCATCTGCCTCTGATTCCAAAGGTTGCAAGTTTGAATCCAGCAAAATAACGTTTTTTTGAGATTTTTGTTTTAAGCCTATCCCAAACCTTAACCCTTACCTTAGCCTTTCGGAGTTAATGCCTAACCTTAACCCTTACCTTAGCCTTTCGGAGTTAATGCCTAACCTTAACCTTTAAAATGCGGAGTTAATGCCTAAACTTAACCTTAAACACTTCGATATATGAAGTTTGAGAAACATTGATGACGTGAGAATGAGAGCTAGAGCTAACATGAGACCGCCTTCTTTATTAAGTGGTCTGCTACTCTGTCTGACTCCCTCTCTAAAAGGGACAATTTACACAAACACAGAGCAGATAGCGTTCATAGGATGGATGATTTGTATTCCATTAACTCTCCCCATTTGCTCTCTCTCTCTCCATCCATCTCTCCCCTTCTTTCTCTCTCTCTCTCTCTCAGTCATTCTCTCCATCTCTGGCAGACACTTTGATATGAACTCCATATACTGAAACAATGAGTCACTTTGTGGGAAGATAAATAAACCCGCTTTCACTTCAGGGACGGCCTTATGAAATAGAAGAGGCTGTACACACTCTTATGCCGTAACATCACTAACACTCCACACATACATGATCATACACACATGTACACACATACATATACAGGCACACACAACCATATACAGTGCCTTCAGAAAGTATTCATACCACTTGACTTATTCCCCATTGTGTTGTGTTACAGCCTGAATTCAAAAGGGATTAAATATATGTTTTTTCTCACCCGTCTACACACATACCCCACAATGACAAAGTGAAAACATGTTTTTAGAACATTTTGCAAATGTATTGAAAATGAAATACCGAAATATCTCATTTACATAAGTATTCACACCCCAGAGTCAATTCTTTGTAGAAGCACCTTTGGCAGCGATTACAGCTGTGAGTCTCTAAGAGCTTTCTACACCTGGATTGTGCAACATTTAACCATTATTATTTTTATAATTCTTCAAGCTCTGTCAAATTGGTTGTTGATCATTGCTAGACAACCATTTTCAGGTCTTGCCATAGATTTTCAGGTAGATTTAAGTCAAAACTGTAACTTGGCCACTCAGGAACATTCACTGTCTTCTTGGTAAGCAACTCCAGTGTAGATATGGCCTTGTATTTTAGGTTATTGTCCTGCTGAAAGGTGAATTCATCTCCCAGTGTCTGGTGGAAAGCAGACTGAACCAGGTTTTCCTCTAGGATTTTGCCTATGTTTAGCTCCATTCCGTTTCTTTTTATCCTGAAAAACGCCACAGTCCTTAACAATTACAAGCATACCCATAATACACTGCTCAAAAAAATTAAGGGAACACTTAAACAACACATCCTAGATCTGAATGAATGAAATAATCTTATTAAATACTTTTTTCTTTACATAGTTGAATGTGCTGACAACAAAATCACACAAAAATTATCAATGGAAATCAAATTTATCAACCCATGGAGGTCTGGATTTGGAGTCACCCTCAAAATTAAAGTGGAAAACCACACTACAGGCTGATCCAACTTTAATGTAATGTCCTTAAAACAAGTCAAAATGAGGCTCAGTAGTGTGTGTGGCCTCCACGTGCCTGTATGACCTCCCTACAACGCCTGGGCATGCTCCTGATGAGGTGGCGGATGGTCTCCTGAGGGATCTCCTCCCAGAACTGGACTAAAGCATCCGCCAACTCCTGGACAGTCTGTGGTGCAACGTGGCGTTGGTGGATGGAGCGAGACATGATGTCCCAGATGTGCTCAATTGGATTCAGGTCTGGGGAATGGGCGGGTCAGTCCATAGCATCAATGCCTTCCTCTTGCAGGAACTGCTGACACACTCCAGCCACATGAGGTCTAGCATTGTCTTGCATTAGGAGGAACCCAGGGTCAACCGCACCAGCATATGGTCTCACAAGGGGTCTGAGGATCTCATCTCGGTACCTAATGGCAGTCAGGCTACCTCTGGCGAGCACATGGAGGGCTGTGCGGCCCCCCAAAGAAATGCCACCCCACACCATGACTGACTCACCGCCAAACCGGTCATGCTGGAGGATGTTGCAGGCAGCAGAACGTTCTCCACGGCATCTCCAGACTCTGTCACGTCTGTCAAATGTGCTCAGTGTGAACCTGCTTTCATCTGTGAAGAGCACAGGGCGCCAGTGGCGAATTTGCCAATCTTGGTGTTCTCTGGCAAATGCCAAACGTCCTGCACGGTGTTGGGCTGTAAGCACAACCCCCACCTGTGGACGTCGGGCCCTCATACCACCCTCATGGAGTCTGTTCCTGACCGTTTGAGCAGACACATGCACATTTGTGGCCTGCTGGAGGTCATTTTGCAGGGCTCTGGCAGTGCTCCTCCTGCTCCTCCTTGCACAAAGCGGAGGTAGCGGTCCTGCTGCTGGGTTGTTGCCCTCCTACGGCCTCCTCCACGTCTCCTGATGTACTGGCCTGTCTCCTGGTAGCGCCTCCATGCTCTGGACACTACGCTGACAGACACAGCAAACCTTCTTGCCACAGCTCGCATTGATGTGCCATCCTGGATGAGCTGCACTACCTGAGCCACTTGTGTGGGTTGTAGACTCCGTCTCATGCTACCACTAGAGTGAAAGCACCGCCAGCATTCAAAAGTGACCAAAACATCAGGCAGGAAGCATAGGTACTGAGAAGTGGTCTGTGGTCACCACCTGCTGAACCACTTCTTTATTGGGAGTGTCTTGCTAATTGCCTATAATTTCCACCTGTTGTCTATTCCATTTGCACAACAGCATGTGAAATATATTGTCAATCAGTGTTGCTTCCTAAGTGGACAGTTTGATTTCACAAAAGTGTGATTGACTTGGAGTTACATTGTGTTGTTTAAGTGTTCCCTTTATTTTTTTGAGCAGTGTATAATGCAGCCACCACTATGCTTAGAAATATGGAGAGTGGTACTTATACTGAACAAAAATATAAACGCAACATGCAACAATTTCAAAGATTTTACTGAGTTACAGTTCATATAATGAAATCAGTCAATTGAAATACATTAATTAGGCCCTAATCTATGGATTTCACATGACTGGGCAGGGGTGCATCCACCCTCTGGGGAGCCAGGCGCAGCCAATCAGAACGCGTTTTTCCCTAGAAAAGGGCTTTAATACAGACAGAAATACTCCACATTTTTGCTTTTTTTGTTGTTGAGAAATACACTTTTTGTGCGTATGGAACATTTCTGGGATCTTTTATTTCAGCTCATGAAACATGGGACCAACACTTTACATGTTGCATTTATATTTTTTTCAGTGTGAAGTTTTTATGTAATGTATTTTATTGGATTTTCCCCAAACATAACACTTTGTATTCAGGACAAAAAGTTAATTAATTAGTTTGCCACATTTTCTTGCAGTATTACTTTAGTGCATTGTTGCAAACAGGATGCATGCTTTGGAATATTTTTATTCTGTACAGGCTTCCTTGTTTTCACTCTGTCAATTCGTTTAGTATTGTGGAGTAACTACAATGTTGTTGATCCATCCCCTCAGTTTTCTCCTATCACAGCCATTAAACTCTGTAACTGTTTTAAAGTCACCATTGGCTTCATGGTGAAATCCCTGAGCGGTTTCCTTCCTCTCCGGGAACTGAATTAGGAAGGACGCCTGTATCTTTGTATTGACTGGGTGTATTGACACACCATCCAAAGTGTAATGAATAACTATGCTCAAAGGGATATTCAATGTTATTCAAAAATAATTTTAAACACAATTATTGCACACAGAGTGATGCAAGTTATTATGTGGCTTGTTAAGCAAATGTTTACTCCTGAACTTATTTAGGCTTGCCATAACAAAGGGGTTGATAACTTATTGACTCAATACATGACAGCATTTCATTTTCTGTTAATTTGTCAAACAAAATGTGAAAAACCATTTTGATGTTATGGGGTATTGTGTGTAGGCAAGTGACAAAAATCTCAATTGAATCCATTTTAAATTCAGGCTGTAACAACAAAATGTGGGAAAAGTCAAGGGGTCTGAATACTTTCTGAAGGCACTGTAAATCAAGTGCACGCACACACACACACACACACACACACACACACACACACACGCACGCACACCCTAGTGCTGTAGGAGCTGATTATACGGAGGGTAGGTTCTGGGCTTTTTAAAGCTAAGAGCTGTTTTGAGGAAAGGTTATGGAGCTTGTGCATTGAGACATGACTCACTCACCCTCTGCTGTCTAAATACCAGATGCAAAAGGATCAGACAGCCACATTCATCTCCTATCTGCTGTAACACACAGCAGGAAGGAGAGAGAGGATGGAGGGAGAGTGCGCGAGAGGGGTGGGGGAGAAAGAGAGAGAGGGGGGAGAAAGGTGTGGAGAGATGGATGGAAATAGAGAGAAACAGAGGGAGAGACAGGTGAAGGCATGAAGGAAGAGTGGGAGAGAATCAAATTAAATTGTATTTGTCACATGCGCCGAATACAACAAGTGTAGACTTTACCGTGAAATGCTTACTTACGAGCCATTTCCCAACAATGCAGTTAAAAGTAAGAAAATTACTAATATATCAAAAGAAAATAGTAACACAATAAAATAACAATAACGAGGCTATATACAAGGAGTACCGGTACTGAGTCAGTGTACTGAGGTACGAGGTAGTTGGGGTGATTGATTGAGGTAATATGTACAGTGGGGAAAAAAAGTATTTAGTCAGCCACCAATTGTGCAAGTTCTTCCACTTAAAAAGATGAGAGAGGCCTGTAATTTTAATCATAGGTACACGTCAACTATGACAGACAAAATGAGAAAAGAAAATCCAGAAAATCAAATTGTAGGATTTTTAATGAATTTATTTGCAAATGATGGTGGAAAATAAGTATTTGGTCAATAACAAAAGTTTCTCAATACTTTGTTATATACCCTTTGTTGGCAATGACACAGGTCAAACGTTTTCTGTAAGTCTTCACAAGGTTTTCACACACTGTTGCTGGTATTTTGGCCCATTCCTCCATGCAGATCTCATCTAGAGCAGTGATGTTTTGGGGCTGTCGCTGGGCAACACAGACTTTAAACTCCCTCCAAAGATTTTCTATGGGATTGAGATCTGGAGACTGGCTAGGCCACTCCAGGACCTTGAAATGCTTCTTACGAAGCCACTCCTTCGTTGCCCGGGCGGTGTGTTTGGGATCATTGTCATGCTGAAAGACCCAGCCACGTGTCATCTTCAATGCCCTTGCTGATGGAAGGAGGTTTTCACTCAAAATCTCACGATATATGGCCCCATTCATTCTTTCCTTTACACAGATCAGTCGTCCTGGTCCCTTTGCAGAAAAACAGCCCCAAAACATGATGTTTCCACCCCCATGCTTCACAGTAGGTATGGTGTTCTTTGGATGCAACTCAGCATTCTTTGTCCTCCAAACACAACGAGTTGAGTTTTTACCAAAAAGTTATATTTTGGTTTCATCTGACCATATGACATTCTCCCAATCCTCTTCTTGATCATCCAAATGCACACTAGCAAACTTCAGACGGGCCTGGACATGTACTGGCTTAAGCAGGGGGACACGTCTGACACTGCAGGATTTGAGTCACTGGCGGCGTAGTGTGTTACTGATGGTAGGCTTTGTTACTTTGGTCCCAGCTCTCTGCAGGTCATTCACTAGGTCCCCCCGTGTGGTTCTGGGATTTTTGCTCACCGTTCTTGTGATCATTTTGACCCCACGGGGTGAGATCTTGCGTGGAGCCCCAGATCGAGGGAGATTATCAGTGGTCTTGTATGTCTTCCATTTCTTAATAATTGCTCCCACAGTAGATTTTTTCAAACCAAGCTGCTTACCTATTGCAGATTCAGTCTTCCCAGCCTGGTGCAGGTCTACAATTTTGTTTCTGGTGTCCTTTGACAGCTCTTTGGTCTTGGCCATAGTGGAGTTTGGAGTGTGACTGTTTGAGGTTGTGTACAGGTGTCTTTTATACTGATAACAAGTTCAAACAGGTGCCATTAATACAGGTAACGAGTGGAGGACAGAGGAGCCTCTTAAAGAAGAAGTTACAGGTCTGTGAGAGCCAGAAATCTTGCTTGTTTGAAGTTGACCAAATACTTATTTTCCACCATAATTTGCAAATAAATTCATTAAAAATCCTACAATGTGATATTCTGGATTTTTTTTCCTCATTTTGTCTGTCATAGTTGACGTGTACATATGATTAAAATTACAGGCCTCTCTCATCTTTTTAAGTGGGAGAACTTGCACAATTGGTGGCTGACTAAATACTTTTTTTCCCCACTGTACATGTAGGTAAGGGGTTAAAAGCAAAAAGTCTGGGTAGCCATTTAATTAACTGTTCAGCAGTCTTATGGCTTTGGGGTAGAGCTGTTCAGGAGCCTTTTGGTCTCAGACTTGGTGCACTGGTACCACTTGCCATACGGTAGCAGAGAGAACAGACTGTGACCTAGGTCACTTTTTAGGGCCTTCCTCTGACACTGCCTGGTATAGAGGTCCTGGATGACAAGGAGCTCAGCTTGAGTGATGTACTGGGCCATACTCATTACCCCCTGTAGCGCCTTGCGGTCGGATGCCGAGCAGTTGCCATACAAAGCGGTGATGCAGCCTGTCAAGATGCTCTCAATGGTGCAACTATATAACTTTTTGAGGATCTGAGGGCCTATGCCAAATCTTTTAAGCCTCCTGAGGTGGAAGAGGCGTTGTCGTGTCCTCGTGTGTTTGCACCATGATAGGTCCTTAGTGATGTGGACACAGATGAACTTGAGGCTCTCGACCGTCTCCACTACAGCCCCGTTGATGTGAATGGGGGCGTGCTCGGCCCTCCATTTCCTGTAGTCCACAATTAGCTCCTTTGTCTTGCTGACGTTGAGGGAGAGGTTGTTGTCCTGGCACCGCACTGCCAGGTCTCTGACCTCCTCCCTGTAGAAGAAAGAGATGTGGAGATAGAGCGAGAGATGGAAGGAAGCTAAGGGAAGCACAGAGAAAGAGAGAGAGAATAGGAGGTTGGGAGAGCCAGAGGTGGAGAAAGTGAGGTCACACCTCTTTACACATAATCCATCAGCACTAAGCATTAGAGGCAGAAAAAGCCCAGGGACAGTAACACACACACAGGACAGGGATAGTAAAACATGACTTGAATGTAACACAAGCCAGGCCAGGACAGACATGAAAACCCACTGCTCTGCACTCGGCCAGCATCTCACTGCAGTTGTCATTCCTGTATGAGCCACATGTACTGAATGTGTTCTCTGTAAGTGACTTCGGGTAATTGACTCCACCCTTAACAATACTGTAATTACGCTGATGAGGATGGAGCCAAAGAGATGATCTGCAGTTCAGTAATCTGCATGCAACTGGTATCTTTTCAATAGACTGGCACAAGGTCTCACACACTTCTCCACCAAGGGCAGAAAGCCTTATCCCCCCCCCCCAATCAAATCAAGCCACAACAGTACACCACTCAGCAAGCACAGCCTGCCTACCACAATCCAATTTAGAGTCTCTCTCTCTCTCTCTCTCTCTCTCTCTCTCTCTCTCTCTC